>NC_135674.1:26378357-27055607 GCF_964188315.1 Podarcis muralis
TATAATGCAGGCGCCAGACGAGCCTCCCTGGGGAGAGCATCCCACAAATGGGGAGCCACTGCAGAAAAGGCCCCTTCTCATGTTGCCACCTTCTGGACCTCTCAAGGAGGAGGCACATGGAGAAGGGCCTCAGAGGATGATCTTGGGGTCCAGGTTAGTTCATATGGGGAGAGGCAGTCCTTGAGGTACTGCAGTCCTGAGCCGTTCAGGCTGTAGAGGCCGAAACCAGCACTTTGAATCAGGCTTAGAGACTAACTGGCAGCCAGTGCCATTGGGTCACCCTCAGTGTAACACGCTCAAATTGTCTTGTCCCAGTGAGCGCAACCTGGTCACCAAACTCTGCACTAGCTTAAGTTTCCAAACCATCTTCAGAGGCTGAACTATGCATAGACAACAGAAGTTAGGCTTTCCCTGTCCAGATAAGGACATAGCTCCACACCACCAAGGCCACCTTAGCTTCAAGTGACAGCAATGGATCCAGGGCCCCAAGCTACATACCTGCTTCTTCAGAAGGACTGTGACCCCATCAAGAGCAAGAATCTGACCGGAGTTCTCCACTCATGTTCAAGCCACTTCCTAGCTTTTTTCCTAAGCTCTGGCGTATACCAGGGAGCCAGGTGGGCTCCATGAAGCAGGAGAAGGAACTCCGGGGCATTTGGTGTCAATGGTCTGAGTCATTTGGATATTCCAGGGCTTTGACAAGTGTGGCATGACCTTCAGCATGCAGAGCAGATGTTCTGCCACTGAGCTGGGGCCCTTTCCAGGTCCAGGTCCTGCTAGGTGTTACAGATCAGTTAAACGAGAGGCAACAGGGCTATGCATCTGATGTAAGGACTCTTTTCTCACTTTATAGGCAGGGCCCCAGGACTTCAGCAAGACCTACTGAGGATGCCTGCCTACCATGCACCCTGTAATTCCCCCCTGCCCCCAGCCAGACACACTGATGGGTGCCTTGTGGCTACATACAGCCACTTTTAAAAAAAAATGTGCACAGCACCTGACCTAACACCATTCTGGGATCTTTTAAAAGCACCTAAGAACCAGAGGTGCTTAGAAGGCTGGTCCCCACAGCCAGGTAAGCCCACCTGAGCCACCAATGGAGAAGGCCACCCACCAGCAAACACATGGGCCCCACTTAAACCTGGAGCCAGCCCTGCCATAACTCCACGGGGCAAATGCAAAGTGTCCTTCAGTGGCTTCTAGGTCAATTATCACCAACCTACTACTGTAAAAGGTTAAAGGTGTGCCAGTTGAACATATATTTAAGCCTTAATTGTCACTGACTAATTCTTTTTTTTAATAATTTTTTATTAAATTTTCCATTTTAACAATCCAATCAAATCACATTAAAGATTCCAAATTATACAAATACTTATCATATAGTCCAAATATTCTGCCAAATTATAAATTTTTATTCGGACTTCCCATGCTTCAAGTTGCGGGTGGGGGGGGGGGGGGCTCTGATCATCTCATATCTCTGCTGCCTTGAGTTTCCAATAGTTCCTTTAAATCTTCCTGTTGTTAAACTTCCTTCTTTCATGGCCTCTGAGTTGTTTCCACAGGCGAGATGAAGTAAGCAATGATGTGTTTCTGTGTGAATTGTTACAGCATCTCCTCACACGCTGGTGTTTATGCCAAATCAATCCAAAAGTCATTTCGCTGCTGGCAGACACCATCTTCTCTCAGTTCCGATGAAATCAAATCTAGGCATTTGCTCATTAATTTTCCCAGATCGGTTGCATCAAACATTAGCCTTTCCAGGGGAGATTTGCCAAATCGGACTTAAAGTGCAGATATAATAACAAATTAAGAGCTCACCTCCCCCTATGACTATTTATCTCTGCAGCTCGGTCTTATCCCATAATGGCTGATCTCATTTAAATAATGCATCTCATCACCCTTCTCATAATCCGTCCAAAGTTTTTTTAAGTCTCTCCAGCGGCTAACAAGATCCTGCTTCTTTCTAATATCAATATTTGGAGGGTCTTTTATCTTCTTCCAAGCAATTCAACAAACAAAAGCTTTAATTATATAGTATTGTTATTTCCACACAGTTTATATTTTCCAATCTCACTTGCTGTAAATAATGTAAACAGTTCTTGGGGGGGGGGGAGGAGATTTGTCAGGTATTGTAATAAATCATAGTAAAAAAGGCTTTACCCCCCCTCCTTTTCCATTCTGTTCCAACATACCAACTTAGATGTTATTCTTAGATGTTATTCTTTCTTCCTCTCCATCACTCTTGGCACCTCAGTGGCTGGCTTAATTGGCAGATTAATTTCCCCCTCCTCACTCGAAGTATGTCCAAAATTTAAATCCAATTTTTCATCTTAAGAAATGGAACTTGGTGCGCTTGCACCGAACTCCCTTGGGGGCTTTCCATCCAGTGCCCCCACCCCCTCCTTCTTTACGAACTTGGGGGTAGTTTATTGGGCATCTGCGGATGAGACTGCATCTTCCCTTACACCAGGAAGAATTTGGGAGGCTGATTACTCCCATCTCAGCCTCTAATTACCTTGTGGGAGCTGGAGCGATTGTATTGTCAGCCATCTTCCATGGCGCCTCAAGCGGAAGTGTCACTGACTAATTCTTGCATCTCCTTGCCATTCTGCTCCCACCATACCGTTTCCCCCAACTAAGATTTCAATTCAGGCATCTGGCAGAGTGAGCTGGAGCCGCAGCAATAAATTTCTTGGCCTTTAAGGTTCCCTTGGAAGGAAGGCAGGAAAGAAGGAGGGAAGTGCAATGAATTGTTTCAGCCTCCCTACCTCCTCCTCGAGCTCCAGGGACAGTTTGTGGGGGTAGCTCAGCAAGGCTGGCTTTGGAGACCCCACCACCCACCACCCAGCTGCAAAGCAAACGCAGCCCACAGCGGGAGAGCAACAATGGCTGCTTGGCTCATCTGCACTCTTATCTGAGTCCCTTCCTGGGCCAAGCATCTCGCCCAGTTCTCAACACAGTGTCTTGCTGGGCACATCCCCCGTCCAACATCCCTGAGGGAGGGAGGGAAAACCACCCCGTTGTTTGCACACAAAAAGGCCAGCGTCTCTCAGGAGGCTGCTGTCGATACATTTTGCCCTCCAAGACACAGTATGTGCACCTCCAGCTGCCGTGGCTCTCCAGGGTCTCAGGAAGGGGGTGACCCCAGCCCTACCTCAAGATGAGGCCATTGGGGATTGAACCAGAGAACTTCTGCATGCAAAGCAGGTGCTCTACCCCCGGACCTGTGGCCCTTCCTCTGTCAAGACTTGCAAGATGTGCTTTGAATACATGAAACTCCCCCAAAAACACTTTGGGGCCTCTCCAAACCAGGGACACACACACACACACACACACACACACACACACACACTGTCAGGTGTCTTCTGCAATAGTAATAGCTCATTAGTGGTGGATTTGTTCTGGACAAAGTTCTCCCAAAGTTCCCATATTTTTGACACCTGGAGGGGCATCTCTTGTGTTATAGCTCAACAAAAGTGGGACAAAACAAACAAATAAGCAAATAGGAACATTTGTGGTATGCAATGTTGCAGGATTTCAGCAGGAAGTTATGGGACAGGCACTGATTGGAAAGGAAGCAGTTTGTACCTATAAACGTTTCAGTGAGGACATACCGCACCAAGTATAGCAAGATTGCCCATAAGTACTCAGATGCCTCCACGAGGAGGACAGGTCATCACAAACATGCCCTCAAATGCAAAGCAAATCCTGGCATCCCCGCTGCCCAAGGCGGCTGCCAGCACAGCCAAGCCAGGGGTTCAGCTTCTCCAGGGACACCACCCGCAGAGAACAGTCTTCGGTCTAGGAGGCAGAAGTGAAACTGAGGATGGACGGGTGAGTGTCAGGGGGCACCTCCCCCCCCCACAAAAAAGGAACAGTTCAGTAAGCAGGGCAGTTTATTATTAGTTTAGTGTACGTACTTAGATATCTGTGAATTGTCCCATTGTATAGTTCTCTGGGCAAAGCAGAATAAAAAGTTTATTCCAACCCCCTGAAAGGGTTCAGCTGAGTGGATGGAGAATATTACCATATGTGGTGGACGTGTGATAAAGTGAAGCCATTTTGGGAGTCAATTTATAATGAGCTTAAGAAGATAGTAAAATATACCTTCCCCAAAAAGCCAGAGGCTTTTCTACTTGGCTTGATGGGAAAGGAGATTACCTGTAAGATAAAAGATCAAAGATTATTCATGTATACCACAGCTGCTGCAAGGACTTTGTTGGCCCAAAATTGGAAATCACAAGAAGTTCCTACCATTGCGGAGTGGCAGGCGAAGATGACAGACTATGCGGAGTTAGCCAAACTGACCGGAAGGATTCGGGATCAGGACGATCAGAGATTCCAGGAAAATTGGAGTAAATTTATTGTATATTTAAAGGACAGCTGTATAAATCTAAAGACACTAGCAGGACTGAAGTACCGGTAACTCCTACAATGTAGATGATAGAAGATGTGAAAAGATAAAATACGCGAATGGATTTGATAAGGGATACCAACTGAAGGGAGGGAGGGAAGTCACAAGCTCGGCAGAGCAAAAATGTTTATATGTTGATTAATGTATTGAAAGAAAGAATGTGTAAAGAAAATAATAAAAATTTATTGGGGGGGGGGGGGGGAAGGGTTCAGCTGAAACACAGGACAGTCAAAAATACCACAGCAAAATCCAAAATATAGCAGAGAAAGTAAAACTGACTCCCAATCAAGCTTGTCATAGTCCCAAAAGCTCTGGGCAGTGTCAGTTTGGACAAAGTTACATTATGCCATTCCCTCATTTCTCCCTCTGCCCCACAAAAGAGTGCTACTTGCTACCTTGACCCTCTTTCAAGCTCCCCTCAGTCCACCTGCTTCCTCAAAATGTTGCTACTCTCCTGCAACAGACACCTTGACAGTGTTGGGATTTTTATATCTCACCAGCTGCAAGGAGCAGCACAATGGTTGTTGACATCATGTGATGTCTGTGAGCGTGAGACAGGAAGTCTCTGCTTGTTCTCATGTAACTGGAGAGTTACTTTCGCTTCTGAGTGAAGCGGGTGTTGAGTCGTACTTCTGTGCTTGCTGCTCAGGAGAGCAGACATGTTGGATGAGAGCTGCGTGTACAGTCTGTAAATAAAGTAGTGTGTAGACTGCTGGCTGGTTCTTTCTTCTGTGATGGGATACCAGAAGACGAGTGTGCTACTCTCAGGATGGAGGGGTCGCTTATTACCCGTCTCTCTGGACTGAGGGCAATTTCCAGCCAGAGAGTAGCACCCTTCCTGGGGGCGTTTTTCCAACAGACAGTGTTGTGGAAATTACGGGGGGGGGGGCACATCTTTCAAGTTGTTAAATGTTACAAATATTATGCATAAATATATCCTTTCAACTTGACAGCTCAGGGAAGTTACCTAGCTTTAACAATAATCTAAAATCATCTCTTTTGCCAGTTTCCTCCATTTCAATTCCGTAACAACAGTGTTGGCAAAAGTGAGCAGAGTATTTCATGGACTGTGAAGATGCACACACACACACACACACAGCCCTATGCTTCCTCCCGAGAGCTCTGGCTTCTGCACCCATTGTGCAAGGCACTTATAATAGAAAAAAGATGGGTGTGGAACTAGGGAAGCAGAGGACACCGGGATTCTCCAGCAGAGAGTGGCAATAAAGCAGGAGCCAGGAGAAAGATTACTCAGGGAATGGGAGGTGGAGTTGCAGGAGACTTCCAAGACCCAACATTCCTGCCTCAGCCAATGCATAATCCCAGGAGCTGCCCCACTCAAGCAGTTCCTGTTGCTAGCAGAGGGCCAGTGTGGTGTAGTGGTTAAGAGCAGTATGTGTTTGGGGTCTGGATGTGGGTCCTAAAGATAATGTGTATTTCAAATGATTAAATATATTGAAATACAGAACTGGCTCTAAGTTCATTCACAAAACTTTTTGTTTTTTTGGCATTCTCAATATAGGGGGTTCCTTTGCTTTCTAAGTTCACATTTCCTGAGGCATGCTTTAGAAATGCCTGCAGCTGAGAGATCCAAAATGATAAAATACATCCTTTAATAAAATGCAGTCAGGATGCAAAGAAAGAAAGAAAAAAAAGAGCGGTGGACTGGTAATCTGATGAACGGGGTGTGTGTCTCCGCTCCTCCACATGCAGCTGCTGGGTGACCTTGGGCTAGTCACACTTCTCTGAAGTCTCTCAGCCTTACTCACCTCACAGAGTGTTTGTTGTGGGGGAGGAAGGGAAAGGAGAATGTTAGCCGCTTTGAGACTCCTTCGGGTAGTGATAAAGCAGGATATCAAACCCAAACTCCTCCTCCTCCTCCTCTTCTTCTTCTTCTTCTTCGTGCTCCTTATTTGCAAAGACGTTAATTACGCCTGGCCACCTAACAAACCTAGAGGGGAAATAGGCCCCCATTGTTGCCATTTTGCAGATGAGCAACTGAGCACGAGTCTAGGCAGACGGGCCCCAAGGGCAGCGGTTGAATCTGCAGCCAGCCAACCCAGACCTCAGAGACTACCACTTTCTCTTTCAACCTTGCCAGGAGTCTCCTCTTCCCTCCCTGTCCTACAAGGGTGTAAGCAAAGCACTATCTCTTCCAGCCCAGAGTGCAAACAAAGTAATACCTGTTTCAAAGTGTGTGCATGGTGCAAACAAGGAAGAAATGAACATGAACAAAGTGCAATTCCCACAGTCTCTTTTTGTCATGAGATCACCTCTTTGCACATGCAGACTGAGAGTTTGCTTTAAGGACCTTCATCTCATCCAGGAGACCTAAGCAGAGACAGCTCACACCAATCAAAACATGATGCTACTGGAGCCCGCTGCTTGATGGTGTTAGGCAATGAACCTCGGTTCACAGCCAAAAAGAGGTATAATCCGTGGGGGGGGGGGGCTAGTGTGGAAAGGAGAAGGGCTTTTAATTGTCTTTGGAAACCTTCATAACAGCAGGATGCAATGTGGGCTAGAACTCCACTGCTTGAAGCTGACAATTAACTCCTTGGTAGTTACAGAAAGTATCTTTTCTGGCATCAAAGCTTTCCAAGAGGAATTAGGCTGGGGGGTGAGAGACACCTACAAGCCCATGTCACTCTGACCGATGACCTTTGGTGCACAGCACTCCAACACAAAGAGCACTGGTCCCAAGTAGCTATTTAGAGGTGCAAATTGTTTCAAGGTCTGGGTAACGTGCCTGGCTTGTGTAACAAGGGTGCTACAGAGTTCAGGGAGTACAGAGGAAATGAGTGCCTTGAACTGCAAGTGGAACAGGCCAAGGACACAAGAAGAGCCCTGCTTGTTCAGGCCAAAGGGGCCCATGCAGTCTGGCATCCAGCTCTCAGTGGACAACCAGGTGCATCTATTGGTAAACCAGCAAGCAGGATTCAATCACAGCAGCCCTCTGTCCCCTCCTGTGATTTCCAGCAACTGGCATTCAGAAGCATTCCTGCCTCCAACTGTGGAGGCAGGGCAGAGCCATTGTGGCACGTAGATGTCAATAGCCCTCCTATCCATGAATCAAGAACTCCACAAGATTTGAAAATCTCAAGCCAAATTCTTCCATGCAAGTCACCAGGAGGGTTTTGAACACACCAGTTTTGCCTCCAAAGGAGGGCGGGGTCTGTGTGTGTTGGAAGACGTGCAGCCTCCGCCAGAGGCAGGTTTAGGGGAGCGGGACCAGTTCAGTTGCGCTGGGTGCAGAGCACCGTTAGGGACACTGCAACTATGTTGAGGAGGCGGAGGGGTGTTGAATTTGGGCGTTGCACAGGTCACCCATTGCCTCTGCTCCCAAACCAAGGAGAGCCCTGTGGAGCTTGGGGCTGCCAACTGCTTTCACTGCCCTTGCTTCTGCACCATTGAGAGCAGCCACAAAAAGGGGGAAGGGCAGAGGAGAGGCAGAGGCTTTCCCAAGCACCTGATCTCCAAGCCGCAGAAATGTCTGCAGGTGCTCAGCCTGCTGTTTGCAGTGTGTATGTGTGTGTGTGTGTGTGTGTGTGAGAGAGAGAGAGAGAGAGAGAGAGAGAGGGAGGGAGAGAGAGAGCTATATTCCATGCCAAGGATCATTAGGAATAAGAGTGAAAATAAAACTGCCAGTACCATACTGCCGCTATGCACCTGGAATACTGGTTGCCTCATCTTAAAAAAGGACAGTGTAGAGTTGGGGTGTATGGCATGTTAGGGGAGGGGCAGTACCTCAGGTGGGGGGAACACATGATGCTCCTTCTGAGGTAGTTCATCCCCCTTTGGTCCCCACCCGGCACTCAGCTCTCAACTGTGGCTCCCAGAAGCTGTCAGCATGAGACAGGAGCCACAAGCCCAGCAGCAATGGCTTCGACTGGCTGGCTAAATCAGGTGAGGGGAGCTAATTGGTTTCAAACCCTCAGTGAGTTAGGAACTTCCCCTGCATGCGAAGACAAGGTTCTCACGCATTGAACAGATGAGACCAAGAGCGGGTCAAGAAGGCAGTTTCTGCCTGTGCTGCAGAGGAAAGTGAGGCGTAGGTGGGGCTTGTCCACCTGGGAAGGAGCCCATCTAGAAGAAAGAAAACTGATCTTAAACATCTGCTGCCTTGCAAGATATCTTTGGGAGGAAAAAAGGCTAAGGAGCAAACCCGACTCAAATGTGGAGTGTGGCGCCTTGCACGCCTCCTTCCGGCAACTCCTGCAGCCAAGCTGGTGCCAAACGTCTTGCTCTGCTCTCCTTTGGAAGCAGGCTGAGAGTATCATCTGGGCAGCCCAGAACCTCCAGACACACTGCCTGGGTTTGCATCCCAGGGAGGTCACTTTGGTGCTGCTAAAAAGAAGCAGCTTGCCTTCTCGAGACAGATGGATGACAACCACAAGGTGGAAAAGGTGCAGAAAAGGGCAACTCAAATGATAGATTGGATGGAGTGACTTGCCTATGAAGAAAGGTTGTAACCTTGGAGACTTTTTCGTTTATAGAGAAAAGGCAAGTCAGAAGCGTCATGACAGAAGCTTGTAAAATTACACATGGTGTGGAGGAATTCCAATGAAGTTGAATATTGGAAGATATTGGAAGAAAAGAAAAGAAAAGTTAAACTATGGAACTCCCTGCCACGGGAGGCAGTGATGGCCACCCACTTGGATGGCTTGAAAAGAGGACCGGGCAAATTCATGGAGGAGGAAGAGAGGGCTGTCAATGGCTTCTAGCCAGGATGGCTCTGCTCAGCCTCCAAAGTTTCCCATCCTAGGCATCTGACTGGCTGCTCTGAGGGCAGGATGGTGGACTCAATGGACCACTGGCCTGATCCAGCAGCCTCTTCTTGTGCTGTTATGATCACTCAAAATGAAACATGTCCACAAGTCTCTCTGAGAGGCTGCTATGGATGCAGCCACTGCAGCGGGGGGGGGGGGGGGGGGAGAGTTGCCGAGGGCACAATTATTTGGTGAAGATTGGATGTGTCCCCTCGACAATTGGGAAGGGACAAAGCTGGGCCAGGAGATGACAATCAAAACCTTTCACAAATTGAAGGGGTTAATAAGAGGTTAACACCCTTCAGATGTCACAGTGACTGACCTATCCCCTCCCCCAACCACCACCAAGATCATCAGGAAAACAAGATGTTGTTTAATTGCCTGCCTAGATGTCAGTTCAGCACAACAGGCTTGCAACTTTCTCCTTCTCCTTCTCAGTCCCAAGAACTGGGTGTGCAGGACATTTAACCCTACCTAAAAGAAAGCAAAAAATGCAAAGAACTAACTTTGCTCCTTGCACAGCCTTGCCAATGGATGTTATCTGACTACAACTCCCGTCGCTGCGGACCTCTAGCCATGTTGGCTGGGGCTAATGAGAGGAATCTGTCAATTTCAGTTTCTTGTTTTTCTAATATTAAATTCAGCTTTCCACATTTCCACAAGTAAAAAATAAGAAATCCTCATGAAAATTCATCAGCATTTAATTGTGAATTTCACCTAACAAACACTATTTTTAGATGCACCTTTGATGAACTTAAAACATTCCTGCAATCAGTTTCCCCAAACATAATGCATTTCTATTATCTAATTTTACTAATGCATGCCTTTTTAGGCACACCTCCTCCTAATGTAGGGACGCGGGTGGCGCTGTGGGTAAAAGCCTCAGCGCCTAGGGCTTGCCGATCAGAAGGTCGGCGGTTCGAATCCCCGCGGCGGGGTGCGCTCCCGTTGCTCGGTCCCAGCGCCTGCCAACCTAGCAGTTCGAAAGCACTCCCGGGTGCAAGTAGATAAATAGGGACCGCTTACTAGCGGGAAGGTAAACGGCGTTTCCGTGTGCGGCTCTGGCTCGCCAGAGCAGCGATGTCACGCTGGCCACGTGACCCGGAAGTGTCTCCGGACAGCGCTGGCCCCCGGCCTCTTGAGTGAGATGGGCGCACAACCCCAGAGTCTGTCAAGACTGGCCCGTATGGGCAGGGGTACCTTTACCTTTACCTTTTACCTCCTAATGTATGCATTCTTGTACACACTGGATGGAGAACCGCATTACTTAATTCAGAGAAGTACAAATTTTGAAAGATAATTGTGCTTCAACTCATTTAGAATCACAGATTTGTAGGGTTGGAAGGGACCCCAAGGGTCATCTAGTCCAACCCCCTGCAATGCAAGAATCTCAGCTAAAGAATCCATGACTGATGCCCATCCAACTTCTGCTTAAAAACCTCCAAGGAGAGTCCACACCTTCTGAGGAAATCTGTTCCACTGTTGGATAGCTCTTACCGTCAGAAAATTCTTCCCTAATGTTTAGGCAGAATCTCCTTTCTTGTAACTTGAATCTGATAGTTTGGTCCCTGCCCTCTGGAGCAGCTTGCTCTATCTTCCATGTGACAGCCCTTCAGATATCTGAATATGGCCACTTCAGTCTCCTCTTCTCCAGACTAAACATCACCAAATCCCTCAAACATTCATTTTAAGTCTGGGTCTCAAGAACCGTTATCATTGGTCGCCCTCCTCTGCCCCCGTTCCAGCTTCTCAATATCCTTCTGAAGGATACTGTTATTGGTTCAAATTGTGTGAACTGGGTACTTTTTCATCAAAATGCAGACAAAAATTATTCTCTCCCTTATAGTTAATTGGACTGGAGATTCCCCCTATTACTTGGCATTCCAAGGGAAATGGGTGGTTTCATCTAGGTTTAGCTCAACTAGATTCAAAAACCATCCACATAAGTTAAGCACAAACTCCACAGTGGATAGGCTGTCCCCACCTGCCCCAGCCAACCTCCGCCACAAATCTATAGGCAAATCAACAAAATGAGCCCATCCAGATGGAGCTGTAAATGTATCATAACTTTCAGTTTTAGTATCAGATAATATTGCTGCTGAAACATCGCATTGTTGTTCCTGTATACACATTGCTATAAGAAGCGGGGGTATATTATTATTACTGTTTTTTCATTGTTCTGGTGTATTTTGCTATTTTGCTGGGAAAGCTATGGTTTTCCCAGTAGTGACGTATGGAAGTGAGAGCTGGACCATAAAGAAGACTGACCACCGAAGAATTGATGCTTTTGAATTATGGTGCTGGAGGAGACTCTTGAGAGTCCCATGGACTGCAAGAAGATCAAAACCTATCCATTCTTAAGGAAATCAGCCCTGGGTGCTCACTGGAAGGACAGATCCTGAAGCTGAGGCTCCAAGACTGATGAAATTGTTGGAAAAGTAATAAATATCATTTTTAAAAAAATAAAAAACAGCTTTCAATTTTTTTGCATGCCAGGCCCAGAAGTGTTGCACTAAGGCTCAAACTCTGTTTGAAAGGAAAAGGAGTGTGTGTGGGTTTTTAAATTGAATTTGTTATTATATATTATCAACTGCATGATAGTAAGACAGCTTCTAAACAGTTAACAAAAATATACAACAGAACATTAAAATGATTGATAAAACACAGTTAAAAGCAGGTATTTAAGAGTATTCAAAAGATGATTAAAGTCAGCAGTGGTTAAAAGGAAGTAAATCACATGCAGCTTCTATGTGTTCAGATGGGCTGTTTACAACAGCCCTAACGAAAATGTTTTGAGCAGTTGCCGGAAAGAGTACAGTGAGAGCCCCTGCCTCCTGGTGTCAGTGGGGGGGAATTGAAAAATTGGGGGGGGGGGCGGGACCAGGCTTTTTTATGTTTTTTCCCAAAGCCGTTTTTTTCCAAGAAAAATTGAAAAAAATGTGTGGAATATTCAAACTATATCAAACTATTTTTTAAAAAAAATTCCAGGGGAAAAGAGTTTTGGGAAAAAACAGAAAAAAACCTGGGGTTTTTTTTCGATTTTTCCGGGGGGGGGGGGAGGGTTTCCAGGCCTTCCCATCTCTAGGTATCAGGGTGGTTATAGGTTATCCCACTTTCAGAACAGTTTGCCCCTGCAAAAGTTTCAGGGAGCACAACTGGTGCAGGCCCCATAACTTCCTGCTGAAATCCTATAACATTTCATACCAGAAATGTGAGGGCTATTGTGTGGGCTGGGGCGTCTTTTCATTCAGCATCTGTTGCACAAGAGTTGCTCCTTCAGATAGTAATAGCACAATAACACTGTAGAACAACTAATAAAGCAGAATGATATTTGGAAAGTCTGGTGCAACTCCACCACGAACGCGCTCTTATTGTGTCAGTGAAATGCTGCAAAATAGAACCCACACACCAGTCTGGAGGGAGAGCCCAGACACTGCAATTGTCCAATCTATCGGCAGGAGGCGGGGAGTGGAGTGGAGGGGGTCTTTGCTTCTACCACCAAGGCACTTTCCTGCCCTCTCCAATTATTTCAGAGTCACTTTTGCAAAACATTTTCCATCTCCCACAGTTTGAACACAACACCACTCCCCGCCCCCGTGTCGACTCATCAATTCACAGCACTGATCACTTGCACAGTACTAATATCTTCAAATGTTTTATCTTTTTTTTTATTACAGTGGACACTCGGGTTGCAAACGTGATCTGTGCGGGAAGCACGTTCGCAACCCGCAGCATCCACAACCCGCAGCGCCGTGTCTGCGCACGCACGGGTCGCAATTCGGTACTTCTGCGCATGCACAAAGCGCAATTTAGTGCTTCTGCGCAAGCACAAGTGCTGAAACCCAGAAATAACCTGTTCCAGTACTTCCAGGTTCGGCGCGGTGCGCAACCTGAAGCGTCTGCAACCCGAGGTATGACTGTATTATTATCATTAGCATTATCATTAGCATTAGCATTTATATCCCAGCTTTCCCCCCCCCCCAGGAGCTCAAAGTGGTGTACATGGTTTTCTCCCCTTCCTCATTCAATTCCCACGACAACCCTGTGAGGTGGAAACAAAAAAAAAAATTCCTTCCAGTAGGACCTTAAAGACCAACTAAGTTAGAGTTAAAGTTAAGTTAAAGACCAACTAAGTTAGTTCTTGGTATGAGCTTTCGTGTGCATGCACACTTCTTCAGATACAATCTTAGTTGGTCTTTAAGGTGCTACTGGAAGGAATTTTTTTTTGTTTTGACTATGGCAGACCAACACGGCTACCTATCTGTACCTGTGAGGTGGGTTAGGCTGAGAGAGGCAGTGAATGGACCAAGGTCACACCCAGTGAGCTTCATGGCAGCCAGGTGGGGATTTGAACCCTGGTCTCTCCCAGGTCTTAGTCTGACACTCTTAATGACTACACCACACTGGTTCTTTCTTGTAGCCAGCCTCAGATTTCTCCATCCACACCCTGCTGGCCATTCAAATACAAATCACAAGACCTCAGCCCAGATCAAGCCACAGCACCCATCCCGTCAGATTCCCATTGCTTGGAGCCACCCTCAAGCCTCCCATCACCGGGAGAAATCCATCTCTATATAATTTATTAAATTATAGGTTGTCACTGGAAGAGGACAGAAGAGCCCAAACCCAGGAAAAACCCCAGGAGCAATCTATTCCACCTCCCTGCCCAGAGGTGAGGGCCTAAGGCACGCCCCCTATCGATGACCCCGGGGGAGTTCCTAGTTGATGTGCATCAGCAGGACTCCCCCTACTGGTGGTTAACCCTTCCCGGACTTCAAGCGGATGGGCTGAAGCAGGATATAGTCGGTTAGGACCAATGCCTAAGCCAATACCGTTCATCACCTGTAACCAATAAAGTTGTGGCCTTATTTAGCCCATTAACCTTAATAATTGTGTCATGTGTCTTTATTTCCACTGGGGGGGGCAGGAACTCACCACGCAAGCAGGACATTTGCGGGGGGGGGGGGGTGTGCTAGCGGTTCTCTCCCACTGTTGAGCCCCAGGCAACTAGTATTCACTCTGGAGGTGCCATCATGACTAGTAGCCACTGTTCACCTTACACCCCACGCATTTGCCTAACCCTCCTTTTACTGTTATATCACATTTATATTCTACCTTGGCCTCCCCTCTATTTTATCCTCAAAACTACCGGTATGCTGTGAGGTACACACTGGTGTTAAGTTCGTCATCATTTCAGGACAGACTGCTAAGAGAATTTTGCTCCCAATCTACTGTTAACTTTTTCCTAGTCTGACACTCTAACCATTGAGCTCTGCACGTGCTCAAAGCAGGCCTCGCTTCAGCCAGCTCCAGCCACAGTTCAACCTTCCTCCTCACCATCCCCCCCCCACCCCCAGGACCAAATAAAGCAACCGCTGGAAACATGTCCAAGTCGGGGAGATGTAGGTCGTGGGAAGCCATTTCCTCTCAGGGTTCATCCCCCGCCCCGCGAAAAGCAACAGCCCCCCCTCACCTCCAGCTCTTTGAAGAAGATGCAGCTGCGTGCCCACTCCACGATGGCGAAGAGGGTCTGATCTGCCATCTTACACATGAGGCCAAAGGTGCTGAGCTTGTTGTGGAGGCCCTTGCTCTGCTCCTCCTGCAGGCAGGACAGGATGCAGGCCTTGACTTGCGCCTCGTCGGGCTCCTGCTCCAGCAACTTCAGGATCACGTCAGGCATGTCGGCCCCAGTGGCTGGGGAGCCGCCGCTGGGGTAGACCTCTGGGTAGGGGTACGGCGGGGCTGCCTCGTTTGGATGCATCACGTATGGGTCCGGGAACTCGGGCTTGATGGCCCAGCTGGCGAAGGGCGGGTAGTGGTAACCCGAGAGCGGCCCGTGACCCGAGGGCACCGGCATGGCCAGCGCGGGCATCCCGTAGGAGCTGCACTCATAGTCGATGGGCGTCATGGCGGTGGAGCTGCTTATCCCGCTGCCACCGCCACTGCTGGAGCTGCTGCTGCTGGGCGGGGGTAGCCCCTTTGCCACCTCAGGCTGGTGGTGTTGGCTCAGGCCGTGCAGCGAGGCCGACAGCCCGCCGGACTCCTCCGCCGCCTGCACCGGGGACACGATGGGCGGCTGGGCTGCCGTCTCCAGTTTGAAGCTGTTGGTGTGGATCAGCGCCTTCTTCTGCTGTTTCATGGCTCGGTCCTGCTTGTACATGGGCCTGAACCTGTTCCAGCCACCCCGCATGCGGTTGGCACGCACGGCTGGAGGGAGGGGGGAGGGAGGAGAAGAAGGGGCAAAGGGAGAGAAAGCGGGGAAAAGGTGTCAGACAAAATCCGGCCAGAAAGGCCCAGTGTTATGTATTGAAGTTCTCACCCTGGCCAACAGGGGTATTGTGTATATAGTTTTCACTCAGGTCCACGTAAGTTAATTTAGGGAAACCCTGGGCTGTTGTTGTTACAATGTTGACAGCCGGCTGCCTATAAAAGCAGGCCGGCTGAGCTGTTTGCTGTTCAGTTCAGTTCCAGCTTACTTATAAGGAACTACTTGGAGAAATCTCTGTGTTGTCTGCTATGTCCACCCACTATTTAATACTGGCGACGGGGATGGGATCAGATGGACATCAGAGCACAGCCACATTTGGACACTCACTGAGCAAAATCACTGAACAGAACCCAATTCAGAGCTGACCATACTGGCTAGAGCACTGTGTTTCATCCATCGCCCACCACGTCGGCATCGGAACCATGGCTTCACTCGTGCCTCTACTGCCATTTGCCCCAGCCTCTGAATCATGGGACTCCTATCTTGCTCGGTTCGGCTGCTGCCTCCAAGCAAACGAGCTGACAGAAGGGTCAGAGGAGCGTAAGTGGGGCCTATTCCTCAGCCTCTGCGAGCCCGAGGTGTTCGAGACGGCCCGAGTTTTGGTCGCGCCACTAGCAGTCCAGGCAGCGCCATGGGATGTGCTAAAAGAGAAGCTAAAAGACCACTACGCCCCGAAGCCATCCAAAATTGCTGTCATAGTGGCATAGTGATTAGTTTACTAGGACCTGGGAGAGACCTGGGTTCAAATCCTCCCACTCGGCCTCGAAGCTCCCTGGGTGTGGCATTAGAGGCCAGCCCATAGAAACCAACTCCTAGGGGTCGAGGTCCCTTTGCCCACCCCCTAACAAAATATTCGAGGGGGACAGTTCCCCCCCCCCCGGTTGATGGGCATTGCTACTCAAGTGATGTTATGTGTGTGCAGGAGGGGGCTTACCTGCCCTCCCACAATATTTCATACAAGTTTGCCCCCTGGACCAGTCACTGCTTGTCACCCTAGCCTACCTCACAGGGTTGTCGTTGGGATTAGATTGCGCCACTCTGGACGCCACGTGGATGTTGTTCAGTTTCTGTTAATTGGTTCTCGTGGGAAACTTGCAGATTCTAGCTTCGCACAATTAACTCAAGGTGGTGTCAATTTACTCTTGGCAGAAAGCCCAGGTCTGCTTGACCTAGAAACTACTCACTCTGATTGGTTAACGACCAGCACTCAACTCTGTTATCAAGGGTTTGCTAGCTCAGTTTGAAGTGAGGTGTTGTTAGGAGTAGAAGTGCTGTGTATGGTTTTGAGAGAGAGAAAGAGAGGGTTTATTTTGCTTTGATTTGTATGCAGAAACTCTGCTGGTTTTATTTTTTCCTTTTTAATAAATCCTGTAAATAGTTATTCTGAGTCTAGCTGACTTGTCATTACTGCCGCAACTAGCTTCTTCGCTGTGCAGGAAAACTCTGCTACGTTTGGGCTAAAGCCAATAGGGCTATGCCTGACACTTCAAAGTTCCATGAGGTTATGGGCATTGTGCTGCCAGCCTGAGTTGCGGTGGTGTCAGCATCAACGGCGTTGGTTCCAGTAGTTCCAGAAGTTGTTGTTCCTGCTGGTGCAGCAGATGGACTCTGGCTGGTTCCTGACCGTGGTGAGCTGGTGACGCAGCGGACACAAGGACAACAGCTGCAGCGTGTGAGTGCTGGGTGCTGTGGTTCCTGTTTTCTCTCTCGGTGGTCGTGAGTAGCTGGTTCCGGGTTCCAGGGACATCGCTCTCAAGATGACCTCACAACCAGTTCAGATGGCTTTTGAGCGTCTGAATGACTCCAATTACTTGCTGTGGTCAGAACGCATGCAGGCAGTGCTGCAGAGGGATCGTCTCTGGCAAGTGGTGAGTAAGTTTCCTGTGAAGCCTGATGATGAAGACCTCGATAAAGACCAAAGAGCAAGGGCCACAATTGTCTTGGGGCTGGAAGATTCCCAGTTGCCGTATGTGAGGGGAATCAAGACAGCTAGAGGTGTGTGGCAAGCACTTAAAGAACTCCATGTGCGTGAGACAGCGGTTTCCATGCTGTTCATTCGCAAGGCATTGTACAAGGCAATGTTACAGCCTGGGGTTACAATGCAGGAACACCTACACAGTTTACAGTTAAAGTTTACTGCGCTACAGGAAAGAGACTGTGCGTTAGACCAGCAGGAGAAGGTGGCTATTATTTTGAGTTCTCTCCCGGAAAGCTGGGATAATTTAGTTTTGTCTCTAGAAGGCATACAGGAGCATGATTTATCAGTCAGTTACGTTACTGGGCGTTTGATTGAAGAATGGCAGAAGAGGCAAGAAAGGTCGTTGGCTGCAGAGGCTTCTACAGGCGGGCGGTTTGGAAGGAGTTCTCAGGCCGTGCCAGAGGTGAAGCAAAAGCAGCGTACCGGTGAGGAGTCAGCGTTTGCTGTTAGGCGTTGTTTCCGATGTGGGTCCTCAGCGCATCTAAAACGACAATGTCCGGAGTTGGTCAAGTCTCAGTTGCCGGTGCAGGAGCAGAGACGAGATCATCATCAGCAGCAGCGTAAAAAGAAATTCTTCAAACGAAAACAGTCGGCTCAGCTGGTGACCGGCGAGGTCAAGAGTGCTGATGAGAAACAAGCGGTCTGGGTGGTCGATTCGGGAGCATCTCGCCACATCGTAAATTCAGATGAATTGTTTGTTTCCAAGAACTCAGCACAGCGCAGCCAGGTGGCTCTAGCAGACGGAAGTACTTCTGAAGTGATTTCGGGGGGTGCAGTTTTTGTTCCTTGTCTTCGTGAATGCCTGCAAAATGTACTTTGTGTGCCTTCATTAAGGAGCAATCTGATGTCTGTAGATTGTTTGCTAAAAGCTGGGTTTAAAGTGTATTTTGAAGGAGACAGTTGCATTATTATGAAGGCTGGTGAGATTTTAGGCACTGCTAAGTCAGAGGGAGGCTTGTTTTGGCTTAAAGCAGGATCTCAAGTTGCAGCAGTAGTCAGTAAATCTCAGCCTGCAGTGAATAACAAAGCTATACATGACAACTGTGTGCACTTATTGCATAGGAAAATGGGGCATGCTTGCTGGAAAAGTGTACTAAAAATGTCTGAATTGGCTGATGGGGGTAATTTAAAGAGTTGTAACAAGTACCTTGATTGTAATGTTTGTAAAAAGGTTAAAACCCACAGAGTCTCTTACCCCAGAAGCGACAGAGTTAGTGAGGCACCGCTACAGCTGGTTCACATGGACGTAATTGGTCCATTTGCTGTAAGTAGGGGTGGATCGCGCTTTTCATTAACAATTGTGGATGACGCCACACGTTATTCTTGGGTTTTTCCCATGAAAAATAAGGGTGACGTGTTCACTAAGTTTAAAGGCTGGGTGGCATCTGTGGAAAGATTTCTGTCCATTAAACTCAAAAGGATTCAGACGGATAGAGGTGGCGAATTTATGTCAAATGCCTTTAAAGATTGGTTACAAAAGCGTGGCATTGGGCATAGAAAAACGAACGTTTTTTCCCCAGAGGAGAATGGCGTTGCAGAGCGAAAAAACAGATCTTTACAAGATATGATGTTTGCCATGCTTGATGATGCTGATTTGCCCATGTCTTATTGGGGGGAGAGCATGCTCACCGCATGTTATCTCCAAAACAGGCTCTTTCATCAAACAATAGGTACAACCCCGTACTTTAAATTGTTTCAGAAAAAACCCAAAATTGACCATTTGCATGTGTTTGGATCAAAAGCCTGGGTATTAATTCCAAAACAAATGAGGAAGAAGGGAGATCCTAAGACCAAACAGTTAGTGTTTGTGGGTTACCAGGAGCTGGGAAAAGGTTTCCGTTTTGCTGAAGGGACAAATGGCATTGTGATCTCCAGGAATGCCAGTTTTTGTGAACATAGTGGCTGGGAGAGACTACATGCCAATACTGAGGTTTGGTTTGAACCTTCCCAGGAGCTTCATGACTCTGAAGGTAGACACAGGAAGTCAGAGTCTGAGGGGGAGGAAAGTTCAGATAAGAGCTCTCAGGAAAGTGAAGTTAGCCAGAGACCAGTGGCTATGCAACAAAAGAGAGGTCATAGTTCTGAGGAGGAAAGTGGGTCAGAAGAAAAATTTTCTCCCAGAAGATCTAAAAGACAAAACAAAGGAGTGCCTCCGGTGCGTTTTTCCCCAGATACTGCAAATGTGTTTAGTGTAATTGCAGAACCCAAGAGTTTTCAGGAGGTGTTAAAGTTACCAAAAGAGGAGGCAGAGCTCTGGAAACAGGCAATGGAGGAAGAGATGTCCTCTCTGAATGAGCACAAGGTCTTTACACCAGTAGCAGCGCCTGAGGGGGCAAAGATTGTAGGCTGCAGGTGGGTAAACAAACTAAAAGGTTTGCCAAGCAATTGTCCAGTAAGTTCAAAGTGAAAGACTTAGGCCCGGTTAGGACATATCTAGGGTTGGAAGTGTGCTGGGCCCAAGATGGCAGCTGCTTAATTAGTCAGCAGAACAAAGTTAAACAACTACTGACTACATACAGGATGCAGGATTGCAAAGGGGCAGTGGTGCCTATGGATCCAGGTTTCATAAAAACACTTCATATAGATGAGGGTCCTGAATTTGAACATCCTGATGTATATCACTCTGTAATTGGAAGTTTATTGTATCTAGCACAGTGGTCCAGACCTGATATTAGTTATGCAGTAGGCATATTAAGTAGATTGGTCTCAAAACCCACACTAAATGCCTGGAAAGGGGTAAAACAAGTTCTGAGGTATCTCAAACAGACAATTGGCTATATGTTACAATTAAATTCTTCAGAGGATGAAATGTTGAGTTGCTACTGTGATAGTGACTGGGGAAATTTGCCGGATAGAAAATCTGTCACAGGACTAGTCATAATGGTCGGTGGAGCTTTAATCAGCTGGCGGTCACGCAAGCAAGACGTTGTAAGTGTGTCATCAACGGAATCAGAGTACGCCGCATTGAGTGAATTGTGCAACGAGGTGATTTATTTCAAGCATTTGTTAGCAGATTTAAATGTAAATTGTGGAGAACCAGTACAAGTTTACATTGATAATCAAGCTTGTATAACCTTAAGTAAAACAGAGGGTTTCAAATCGCGTTCCAAACATATCTCTGTAAAATACCAAAATGTACGTTGCTGTGTACAAGACAATGTAATCACCTGTACTTATGTATCAAGTGAAGAAAATGTAGCAGATGTGTTAACTAAACCATTGGCAAAGATAAAGAACAAGCGAATGTGCAAGGGTTTAGGTTTGCTGGAAAAATAATCTCCTACATAGGTGTATTTGATGTTAATTGTTCAGCAGAATCTGTGAGGGGGTGTTCAGTTTCTGTTAATTGGTTCTCGTGGGAAACTTGCAGATTCTGGCTTCGCACAATTAACTCAGGGCAGTGTCAATTTACTCTTGGCAGAAAGCCCAGGTCTGCTTGACCTAGAAACTACTCACTCTGATTGGTTAACGACCAGCACTCAACTCTGTTATCAAGGGTTTGCTAGCTCAGTTTGAAGTGAGGTGTGTTAGGAGTAGAAGTGCTGTGTATGGTTTTGAGAGAGAGAAAGAGAGGGTTTATTTTGCTTTGATTTGTATGCAGAAACTCTGCTGGTTTTATTTTTTCCTTTTTAATAAATCCTGTAAATAGTTATTCTGAGTCTAGCTGACTTGTCATTACTGCCGCAACTAGCTTCTTCGCTGTGCAGGAAAACTCTGCTACGTTTGGGCTAAAGCCAATAGGGCTATGCCTGACACTTCAAAGTTCCATGAGCTCCTCCGAGGAGAAGAGGGGATATAAATGCACTGAATGAATGAATAAATAGCACCCGACCAGGGGTGTCGTGTTGAAATGTGTGCCCCTCCTTCTCTTTCCTTCCCTTTTTCGTGCGCCCATTTGCTCCACGCAGAATAATAGAAGAACAGAAGAACGTGGGGCAGTTGCCTTTTGCCAAGTCAGAGACTCCTGGTCTATAGAGCTCGGAATTGTCTCCACTGACTGGCAGCATCTCCTCATAGTCTTCTCCCAGCCCTGCTTGCTGGAGATGTCCCTGGGGACTAAGCCTGGGACCTTCTGAACTATAGCCCTTCTCCGCCCCTCGCGGCGACCCCTGGTGGATAAAGCCACGCGAAGGCCAGTCGCAAGGCATCACAGGGTATGGGCACTCTGCATGCACTCAAAGGCACTGCAATGGTATTGCTAGAGAGTGCTGCGATGGGATTCAATCGGGAAGGGAGAACCCTGTACCTCTGCCACCTTAAGCTCCTTGGAGAACGAGGTGGGATACAAATGCAAACAAAGAAATATTTTGGACTACAACTCCCATCAACCACCATCAGCTGGGGCTGAGGGGAATTGTAGCTCAGAAACCTCCGGGGTGAGGCCCAAGGTTTCATCACACCTGCTCCGCCAAGGCACAGAACAGAAGAATCTGGCGGACACTGGTGTCCATCTAACCCACCGGTATTGTCTGCTGTGCTGGCACCAGCTCTCCGGCCAAGGGTCCTTTTAAGGGGGGCGGGGGTGCCAGGGATTGAACCTGGAGCCTTTGGCATGCAAAGTGGGGGCACTTCACCACCAAGCAAATCTCCCCCCCCTCCATGGCGCCTGCTATCAGAGGGGTTCCAGCCAGCCAGGTTCTGCACAATGGGTGTGCCCAATGGACTCCAGTGAGTCGGGACCGTGGCCGAGACACTCGGTACTGCTCAGGATAGGAGGCTATTTCCTTGCAATGGTAGAAAAAGCTGAGCACCTGCCGGAATAAATGTCCGGACTGCTGGGATTTAAACAAAAAACAGATCTTAATATTATTTTTATTCCTTTCCCCTGGGATCTTTGGAAAGGGAAGTGTCTGCTAGGGTTAGAACTTTTTTACAACCTCATGTTCCTGTAGCTTAGTTAGATGAACTTTTTACAATGGAATGAACTGTCATTTCCAAACCTTTTGAAAAAAGGTCACCCTGAAATCAATATATCAATTTTTGTATATGTAACTGTATAATGTATTATGCATAGCATGTATACAGGAAAAATAGAGCTTGCAAATTTTCTAATACATGTACAATGTTTCATACATGGTTCATCACTTCTATTGCTGAGAATAAATTGAGGATCTTGTGTGACATTGTAATGATTATGATTATGATTATATTTATACCCCGCCCACCCAGCTGGGTTTCTCCAACCACAATTGTATATTGCCACAGAAAGAAATATTAAAAATTAAGAAGTTTAGTTGTTTGCCCAAAAATCTTTCCCTATAGACCAATATTTGGATTCTTCTTGAACTTTCTCCACAGTTTGAGGAAGTTCCAGGCAGCTGTAAAAGTTATAAACAGTTCCATGAAGTTTTTAAAAGTGCTGATAGTTATGAGTAGTAACTTTACATATACAGTGTTTCCAACTTTTCATTTCAGGGCAACCTTTTTCCATAACTGAGAATAATTAGTCCCTTTTTCAGTGTTTTTAAGCAAAAATGCATCCCATTATGATACAGGAAATTGGTATACCCCTAGTGCCCAAACAAACACACAGACACGCCTTCTTGGCACTGCCTGCTTTCATCCACATGCCTTGGGATATGTGTAGAGGGTGCTTCTGAGCATGTACAAAGTATCTCCCGCACACATACACGAAAACCCTATCTCCACTGGCTTATCACACAGCTCACCCATAAGCATGTCTGAGTCTGTATGTGCAACTGGAGATGGTGAAGGGACAATCACCCTTAACAAAATTTGAAAATTACAATTGGTAGAGCAGGGAAAGGATTAGATTTTAATTAAACTCTATATTGCTTAATGTAGGTTATCAATGGATCTATGGAACCCCTCAAAAAGATATGGGAACTATATAAAGGTAAAGGTACCCCTGCCCGTACGGGCCAGTCTTGACAGACTCTAGGGTTGTGCGCCCATCTCACTTAAGAGGCCGGGGGCCAGCGCTGTCCGGAGACACTTTCCGGGTCACGTGGCCAGCGTGACAAAGCTGCATCTGGCGAGCCAGCGCAGCACACGGAAACGCCGTTTACCTTCCCACCAGAGCGGTACCTATTTATCTACTTCCTCTTTGATGTGCTTTCGAACTGCTAGGTTGGCAGGCGCTGGGACCGAACAGCAGGAGCGCACCCCGCCGCGGGGATTCGAACAGCCGACCTTTCGATTGGCAAGCCCTAGGCGCTGAGGCTTTTACCCACAGCGCCACCCGCGTCCCTTTTTTGGGAACTATATATTTGCACACAAATATGGGGATATTTTTTGGGAAGGACGGGAATAAAATTTGGGAATCACAGTTCTTAAAATCTGCTTCCAGATTTCTTTCGGAAAACTCCTTGAAATTATTTCACAGATGGTATTGCACTCCTTTGCAAATGTCAAAAGTATTTCCTTCTTTATCACCTACTAGTTGGAGGGACTGCAATAAACTTCGTACATATTATCATTTACTGTAATTTGGTGCAAGATTTTTGGAATTTATTCTTGACATGAATGATAAATATTGCTAAAGAAACTATTGTTCGTTGTCCAAAATTAATGTTACTGAATATTTTTGATGATACAAATGTAAATATATTGTCAAAAGAATTGGTCTTATATATGACCTTGGCAGCATGAATAAGACAGTTTGAGCATATAATGCCAACTGTGGCTCAACTGGCTGCCACTTAGTTTTCAGGCCCAATTCAGTGCTGGTTTTGACCTATAAAGCCTTAAATGGCTCAGGAGCACCACTCCTCAAGGACTGCTTCTATCCATAAGCTCTGAGGCCCTTTTTCATGTGGCCCCTCCACGAGAGATCCAGAGGGCGGCAAGATGAGAAGGGGCCTTTCCTGTGGTGGCTCCCCACTTGTGGGATACTCTCCCCATGGGGGGCTAGCCTGGTGCCATCTCTACATATCTTTAAGTGCCAGGCAAAAACATTCCTCTTCAGCCAGGCCTTTGGCTAATTTTATTATGTTTTTAGATATGCTGTAAGCCACCCAAAGTGGCTGGGGAAACCAAACCAGATGGGTGGGGTATAATTATTATTATCATCATCATCATCATCTGTGGCCTTTTAAACTGTGGGGGGACATTGTTTTTTAATTGTTTCTAAGGGATGTATTTTTTGTGATTTTATATTGTACACTGCCCTGTGATCCTCGGATGAAGGGCAGTCTAGAAATGTAATTAATTGATTAATTAATATTATTAATAATAATTGCAACTCAGTAGAACACAGCCCAAAATCTTACACTGGACACTTTGTACCACACACTCTGGAATACAGCTTTAATGGAGAGAAGCACACATATCTGAGATTTTGAAGACGAGTAGAACCTCCGGACACTTTATATGATTTGGCATTCCTTTATGACATAGGCAACAGAACCATCATTATCAAGACAACCCTCATCGCAAGCCTGGCAACTATGGAACTAGCCTTAATGATCTGATAAAATTGGTAGTCTTTACTTGGGCTTTGTTGGGAGGAAGCCAAAGGGTCGTCTAGCCCAACCCCCGCAGTGCAGGAATCACAACTACGGAACCCCTGACAGGTGGCTCTCCAACCTCTGCTTCAAAGCCTCCGAGGAAGGAGAGACCATCACCTCCCACGGGAGACCCTTCCACTGTCGAACAGCTTTGGCTGTCAGAAATTTCTTCCTGATGCTGAGTCTGAATGAATCTCCTTTCTTGTCGCCTGAAACCATGGGTTCGGGTCCTACCTTCCGGAGCAGGAGAAAACAAGCATGGTCCATTTTCCATGCGACAGCCCTTTATGTATTTGAAGATGGCTCTCATATGATCTCTCTGTGTGTTTATTTTTATCTTGTTTTTATTATTTGAAACCCCAATTGGTTCCCGGAGACACGTGTCCTTCCAGACCTAGACTACTATGCTGTGGAGCAGCCTCCCACGGGACCAGCGCCCAGCCTCGCCTCCTCCTTTCCACCCCACGGAGGAATTTGCTTTCACTTTATGTCGTTCAAAGCCGCTGCCCCATCCTGCTCTCCAGGCTGCCACGCTGCTGCAAGCTACAGGCAGCCCTCAGCTCTCCAAGGCAGGAAGGTCCCCACGAACAAGACAGCAACCCGCAGCAGCAGCGGCAGCGGAAACAGAGCTGGAAAGTCGGGTTTTAAACTGGGAGTACCAGCAAATAGTGCGCATTGAATCGGTACTGCAGCTTTTTAATTGCTAGACTCTAAATGGGAAATATACCAATCTTCAGCTCACTCAGTGGAAACAGAGCTGGAAAGTCGGGTTTTAAAAGCAATATAAAAATAAAAATAAATGCGGGGTTTTTTCAGGACTTCTCCAGCAAAGCGCACCAAGCATCAGGAATTGGGCCTGGGCAATGAGACGTGGGGAGGGACTCCTGTCAGATTTAATTATCGCCCTATTGCTAGCCGTTTCTCAGAGTCAGCGGCGGGCACGAAACGCTCTTTGGACATAAGAGCGTCAGAAGAGGCTGCACAGGCATTTTGCCTCAAGAACATAAGAGGAGCCCAAGCGGGGGGGGGGGGGGGGGCATCCAGCCCCGCATCCTGTTCTCACAGTGGCCACCCAGATACCCCCATGGGAAACATGCAAGCAGGATCTGAGCACGTCTGAAAGCATTGCTGCCATGGATAGCCTTATCATCCTGCATGAATTCGTCCAATCCTCTTTTAAAGCCTTCCAGGTTGGTTACCATCACTGGCTCCTGAGGAACCACAAGAATACTGTCATCATTATCCGACTTTCCCAATGATAAGGGCCTTAGGGGTCCTCCACTCAAATGGAACACTGAATTAATAGTAATAAGGAGATTGTGGCTTGCAACTAAGCTTGACAGCATACACAGAAAAAACACTCAGCTCCTTTACATTTTACATGGTCTCACTTCCAAGAGTCCTTGCAGGGTAAGGTCCCTGCCCTTCTTCTAGAGACCCACACGGGACACATGGAAACCCAGCAGAAGGAGAAGGGGGGGATTACTAGGGGACGGGGTGGGTAGAGGGGAAAGAGGCTAAAGATATAAAGGAAGCAGATCTAGAACATCTCAAAAAGTCTCTTTTAAACCACCTGGCACTGTTGTTTGGGTGGACGCACGTCCTGGCCAGGGAAGGTTTTGCATTCTAGGCAAGAAATGCATGTATACCTATATGTTTTGCTTCCCCGCCCCCTCAGAGGTAGAAAAGCAACGGGGGTTAAGAGGGGGAACGAGGAAGAAAATGGCTGGTAGGAGTCAAGTCACCAGTCCTTCCACCCACTCCCGCCCACGTCAAGTCTCACATCCCCACATCTTGTTTGGGCTGGAGCAGAAGCCCTCCTGGCCGCGGTTAGCTCAGAGGCAGCAGCATCCAGGACATAGGCTGGATGTCAGGATCCCTCCCCCACCCACTTGGCAGAAGGCACTTTCCCGTCAGCACCTACCTTCTGTGTTGCAAAGACTCACCCCCTCCCGCCCGCCCAAGACTTTGCCAACTGGAGTCACCTTCGAGTTTCATGCCCACCACAAGGCACTTCTGGAACCGGCAATAGGGACACCTCTTGCGTTGTGTCTTGTCGATCTTGCAATTCTGGCTCTCCATACACGTGTAGTGCTTGTTATTCTGCACCGTTCTCTTGAAGAAGCCCTGAGGATGATAAGAAGAAGAAGAAGAAGAAGAAGAAGAAGAAGAAGAGGAGGAGGAGGAGGAGGAGGAGGAGGAGGAGGAGGAGTTTGGATTTGATATCCTGCTTTATCACAATCTCCTTTTCCCATCCTCCCCCACAACAAACACTCTGTGAGGTGAGTGGGGCTGAGAGACTTCAGAGAAGTGTGACTAGTCCAAGGTCACCCAGCAGCTGCATGTGGAGGAGCGGGGAAGCGAACCGGGTTCACCAGATTATGAGTCCACCGTTCTTAACATCTTAACACCACATCTTAATAAAATGTGCGGGGAAAGTGTGAGAAGTTCAAGGAGTCTGGAAGTGCGAAGAATTCCCCAGAAACGGGGATCACAGGTGGGTCCCACACTCCTCGCCTTGAAGACCCCACCCTGCCCAAAGCAGCTGTCACTTGGGAGGAGAATTCAAAAATGCTCTCTGAGTATGCCCAGTGGAACTGTTTATGGGATCACCTCTCCTGGTATGCCCCGCAGAGGTCCTTAAGGTCCATGAATAATCATAGTTTAGAGGTCCTGGGTGTGGGATGTGAAACACAAGAGCAGTCAAGTACAACATTCCTAGAGTGAACATGTTTACACATGGGGAGGGATGTTTGTCCAGCCGGCAGGTAAACTTCCTGTTTCCTTCTGGGCTGGGACAGACTTCCTCTGCATATGACTAGAGGTGGGTGTGGCCTCACCTGTGCAGGTAATGACAAAAGCACAGGGCAGGGCAGCCATCTCTCTCTCTTTCACCACATGCATCGAAGACACAACATCTACTAAGCCAAAGATGCCCTCTTGGCTTCCCAAGAGAGGACAAAGGGACTGTCTTCTTAAGAGATAGATTCCAAGTGTATGTTACTTCATTAAGCTAAGTCTGCCTTCTGGGATCTGAATGTGAACAGAATGTGAGTAAACTCTTTTTATACTTTTGTAAAAGACTGTGTCATCTCTTCTATTTTATGAGGGAATAAGACAAAATTACCCGAACAGTTATTATAGAGGCTTTAGCGAGCCTGAGCAAATGCTGCCGTTGCAAACTTAAAATAAAGGGGAATGTGTTACTCTGCTGAAATTGGGGAACTTGTTAACACAAGTTGGATAAGGATATAATCAGACAATATATCCTCTCCTGCATCCCTGAACATTCCCACACTGGGCCCTAAGGAAGTCAGATTATCCTCCACCAGGGCAAGGGCCTTCTCAGTGATGGCTCCGACCTGGTGGAATGTTCTGTCCCATGAGACCAGGGCCCTGCAGGATTTAATTCCTTCCACAGGGCCTGTAAAACAGAGCTATTCCACCTGGCTCTCAATTTGAACTCAGCCTAATCTTTTATTCTTTTATAAAAGAATAAAATCTTTTATTCTATTTGCACTTCCTGGTGCAACTGGACTTCTCCGCGACCCTTCCCCTCTGCAGGGAGGTGGGACCAATTCGGATGGTCCGCCCCCGCCACTTAATGGATCCAAATGGTTTCCAGAGAGTGGTAGGGGATGCTTTATCCCATGTTGATGGCCTTTCAGCCGATTCCCTGGTGGCACGCTGGAATGTGGAGTTAACCAGGGCTATTGACTGTTTGGCTCCGAAGCGCCCTCTCCGATTGCATGGAGCCCGGACAGCCCCGTGGTTTTCCACGGATCTGAGGGCAATGAAACAATCGTTGAGACGGCTAGAGCGCCGGTGGCGGATAACTCATTCCGAATCTGACCGGACACAGGTTAGAGCTCAACGTCGAGCCTACCAAGTGGCGATAGCGACGGCGAAGAAGAATTTCTTCGCCGCCTCTATTGCATCTGCAGAAAACAGCAGCAGGAGACTTTTTCAGGTGGTTCACAATTTAGTGGAACCACCTGCAACATCGGGGCCCAGTACGGGCCACATGTTCTCCTGCAATGATTTTGCAAAGTTTTTTGCAGATAAAATCGCTCAGATTCGGGAAGAAGTAGACTCCACCGTGGGAGCAGGGCCGGGGCGGGAGAGTGCTAGAGTTCTGTCTAGTCAAGTTGAGTGGGATCAATTCCAATCTGTTACCTCCGAGGATGTGGACAGGCTGCTTGGACGAGTGAAACCAACCACCTGTCTCCTGGATCCTTGCCCATCCTGGCTTATAAAAGCTAGCCGGGAAGGACTGGGCGATGGGCTACATGGGGTGGTGAATGCTTCCCTCCGTGAGGGAGCCTTCCCAGACCCGCTGAAAGAGGCGGTTATTAAACCGCTTCTTAAAAAACCATCTTTAGATGCGGCCATGATGGCCAATTATCGCCCAGTCTCAAATCTTCCATTCCTGGGCAAGGTGATTGAGCGAGCGGTTGCCGAACAACTCCAGGCACGCCTGGAAGAAGCGGACCATTTGGATCCCTTCCAGTCGGGATTCAGGCCTCATCATGGGACTGAAACTGCCTTGGTCGCACTGGTTGATGATCTCCGGCGGGCTAGGGACAAAGGTGAGAGCTGTTTCCTAGTTCTGCTGGATCTCTCAGCGGCGTTTGATACCATCGACCATAACATCCTTCTGGACCGTCTTGGGGGGCTGGGAGCTGGGGGCACTGTCATACAGTGGTTCCGCTCCTTCCTCCTGGGCCATGTTCAAAAGGGGTGGTGGGGGATGAGTGTTCAGACCCCTGGGCTCTCACTTGTGGGGTGCCTCAGGGTTCTGTCCTCTCCCCCATGCTTTTCAACATTTACATGCAGCCGCTGGGAGAGATCATCAGGAGGTTTGGGCTGGGTGTTCATCAGTATGCCGATGATACCCAGCTCTACCTCTCTTTTAAATCAGAACCAGTGAAGGCGGTGAAGGTCCTGCGTGAGTGTCTGGAGGCGGTTGGAGGATGGATGGCAGCTAACAGATTGAGGTTGAATCCTGACAAGACAGAAGTACTGTTTTTGGGGGACAGGAGGCGGGCAGGTGTGGAGGATTCCCTGGTCCTGAATGGGGTAACTGTGCCCCTGAAGGACCAGGTGCGCAGCCTGGGAGTCATTTTGGACTCACAGCTGTCCATGGAGGCACAGGTCAAATCTGTGTCCAGGGCAGCTGTTTACCAGCTCCATCTGGTACGTAGGCTGAGACCCTATCTGCCTGCGGACTGTCTCGCCAGAGTGGTGCATGCTCTGGTTATCTCCCGCTTGGACTACTGCAATGCACTCTATGTGGGGCTACCTTTGAAGGTGACTCGGAAACTACAACTAATCCAGAATGCGGCAGCTAGACTGGTGACTGGGGGCGGCCGCCGAGACCATATAACACCGGTCTTGAAAGACCTACATTGGCTCCCAGTACGTTTCCGAGCACAATTCAAAGTGTTGGTGCTGACCTTTAAAGCCCTAAACGGCGTCGGTCCAGTATACCTGAAGGAGCGTCTCCACCCCCATCATTCTGCCCGGACGCTGAGGTCCAGCGCCGAGGGCCTTCTGGCAGTTCCCTCATTGCGAGAAGCAAAGCTACAGGGAACCAGGCAGAGGGCCTTCTCGGTAGTGCCGCCCGCCCTGTGGAACGCCCTTCCAGCAGATGTCAAAGCGATAAACAACTACCTGACATTCAGAAGACATCTTAAGGCAGCCCTGTTCAGGGAAGTTTTTAACGTGTGATTTTATTGTATTTTTGGTTTTTATGGAAGCCGCCCAGAGTGGCTGGGGAGGCCCAGCCACATGGGCGGGGTATAAATAAATTATTATTATTATTATTATTATTATTATTATTATTATTATTATTATTATTATTATTCCCCTTCCTTCCCTCCCCCTCCCCTTTTTATGAAGATTACCTGCTCTGGGATCCCACAGCTTATTCTCCCCTGTTCTCCTCGCTGGCCCAAATAGGACTAACTCAGCCAGCTAGCCCTGGTGATCATCTAATGTTTGTTGGATGGATTTCCCCCCCAATTGATTTTTGAATTCTGAATTTATTGTTATTCACGTTTTATACTGTATTTTAAGCTGTTTTTTGTTGCCTCAATGAAGTGTTTTAAATTTGTTGTTAGCCGCCCTGAGCCCGGTTTTCTGAACTGGGAAGGGTGGGGTATAAATAAAAATTTATTATTATTATTATAACTCTCGCTTTAGTACAGTAAATATGCCAGACCTTCCAGAGCAGAGCCTATGATTCTGAGGAACTTACGGTGAACCCGACACAGATGAAGCTCGGGTGCAGGAGGGAGAAGACTGTACCACCTGAGGCCCTTCTTCATTTGCCCCCTCCACTGGAGACCCGGAGAGCTGCAGTAGGCGAACGGGCCTTTTCAGTGGTGGCTCTCCGCTTGCTGAATGCTCTCCCCAGGGAGTCTCGGCTGTCGCCTACAATACATATCTGTGGCGCCTGGCGAAAATGTTTTACTTCAGCCAGGCATTCAGCCAATTAACATTCTGTGTCCTTTTAAATGTGTTTAGATAGCTAGCTCTGCTCCTTGTCTCAAAACCCAGTTCCCTCTGGCGCTCTTTGGGACACAAGGGGGGCAACTGGGAAAGCGGCAGGGTGGAATCGGGAGACCTGAATATGTGTGAGACTGGGACTTCAGGGTTAGCGCCTCCGGCAATGGCGGATTTCCTCTGATCGGGAGGAATCCGCTTCATGGAAATTAGGGTCTGGACCGCCACGGCGAGGCGGAGACCCATCAAAGACCATAGGCGGGAGAAGCCTGTGGACGTGGGATTCGGCTGGCACCTTTTGCGCCTCCCCTACTCGCGGGGAAACCCGGTTTCGGGGATCCGGAGCGACGTGGGGTGAGCGGTGCAGTGCTTCGAATCGACTGCTCTTTTCACAGAGTGAAGGCGCATTGCTGTTGCCGGAGAGCACTGACTTTTTCCTGTGGACAATTGGACTTTAAACAACTACCCGTGAGTAGAACGGAAAATTGGACTATTAAACATCTTAATTTGGCACTGAAGCGGGAAGGCTCTAAACAGGAAGTCCGCCTTCCGCTTTTGTAAATAGATTGAAGCAAAGACATTGCAAGCTAAAGTCTGGAAAGTCTTTTGTAAAGGATTAAATCTCCATCGGCTAAAACTACTAAAACCCCCTTGGAAGCAGGAGAAGAGGGGGGAAATTTTAGATTGTTTAAGCCTGCAGGAGAGAGAGTAAAAAAAGATAAATTTCCACCGTTTTGAACCTGGGAATGGGCTGCCAGGAAGACAGACGTTTTGGGAAAGTTCATTGACCGTGAATAAAACGTATGTTGACAGATAGTTAAATAAGAGAAACATGTTGATTCCAATGTTTCCTTTTGCACTCAAAAGGAGCAAAATATTTGAAAAACGAAAGTAATTTTGTTGCTGGATCTGCTTTTAAAAGGACGGATACAAATAGAAATTGTTTCCCCTAGAGGGAGCTTTTGAAACTGTTGTTGGAGTGGAGCTGGGGAACTCTCCAGCTGTAGAGATTAAGATCGTGAGAACTAGACATTGACCTTGGACAAGAATGTGGACAGAAGAAGCCTTAGTGATTGCTTTATTTTCCAAGTGCTTTATTGGAACAGCTTCATGAGAAGATGGATTTGATGATGACTGCAATTGACAATTTTGGACAAAAAAAATGACTGATGGGGGACAAAAAGTGAACACCTATACAGAAACTACTCAGGAAATGACCCAGGAATCAGCTTTGACAGGGCAAGCTGTGGAGAAGACAAAGGAGGAGGTTGTTGTTGAACCTCAAGTAATACAAGTTGAGAGAGCCGTGGTCTTGCAGAAACATAAGCTGTTGTCTCTGATGACCGAATCTGGAGAAAACCAGACTTGGAGAGATGGAGTCCCGTTTGGATTGGAGATGGGAAGTTGGATAGATCCCCCTATGCAGGGATGTTCTGGCTTCTGGGATCTGGTTTTGGGCCAGGGGGAGATTGGAGTTGTGGGGGCCTTTAACTTTGGAGGGACTTTGAAACATGCTTTGAAATATCTTTTGGATTTTAGTGCTGACTATGGATAATGGGCTGACCTGTCGAGAAGGGATAAAGACATTGTTAGGTTGGAGTCTCCCCGAGATCTACTCCTCAGTGACAAAGGAAGGAAATTAAGAACAAGATCAGCAGAAGACAAAGTAAAGTGCAGGTATAAATATGAAGAAGATCTGCAGAAGGGACATGGAAAAGAGTTAAGAGCCTCAGACAGAAGATCACCAGGTTGATGGACTAGATGGAATGGATAGAAAGGACTGACAGAATCCGAGACCAGGGAGAAGAGATGGTGGATGAAGATTGGAAGAAAGTTTAAAAATTTATTTAGAGAAATATTGTAAAATTAATGAGTGTTAGAAAAATGTTGGAATGAAATTATTTGGCTTTAGTAGAAATGCTATAAGGAGTTATGGACAAATAAGTTTTAAGTTTTAGGGCTTTTTATGGTAAGATAAGGTTAAAATAAATTAAGACAATTAAATGACAGAATATAGTGAAAGATGGAAAGGATTTGCTGAAATAATTAATAACTAGAATACAAAAAAGGGAGGTGTGAGGAGGTCGATGAAACAAGTTAATGAAAGATAAAGATATGGGAATATTGGATTTGTTTTTAATTTTTTTGTTTTTGTTTTTTGTTTTGATGTATTGTGTTTTTTGTTCTATTTTTTCTTTTTATTGACTTGTATTGTTTAATTCCTTTTTTCTTTCCCCCCCCCTTTTTCATTTCTTTCTGTAATTTTAAATTTTCAATAAATATCATTCTTAAAAAAAAAAGAGAGAGAGAGTGTATCCCACTACACATGTACCAAAGCATTATGATCATCAACTCTGCTCTGGGAAGGGTGACTGTAACCATTTTTGCATCCTTTATCACGGGTATCTGAAGGAAGTTCAAGGAACAGCAACACTGCAAAGGGGAGACCAACCTGGCCCCATCCGTGGGCCAGTCAGGAAGCAACTGCTCCAACACTTGCTTTCCTCTGCCTTCCTCCTTGTTTATTTCTTTTGTGCCATGTCTCTCTGGTGGTGAGTCTGTGGGCATAGACTGTTTTTGTCTTTACAGCTGATAGATACTTTGGGGCCCTTTGTAAGATGATAGTGATACTATTAGTAATCATAAATTCATTTAATTTCCCTCTGATTTCACAGTTAACGTTCTCTCTGTCTTTCAATCATTTTATTTGTGTGCTGCCTTTCCAAAGTTAAAACCATATTCAAGGCAGCTTACAACATGTAAAAAAACCCACACAATTACAAACATTCCAAAGTAGTCATAAACAATAAACAACAACAACAATCTCTAAACAATACCACAACCCAAGAGTCATGTCCCCATATGCATCTGATGAAGAAGCTTATACCATGTTAATTTTTTTGGTCTTAGCAGTTCAGGAAAATGGAAATCTGCTTCATACCTAGGCAGAACTTTGGTTCACCTGACTCAACACTGCCTGTATGGACTGGCAGCAGAGCTCACGGGCAGGGGTCATTCCCAGCGCTACTTAGAAAAGCTGGAGATCGAACATGTGGCTTTTAAAATAAAATAATAGTTTCCACGTTTGGATGTTTGCTTATTATAAAGTACCTGCTGTAAATTATCACAGTTTGGAACTACATGCAGAAGACCACACATCGCACCAGGAGTGAAATAATATCATATCATATCATATCATATCCACATGAGGCAGCTCGGAAATGGAAGAGGGAGACGTTTGAGCAAAGCAGGGATGGAGCAACGGTGAGAGGAGGAGGGAAATGTGGCACAACCGGGGAGAGTTTCAGGGCTGAGCAGGGACAATAACCGGAGCACCCTGGACCCAAGCACTTGATAGCGAAGGGTACAACTCCCATCACCCCTAACCAGTCCAGTGGCCATGCTGACTGGGGCAGAGGAGAATTGGGAAGCCAGGGACCCCTTTGGGGACCACAGCTCCAATATAATTAGCATCTAATCAAGCTGTCCCATTCTGGCCCCCACCATCGCCACCTCCCTGACTCCTATCAAGGAGGGGCGACAAGCACCCAAAACTCTGAGGTCCAGCTCCGAGGGCCTTCTGGCAGTTCCCTCACTGTGAGAAGCGAAGCTACAGGGAACCAGGCAGAGGGCCTTCTCGGTAGTGGCGCCTGCCCTGTGGAACACCCTCCCATCAGGAGATCAGTAATTATATAACATTTAGGAAACATCTGAAGGCAACCCTGTATAGGGAAGCTCTATAAGGTGTAATGTTTTACTGTGTTTTACTATTTATATATATATATACTGAAAGCCACCCACAGGGTGGCTGGGGCAATCCAATTAAATGGGCGGGGTAAAAATATTTTTTTCTTATTATTATTCCAATTCCATCTCATCACATCACCATCACCACCTCCACATAAGGAGAAGAATCACATTAAAGGTAAAGGTAAAGGTACCCCTGCCCGTACGGGCCAGTCGTGTCCGACTCTAGGGTTGTGCGCCCATCTCACTTAAGAAGCCGGGGGCCAGCGCTGTCCGGAGACACTTCCGGGTCACGTGGCCAGCGTGACGAAGCTGCTCTGGCGAGCCAGCACCAGCGCAGCACACGGAAACGCCGTTTACCTTCCCGCTATAAAGCGGTACCTATTTATCTACTTGCCCTTAGTAGTGCTTTCGAACTGCTAGGTGGGCAGGAGCTGGGACCGAAAGATGGGAGCTCACCCCGCCGCAGGGATTCGAACCGCCGACCATGCGATCGGCAAGCCCTAGGCACTGAGGTTTTACCCACAGCGCCACCTTATATTGTGATTATTTTAAATAAAGCACATTTCCGCAAGTCATTTTGTCTTGTGAACTTCTGCACGCCGCCGATGACGTCACAACCTCAGGCAATTAAATAAAAAGATCTTCGACTCAGAACGGGGGGGGGGGGGGGGGGCGGCTCAGTTCCCGGGGATGAATCCCTAGAAGAGGTGGCCTCACCCTGGGGAAAGGGAGCCTTAAGAGCACGCCTCTTCTCAGAATGCAAGATGGGCACGGTTCCTCAGTTGGCTCCACTGCCCAGGCCCCCTCGCTTCAGCCCTGGCACCTGTCTGCAGATACCCCATGCCCTGTCATATTCTGCCTCCTGGAATCTAACCTTCAGCCAGGATGTTAAACTGCAAGAACCACGGGGGGGGGGGGGGAGCAGTGCCGGCTTACCACACAATTGTTAATTCTGAATTTCAGATTGCTGTAAGCCGCCCTGGGACCTACTGGTGAAGAGTGAGCAATACATTTAATAATTCTAATTATAATTCTGAAGTGTAAGTGAAGGAATACACTTTTTCTAGCGAGAGACTGAGACAGGGTGGCAGATGTTTCTTAAGACTAGAGTTTCTCACAGGACCTAACTGGCAACCCACCCACCCCCGCAAGGCGCTTAGGGCATTATCAGTCCCCCAGGGAAAGCGCATCTCCCTTTCGCTGGTGGTGAGAGTGGGGGCGGCCGGGCCTTCAAGCTGGAGCTGCCGATTCCCCCCCCCCACACACACACACACATGATGGGGGGCACCTCCGGAAGTTTGAAGAGACTCCATGGACCTTGCCCTTCCTTTGTGGGAGCCTCACGACAAATGTGACAGACATACCCCGAGACACATCCTGGTAAACTGAGGCTTCCGTCTTTGGGCCTCTCCCTCCCCCACCTTCCTTGATCCTACCATTAAGGTGGGAATCTCAAAAGCACCGTATCAAAACAAGCAAGCAAGCAAGCAAAAACACCTTTAGAGACAGCAAGGGAGGATGGGGAAACTGGAAAGAAACTAAACCGAACTGAACGAAGAAAAACAGAATAATGTCTTCCCTCACCCGGCAAATAAATAAATCCACAAAGCAGAAAAATGACCAAGAACAGACATTTTTATTTTATTATTATTATTAATAATAATACCCCGCCCATCTGGCTGAGTTTCCCCAGCCACTCTGGGCGGCTCCCAATGGAGTGTTAAAAACAATACAGCATTAAATATTAAAAACTTCCCTAAACAGGGCTGCCTTCAGATGTCTTTTAAAAATAAGATAGCTGCTTATTTCCTTGACATCTGATGGGAGGGCGTTCCACAGGGCGGGCGCCACTACCGAGAAGGCCCTCTGCCTGGTTCCCTGTAACCTCACTTTAAAGGGATGCCCTTGCTGGGTGTCATCATTTGGGAGGGGGGTGGAGGGCAATATTCGCCTCATCCCCCCCCCCCCCCAATTTCTCCCTAACCCTTCTCGCACCGACCGCTTGCAAAGCAGCCCTTCCCAGCGGGGCCCCCTGCCGAGCACCGTCCTCTGGCGGCCTCCGGAGACCCTGTTTGGCGCGAACCGGTTCCTGGAGAGAAGGACGGAGCGGGCCAGCCGGGTCTGGTCCTGAGCACCACTAGGCCTTTTGCACAGAAGGGCCGAGTGCAGCGCTCCGGAGCTCCATTTGGTTCACCCCCTCGACTCCAGGCGCACAGGGTCCTCGGGCGTCTTTCGCGCAGCCATATATTTTCCCGCGCCTAAAAATCTACAAGGCACTTTCTTGGAAAATAATTGCCATCACATCCACACCCCGACGTGCACATGCTGCTCACCGGAAAGCATCCCCAGATCCCCAACCGCCAAACGCTCCCCTAGGTTCAGTTTTTTAATAATATTAACTGCTAAGACTTGTGGTTCCCCAAAAGACCAATCTCCTTCATTGAATCACCTTTTGAGAACTCCAAACCGGGATGCATTTTCCCGGACACATTTCCTGATCGAGTCGCCTGCAAACCAGTCGATTTCGTTTATTCCGGAAGCATTTTATTCATTCTCAGATAAGATTTCCAAAGAATTCCTACCGCGCATTTTTCGAAGAGAGTTTTAGGGACGAAAAGGCCGCACAGGGGAAGCATTTGCCCCCCGGCCCCCACCCCCTCCCCGGAACAGACTTAGGGAACCTATCGCTCCTGAATGGGAGTGACATCAAATCGGCGTTACATGCGATTTTGGGCGCCGGATCACGGACTCCTTAAAACTCGCCATCCGTAAAATCGGATAAACATTCGCAGTCCTCCCGTGGCCTCTAAAATATCACAAATGATCGAAAACAAAAACCCCAAAGGAACTGAGGCCGTATTGTGGGTTCTACAGGGCGAGCGTTGTGGGGCTGCGCTACAGAGATGGGCCCGAGAAAATTAAGATGAGTGACGGCTTCTACAGGTCGAAATATGTACCGGGATTTTCAACAGAATATGGGAAAGGTTCTGGGGTTAATGAAATACTGTTCTGAAGCGCTGGGTAATCCAGAGTTCGATGTGGATGGCTTGGTGCTTAAGAAAAATATATTTAACAATAATTTTGGAGCTATTTTAATCAATATAATGATTTGCATTTATGTTGCTAATATTAGTAGCATGGCTTAATTTTAATGATTATTTTTAATAATACTGAAGCAGTTATCACTATTTCATATAACCATGAAGCAGTGATAGCGATAATAATTCAATTTTTGTTTGCATCCTAATTATTTCCTTTTCAATCCTGTACTCACCGTTTTGCCCTGCAAATATTTGTAAGCCCCATCCCTAGCCGAGAGATGAACCTCTTTTAAATACGCACGTCTAGCGTCATGTATTAAAATACGCCACCATAATTTTCTGCACTGACGGTTTTGCTCTGGGGTGTTTTAGGGCGCTGCAGTTAAGAAGCCCAGGGCGATAGCCAATTTTCAATGCGGCATTTATTATGATAATCCCATCCGGGGGTCATTATTCAGTCGGCGGGTGGAGCGGAGTTCATTGGGGAAGGGGGAGCCTGCATTTTTTTTAAAGAAGGGCATCCGACCCCACAAGCCCACGCTGCTGCCCTGAAACATTTTTGGGGGTCCAAATTTGGGGATCCCTGATCTCAAACCTCTTCCCTCTCTCCTTCCTAAGAAGAAGACCACTAAGCCCCTTTCTCGACTGCGGAAGGCAGTCCCGAGCGGGTCGCTGTCCCTCGACGGCCGGCCCTTACCTTGCAACTCTCGCAGGTGAGCAGTCCGTAATGGTAACCGGATACCTTGTCCTCGCAGACTGGGCAAAGCTCGTCCAGATCATCGTCATAGGAGCAATCCATCATCTTCTCTGAAAGTAGGAGAGCCGGGCAGCGTCTGAGCCTTAATCGGCGGTGATGGTGGCGGCGGGTCCGGGACCTAAGGGCGGACTGGCAGAGGCACCGACCGACCGACCGATGGGCAGGGGAGGGCAGCCGCCTTTATAACTGGGCGGGGAGGCTGCGCTAGCCCAGTCTCTTCCACCGCCTCTTGAGGTGGGGGTGGGGATGGGGGTGGGCGGGAGTAAGAAGCGCCCAGCCGAGGAAGGAGGGCGCTGGGGAGTGGAGAGTTAGGGCTCCATTATACCCATGGGGTGGGGCGTCGGGAGTCAGAACCCCCACCCACCCGATGGGGGCAGTGCTTCCCCCCCCCACCGCGGCCTTTTGAGCAGATCTCCGCTTGCCCCACCTCCTGGTGCAGCCCGAAGACGAAACGTCCCATCCTCATCAGCCCAGCTGGAGACTGGCTTCCATGCACTTGAGGCCCCACGGGGCGCACTGGCTACTCAGGAGCAACAGTGGAGGCGAAAGGGCTACATTGGCTCCCAGTACCTTTCCAAGCACAATTCAAAGCGCTGGTGCTGACCCTTAAAGCCCTAAACGGCCTCCGTCCAGTATATCTGAAGGAGTGTCTCAACCCCCATCGTTCTGCCTGGACACTTAGGTCCAGCGCCGAGGGCCTTCTGTTGGTTCCCTCCCTGGTTTCCCACCCACCCCCACCCCCCCACTCCAGATTGGAGCGACCGAAACTCTGTGCTCCTCGGGAAAACATGGGGGGGCATGGGGGGGGGTATTCAGCGGCCTTCTCCTCTTGGGGGGGAAAAGTCTCCCTCCGGGTTTGTTTTCTCTCACCCTGGATGGTTGGGTGGGTGCACGCGTGTGTGACGTCGACCGGGCCTCCCCAGTGGCGCGCTTCGCTCCTCACGGTCAGCCCGGGGAACTGGCCAGCAGCCCAAAGCGCGCAGACTGAGGCGTCGCGGAGATTCAGCCGGGCCGGTTCGCCTCGGCCAGGAGACTTCCTGGATTTCAGGGGAGTCCGGGACCGAGCAAAAGAGTGGGGGAGGGAGGAGGGAAAATTACCCCCCCCCCTTTCCAAAATGTGTTTCGGATTGTTTTCAGGAAAAAACCAAACAAGACTCGGAAGCATCTTTTCTTTGCCTGTGTCGAAAGAGAACACGCGTCAGCCGGAGAACTTCATGCCGCTACCGCCGGTGAAAAGAAAACGGGGGTGGCGGTTTTTATTTGTTTTCCCCGCGCCCAGCCTCATGTGCCGTTTTTATTTTCTTCCACCCACTCAGCAAATCACGCTCCAAATTATTAGAGATTTGGGTAATTCGGAAGGCGGGGAGAAATATCAATCTTGCTGTTATACCATAACATTATATACTTTAAATATAATATATTACAATTCATAGCATGTTAATATAAATTAGAATGTATGATAATTATGTAATAATATATTGAGGGCAGAAGACATATAAATATTAGAGTTGTTATACAATATTGTGTTATATAATTTATAGCACACTCTGTAAGATATAGTAATGTTAATACGATAAAATATTATAAAATATTTATATTATTATTATTAATTCAGGGGGTACATTAATATTATTTTTGTTATACTATGATTGTACACTATACATTTTATATAATATTAAAATTTATACTTTGTAACATATTATAAACGGTAATTATGATAAAATATTGTAATGTATTAATTTTTTTATTGTGTAATAATAATATTGTAAGCCACCAGCGCGTTATGCTCTCGGGCAGCAGCCGCAGCACACACGTATCGCTAATAGATACATTAAACATGATCATCATAACATAAAGAAGCGTTGGAAGACGGAGGAACGCGCCAAACCAATGTCCCATAGCAAGCCTGAAAAAGGATTTCGAACCACCTTCAAACGAAGGGATGAGCAATTTAAAAGAATGTGCTTCTAGTGTGATGGGGAAATCCACATGACAAAAGAGAGTGGCCAACGCAGCCCCTCTTTTTGCAGCGGTTCTCCCTTTCACACAAGAGTATTTCCCCCAACCAGGTCTCCTCTGGGTGCTGCTGATGCGCTACAGGGCGCAGAGTCGAAGGACCCACACGGTTCAGTGGCAGAGCATCCGCCTTGCGCTCAGGACGTCCTCAAGTGTATCCCGCTCAGCATCTCCAAGCAGGGCTGAGAGAGACTCTCCTTGCCTGAAATCCTTGGAGAGCCTCTGAGGCCCTGAGCAAGGCGGACCCAGGGGTTTGGTTCGGGTTCTGCAGGCCTTCAGCATCCCCGGAAACATCTACCAACAGACAGAAGCGCTCCAGCCTGGCTTCGCTCTTCCCCTGCGCTCTTCCTCAACGTGCGTGCCACTCTCCGGCAGGGCCAGCGAGCGCGATGTTGCTGCGCATCCATTTTTACCTTGCCAAAACTGCCTTTTTTCATGCATGTACCAAGTGGTCCCGTGATGATGATGAATGGATTGCAGCAAATCTCGACGAATGCTTCAATAGACTACTGGATTATTTCGTGGGTTGTCTCAGAGAGGCTGAGCTGAAACACTTTTTTATACACGAGTTCAACTTGCTTCAGACAGTTGAAAAGGCAAAATGTAATGCACTTGCAAAAGGAATTGAAAGCGAACAAAACAGTAGGTTTCCTCGCATTGTCCCTGGCCATTGTCCGTGCTTCCTCGGGCTGATGGGAGTCAGAGTCCCACTAGGCCGAAAGGGCCAAGAGATCCTTGTCAGAGGCCGGGAAGGACCCCCTGAAGGTGCTCGGTGCAGCCTCCCCCTGCCCCCGCTCACACGCACACAGGGCTGGGGCTCTCATCAGGACATCTAGAAAGCCGCCTAGGGCACAGACGTCAGGGGGGCCCCGTAGAAAACTCTGAGAGGCACAGTTTTATTCAGATTAGTTTTTGTTATATCTTATACATTCCTAATCATAGTTTACTTTTATTTTATATTTTGATGAAGGCAATCAGTTTTCAAGTAGTACTTACATTGGAATTCTTTTTTATGTATATTTTTTTTAACATGATATTTATTAAAGTTTAACAATTACAAAAAAGAAAAGAAAAAGCAAACAATAGAAGAGTTACAATACTTCAAAAATGAAAGAGAATACAATAAAAAAAACAGTACAGCAGAACAATAAAAAAAGAAAAAAAGAAAACATTTAAAAACAAAAACATTTAAAAAAACACATCCGATATTTTCATATCTTTTATCTTTCATTTACTTATTTCCTCGACTTCCTCACACCTCCCTTTTTTGTATTCTAATTCAATTAGCTGTTTCAGCAAGTCCTTTCCCTCTTTCTCAGATTTTGTTCTATAATTTATCTTAACACAGTTTTACACTTTGACCCATTAACAATCCATTTTTACTTAATTCTTTATAACCTTTCTGTTAAAACCATGTAAATTCATTCCAGCATCCTTCTAACATTCATTAATTTTACAATATTTCTGTAAATATACTTTAAATTTTTTCCAATCTTCTTCCACCGACTCTTCTCCCTGGTTCTTTTTTATGTATAAATGAAATAGATAGACCGTGGAGTTGCTTGGTAGTTTATGTAACACACACACACACACACACACACACACACACACACACACACGAAGTGAAAATACACTTCATTTTAAATTTTACAGCTACAGCTTAATCTTCTATAGAAAATGTATTCATCTTTTTAGTGAGTTACAGCTGATAGAAAACAACCAGATGGACCTCAGCACCACAACCAAAAGGCAGAAAAAGCTAAAGACCAAGCAAAGCAAGAGTTCTTCCTGAAATACCTTTGTACACAATTGAAAAACAAAAACGGGCCCTGAGGGAGCTGAATGCAGTGCTCCTCCTACAAATGATTATAACCCATGGGTAGGCAAACTAAGGCCCAGGGGCCAGATCCGGCCCAATCACCTTCTAAATCCAGCCCGTGGACAGTACAGGAACCAGCGTGTTTTTACATGAGTTGAATGTGTGCTTTTATTTAAAGTGCATTTCTGGGTTATTTGTGGGGCATAGGCATTCATTCATCCCCCCCAAAAAATATAGTCCGGCCCCCCTAAGGTCTGGGGGACAGTGGACCGGCCCCCTGCTGAAAAAGTTTGCTGACCCCTGAATAACCTCTACGGCAGGAGAAAAATCAGAGGAAAGAGAGGAAATGGTGTCACAGAAGGCCATCCCCCAAGGCTTAGGCAAGTTGGAAGAAGGTGAACCTTTGGTGTGCCCCACAAATTGTGTGCCCCACCGTACTTAACTCTGGCTAAAATTTACAAATTAAAATCAAATACCTGTTGGAGATGCAAAAAAGAAATAGGAACAATGTTTCACATGTGGTGGGAATGCCGACCTATTAAACAATTCTGGAATGAAATTTATGAAGAACTCAAAAAGATGTTTAAAATATCTTTCAGTAAAAAACAGGAGGCATTCCTTTTAGGTTTAATCACAAACGATATTCCTGACAATCAAAGGAAAGTATTCCTTTATGCAACAACAGCTGCCAGGATGCTTATAGCAAAAAACTGGAAAGGGAGAAAAATTCCATCAGTGAAAGAATGGCAAATTAAATTTTGTGAATACATAAATCTGGCAAAACTCACAACATTCATAAGGGGACAATCGGACCAGAAATTATTAAAAGAATGGGGATGTGCTAAAGAGTATATAAAAAAACATTGTTCTGGAGTAAGTATATCGGTATGTGTCAGGGGCTCAGGAGCAGAGACACAGGGGAGAGAGGGGATGGAGAGCGAAGGGGAAGAATCTGAGGGCAGCATAGGGGAGTATGAAAGCGGCCCGAGAGATTCCATGAGTCTCTCCAGCGAATCAGAAGATTCCCAGAGGGGGGCGCTGATGGCCAGGGCAAGGGGGGTCCCAGGGGGGACACACCAGAAGCAAGGGGCCAGCGGGGACTCCCAAAGCAGCAGCGGGAGAGCAGGACCAGCTCCTCCACCAGAGCGTAGTGAGGGGGAAGAGTCACATGTATCAGGGCCAGCTTCTCCTCCAGCAGGGAGAGAGGATGAGTCAGAGGTGGCCACGCCTCCATCGCAGAGTGAGGCAATGGAGGGAGAGTCAGGTGCAGCTAGCCTCCCCGAAGGGGGAAGCAGTGACAGGAGCAGTGTAACGGTCAGGAGGAAGGTGGCCGGCTGGGCGCGCGCGCCAAGTTCGAATGTACAGGCGCGCGGCACAGCAGGAAACCCGGATGGGGAACCAGGTCCTAAAGCCCGCCGGAGGGAGGGGGAGGACTCAGGAGACTCTGCGTCAGAAGAGTCTAGGAGAGGCGAGACCCCAGCGGACAGGCGGGCCCAGAGGAGAAGAGAGCAGAGGAAGAGGTGGAGCAAGGCTAGAGTCTTAAACTGGTGTCTGGGGGGAGGAGACTCAGACGGAGCTTCGGCGGTCTAGAGTTTGAGACGTAGAGCTGCGCGCCGCGGCTGTGAAAGCGAAACTGAGCTTCAATAAAGACTGTTTTATATAACAACGAACTGGCATTGGTCCTTTGTGAGCTGGGACCTAGGGCAGCTCTGACAGTATGTAATGAATGATGCTTTACAGGGTTAAAGAAAAAGAAAAACGGTGTAAAAAAAAAACAGCACAAAGATGGAAGTAATCTAATTAGACACAACAATACAGTAAGAGTAAATTTTTTGAGGTCTTAGAACAAAGGAAGGAAGTCAATATGTGTATATGTATGTAATGACTAGATTATAATGACGATATGGTTTTTTTCTGTAGATGTGTGCCTTTTCGTTTTTGTTTTGTTTTGTTTCCTCTGCTTTTTGCTTTTTCTTTTTTTTTTTTTTTGTATGTTCCATTTTTTTTTTGTATAGTATTATTTTGGATTCAATGTTTGTAATTTTTGTTATGATTCTGCATTGGGGGGGAAAGTAATTTTTTTTAAAAAATTGTGTGCCCCACCCTCACCCCAAGTGCCTCTTCAGTGTCCAGGTTGCTGCACCCCAAAACCAACCCCCTTTCCCACTGCCTGCCCTGGTTGGTGATTGGCCCATTTTCGGGAATGCTGCACCCTTCCACTTTAACAAATTGTTAAACTGTGGAACTCGCTCCCACAGGAGACACTAAGTTGGAATTGTTTTAAATGAGGATCAGACAAATTAATGGAAGAGGAGAGGGCTATCAATAGCTACCAATCCTGATGGCTGTGCTCTGCTTTCATAGTTTGAAGTTGTTATGCTTCCAAATGCCAGTTGCTGGAAACAACAGGAGCGGAGAGGGCTCTTGTGCTTGAGTCCTGCTTGCTGGTTTCTCAGAGGTAACTGTTTATCCACTGTGAGAGATGGATGTTGGAATAGATGGGCCTGTTGGTGAGGACCAGGTCCAAGATGAGTGATCCCCTTGTTGCTTCTTCCACCTTCTGGGAAATGAAATTGTCAGCAAGGCAATGGGTGAATTTGTTGGACCTTACACTCTAGGCAAAGTGTATCTTGATTTTGACAAAGTCCTCCATGATATTCTTGCAAGGAAGCTGGTAAAATGTGGGTTGAACAAAGAAACTGTTTGGTGGATTTGTAGCTGGTTAACTGACTGAACACAAAGAGTGCTTACTAACGGTTCCTTGTAATCCTGGAGATAAGTGACAAGTGGGGTGTCGCAAGGTTCTGTCCTGGGCCTGTTGTCATTCAATGTCTTTATAAACAACTTGGGTGAAGGAAGTAAATTTGCAGATGACACCAAAACGGGAAAGGTAGCTAATGCTTCAGAAGGCAGAACCAGAATTCAAAATGACCTTATAACAGATGGGAGAACTGGGCCCAAACTAACAAAACAAATTTCAATATGGACAAATGTCAGGTTCTTCAGTTATGCAGGAAGGACCAGCTTCAAAAATATAAGATAGGGGGACACCTGGCTTACTAGCAGTACATGTGAAAAGGATCTAGGGATCTTGGTGAACCACAAGCTGAACATGAGTGAACAGTGTGATGCAGCAGCAGAGATAAAAAAGCTAATGCTATTCTAGGCTGCATCAACAGAAGTCAAGTGTCCAGATCAAGGGAAGTCATAGTCCCACTCTATTCTGCTTTGGTCAGACCACATCTTGTGGGAATGTTCAGGGATGCAGGAGAGGATATATTGTTTGGTTATAGCCTTTCCAACTTGTGTTAACAAGTTTACAGTTTAGCAGAGTAACATTCCCCTTTTTAAACACACAGCGGATGCATTTGGTCAGGCTTGCTAAAGCCTCTATAATAACTGTTCTGGTATTTTCCCCTTATTCACTCATAAAAGATAAGACACGACACAGTCTTCTATAAAAGAATAAAAAGAGTTTACTCACATTCTGTTCACAATCAGATCCCAGAAAGCAGACTTATCTTAGAAAAGTAACATACACCTGGAAACTATCTCATAAGCAGATGTTGCTTCTTCGATGCATATAGTCAAAAAGAGAGAGATGGCTGCCCTGCCCTGTGCTTTTGTCATTACCTGCACAGGTGAGGCCACACCCACCTCTAGTCACATGCAAAGGAAGTCTGTCCCAACCCAGAAGGAAACAGGAAGTTTACCTGCTGGCTGGACAAACATTCCTCCCCATGTGTAAACATGTTCACTCTAGGAACGTTGTACTTGACTGCTCTTGTGTTTCACATCCCACACATCAGGAATACTGTGTCCAATTATGGGCACCACAGTTTAAGAAGGATGTTGACAAGCTGGAAGGTGTACAGAGGAGGGCAACCAGGATGATCAAGGGTCTGGAAACCTAGCCTTATAAGGAACACTTGAAGGAGCTGGGTCTGTGTAGCCTGGGAAAGAGGAGAGTGAGCAGAGATATGATAGCCATCTTCACATATCTCAAGGGCTGTCACATGGAAGAGGGAGCAAGCTTGTTTTTTCCTACTATGGAGAGTAGGACTCAAACCAATGGCTTCAAGTGACAAGAGAGGAGATTCCGACTAAACAAACAGAAAAAGTTTCTGACAGTAAGAGCTGTTTGACAGTGGAATGGTCTCCCTTGGGAGGTTGTGGACTCTCCTTTCTTGGAGGTTTCTAAGTAGAGGCTGGATGTCACCACTGAGGGCGGCACTCACTGTGGGGCCTGCAACGCACCCAAGCCACACATCTCTCCTGGGAGAGACACGGTGGCTTGGACGCGCGCAGGCTCCGCCACCTCCCCCTCAGCTGTAGGGCGGCTGAGTGGGAGGAGACAGGAACACTCCTTGGAGGCCCCACAGAGTGTCCTACCCCGCCTTGCCCTGGCTTGCCCCGCCCCACGGGTAGCTGGCCCTGACCCTGGGCACAGGGCGCGCGTGCTGCCCCAGGCACCCAATCGGCTTGCTCCGCCGCTGAATGGGGTAACTGTGCCCCTGAAGTGCATAGCCTGGGAGTCATTTGGACTCATAGCTGTCCATGGAGGCGCAGGTCAATTCTGTATCCAGGGCAGCTGTCTACCAGCTCCACCCTACCTGCCCGTGGACTGTCTCGCCAGAGTGGTGCATGCTCTGGTTATCTCCCGCTTGGACTACTACAACAAGCTCTACGTAGGGCTACCTTTGAAGGTGACCTGGAAACTACAACTAATCCTGAATGCGGCAGCTACAATGGTGACTGGGAGTGGCCGCCGAGACCATTTAACACCAGTCCTGAGAGATCTGCATTGGCTCCCAGTATGTTTCCAAGCACAATTCAAAGTGTTGGTGCTGACCTTTAAAGCCCTAATCCATGGGTAGGCAAACTAAGGTCCGGGGGCCGGATCCAGCCCAATCAATTTCTAAGTCTGGCCCGTGGACAGTCCAGGAATCACCGTGTTTTTACATGAGTAGAATGTGTGCTTTTATTTAAAATGCATCTCTGGGTTATTTGTGGGGCATAGGAATTTGTTCATTTCTTTTCTTCAAAATATAGTCCAGCCCCCCCACAAGTTCTGAGGGACAGTGGACCAGCTCCCTGCTGAAAAAGTTTGCTGACCCCTGCCCTAAACAGCCTCAGCCCAGTGTACCTGAAGGAGCGTCTCCACCCCGACTGAGGTCCAGCTCTGAGGGCCTTCTGGTGGTTCCCTCACTGTGAGAAGTGAGCAACAGGGAATCAGGCAGAGGGCCTTCTCGGTGGTGGTGCCCGCCATGTGGAACACCCTCCCTTCAGATGTCAAGGAAATAGAGAACTACACAACTATTAGTAGACATCTGAAGGCAGCCCTGTATTGGGAACTTTTTAATGTTTGGTGTTTTATTAAGTTTTTATGTCTTGGAAACCACCCAGAGTGGCTGGGGCAACCCAGTCAGATGGGCAGGGTACAAACAACAACAACAACTATTATTATTATTTTTATTATTTTTATTATTATTATTATTATTATTATTATTATTATTATTATTATTATTATTATTATTATTATTATCTCTCCCCCTCCTTGCTTTATATTTTTATTGCAAAAGTCTTAAGCTTACAGAAGAATCACACATAAAATTGTGATGCATCGCTATAGCTATAATAAGATGCACAACTAACACTTAAAGATAAATCAAGCACGAAAGAGCCCCACCCAAGGAGATTCACTTGGTGTCTGGATTTACAGCATTTTGAGCCATTCTCCACTCCCTTTGAGGCCCTAACTTCCTAAACTGAAACATGGTGGCTTCCAGGCATCCAGGTATGAGAAGGCTGTGGTTATATATAAGGCACTATTGTTTATCCACAAAGAAACCTCCTTCTTTCACACGTAAGTTCCAGAACAGAGCTTGCGGTCTAAAGGGGGGGGGGCTGCGTATGGACTCATGTTAAGTCCAGGTTGGAGCTGAGATGGATCCTGCAAAAACTGTCCTGAATTGTAGCTTAGCGTCCACCCTGCCCACTGGGGAAGAGAGTAGCACTGGCCCTCCTTGTGTGGGGAGCAAGCAGGCAGGCAGCTCAGCCTCTTCCCCCACCCCTTCCCCCTTCCCACTTCCCACCTCCTGGTCTGACAGGCACAGATTTGCTGGAGTTGTGAAGGCAACACCAAGAAAAAGAGGATCTGTGCAGGAAGCAGGAAGCTAATGCAGAAACCTAGGCCCAGTTCAGTACCTTACTGGGGTTTCAATCTTCCAAGCGACCAATGCACAGAGAGTACAGGATGGACAGTTCAGCTGGGATCGTTTCAGGAGTGGAGGAGTTGCAGCTGTTGCAAATGGCCTTGGCATGGCCTGCTTTAAATCACTTACTTGGGAAATCCTTCTTGCTCTGCGTTGTCTGTTGAGCTGGAGAAGCCAAGGACCCTCACGTGAGTCTCCAGGAGCAGAAACAGCCAGGTCCTTGGGCTTAGGTTTCAATCCGGAAAGGATTGACTGGGGTTCCCCTCACCCCAGTCCCAGCTGCTACTGGACCTTCATCCAATTCACTTCCCGCCTCCAAATGGTGGCCAAGGTGGACACAGATTAGTTGCCTCCTTGGCTTTCTCCATGGCCACGTGACCATGTTAAAAAAAGAAAAGAAATTGTGATATGAAATGCGGCTCATAAACCAGCATCAGAATGTGGCAGCAAGGAAGATAAACTGGGACCTTTGCCATAAATAAAGAAGGAGGGGAAAGGAAGTTGCTAAAGGATGCTTGCGGGGGCTTTCATGGCCAGAGAAGAAGCTCATTAAAAAAAAAATGAGGGAGGAAGAGGAACTCAGCCTGATTTACTGCTCAGCCCTTCTGGGCCTTAGCAAGGTCTCCCCCGGGGCAGAGAGATGCCCTGCCAAGCCAGGCACTCTGCTGAGATGGAGGCTGGTGCCATGAGAACCTAAGAAGAGCCTGCAGGATCAGGCCAAAGGAGCCCGTTTAGCCCAGTGGCCAACCACATGCTTCAATGAGAAGCCCTCAATCACAACCTGAACGCAGGAGCCCTCTCCCCTCCTGCGGCTTCAGAAGCACCTCTGCCTCCAACTGTGGACGCAGAGCACAACCATTGTGGCCAAGAGCCTCCCATAGCCCTCTCCTCCTAGTTTAACTGTGCACTGTGGTCTGGCTTCTTCTGCACTGGTTAAACCACAGCAGCTGGCCCACAGCGGACCATCACGGTTCCTTTTCACAGACACAAACTGCCTTCTTATGTTTTTTTTGCTTTTGATACGGCTCTTTTTACAAATATGTATGAAAGGTACTTGGCATTCCGGGTTGATTTGTAGGGGCCAGTTTGGACGCTGTGAAGGTTCCACCAGGTGAGGGTGACTCGGATGGCTAGTTTAAGACATGCTGAGGCCCTAAGCTATGTTAAGTTTAAAAGGCCCGACAGAATCACCAAATAAATAATAAACTTTTATATTTGCATATGTATGCGAGGTTGCAACTAAAAACTAACAGAAGCTAAACCCAAAAGCTACACGGCTTAGGTGTGCCTAAAAGACCACATGACCTCAAAAGAACCTGCCCAGGCTCTGAGGTCTTCAGGACCTTCTCTTGGCCCCCACGACCTTTGGTGGGGATGCAGGAGAGGGCCTTCGCAGTGCTGGCTCCTCCCAGGCAACTTTGGAATTCCCTCCCTGGAGAAGCCAGGGTGGCTCCTTCCTTGCTGTCTTTCTGCTGGCAGACTGTTTCATTCCAACAGACCTTTGGCTGACTGTTTTTAAGGAAAGGACTGGTGCTGTGCTTTTTTAAGTGTATTATCTGTATGTTTTAGCACACACAAATATATGGCCCACATGGTCCCTTCCAACTCTACAATTCTATGAAGATATAGATATAGATATAGATATATATATAACATATATAAATGTTTATCAGTGTGTTTTTTAATTATTGTTTTCTATGTTTTCAGCCATTCTTATTTAAATAATAATAATAATTTTATTATTTATACCCTGCCCATCTGGCAAAACATAATAAAGCATTAAAAACTTCCCTGTACAGAGCTGCCTTCAGATGTCTTCTAAAAGTTGCATAGTTAGGTTTTGCTAAGTTTTCCTGAAAGTTTGCCAGAGAGACCTCTGAGAGAGCCACTCACTCTGAGCCCTGATAGCGGAAGGGTGTAGCCATAGGAAACCTCCACACCTGGCTGGTCTCTTCCTCTGGGCTCTTTTTGGCCTCTCTTCGCTCTTACTTCTTCATTCATCACCAAGCCAGTGTTACAGGAAAGATCCGAGGGCTCCCTTGGACAAACGAAGACACCAACCAGAGCAAGTCAGAGCAAAACAGCAGCCTGTAGGCCTGGTCTTTATTGGAAAAGACTGTCGCGACAGGGCTCCCACCGTCCACGAAGTGAAGCAAGATGGAAGCCCCGAACAATGGAAGACCCTAACTTTTATTAACCACTAATCCCCTTGACTACACCCACAGAATTACATCATATCTACATCATGATTTTATTAATGAACAGGAGGAGTCGAGGAGGAGTTTCCTAGGTAATCTGAGCAGCCTGTCACCTGGCAGTGACCTCCTCTGCCCCCTCCTCACAAGTCATTTACAGGAACAAAGGAAAGGGCGAAGTCTTCCTACCCCCTGAGGGGGATCCGGCCAGAGTCCTTTATTCAGAGTCGGGTGGAATACACTCCCATAAGCAGTTTATTGTGTTTCTGATGGCATACCGTCTGGGCCCTCCCGAGGGCCATCAAGGCTGCCCCGCCATCCGGAGAAGGGCAGCTTGGTACGTGACTGCACGGTTTAGGGATTATGGCCGGCCAACCCCAGTCCGCCCCCCTTTGATAGTCCTTGTAATATGCAGCGTAATAAAAGTGGTCCGGTGAAAATCCATAGTACGGCTGATTTTTGGTGAATTTATGAAGAACACAGTCACTGAAGTTCAAAGCACTTTCCCTTTCGGAAACAACTTGCAACATTTTGATTAGATCAGTCACGGTTCAGTGAACTCGGAAACAATCACTTGGGAGCTGTCAAAAGGCGAGGGAGCAGACGCTTGCAGCCTGCAGTACCAGCGTGGCCGCCACAAGGGGCGCTGTTCGGTAACGCTGATTGGTTAACGCGGTTGCTGGTTGACCTAGAGTTCAGTCGTCCGGTCTACTCTCGATAAAGATAGGACAGCGTGGAGCGCTGAAAGAGAGAGCTGTCAAACCAGCGCTTCCTTATTTACGGAAGGCTTTCAAGAGGTGGCTCTCTAAAAGGGGCACCTCTTAAGTCAGAAAGGGGGACACGTGTACATGTGAGTGTGGTGCTTGTGCAGTACGTGTTACTGAAGGGGGGGGTGATTTCCGGCGACAGTTCCCCCCTTCGGAGATAAGATTGCGAAGGTAGGGAGACCGCGCAATCCTTTTCTCCGCACAAGCTAGTAAAAGTCATACCTAGGGTTTAGAGTCTGGAAGTCCTCTAGGGGTCCCATCTCCACGGAATTCGGTTGGGTCCCTGATGCCGGTGGTCTGTAGATGGTGGCCGGTCTCGGGCGAAGGGTCGGAAAACAAGAGTCGCAAGTTTGACAACACATTGGGAAACAGTGGACCGCACAGCAGAAGACAGCAATGCAGATGATTACAGTAACGAGGATCAGAAGTCCGTTTCCTAGGAGTTGTTTTAGCCAGCCAGACCCAGGCAGCCAGTTCCACAACTGGATGTCCGAGAGTCCTTCATGTTGGATGTCTTTGAGTCCGTCCGCTAGTTTGTGGATGTTGTTAAGGTGTCCGGTAATGTTGAGGGTTTGGTCGGACACGTGCGTGCAGCACTCGGTTCCGACGAGGGCACAAACGCCTCCGGTCGAGGCGAGAACGTAGTCCAAAGCAAGGCGGTTCTGAATTGAAGTCTGCCTGACCTCCGTTAACTCTGTGAGGATAGCCTGGGTAGCCGCATTGGACTCCTCCATGAAATTTAACAGGATGTCCGTTAGTTTAAGGATGTCTACGTGGTTGGAGCCGGCTCCATACGCGGGGAAAAGAGCCCGGCCATACGTTTCACTATTCGCTGCTACGTCGGAGAGTTGTGATAAGTCCTTTGTCCTTTTATTGCGTCTCCTTCCAGAGGGTAGACTTTGGGTGACCCGGACTCCAGGTAAAATCAGACCGAGATAACAGGTGCCGCGGGAGTGGGGGCTGGCCCATACATAGCCGCGGTGGCCACAAACCCAAAATAAACCCTGTAGGCATGAGTCTATGCGCCCAGTGAGGAAAGTACGGAAAAAACACTGGGAGACAGGGGAGGGTGTCCAGGAGTCGGGTAGGGTCATGACGCGTTTCCATGCAGACGTGAGGCTGGGCTGGGTGAAGGGGTTGCCTCGGTGCCATAGGGTAATCTTCCCGCTCAAAGAAATATCAATGGTGTACTTACAGGTACTCTCGCCTATGACCTTGTCGTTCCCGCTGAATTTCCGGCAGAGGTCGCCTGTTGTGGGTCCAGTTAGGTAGATGTACTGGTGAGTCAGATTCACTGCGGTCAGGTTCCAGGATTGCACATTAGCGGAGAGATGTTGTTGTAGGGTGAGGGGTACTCCCAGAAAGGGTATGCCACTGTGGAGGTGCGAGGGGGCGTTGGCGCAGATCCAACACTCTGAGGTGGTTGTCTGCTTTGCAATTTGGGAGATCAGTTTCACATAGGTGTTGGAATGCCAAGTGGACAAAAAGTCATTATTTTGGGAGTCCTCGGATATCGACAGTTCCCCCCTTTGTCGAGGTGCGGTGCCCGGGGGGTGAAGGGGGTCTTGGCGGAGCAGGTAGGTGAGGTTTGTGGTGAGGCCCCCGCACCTTTGGGGTCCAGTAGTGTCCCATTCTGTTGGTGGTGTAACGGAGTGATGCCAGCCCTCGAGGTACGCTTTCCCGTCCCAATCGGAGGCAAGTCCGATGTCCCAGACGCAGCAGTACCTTCGCAGGCAAACTCCTTGTAGGATGGTTTTGCGTGGAGTAGTGTCCACCCGTTGGCAGTAAAACCCATAAATTAGGTGGTCCGTGGGGTGATTTCGGTCTGTATAAACTGAGTCACCGCCTCCATTGTCTATAAGTGTCCAGTTTAGAGCCTGTTCGGGTGTGCCATCAGAGAAAAGTACGTAGGACCCATTGTGGCAGTGGGCTCGATTCCAGGGTCCGTCCTTGGTAAGAGTGAGTCTGCCGAGGGGGTTGTAGGTGGGCGAGCGAATAAACAGTTCCCAAGTTTGGTGGGTGTGGAGGATCGGTAGTATGGCATGTCGAAGGAGAACACGGGATTCGGGCAAGCAGAAGTCAAAATCCCCTAGGCGGTCTGGTGTTCCCCTTTTTACCATGTCAACGATTCCAAAGTCCAGATATTTGTATTCCATTTGTAATCCAGGGCAAGACTCATGTGTTGTTATGGGGTGTATAGAAAAGGCGGAGGTTATGGTGATGGAGTAGAGAAGTAAGGTGGGTATAGTAGTTGTCATCTTTTGGGGTGGTGTGAAGCGCGGTTGTCAAGATGAGGGGCTCAGATGTGGAGCTGTCAAACAGTAGAGCTGTCAAACGGCGGAGCTGTCAAACGGCGGAGCTGTCAAACTGCGAGCTGTCAAACTGCGAGCTGTCAAACGGCGGAGCTGTCAAACGGCGAGCTGTCAAACTGCGAGCTGTCAAACTGCGAGCTGTCAAACGGCGGAGCTGTCAAACTGCGAGCTGTCAAACTGCGAGCTGTCAAACTGCGAGCTGTCAAACTGCGAGCTGTCAAACTGCGGAGCTGTCAAACGGCGGAGCTGTCAAACTGCGGAGCTGTCAAGCTGGGTATGTTTTGCGAAGTTTGAGGCGTATTGGGGGTTGGTCGTCCTGGTCGGTTGTTGTAACGATCTCAGAAGTCCAACGTGCAGATGCGTGGGGCGTGTCAGGTCCGGTCTTTTGGGCTCGATTCGCGCCCCGATCTGGTCCGGTCTGTTGGGCTCGATTCGTGCCCCGATCTGGTCCGGTCTGTTGGGCTCGATTCGTGCCCCGATCTGGTCCGGTCTGTTGGGCTCGATTCGTGCCCCGATCCGGTCCGGTCTGTTGGGCCTCCTCAGGGGTGTCGTCGTCGTCTGCTGGTCGGCCTGGGATGTGGTAGGGTGTCCCGTCCGGAGTGGGTTCGGGTGGCGAGGCCGGCTTGCAGCGGGTGTGATGCAACCAGGCTGTCTTTTCCGCTACCTTAACAGAAGTTGGAGTGGTTAAGAGTACTTGGTAGGGGCCCTCCCAGGTGGGCTGTAGGGGTACCTTGTGATATGTTTTAGCTAGTATCCAGTCCCCCGGTTGGTACGAGTGAATGTTTTCATCTAGGGGAATGTTTTGGCTTGAGGCAGCATATCTGTGGAGGCGAATGAGTTGTCTCTGGAGCTGTATCACGTATTGTGTTAATTCTGACTCACCTACTTCTAACCCAGACGTTGGGAACTGGGTGTTATATACGGGGGAGGGTCTCCCAAAGAGCAATTCATAGGGGGACAGATTCAGGTTCCCTCGGGGGCATGCTCTGAGATTATGTAAGACCAAGGGGAGAGCATTGATCCACTTGATTCCAGAGTCTTTACAGAGTTTTCCTAGCTGTGATTTTAACTGTTGATTCATTCTCTCAACTTGGCCTGACGATGGGGGATGGTACGGAGTGTGTAGTTTCCATTTTATCCCTAGGGCTCTGGCGACTTGCTGTACTATCTCAGAGGTGAAGTGGGAGCCCCTGTCACTGTCTAGGTGCCGTGGGACCCCAAAACGTGGTATGATGTCTTGTAGTAGGGCTTTTGCGACCATTTGGGCATTAGCCCGGCGAGCTGGGAGGCATTCCACCCATCCGGTCAACTGATCAATGATGACGAGGGCATGCTTGTAGCCCTGGCAAGGGGGCAGATCTATAAAGTCAACTTGAAGACTCTCGAAAGGAACAAAAGCCCACGGTCGAGCCCCTGGCGGACATCTGGCGGTATGCTTTGGATTAAAGGTTTGGCAGGTGTGGCAGTTTTTGACTGCTGTCTTTGCGGCAAGGGCTAGTCCTGGGGCATACCAGCAGCGTTGAACTGAGTCTATAAGCTTGTCCCTCCCCCAGTGGGTGAACTGATGTAGGACTCTCACGTGCTTGGGCACCCATAGTCTAGGCATTATGAGTCTCTTGTCGGGGAGGTACCAGATGCCGTCCTCCAGAACGGCTCCATGTTCTTCCCACCCTTTCTTCTCCTCGGGGGTGGCCGTTTTGTACATTAGGTCAAAGTCTACGTCAGACGGAACTTGGGCGCCCTGGAATTCGTTTTCAGGGGACGGCGGTTGGAGGGCTGCCTCCTGCGCCATGTGGTCAGCACAGCGGTTCCCCACGGATACTGGGTCTTTTCCCTTGGTGTGGGCTTTACAGTGGACCACTGCTATTTCCTCGGGAAGATGTATTGCGTTCATAAGGCGTTGTACTAGGGGTGCATGGGCGATTTTGGTGCCTGCTGCGGTGAGAAAACCCCTCTGCAACCAGATTTGTCCGGTAGCGTGAACTAGACCGAAACAGTATTTGGAGTCTGTGTAAATGGTGACCCTCTTTCCTGCTGCCAGTTCACATGCCCGGATTAAAGCGATTAGTTCGGCCGCTTGGGCACTGTATTTGGCATGTATTGGGCGTGCTTCCAGGGTGTCAGTGTCACTAACCACTGCATATCCGCTTCTTCGTTCACCTCCCACCATTTTCGAGCTCCCGTCCGTGTACAGTATAAGATCAGGACTAGTCAGGGGTAGGTAGTCAAGGTCCTCCCGCGGTCTTTCGGTATGGCGGACTACTTGTGAACAATCATGATGTGGCGTGCCATCGTCGGGAAGGGGCAAAAGAGTAGCCGGATTGAGGGAATTTACCCTTTTTATGGTGACATTTGACGGGCTTAAGAGGATGGCTTCATACCTATTCAACCTTTGTATCGTGAACCGTTGGCAACCTTGTAAGCTAAGTAGAGTGGCCACGGCATGGGGCACGTTTACGGTCAGTTCATGTCCTAAAACAGTTTCTTGAGCCTTCTCTAGGAGTAGTGCTGCAGCTGCCACTGCTCTAAGGCAGCCCACGTTCCCCAGCACAGTTGTGTCTAGCTGGAGGCTGTAATATGCAACGGGTCTGTTCCTTCCCTGGAAGGGTTGGGTAAGGACACCAGAGGCTACCCCTTTATTTTCGTGGACGAACAGAGAGAAGGGTAGCCTATAGTCAGGAAGTCCGAGGGCGGGCGAGGACCTCAGTTCGCGTTTGATGGCTTCGAAGGCTTCAAGCCCTTCAGCGGTCCATTGTAATTGGTCTGGGGCGCTATCATGTGTCATCTCAGTGAGTGGGCGGGTGAATTCTCCATAACGGGGGATCCATGCTCTGCAAAATCCACTCATTCCAATGAAACCTCTGAGCTGTCTTTTGGTTTTGGGAAGGGGTAGTCTTGTTATAGCCTCGATCCTATCTGTGGTGAGGGCACGGGTACCTTCTCCAAGAATGTGGCCAAGATATTTCACCTCCTTTTGGCAATATTGTATCTTCTTTGGAGACACCTTGTGTCCCTTATATGCTAATATCGTCAGGAGAGCTATAGTGTCCGATTTACAGGATTCCAAATCCCGCCCACAAAGGAGGATGTCATCTACGTAAAGCCTGAGGGTGGAGCCCCCCGGAAGGTTCACATCAAGAAGGTCTTGGTGCAATATGGAAGAGAAAATTGCTGGGGACTCTACGTACCCCTGGGGTAACCGGGTCCACGTTAATTGGCCGGTTTGCCAGGTAAAGGCAAAGAGAAACTGGCTTTCCGGATCCACAGGGATACTGAAGAAAGCAGAACACAGGTCTATGACGGAGTAAACTACAGTTCCCTCCGGGATGGTACTCAAAAGGTGGTGGGGGTTCGCTACCACGGCGTGTCTGGGGATAACAAAAGAATTGACTAATCGAAGGTCCTGTACCAAGCGCCATTTCACTGGATTGGTATTTGGCTTCTTGACTGGAAGCAGGGGGGTATTGCAGGGTGAGGCACAGGGAACCAGAACCCCCATCTTTAAAAACTCATCAATCATTGGAGTGAGTCCCTCGATCGCATCGGGAGGTAGGGGATATTGTTTTGTACAGGGAAAGGGTAGGTCCTTCCTATAGTTAACTTTTACTGGGGTTGCAGATTTTAAAAGTCCAACAGAGGTCGATTCAGTTCCCCATAGCCAAGGGGGAACGCTATTTAGAAGTTCAGGAGGAAGATCAATGGGCTTGTTATTAGCCTCTTGAAGGATTCCTTGGAAGTTGAATATGGAGTCGTTTGGCATATGCAAATAAATTCCTTCTTGGCCGCATTGGATGGTAGCATTTAGCTTACAAAGCAGATCCCTCCCCAGAAGGTTGACCGGACTGGAAGTTAATAGGAAGGTATGTTTAATTGATAGAGGTCCCACGGAGACCTTTGCCGGTTTGGATAGGGGGCAATTGCGGGGGATCCCATCAAGCCCCATTACAGTTTTGGTTTCCTCTCCCGGGGTCAAATGGCTGTTGGTAAGTGTGGAGTAAGTGGCTCCAGTGTCTAGGAGACAGTCATAGGGCTGTCCATCAATTTGCATAGTGCATATGGGGTCGGATGAGGACAGATGCAAGACTGGGCAAAGAAATGGGAAAGAGGCGGGATCTGCCTTTAATTGTCAATATTCCTGGTATTCTTCCATCACCATTTCGTGGGTCGGATTTGCGGGACGGTTTCCTTGTCTAAAGGGGTTGGAGGCGTCGTAAGGTGGGTTTCGGGGCCGTGGTTGCGGAGGTCCTGTGTGTGGCTGCGTTTGAGCTGGGGGTCGGCTCGATTCGTACGGGTAGGTAGGTTCCCTACCTTTAGGGAAAGTAGTTTCCTTGTACTCTGGTCTGTATGGCTTTGAACCCCTATTTTCAGATCTTCTGGCTCCTGTCAGAAGGGGGCAATATCTTTTTATGTGCCCAACTCCTTCACAGTGGAAGCAGATACGGTTGTCCTGTAATTCCGGTCCGCCTGATTTAAACTTTTCTTTGGGGTTAGGGACTCCGGCTGCATACGCTAATATCTTAAGAGGATCGGGTTTTTGGTCTTTCTTTTTCCTTTCATCTCTCGAGTTAAACACGGACTTTGCGATGGAAAGGATTTCGTTTATGGTTTTTCCATCGTATCCGAGGTGTGAATTTAATGCCTTTCGGATGTCTGCCGTGGCTTGGTCTTTGAAAAATCCTTTGACTATTACTTCATGCTGTGGGCTCTCCGGGTCTATTCCACCCCAGGTCTTAATAGCGGAGACTAGCCGAGAGTAGTAGTCAGAGGGGTGCTCATCAGTTCCTTGGAGGACTGCCTGGACTTTGGTCCAGTTTACGGTTCGCTGTCCTGCAGCTTTAATGCCGTCTAGGATGGCCTTCTTAAAAATCTTTAAACCCCATATGCCATTATCAGTGTTATAGTCCCAATCAGGGTCGTTAAGCAACGTCTGAGCGGTCAGTGGGGTCATTGTGGCGGGACGATTTGGTTGGTAACCTTCTCTAGCGAGAGCCTCCCCTGCTTTCACTAGTATCTCCCTTTTCTCTGCCTCATTAAAAAGGGCTCCAAGCAACATATGGACGTCCGCCCACGTGGGGTTGTGAGTGGAGAAGATGGTGGCTACCTGGCGGTGGCATTTGTCAGGGTCGTCCCGTAGGGAGGGCATCTTGTCGGACCAGTTCATCAGGTCCGAAGTAAGGAAGGGCTGGTGAGTAAAAACCATGCGGGGAGGGTCTCCTGCCCTGGCGGGGGGAATAGGCAAGGCACGCAGTGGAAAGGCGCCTTCTATTTCTCCGTTTTGCAAATAGTCTCTGTTTCTAGTTCTGCTGGAGACAGGTCCCTCTCTTCCTTCGGTTAGGAGCTGCCCATTGAGTAGGGGCCCAAGGTCCAAGTCTACTTGGTCCCCTTCCCGGTTGGATGCGGTTGAGGAAGGATCGGGCGGCAATGAGTTAGATGCGCTCTGGGAGGGGGCAGTGGCTGGCGGGTTTGTTCTGTCTTCCCTGGGTCCTGTGCCCCCCCCTCCCGCCCCGGCCCTTTCTCCTGCCCCAGGTCCTGGTCGTCGGGGTGCTTGAGGTTCGGGATAGTAGAAGGGGACAAGGGTCCTATCCAACTGTTCCTCTTGGGCCCTGATCTCATCGTATGGGGGGGGTCCATTTGTTTTTAGAACAGCCATTTGGCGGACTACCTGGGCTTGCTGCCGTTGAAATAATTCGCGGGCTTCGGCAAAGACGTTCAGGTAATATAGTTGTCGGGGCCTCTCGTCAGCCAGGTAGGATTTAAGTGCTTGCATCTTTTGGAGGTTAAAAGAGCCATGAGGTGGCCATCTGGCAGCTGGCTCCAGGTGGTGGGTAAAAGCGACCCACGAGGTGTTGCAAAGGTCCCTCAACTTGGACTTTGAGAGTCCCTTCCTCCCTTTCAATTCTTTCCAGTTTAGAAGGACAAATTGAAGAGGGGTGTCAGAGTCCTCCCTGAGGCGGAAAGGCTCCGCGGAAGCCTTGTCGCCGGGAGGAGTCCAATCTGAATGCTTGGAAGTCTGGGCCCCCATCCTCTTTTTCCTCTTAGACTAATGCTCTCACTAACGAAGTACACTAAAGACGGAGAAGAACAAGAGTACACACACAAGGGACGAGGGCAAAGGGAAGGAAGAAAAAAAAGGGTAAAAGAAAGAGTCTTTCAGTATTCTGAGTATCCTTGACCTAACACAATCCCTACCTACTAGTATTCTTAAACCTAAACCACGGGTCCCTGCCCGGAAACTAAACCACGGGTCTCTGCCCGGAAACTAAACCACGGGTCTCTGCCCGGAACCTTAACCACGGGTCTCTGCCCGGAACCTTAACCACGGGTCTCTGCCCGGAACCTTAACCACGGGTCTCTGCCCGGAACCTTAACCACGGGTCTCTGCCCGGAACCTTAACCACGGGTCTCTGCCCGGAACCTTAACCACAGCACAGTTTGACACTAACCCTAGTGTGGGGCCCCAATAGTGAACCTCCCTCTATCTTCCACAACAGCCTCCTGCCTAGTCTTCGGACTAAGTTCGGACTCCTTACTGAACGCCTGCGCAGTGCAGTGCCAGATCAGGACCCGAGAAAACAAAGTGGTGAAAGGAAAACAAATGACCTTGCGTTCTCACGTACTCGGGTCATCCCTAACAAAGGTCGCCGAGCAGGAGGGGCGGCTTCATTTGCGTAAACAGGGAAAGCAGAGGGAAGTTGGTAAGGACGCCCTTGGACGACTCCGAAAAGGGACGTCAGAGAAGCAATAAGCACCACGTTCTCCTGGCCACACTCCGAGAGGATGAACGGGGGAGAAAAGGAGAGAGTTTTTGTAGAGGACGCCTTTGGCCGACTCCGAGAAAGGACGTCAGAAATACAGCAAGCACCACGTTTTCCTGGCCACGCTCCGAGGGGAAAACGGAGAGAGAAAAGGAGAGATTGTAGAGGACGCCTTTGGCCGACTCCGAGAAAGGACGTCAGAAATACAGCAAGCACCACGTTTTCCTGGCCACGCTCCGAGGGGAAAACGGAGAAAGAAAGGGAGAGCGATTTATAAGAATAACGTTGGAAATAAAGGAGAAAAGTCTGGCTGTTGTGGAGACGTTACTTCCACCCCCCTCCCAATGTATTTACTTCACAATTATACTCACGTCCGTTGTTGTCCCCCGTCGATCCCGGGATCCTTTCCCTTTAGCCGGCTTTACCTCGCCTTTGCTCTCTCTGGTTAGGTCTTTGGTGACGGTTGATTACCGCCCGCAAAGAGGAGGCAGGGAGAGGAAAAGGATCCCTGGGCTAAGGTTGCCCAGTGGCGCCTGATCCCCTCTATCTCCCCTCTCACCTTTACAGGAGAACCAAGAGTCCCTTCGTGGTCGCCAAAAACTGTTACAGGAAAGATCCGAGGGCTCCCTTGGACAAACGAAGACACCAACCAGAGCAAGTCAGAGCAAAACAGCAGCCTGTAGGCCTGGTCTTTATTGGAAAAGACTGTCGCGACAGGGCTCCCACCGTCCACGAAGTGAAGCAAGATGGAAGCCCCGAACAATGGAAGACCCTAACTTTTATTAACCACTAATCCCCTTGACTACACCCACAGAATTACATCATATCTACATCATGATTTTATTAATGAACAGGAGGAGTCGAGGAGGAGTTTCCTAGGTAATCTGAGCAGCCTGTCACCTGGCAGTGACCTCCTCTGCCCCCTCCTCACAAGTCATTTACAGGAACAAAGGAAAGGGCGAAGTCTTCCTACCCCCTGAGGGGGATCCGGCCAGAGTCCTTTATTCAGAGTCGGGTGGAATACACTCCCATAAGCAGTTTATTGTGTTTCTGATGGCATACCGTCTGGGCCCTCCCGAGGGCCATCAAGGCTGCCCCGCCATCCGGAGAAGGGCAGCTTGGTACGTGACTGCACGGTTTAGGGATTATGGCCGGCCAACCCCAGTCCGCCCCCCTTTGATAGTCCTTGTAATATGCAGCGTAATAAAAGTGGTCCGGTGAAAATCCATAGTACGGCTGATTTTTGGTGAATTTATGAAGAACACAGTCACTGAAGTTCAAAGCACTTTCCCTTTTGGAAACAACTTGCAACATTTTGATTAGATCAGTCACGGTTCAGTGAACTCGGAAACAATCACTTGGGAGCTGTCAAAAGGCGAGGGAGCAGACGCTTGCAGCCTGCAGTACCAGCGTGGCCGCCACAAGGGGCGCTGTTCGGTAACGCTGATTGGTTAACGCGGTTGCTGGTTGACCTAGAGTTCAGTCGTCCGGTCTACTCTCGATAAAGATAGGACAGCGTGGAGCGCTGAAAGAGAGAGCTGTCAAACCAGCGCTTCCTTATTTACGGAAGGCTTTCAAGAGGTGGCTCTCTAAAAGGGGCACCTCTTAAGTCAGAAAGGGGGACACGTGTACATGTGAGTGTGGTGCTTGTGCAGTACGTGTTACTGAAGGGGGGGGGGGTGATTTCCGGCGACACCAGAAAGGTGAGAACTGCAATCACGGAGCCAGGAATTCTAACAAGAAGAACCTGCATGTCTGAGCTCCATTGCTCAGACTCCCATCTTAAGCAGGATTTAAGTATGTCTTTGTAACTGAATTGCCATGTTAAGCCTGAACAAAGCTGCTGTATCTGTTACTCTTCAACAAGTATCCTGAGTGAGTAAATGTTATTTTTATCTTTTACAAGACTGCTTGTGTGATCATTGTTTTAAGTGGGAGAAAAGGAGGAAATACCAGGAAAATCCAGCCTGCTTTAAAGCATCCTGGATTACTTAAAGTAAAAGGCTAAAACTGGCCTATGATATCTAGGCTTTTAAGCTGCAAAGAGATGCACTCTACTGAACTCACAAACATGAGGAAGGAAGGATAAGATCTAATAAATACACATTCCTACCATACGGTACATGGAAAGGCAGGATATAAATTTAACAAATAATCAATGTGGCTGATCAAACCTGTGGCCTTCTGAATGTGGATTGTGTGCCCTGTTGAGCTGTGGCTCTAGCTTACCTGTCCTGGGCCGCTGTCCTGGGCCCACTTGCTTGGGAATAAGCATCCTTGAAGTATCTGGGGCTCATTTCTGAGTAGACATATGAGATAGCACTTCAAGCAACATTAAGGAGACACAGCCCACTGAGAAGAAAGGTTTGCTTTCCCAAAACTATATACAATGAGCTAAAGAAGATATATGTTTAGATATACGTTTTTGAAAAAGCCAGAGGCATTCTTGTTAGGAATGGTAGGAGAAGATATAGTTAAGAACGATCAGAAACTGTTTTTATATGCAACAACAGCGACGAGGCTACTGCTAGCCCAGGTTTGGAAACAGCAGCAATTACCAACAGTAGAAGAATGGCGACAGAAGGTAATGGAATATGCAGAAATAGCCAAACTAACAGGGGGAAATCGACAACAGGGCGAGGAAACATTTCAAAAAGAATGGGAAAAAATTATGTTGTATATAGGAAAGATAAGATGAAATAGTAAAACCAGTAGAATTGGAAACAGACCTCATAACGGGAAAGATTAAGAACAGTGATGGATAATGAAAATAAGAAGAAGCAAAATGTATAAGGAAACTAATATAACTAACAGTAGTGGTAAATGAATACAGACAGACAACAAGAATTGTATAAACATGAGGACTTATTTGTTTATGGATACACTATGGACAAATATGGAAAATGAATCACAATATATAAAATGGAAGAAAATAATGCAATAAAATTGCATGTGATATAAAAAACCAGAAGAAGGAAGGAGGGAAGTCAGCTCTGAAGAGCAAGTATAAATGTAAAATGTAATACAATATGTTTATGTGGAGTATCTAATTGAAAAACTAATAAAGATTATTTGGGGGGAAAGAGAGAGAAGAAAGGTTGGTTTTAGGGTGGTGGCTTGCACATTGCCAAAGAGAGAGAGAGAATCATAGGGTTGGAAGGGTCCCTGAGGATCATCTAGTCCAACCCCCTGCAATGTAGGAATATGCAGCTGCCCCTTTTGGGGATCAAATCTGCAAACTTGGTGTTATCGGCACCAGAAGGAAGGAGAAAGAGGTCTGCATAAAATTTGCTTATGTCAATTGATAGCATAAATGCAAATTTAGAAATAATGACTGCAATTTCAACAGAAGTATAATAAATATCATGGAAGGGGGTGGCCTGTGTGCCTGCCTGCTCAGTTTGTTGATCAGCAGCTGCAAAAGCTCTGCAACAGTGCCTTCTGATCATTCTTTATTAGGACTTGGAGTCAGTGGCCCTTCAGAATAGAGGGCTGTCCTTCAAAACAGAGCTCTCTCCTCTGTAAAGTAGGACACATGGCTACCCTCATTAGTTTTGATGAATGTTGTTAACTGAGTTTTGTTAAGAGATTGGATTTACATTATTTATGAAAGCCCTAAGGAAGAGTCAAAGACATGAATGTTTTGGGTTAATAAATCTTTCCACCTTTAAAAAAACAAATATTTTTATTACGTTGTCAAAACTTAATGAACAAACAACAAAATATAACATGGAGGTTCTCCCATGAAGGTTGAACACAGTTACAAGGAATAATAGAGGTGCATTCAGACATGGTGAAGCTTAGTCAGCAGAGCATGAGACTCTTAATCTCAGGGTTGTGGGTTCAAGCGCATGATGGGCAAAAAATTCCCACATTGCAGGGGGTTGGACTAGATGATCCTTGTGGTCCCTCTGTTCCAACTCTACAATTCTATGATCATGTCACATGGAAGATTCGAACAGTTTCACTCTAGCAAGTCTCTCTGAAGGTTTCCATGTGTTTGTAGAAGTCTTTGGGGTTAGGGGTGATGTTGGCATTTTGGGAAATATTTTTTTAATGTAAGAGAACAATTAAAACAACAGGTGAAAATTGAAAGATGAAAAAACAAAACAATTTTTAAAAGCTTTTGCAGTATGTTTATGTCAGAATTAAATATTTCTGAATCTTTAACTAGCCCATTGCACAGCTTCTTACAAACTTTTTTGATGAACTGTTGTGGGAGTTGGGTATGTTCAACTTGAAGAGGAGACTGAGAGGGGATATGGTAGCCATAATCAAATATCTGAGGAGCTTTCCCTTATTGGATGGAGCAAGCTTGTTTTCTGCTGCTCCAGAGGGCGGGAGCCGAACCAATAGCTTCAAATGACAAGAAAAGAGATTATTACTAATCACTAGGAAGAACTTTCTGTCAGTAAGAGCCGCTCGGCAGTGGAACGGACCACCTGGGAAAGTGGGGGATTTTTCCTTCATGGCAGGATTTTAAGCAGAGGTTGGATATCAGTTTGTCAGGGATTCTTTCGTTGCGATTCTTGAATGGCAAGGGGTTGGAGTAGATGACCTGGGGGTGAGGTCCTTATAGAACCCTGAAATAGGCATGTAGAATAAGTAAAGTTACCGTACATAAGTCATAGAGTCCAAGTCATAAAAGGGGAAAGGGAGAATAAATGTTGTCTTCTTCGCATAAGGGGTCTCTGGGTTTTATCCTTCCTATGTAGGGTTGTCAGTCTGCATAGAAGAAACATTGGGTGGGTATCTGTAGGATTACTGCCTGGGTCCGGCACATTTCCTCTGCGCATAAATCTTCCAGGCAGCAGCAGAACGAGCAGCGAGTGCTTTCCGTGTGAGAGAAAGGAAAAGTCCGCACGCTGTTTCTTCTATCTAAACAGCCTTTATTTACATCAGAGCTTTAGGGCAGCAGCTGAAGAAGGAACAAAAAGGGTTTTCCTGTGTGAGTTTCTTGTGGCTGTTTAGCTGCTCTCTCTGGGCAAAGGTCAGAGGGGGCAGGGCTTCTGTTGAGGTAGGTGATTAGCTGTGGGAGGAGCTTATCAGAGCTTTAGGGCAGTTTGATCCATATTTTAGATTTAGGGGAGCTAGTCTCAAACATTTGTTGGGGGAGACCTAGGTTTTTTGGGAGGGATTTATTTGTCCTGTCTCCACACTTTTTATGATAGAGGACCACTGTAGTCACCCCCAACGACACGTTCCCAAGATGGAGGGTGAGGGAACAGCTGCAGTCGCCTGTGGTTCCTGCGCAATGTTTGCCATCTTGCCAAAGGTTGCAGGCAGCTTTACCTGCAGCAATTGCATGTTGATTGCCCTCTTAAAAGACAAAGTCCAGCAACTGGAGGAACGTGTAGCTACGCTCCAAAGAATTAGAGAGCTGGAACTCTTCTTGGAAGCAACAGAGCACACCGTCTCCACCAAGGAAGAGACAGGGGACTCCCCTGAGAAGGTGGCTAGTTCACCAACACAGGAGACAGATATATGGAGAAACGTGACTCAAAGAAGTAGGAGGCCCAGGGTTCGCTCTGATTGTTTAGAAATACGCAATCGCTTTGAGGTCCTTTCCCCTAGCATGGAAGATGAAGAGCAGACTCCATTTGAGGATCTCTCCCTCATTACAGTCGATCAGGTATATGAAGACGAGGAGCAAAGGCAGTCCTCTGGGAATGTCCAGGCGACCTTGGAACCGACAGCTCACAGAAGAACCCCGACCAGACCTAAGAGGAGGCGTGTAGTGGTGATAGGGGATTCCCTACTGAGGGGAACAGAAGCAGTGATCTGTGGGCCTGACAAGATGTCTCGGGAAGTGTGCTGTCTCCCCGGGGCTAAGATCCAAGATGTAACTGAACGACTGCAAGGAATCATAAAACCCACTGACAAATACCCCTTCCTCTTGGTTCATGTGGGAACCAATGACACTGCAAGCAATAGCCTCCAGAAGATCAAAAGAGATTACGAGGCTCTGGGCAGGAAATTGAAGCAATTAAATGCACAAATTGTCATCTCATCTGTCCTCCCAGTTGAACGACGTGGCCCAGGGAGAGAGGGAAAAATAGTGGAAGTGAACAACTGGCTTCGCAAATGGTGCAAACAGGAACGGTTTGGATTCTTAGATCACGGAATGCAGTTTCTTGAAGATGGACTTCTGGCAAGCGATGGGCTGCACCTCACAACGGTTGGGAGGAATGTTTTTGCAAAAAATCTCAGAAACCTCATCAGGAGGGCTTTAAACTGATTAATGTGGGGGAGGGAGACAGTGCTCCTGAAGGTAGGAGTCTATCAATTGATGAAGATGATCATCCAAATGTCATAGACCGAATGGAGCAAAGAGCATGCAGACCTAGTGGTGGGAGGAGAAAATCCTTAAATAAGAGACACGGGGGAATGATTAATGGACTTCAATGTCTGTACACTAATGCGCAAAGCATGGGAAATAAACAAGATGAGCTTGAGCTCCTGGTACAGCAAACTAAATATGACATAATAGGAATCACTGAAACCTGGTGGGATAAATCCCACGATTGGAATGTAATAATGGAGGGATACAATCTATTTCAAAGAAACAGACCAGACAAGAAAGGAGGAGGAGTGGCGTTATATGTCAGGGATGTGTATACCTGTGAAGAGATCCAAGATTTAGAACCTCAAAGCCAAAGTGAGAGCATTTGGGTCAAAATTAAGGGAGAGAAGAATAACAGTGACCTCATTGTGGGAGTTTACTATAGATCCCCAAGCCAAACGGAGGACATAGATGATGCCTTCCTGGAACAGATGGCCAAGCATGCAAAAGGAAGGGAGATAGTAGTAATGGGGGACTTCAATTACCCGGATATTTGTTGGATGTCAAACTCAGCCAAGAGCATAAGGTCAAACAGATTCCTCACTGCCCTTGCAGACAACTTCATTGTCCAGAAAGTGGGAGAAGCAACAAGAGGAACAGCCATTTTAGATCTGGTCCTAACCAATGTTGATGACCTGGTTAGTGGGGTAGAAGTGGAAGGATCATTAGGCGCGAGTGATCATGCTCTTCTGAAGTTTACTATACAGCGGAAAGGAGCAGCCAAGCATACTAGGACTCAATTTCTCGACTTTAAGAAAGCCGACTTCATAAAGCTTAGGGAAGTGCTGGGTGAGATCCCATGGACAGTAATACTAAAAGGAAAGGGAGTTCAAGATGGCTGGGAGTTTGTTAAGAGGGAGATAGTAAAAGCACAACTTCAGGCAATACCAATGAGACGGAAACATGGAAGGTGCCTAAAGAAGCCAGGGTGGCTATCTAAAGAACTTTTAACTGAGTTAAGATTAAAAAAGGATGTGTACAAAAAATGGAAAAGGGGGGAAACCACCAAAGAGGAATTCAAACAAATAGCCAGCACGTGTAGACACAAAGTCAGAAAAGCTAAAGCACAAAATGAACTCAGGCTTGCTAGAGAGGTTAAAAGCAACAAAAAAAGGCTTTTATGGGTATGTTCGTAGCAAAAGGAAGAACAAAGAAACCATGGGGTCACTCAGAGGAGAAGATGGTGAAATGCAAACAGGGGACACAGAAAGGGCTGAACTCCTCAATGCCTTCTTTGCCTCAGTCTTCTCCGATAAAGAAAACAATGCCCGAACTGAAGAATTTGGAGCAAATGATTCAGCAGAGGAAACACAGCCCAGAATAACTAAGGAGATAGTACAAGAATACTTGGCTAGTCTAGATGTATTCAAGTCTCCAGGGCCAGATGAACTGCATCCAAGAGTATTAAAAGAACTGGCAGATGTGATTTCAGAACCACTGGCAGTCATCTTTGAGAATTCCTGGAGAACAGGCGAAGTCCCGGCAGACTGGAGGAGGGCAAATGTTGTCCCTATTTTCAAAAAGGGGAAAAGAGAGGACCCAAATAATTACCGCCCAGTCAGTCTGACATCAATACCAGGGAAGATTCTGGAGCAGATCATTAAGCAAACAGTCTGTGAGCACCTAGAAAGGAATGCTGTGATCACCAATAGTCAGCATGGATTTCTGAAAAATAAGTCATGTCAGACTAACCTGATCTCGTTTTTTGACAGAATTACAAGCCTGGTAGATGAAGGGAACGCAGTGGATGTAGTCTACCTTGATTTCAGCAAGGCATTTGACAAGGTGCCCCATGATATTCTTGTAAAGAAGCTGGTAAAATGCGGTCTTGACTATGCTACCAATCAGTGGATTTGTAACTGGCTGACTGACCGAACCCAAAGGGTGCTCATCAATGGTTCCTCTTCATCCTGGAGAAGAGTGACTAGTGGGGTGCCACAGGGTTCTGTCTTGGGCCCGGTCTTATTCAACATCTTTATCAACGACTTGGATGATGGACTCAAGGGCATCCTGATCAAATTTGCAGATGACACCAAACTGGGAGGGGTGGCTAACACCCCAGAGGACAGGATCACACTTCAAAACGACCTTGACAGATTAGAGAACTGGGCCAAAACAAACAAGATGAATTTTAACAGGGAGAAATGTAAAGTATTGCACTTGGGCAAAAAAAAATGAGAGGCACAAATACAAGATGGGTGACACCTGGCTTGAGAGCAGTACATGTGAAAAGGATCTAGGAGTCTTGGTTGACCACAAACTTGACATGAGCCAACAGTGTGACGCGGCAGCTAAAAAAGCCAATGCAATTCTGGGCCTCATCAATAGGAGTATAGCATCTAGATCAAGGGAAGTAATAGTGCCACTGTATTCTGCTCTGGTCAGACCTCACCTGGAGTACTGTGTCCAGTTCTGGGCACCACAGTTCAAGAAGGACACTGACAAACTGGAACGTGTCCAGAGGAGGGCAACCAAAATGGTCAAAGGCCTGGAAATGATGCCTTATGAGGAACGGCTAAGGGAGCTGGGCATGTTTAGCCTGGAGAAGAGGAGGTTAAGGGGTGATATGATAGCCATGTTCAAATATATAAAAGGATGTCACATAGAGGAGGGAGAAAGGCTGTTTTCTGCTGCTCCAGAGAAGCGGACACGGAGCAATGGATCCAAACTACAAGAAAGAAGATTCCACCTAAACATTAGGAAGAACTTCCTGACAGTAAGAGCTGTTCGACAGTGGAATTTGCTGCCAAGGAGTGTGGTGGAGTCTCCTTCTTTGAAGGTCTTTAAGCAGAGGCTTGACAACCATATGTCAGGAGTGCTCTGATGGTGTTTCCTGCTTGGCAGGGGGTTGGACTCGATGGCCCTTGGGGTCTCTTCCAACTCTATGATTCTATGATTCTATGATTCTATGATTCTATGATTCTACATCAGCAGGTAAAACAAACAACTCCACCGGAGGAGTTCGGAGACATTACGTGTGTGTCTCTCTCGCTTCCCGGTCAAAAGTGAAAGTGTCTCACACAGACAAAGAAACTGCAGCTTCCATTTATGTAGGAAGCTCCTCCCCAGATGTAGGACATACAGAAGGTTAACCCTATAACTACCACAGTATCCTTTCTCTTTGACAGCATGGAATCAACACATCGTTTTCCTGCTAGCCCAGCAGTCCAGATACAGACATGCCCCGAGTCAATTGACAGATTTATACACTTAATATACTATTTGCTTGTTATTAATTTCGTAAGATTGATACACTGCTTGATTGTGGTTGTTTTTTAAAGAAGCCCAAAACAAAACCTCAAAGCAGTTTAAAAAAATAGTAAAACAATACAATTATCAATAAGAAGAATTACCGTAACAAGAGTAATTTGAGACTTTGGAAAAGTAAAAATAACAATAGACTCAAACAGATGAGAACTTGCAGCAACTTTCTAAACATCTGGGTAGGCTTGTCCAAACAGGAATGTTTTTAGCAAGTGCCTTAAAAAGTAGACTGGAGGTGCCTGCCTGATATCAATAGGCAGAGAGTTCCAAAGTGTAGGTGCTGCCACACTAAAATACCAATTGCTTACAAGTGTGGAATGCATATTATGTCATGCCTGTAACAGTGCCAGTTCTGCCAATTGAAGGCATTGAGTGGGCATTTATGGGGCAAGGCAAAAACATTTCTGTCCATGACATATGTATTTCAGTGTAGTGCCACCTGTGTCCCTAGAATCCCGCATGCCCTCCCAGTGTTTGGGACTGAGAGAACTTGGCACATGAGAATGAGGGCTCTGTACCCCTCTGAGGCCTCCACTCCGCTCTGCCAGATTCCCCATGCAAGCTTTGCACTAGTTAAGTCACATGCAGCATAAACGGTGCTATTCTCCAGGGTGTTATGACCAGCAGTTACAAGCAAAATGGTGATAGAAAGTCTTTGTGCCTATTAAAAAGGATGTTAAACCAGCTGCTCCCTCCCACTATCCTGCCATTGCTCACACAGCTCTCCAATCCACTGCTGAGGAAGGGCAGCCATGGAATGTGCACAAGGATGGGAGCTTTGTGGGGGCAGGACCTGGGAGAGCACTGGGGAGCCTAGAAGTGAATGCGTCTAGGAGAAGATTAGAGAGCAAATCAGGAATGGAGAACCCATAGCATTAGAGGCTGCAACTCCCACCAGCCCTGGCCAGCCTGCAGCTGGAGCCCACCAACATCTGGTATGCACTAGAGAGAGAAGCAGCGCTTTGCATGGTGTGCGTGTGAATTGTGGAACTGCAGGAAGAAATGTCTCAAGAGGAGGCTCTGCTGATAAAAGAGCTGTGAATGATGGGGTGAGTGGTCAGGGGAGGAGGGGGGAATACAGTCCCCTGGGGAGTCAAACTTCACCTCCAGGATGTCATTGGTGCCAGTGTGGTGTGAGAGCCAGTGTGGTGTAGTGATCAAGAGTGGTGGACTCGTAATCTGGTGAACGGGGTTCGTGTCTCTGCTCCTCCACATGCAGCTGCTGGGTGACCTTGGGCCAGTCACACTTCTTTGAAGTCTCTCAGCCCCACTCACCTCACAGAGTGTTTGTTGTGGGGGAGGAAGGGAAAGGAGAATGTTAGCCGCTTTGAGACTCCTTCGGGTAGTGATAAAGCGGGATATCAAATCCAAACTCCTCTCCTTCTCCTTCTCCTTCTCCTTCTCCTTCTCCTTCTCCTTCTTCTTCTTCTTCTTCTTCTTCTTCTTCTTCTTCTTCTTCTTCTTCTTCTTCTTCTTCTTCTCCTTCTCCTTCTTCTTCGCACTGCAGCCTTTCTGATGGCGGGGTGGTGGTGGTGGTGGTGCAGGCAGGAATGGACGGAGGCACAAAGACACCCCAGGGGACCTTCCCTCTACCCCAACACCAGCAGCCCAGGAAATGAATTTGTCACTAAGCAACCAATATGTAGCATCCATGTTTCTGGGTGACAGTTCAAGGTTCAAACAGTAACACCATCTGGGGAAGCAGCTTCTCTCTTTCCTCCGTGAGACTACAGACACAGGAGGGGGGGGGGGTCAGTCATGATTTTCCTTCTGCACAAAATGTAGAGCAGCACTTGACTGCCCTCAGCAACCCTTTTGGACTGTGGTGCCATTACTGTACCCCTGAGACACCCCACCCACCCAAAAAATCCCTGTGTCCTGGCTTGGTGGCCCCTGTTGGGATACTGCCAGGGAGACGGAGGCATCAGGCAGGCCCCCAGTTGTCTCCGGACAATCACCGGTCTCCCGTGGGACAGCATCAGTCAATTAGCGACACGAGCCTCAGAGACATTCTAAGGCCCATGCACACCCTTTCAGCAGAGTCTCCACAACGAAAGGATGCAGAGAGAAGAGCATATGTACAGCTTTATTCAACGTAGTTCAGAACAATGGAAAAACATGACTGCTTGCCTCCGTGTCCAGGAAAACAGCCGGAACAAAAGCTATATACAAAACGGAAGCTCCCAGCAGAAGCTGGACGCAAACAGGCATGTGACACACAACAGCCTGTTCCGTTAAGGTGAAAAGGAACTATCCTAACAGCCCCAACAGCAGTTGATGATTTTGTCAAGATTTTGTGAACTTGCTTCTCCTGCAGGATTTTATTTGGGAACTTTGGGGCTGCAGCTCCCCATTTTACAAGAATTGAAGATACGAACACTCTGGCCTGGAGTTTTTTTTGTGTGTGTGTGTTTTACTGCTTTGCTTTGCATCTCCATGCTGGCTGGGATGCAGGGTGCCTCTGAGCATGTGCAGAGTGCTGCAGCCAGTTCCCACCAGAGCAGAGCTGAGATGTTTTTGCACACCAGCCAGAAAGCCTACCCTGCCTGGAGGCTTCTCACTTGCTGCCCTGCTGAGAAGAGCGCAGAAAAGGGAAAGTGTTGCTTCCCGCTGCACCGCAGGCCATTATCAGCTGAATGCCAGATGTTCAGAGCTGGTGCCAATGTTGTGGCAAATAAATCTTGAGCAGGTTCAAGGCCTTGGCTGGGTGGGCAGGGCTGCCTCTGCTGCTCAGCAGAGCATAGAAGCAGGGCTGCTCCTGGGCAAAGTGGCTACTTCCTTGGGCAGGCCACTAAGTGGCAGGCTATTTTGGGCAAGAAGGGGCTTTGCAGGGAGGGGGGCATCAACATCCTTGGGTGCTTTCTCCTCTTCCCAAGGACTTGGCTGGTGATGAAGTTATAGTGAAAAAGTCCCCTCTGCCCGCAGGGGTTGGGCTCTTCTGTTCATGCCTACTGGGACTAAGGGGGAAAATATTAGGTAGGGGGGCTCAAGCCTGTCCCTGGGAGCCACATCCTCCACCTGGAGAGTGGCTCCTAATGTTGTGAGGAGCTGCTTTTGATTGGTTGCTTGAGTGTTGGGAGAACGACAGTCTGCCCATGCTCAAAGACTAAGCTCCATAGGTTCCAAATCTGAATGCCATGGTTCTGGGATTTGCTTATTGATTTTAATGCCTAAGCAGGGAAATGGGTAAAAGGCGGATCCAGCTGATTTTAAACGGATCCTCATGAATTCATATGATTTTTTCATTCAAATTAAATAAAACTGCCATGATACTGTAGACCATGTCTTAGTCTGTAGGCAGCATAAAAAAAATCATGCATCCACTGTTTCGTGGGGCCACAATGGCGCAAAAACATGGTTAAAAAACACGGATCCTCATGGATCCCCATGATTTTTGCACTAGATCAGCCCGAAGTCACCATCAGATCAAACAACATGGCCAGGGGCACAGCCTGCACACACACACACACACAAAAAAAGCCTCAGATCCACGGCTTCCTGGCCTCACTGTGGCCCAAAAATGTAGTTTCAAAGCACAGATCCTCATGGATCCTCATGCTTTTTGCATTGGGCCAACCCTAAAGGTAAAGGTACCCCTGCCTGTACGGGCCAGTCGTGTCCGACTCTAGGGTTGTGCGCCCATCTCACTCAAGAGGCCGAGGGCCAGCGCTGTCTGGAGACACTTCCGGGTCACGTGGCCAGCGTGACAAAGCTGCATCTGGTGAGCCAGCGCAGCACACGGAAACGCCGTTTACCTTCCCGCTATAAAGCGGTACCTATTTATCTACTTGCACTTAGGGATGCTTTCGAACTGCTAGGTGGGCAGGAGCTGGGACCGAAGGATGGGAGTTCACCTTGCCGCGGGGATTCGAACCGCCGACCATGCGATCGGCAAGCCCTAGGCGCTGAGGTTTTACCCACAGCGCCACCCGCGTCCCCCCAACCCTAACTCACCGTCAAATTGCACATCATAGCCAGGGGCACAGCCTGCACCACAAAAAACTCGGATCCACGGCTTCCTGGCCACTCCATGGCCCTTTACTCAAATATCTTTTACATAACCCCAGATCTGACCACAAAAATCATGGATCTATTGCTTCGTGGCCCTGGCCAGATGCTACCCTGGATATATTGGCCATTTTTTAGGTGGGTGTGCTGGGATGGAGGAAACAGAGTCAGCTGAATCTCAATCCATTAAAGATGGGGGTCCAATGGCTGGGCTGGAATGATTTTGGTTTGGTTTGCCAGCTCCCAGCTCTTGATGGTGCGCAATAGTCACCTGTACCTGCCATCAGGAGTCTGGGTGTGATGCTGGACACTTCTGTCTCTATGGAGGCACTGGTCACAAATGTAGCCAAAGTGGCATTTTTAAATCTATGCCAGGTTAGGCAATTAGTACCGTACCTGTCCCTTTCCAACCTAGCCATGGTGATCCATGCAGCCGTCACCTGCAGACTAGATTACTTTAACTTGCTCTACGCCTGAGCCAGGTAGGGCGGGGTATAAATGCATTAAACAAACAAACAAACAAACAAATACGCAGGGTGTCAGGGAACTGGAGTCAGAGAGGGAGGAGGAGATGAGAAGTTATCGGGAGACAGCCCCTTTGATTCGCAGCTTTTCGTCTTCCGAAGAGAGAGAAGGTGAAGGGGGGGTCAGAGGGGGAGTGAATCTGAGAGGGAGGAGGTACTTCCGAGGGCAAGTACCTCTCATCACAGAGGAAGGAGGGGGGTTGGGCTTAGACGGTGGTTATGCCACCATGATCGGATCGCTTTTTTGAACTGCTTGTAAATATGCCAAGAAGCAATAAAGATTTGTAAAATATGGCTGGAGTCCCGGACGCTTATCTCCCCTGAGCGCTCACAACTCAATCTGCTGACACAGGGCTACCCTTGAGATTGCTACAGAAACTCCAAATGGTCTAAAATGGAGATGCATGAGTTCTTACTGGGACTTTGTGGAGAGCCCACATTCAGTTGGTTGCTCATCAGCTGGATTGGCTTCAGGTGGAGTATCGAATCAGGTTCAAGGTTTTGGTGCTAACCTTTAAAGCCCTAAACAGCTGTGACCTTTCTTATCTGTGGGAATTATCTTCCAATACACCCCCCAAAGAGCGTGACGCTCATCTAACAGCAACCTACTGGTGGTCCCTGGGCCAAAACATATCCAGCTGTCCTCAACCAGAGCCAGAGCCTTTTTGGTGGAACACTTTGTCTAATGAGACCAGGGCTCAGCGCAATCTATCTCAGTTCTCTCACTTGCTGGATCATCACCTTGTCGTGGTGAGTGGGCTTGCACATTCCTATGACCTAGGTGAGGGGAGAGACTCCATCAGACAAGGCCTCCTTCCATCTGCCTTGCCCCACCCTCCAGCCCTAGGAGTCCTCATAAGGGAGCTGGTCCTGGAGAAAGAACAGTGAGGGGAGAGACTCCATCAGGCAAGACCTCCTTCCACCTGCCTTGCTCTACCCTCTGCTTCTCAATGTGTATTGTATTGTTTTATGTACTGTGCCTTGCCGTTGTTTTATTGATTATAGTTTGGATATTATTGTAACTGTTGAGTGGATTTCTGTTTAACTTTTATATATTGATATTATTATTTTATACTATTCTAATTGATTGTTGAATGTTACTTTTTGATGTGGGCTGCCTATTTTAAAGTTATGTTTTATTATCACATTTTTGTATTGCGTTAGATTGTTATAAGATGTACATTTTTTGTTTCTTCAGCTTGTAAACCGCCTTGAGTATTGTAAGATAGAAAGGCGGTATACAAATTAAAAATGATGATGATGATGTCCCTTGTGAGCGAAGCCGTCAGGAATCTCGTACTCCCAGCAGGGTCACCCAAGGCAGTAAGGTCAAAGGGGAGGAGCTAGACAAAGAATGATCCAAGAAGTCCTCAACGGCAGAACAGGTGGATGATAACAAGCGGTATGTTACAACGGCTGTGAAGGCGAATGAAGGCTGCAGCAGATAGGATCTAGCAATTCGTCATGACTACTCATGCCATTGGAACAGAGCCCTACTGCAAAGACTGTGCATTGGTCAGTGTGCACTGATCTACACACATAAAACAAATTCACGCACAGGTGTCTTCAAAAAACCCAACCCAACCCCCAAAAGTCCCATGGCGATCGGCAAATGGTAACAAGGGCAGGATTGTGAAATCTGGAAGCCCCTAGTCATGAACCGGCACATGGGTGGTGGATACAGATTCAGTCATTCTGACTCAAGGAACAAGATAGTTGAGCAGCTCGGCAGCTGTATCCATGACTGAGCAGCCCTTTTTAGGATCCACTCTGCTTACCCCAAAAAGGGGGAGGGGCTAGAAAAGGTGCCCTAAACATAGTCTGCCTCCCCTTTTCCCTGACTGGATTACTGCGCCCAGTGGGGTCACCACCCAGTGGTCGTAAAAGACAATTCATCTTTGGAACATGGAATATATGGACTTTGTCAGATAACACAGAGAGCGAGCGTCCTGAATGCAGAACTGCCATCATTGCAAGAGAGCTGCGACGTTTTAACATCGATATTGCAGCGCTTCAAGAGACTCGAAGAGCAGGCGAGGGGCAACTGAAGGAAGAAAAAGGAGGCTTCACATTCTTCTGGAAAGGTCTATCTGAACAAGAACTTCGAATACATGGGGTAGGCTTTGCTATCAAAAACGACCTTGTGAAGCTCCTGTCAGAAGTCCCTACCTGCATTAACGAGCGACTCTCAACCCTTCGAATAAAGCTCACCAAAAACCAACAGGTTACTATTATAAGCGCTTATGCACCAACACTGGATGCTGATGAAGACATTAAAGAAAATTTTTACTCTCAGCTGGATACCGTCCTATCAGAGATGCCTAAGGAAGATAAAATTACCCTCCTGGGTGATTTTAATGCAAGAGTTGGGCGAGATTTCGATCTGTGGCCTGGGACTATTGGGAAAGAAGGAGTTGGCAACAGCAACCAGAATGGAATCTTACTTTTGACGATATATGCAGCGCACAACCTTGTTATTACCAACACACTCTTTCGACAGAAAAATAAATTTAAAACTTCATGGAGGCATTTTCGGTCAAACCACTGGCACCTCTTAGACTATGTTATTGTCCGTGCTAAAGATCGACATGATGTACTCCTTACCAGAGCTATGACGAGCACCGACGACTGCTGGACAGATCACTGACAAATACGCTCCACGATGGCTATCAAGATTATACCTCAACGCAGGCTTCAAAGAAGGAAACCAAGGCACAAAATGAACACTCAAGCCCTTCAAGTTCCCATTAAGCGGGATTGCTTCCAAACGGCTCTTAAGGATCATCTGCTTTCAGAATTCCCTGATAACACCAAGGAACACTGGACCAAGCTAAAAGCATCCATTATTGCAGCCTGTGAACAAACTATTGGATACCAAACCAAGAAACACCAGAACTGGTTTGATGAGAACGACAGTGAGATTGAACGCATGATTGACAAGAAAAGGAAGGCATTTCAGATCTGGCAAAGAGATAGAAACTGTGCCACTAAGAAAAAAACCTATGCCGATGCTAAGGCTGAGGTTCAAAGAAGAACCAGAGAACTAAAAAACACCTGGTGGATAAAAAAAGCTCAAGAGATCCAGCACTTAGCTGACACTCATGATGCACAGAGTTTCTTTAAAGCCACAAAGACCATCTATGGGCCAATAAATCATGGCATATGTTCCCTATGCTCAGCAGATGGTACCACACTTCTAAAAGATAAAGACACTATTGCACTGTGCTGGAAAGAACACTACCAACATCTCCTTAACCACAACTCCCCCGTAGCTGCTGAGGTCCTCTCACAAATCCCGCAAAAACAAGTTAGAGATGAGCTTGCAGTATCTCCAAATCTGGGAGAGTTGTGCACAGCTATTAACCAAGTGAAAAACAACAAAGCCAGTGGACCTGATGGGATACCTGCTGAAATCTTCAAAGTGGGTGGAATTGAACTTACACAACAACTTCACAAGCTCATCGAAAAAATCTGGGAAAGAGAAGCGATCCCAGCAGACTTCAGGGATGCCAAAATTATCAATCTCTTTAAAAAAGGTGACAGAACTGATTGCAGAAACTATCGATGCATCTCTCTATTAGCTGCGGGTGGCTAAATTCTTGCAAGGATCGTAGCAAACCGTCTCTTAACAATATGCAATGTGACCCTTCCTGAATCCCAAAATGGTTTTCGGCCTTCTAGGGGGACAGTGGACATGATTTTCACCGCTCGACAACTTCAGGAAAAATGGAGAGAGCAAAACCAACTCCTGTATATGACGTTTATCGACATGACTAAGGCTTTCGACACTGTAAATCGTAATGCCTTGTGGACTGTCCTTCTGAAAATTGGCTGCCCAGATAAATTTGTAAACATCTTTTGGCTCCTCCATGATAATATGACAGCAACAATCACAGATAACTATGGCTCTCAAAGTGAACCATTCACAGTGGGATCAGGTGTTAAACAGGGTTGTGTTATTGCCCCAACTCTATTTATTATTTTCATTGCCATGATCCTACACTTTGTCAAAGGGAAACTCCCCACTGGGGTAGAAATCATATATCGAACAGATGGAAAGCTCTTCAATCTGAGCAGGCTGAAAGCAAAGAGTAAGGTTACCGTAACTTCCGTCATAGAGCTTCAGTATGCTGATGACAACATAGTGTGTGCACGCTCAGAGGATGACCTCCAAACCATCCTAAATATTTTCGCAGAATCTTACGAAAAGCTTGGCCTGTCGCTCAACATCCAAAAAAAAAAACAAAACAAAGTGCTGCACCAACAAGTACAAACTAACCCCTCTGCAGTGCCACAAATCCAACTCAATGGTGTAACGTTGGAAAATGTTGATCACTTCTCCTACCTAGGCAGTTATCTTTCCACAAGGGCCAACATTGATGCCGAAATCCAGCATCGCCTGAGCTCTGCGAGTGCAGCTTTCTCCCGATTGAAGTGCAGAGTGTTTGAGGACCGGGACATTCACAGGGTAACCAAAATGCTTATTTACAAAGCTATTGTACTACCAACCTTACTGTATGCTTGTGAAACGTGGACCACTTATAAATGCCATCTCCAGCTCCTCGAAAGATGCCATCAACGGTGTCTCCGAAAAAATTTACACATCACTTGGGAAGACAGGCGAACTAATATCAGTGTACTGGAAGAAGCAAAGATCTCCAGTGTTGAAGCAATGATTCTTCAACATCAACTTGGTTGGACCGGTCATGTTGTACGGATGTCTGATGATTGTCTTCCAAAGCAACTACTCTATTCCAAACTTAAAAATGGAAAGCGTAATGCTGGTGGTCAACAAAAAAGGTTTAAAAACTGTCTGAAGGCAAATCTTAAAAAATGTAGCATAAACACTGACAGCTGGGAAACACTGGCCTGTGAGCGCTCCAGTTGGAGAACAGCCTTTACCAAAGGTGTCATGGGCTTTGAAGACACTCAAACTCAGGATGCAAGGGAGAAATGTGCTAAGAGGAAGGCACGTTTGGCAAATCCACACCGTGATCAACTCCTGCCTGGGAACCAATGTCCCCACTGTGGAAGGACGTGTGGATCCAGAATTGGCCTCCACAGTCACTTACAGACTCATTGTTAAAACCATGTTTATGGAGGAGGCGGAGGAGGAGGCGAGGGAGGAGGAGGAGGAGGAGGAGGAGAAGATCTTAGTTCTGTAGAGCTTGTAAGACCGAGTTGTTTCACCAGTCCTAAGGTTGAGGGCAGCAATGGTTTTATTTTTACCTTTCCCTTTCCCTTCCCTTTTTATTTTCTTCTCACTCTTTCCCTCTTCCTGTTGGTCCTTTCCCTCTTCCCCTTTTATCCTTCCCCTTGCTGGGCTAGTAGCTGGTAATCAGGGTGCCTCAGTTATTGGAGTCGAATTGTCTTTTAATCTATCTGTTTTATTGAATTTCTGATGTTGTACACTGCTCTGAGCCCACTTTGGTGAGGAGAGCAGCTTAAAAATCTAATAAATAATAAGAATTGTTGTTGTTGTTGTTTAAAAAGGGCCAGGGCGAAGGCTGAAGCCCATTCTCCCCTTTCACTGTGGTACCAATCCAGATTTGGCCCCCGTGGTGCTTTTCCCACAAGGAGGTCACAACTGCTGCCCTGCTTCAAGTCCCTGTGGCAATCTTGTGTTTCGCAGTCTCGATTTGCCCATAAAACTGATGGCATACTTGCATACTTTTGCAACGCTAGAATATTGCTTTTCCTCAATTGCCTTATAACAGGATTAAGTGGTGGTTGCACCTGATTTTTAATGTGATGTCATATGCCTCAGAAACATCTGATAATTCCCATTCCCACAGGCCATGAGATATACTTAATCAGAAGAGATCCCCTTTCATCAACAATCCTTGCACTTGCTCTTGTCCCTTTTTGATTGTCTGCATTGGGAGGGTGCAGAGGACCCGCACTCACCCACCACAAGGGTGAGTGCGTAATGAGCCACTGTTTGAAATATCATGTGCATTCCATAGCTTTCCTGCAAAAGGAAGTCCTGCTCACCAACATTTTGGAGTTCCTTGAGAAGAGTTACAAGCACCTGCATGAGGGTGAGCTGTTAGACATGATATGCTTAGACTACCAAAGGGGTTTTTGATTAGAAACCTCACCAGACTACTGAGAGTAATCTTACCAGCCATGGGCCCAAAGATTGGGCCCACTGGGGGATTACAAATTGGTCAAGCGACAGGAAGTTGGAACAAATGGACAGTTCTCTCAGTGAAAGAAAGTGAGCAGTTGGGTCCCACAAGGATCAGAACTGCTATTATTTCATTTATTCATGCATGATCTGGAATTAGTGCTGAGCAGTATAGTGGCTATGTTGGTAAACCAAATTCCGTGCTGGAGACTATTGAAAAAGGAATTGAAAATGAAATGGTCAGTATTGTAATGTCCCTGTACAGTTCTATAGTGTGGTCCCATTTGAAATACTGTGTACAGTTTTGGCATAGCTGGGGAAAGTGCAGAAGAGGGTGTTCTCGCTCTGTGTGGGATGGTCGTTCTCTTCCATGGAGTGTGTGGCATAGGGAGGGATGCACAGTGATGGAGATGGCAGACACATTTCTTGCCAGTCTGATCAGCCAAATCAACCCTGGTGATCAACAGGGTGATAGATGTGGCAACCAGATTGCTCTTACATCTAGAATTGGGCAACCAAACAATTAAGGGGTAACAGTGCTTTACCTTTGAGAAAAGGCTGAAGAGCTTGGAAATGTTCAGTCTATAAAAGGTGACTAAGTGGGGAGCAGACATGATAGAGGTATAAAAATTTAAGAAGATAAAGTGGATAGAGAGAACTTTTCATCCCTCTCCCATAATACTGACCTCAGGGGCACCCAGTAAAAAGAAGTGCCACTTTACTCCATGAGAGATTAAACTGTGGAGTTAACTGCATGAAAATGTAATGATGGCCACAGGAAAAAAATAAAAATATTATTTGGACAAAAATTCTGGCCCACTGGTCTTATGCACCCCTTTAAAATTAACTTTGGGAAATTTTTCCAATAAAAGAGACCATTCCAATATATAGAGCTTTCTTAGTGACATTATTGAGCAATTGCACAGAAAGGTAGAGACAGAGACACTGCATTAAAGCTGATCATTTAACATTTTCCTGTATAATTTTATATACGTTTGTGTCAAGAGAAAGGCGAAATGGATAGAACTAGCAGGATACACACAGGTGAAGGGAGAAGTGAGAAAGTCAGAGCTTGGGTTGGATATTAAAAAACTATAATTTAAACATTTACTTAACAGTCACAAAGATCAAATATGCACAACTTTCTTTTGCAGAGGTCATCCTGCAATTACCGTATTTTTCGCTCTATAGGACGCACTTTTCCCCCTTCAAAAATGAAGGGGAAATGTGTGTGCGTCCTATGGAGCGAAGAAGCCATAGCCCCGCGACCATCTCCCAGTTGGAGAGGTAACGCGCGGCTGTGGCAGGAGCCTCTATAGCCGCACGTCACCTCTCCAACCGGGAGAGCGCTATGGCAGGAGCCTCTATAGCCGCGCGTCACCTCTCCAACCGGGAGAGCGCGCGCGGGGCTAAAGAAGCCCTCCGCGACCCTCTCCCAACTGGAGAGGTGACGCGCGGCTATGGCAGAAGCCTCTATAGCCGTGCGTCACCTCTCCAACCGGGAGAGCGCGCGCGGGGCTAAAGAAGCCCCCCGCGACCCTCTCCCAGCTGGAGAGGTGACGCGCGGCTATGGCAGGAGCCTCTATAGCCGCGCGTCACCTCTCCAACCGGGAGAGCGCGCGCGGGGCTAAAGAAGCCCTCCGCGACCCTCTCCCAGCTGGAGAGGTGACGCGCGGCTATGGCAGGAGCCTCTATAGCCGCGCGTCACCTCTCCAACCGGGAGAGCGCGCGCGGGGCTAAAGAAGCCCTCCGCGACCCTCTCCCAACTGGAGAGGTGACGCGCGGCTATGGCAGGAGCCTCTATAGCCGCGCGTCACCTCTCCAAACGGGAGAGTGCGCGTGGGGCTAAAGAAGCCCCCCGCGACCCTCTCCCAGCTGGAGAGGTGACGCGCGGCTATGGTAGGAGCCTCTATAGCCGCGCGTCACCTCTCCAACCGGGAGAGCGCGCGCGGGGCTAATGAAGCCCTCCGCGACCCTCTCCCAGCTGGAGAGGTGACGCGCGGCTATGGCAGCAGCCTCTCCGCTGCGCGCCTTTCCGCTTCTCCCCAACCTGCTCTTTGGGGCTGGTGGTGGGCTTCCCCCCCCCCCAGCCCCAAGGAGCAGGTCAAAAGGAACCTGAAGCCTGGAGAGGAGAGGGGTCGGTGCGCACCGACCCCTCTCCAGGCTTCCAAGGTAGCCGCCTGAAGGCGACTGAACGCACCTTAAACGGCAACTTGTTTTAGAGGGGGAAAACAAAAGGGGAAAATTCTCTCCCTCTCTGCGCAACGCCTCCTGCCGCTTCGCTGAAGGGGCGCTGGGCAGAGAGGGGGTGAATTTTTTTTCTTGTTTTCCCCCCTCTTAAACAAGGTGCGTCCTATTGTCCGGTGCGTCCTATGGTGCGAAAAATACGGTAACTATCAGCCTCATGCAGCCTTCTCCTGTGTGTCCACATGCTCATCATATGGAGACATGAAAGCATAATGCAGAGAATTATATGCTGAACTTACATTCTTCATTCCTCCTTTCATAACAACTTTTCCTAAACATTTGTCTTATCTTTTAGGAAGATATTTCAGGCTTTAGGTGCCACCATAACACTAATGTTTCAAAAACGATAACAACAGAGCATTATTGACAACTGGAAAAGGCACTTCAGGTGTGGTGTGGTGGTTATGAGTGGTGGACTCATAATCTGGTGAGCCGGGTTCGCTTCTCCGCTCCTCCACATGCAGCTGCTGGGTGACCTTGGGCTAGTCACAGTTCTCTCTGAAGTCTCTCAGCCCCACCCACCTCACAGGGTGTCTGTTGTGGGGGAGGAAGGGAAAGGAGATTGTGAGACACTTTGAGACTCCTTAAAGAGAGTGAAAGGTGGGGTATCAAGTCCAAACTCTTCAGGCTGCTATTATTGTACTAAGATACACAGCGGGACCAACAGATACTTCACTTGGACTGCACTCTTCCCCAAAACATCATATCAAGGACTGGAAAACGACAACTGCATCATGCTTAGATCACAAGATGATGCAGGTGTTCCACAAAAACCACCCGCAGTTGGGTGGCTAAAATGGACACAAACATTGACATGACAGTCACTGTAGCATCAGAGCAGAGTTAACTAAAGAAAAGATGATCCTTTGGGGGAGGGCTAATCGAATCTGCCCCCCTTCCCATGCATCTACCTGTAAAGATGTTGGTGTGCTGGCAATCAAAAAATGTGTGGGGAGGTGAGAGAAAGGTTTTTCTTAGCTATACATGCAGGGAGGGAGCAAAACTCCAGTAGAATTGTGCCAGCACCTCAGTGGGCTTACCTCAGCCCAAACTGGCTGCTCTGTAGGTCTGTGAGGCCTTCATTTCATTTATAGTCCCCTTTCTCCCCAGTGGGGACTCCAAAAGAAACACATCCTTCTCCTGACTTCTACTTGGTACTCACACCATGCCGCCAGTTCTAGTGGTGCATCCAGCACCTCAGGGGCTCCCCTTGGTTGCTTATGAGAAGAACTGGCTCTGCATTCCATATAAAATGTTGTTGTGCCTGCTGTTTGCTACAGGGACTGAAGATTCCTTCCCCCAGGTTTTGGCCCTGATCAAGAACCAGTTAAGCACTTCCATGCCCCATTCATTTAAAGTGCAGAATAAACTTGGCCCTTCCATGAACTTGATATTGGACTTGATATTCCACCTTTCACTCCCCTTAAGGAGTCTCAAAGCAGCTAACAATCTCCTTTCCCTTCCTCCCCACAACAGACACCCTGTGAGGAGCTGCATGTGAAGGAGCGGGGAAGCGAACCCGGCTCACCAGATTATGAGTCCACCACTCTTAATCACTACACCATGCTGGCGCAAAGACTAATAGATACCAGCTATACATAACCTTTAGTTTTAAAAATAGCAACAATATCTATCTAACGGAACAGTGCAGTGTACTAGCTAGTGTCACAGAATCATAAAATCATAGAGCTGGAAGAGACCGCAAGGGCCATCTAGTCCAACCCCCTGTCATCCTGGAACACACAAGCAAAGCACTCCTGACAGATGGCCAGCTAGCCTCCACTTAAAAATCTCCAAAGAAGGAGACTCCACTCCACTCCGAGGTGGCATATTCCACTGTCCAACAGCATTTACTGTCAGAAAGTTCTTCTTAATGTTTAGGTGGAATCTCTTTTCCCATAGTTTGAATCCATTATTCTGCATCCTAGTCTCTAGAACAGCAGAAAACAAGCTTGCTCCCTCTTCAACATGACATCCCTTCAAATATTTAAACATGGCTATCATGTCACTCCTTAATCTTCTCTTCTCTAGACTAAACAAATCCAGCTCCCTAAGTCTCTCCTCATAGGGCTTGGATCCCAGACCTTTTACATTTTGGTCACCCTCCTCTGGACATGCTCCAGCTTGACAATAACCTCCTTCAACTGTGGTGCCCAGAACTGGACACAGTATTTCAGGTGTGGTCTGACCAACCAGAATAGTGTGGTAGCATTCCTTCGCTTGATCCAGACACTATACTCCTACTGATGCAGCCCATAAACACATTGGCGTTCTTAGCTGCCACATCACACTGTTGACTCATGTTCAGCTTGTGGTCGACTAAGACTCCCAGATCCCCTTCACAGGTACTGTTGTCAAGCCAAGTGTCCCCCATCTGTGCATTTCATTTTTTCTACCCAGGTGTAGTATCTTACATTTCTCCCTATTGAACTCCATTTTGTTGGTTTTGGCCCAGCTCTCTAGGCTAGTCAGGTCATTTTGAGTTCTGACCTTGTCCTCTGGGGTATTAGCAACCCCTCCCAGTTTGGTGTCATTTGCAAATTTGATTAGCATGCCCTCTATTCCATCATCCAAATCATTTATAAAAATATTGAATAGCACCAGGCCCAGGACAGAACCTTGTGGAACCCCACTAGTCATTTCTTTCCAGGATGAAGATGAGCCACTGATGAGCACTCTTTGGGTTCGGCCTGTCAACTAATTACAAATCCACCTAACAGTAGCTTTGTCTAGCCCACATTTTACTAGCTTTTTTGCAATAATATCATGGGGGACCTTTTCAAAGGCCTTACTGAAGTCAAGGTAAGCTGGTACAAGGGAAAGCAGGATTGTAATTACCGTAAAAATTACTGATCACTTTGGATCAGCAGTCTCAACCTAACCCGCTATGTGGGGAGAGCCACGTGTTCCTTTGGAAGGCAAGTGGAATACAGTGTGATATACTGACAGCTGTTTTAAAAGATGTAACTGCAACTTAAAATCCAGTATCAGAAAAAAACAAAAATAGATGGTCCCTGTGTGGATAGTCATGTTTGCATGATGGGGCCACCTCCAGTGACCATGTGGCCTGATATAAGAGGGTTCTAAAATCAGTCCTGAAAGCATAGCTTTTGCTCTTCCATTAACCGGGTGAGCTGAAGCAAATTCTTGCCTCCCTTTGGGCTTAGCAATATTTCCTACAGCATTCTTGTTGAAGGGCATTGGAGAGTTAGGTGAGGGTCACTTTTCTGTTTTTCCACCAAGCCCCCAGACAAGAATGCTGCAGCATAAGCCCCAAATGCTCAGTCTCATAACAAAAAAAAAAATACTCAACAGAGTTAGGGCTGAGGGTAGGGGAAGTACAATCATGATCTTTCCAGTCCTCTAGAAGCTGACCCTTTTGGTCATTTTGGTCATGGAGCCAAATATCTGTTCCCAAGTATAAAGAGTCTAAACAAGTAAAGAACAAGCTTGCCCTTTACATGCAAAAGCCCTGAAATTCAGCCCATTGGGCAACGGATCATGGGGCTGGGAGGAGGGAGGTAAGGACTAGCACCTTCTCTGCCCTCCACCTCCAACAGCTACACCTGAAAGTTTCATTATGGGGTTTGATTTGAGAAGCTGAATGTTTATAAAGGCACTTAGCCAAATTCTGCCACGGAAATTCTGAACAGAAACACCCTGCAGGTTCAGCCCCCAAGAGAAACTGCTCTGTGTCTCTGTGTTGGGAAATGGGAACAGATCTTGCTCATCACCAACCTTCCCTCCACAAATCAGTATCACTATGAGGCCGAACTGAACAGCTTGCTCCAGAGTTTTAAGAGATACGTTTCTGTGGTGGACTCTAATCTGGTGAGCCGGGTTCGCTTCCCCGCTCCTCCACATGCAGCTGCTGGGTGACCTTGGGCCAGTCACACTTCTCTCTGAACTCTCTCAGCCCCACCTACCTCACAAGGTGTCTGTTGTGGGGGTGGAAGGGAAAGGAGATTTTTAGCCACTTTGAGACTCCTTAAAGTAGAGAAAAGCAGGATATAAAAACCAACTCCATGAATAAGAATTCTATGGAAAAGGACCATCCCTGCCATGATGATGAAAACTATGTGTTTGGATTTTGCTGTATTATACCAACCTGTGGAATATGACAGTTCACAGTTTCAAAATCTATTTGGCCACAGTGAATTGACAATCTGGACACACGAAAACCTCTGGAAGATCTTTTGAATCAATGCCTATGCAAAAGCAGTGGTACCAGTCCTTGCAGTTTCCTTCACAGTAAACCATAGTTAGGTTACCACTGGGCCTCCTGCACCCTTCCTTCAAAAAACATAGTGGCCAGCGGCCTTCAAACAAGGAAGGTAAAATATCTGAGCAATAGGTTAGTGTATCCTTCCATTCCTCTGGGCATGATCGAGACACAGTAATGTGACTCTCTTTCATAGCTGTCAACGTTTCCCTTTTTAAAAGGGAAATCCCCTTATTCCGAATAGGATTCCTCGCAAGAAAAGGGAAAAGTTGACAGCTATGCTCTCTTTCAAGATTTGCCTCTTCTTGGAACAGCATCAATTTCCAGTTGAAAATATTTGTCATGTCCTTCAAGATAGGTTTCCCCACTGAACTGTATTATTTCTTTTGCAATCCAGGGTCTAGTGGCAGCCATATCCTTTTGTGTGAACTGTAATTGGGCAGCAGAAGCAATCAGATGTGCAATGGTACATGTGAAAGGACCACAGTCACTGGAATTACCTTGCCTGGGTATATCAGTTGGTGCAAAAAATGACCAGTCCGCAAAACTATAGGGATATTTTGAATCCATCTCATACAGACATGCTAAGAAGGATGTTATTGCATCAATCACAGGGTGGTTCAATCCATGTTTGGAATCTAGATAGAGCATGGTTTTCCTTTTAAGAATGATTACTAGCAGTATCCAGTGGACTTCTCTGTCATTTACTGGAACAAACATCAAAACATCTTTCTTTAGCACTCCAAATCTCAAACAGTACTTCAGGGCAATCTTTGACACATCTGCATGAAGTGGCAACTAAGTGGGGAAATTGTTCCATCGTGACCTAGCTCTTTGGCCATGATCACGCTGGAGGCAAGAAAGGCATCTATTATGCGGTCATTTATCCAGTTTGATCCTTTCAGTGTGTTTATGTCATAGTCATACACACAGATGTTGCCAACTGAACCCACAAGTCCCATGGTTTGCAGACTGAGTGTGGGGAAGGTACAGTTGTGCCATGGGGGAACTGATGTACAAATCAGTGATTTGCCCAAACACTTCTCACTTTGTGTTGAGAATATGGGGCTGCTATCAAAAGAATCAATATTGGTCACTGTCAAATCCTCTTTCCCACTTTTTGGAGTGGAGGTCATCTGAGGTTGAGTGCTTTCCAGGTGTCTCATAGTCAGTTGGTAATCTGTTTTTAAGGAGTCCAACCCCTCAGCAGCCTGCACTGAATCAGATGCTGGAGCTACTGTTATCTTTTCCTGCGGTCTGGGGAACTTTCTTCCCAATCTACTCTTCTGTCTTTTATTTCGCTTCAACTGTGTGAGCTGCAACCGGCGAGGCGTCCCTGGTTCTGGTGGCATGCCGATACATTTTGTGGCAGCTATAATATGGTAACAAGTCCTGGATGATGGGCTTGCACACAATGTCCTGTATGGACTGCGCATACATGGCAGACTGTACGGACGCAGTGCATGTGACAGTCCATATGGCCTACACGAGAGCGGCTGCCCATATGGCCTGTATGGTCGCCGTGAGAGGGGCTGCCCGTACAGTCACCGCAAGAGCAGCTGCCTGTACAGATGCCGCGTGAGCTGAAGGTGAAGCCAGCAAGAAAATTGGGACCACATCTTACCTTCAGACACACTGTGAATAACTTTGTAGTGTTGGTGGCAGCTGCTTCCAAAGGAACATCTTAAAAAATCTGCACAGCCAATCAGTGGCAGAGGAACCCTCTCTGGCACCTGGGGCGGGGCGCCGAGGAGCGGGGCAAACTGCCTGGCAGCACACACACAATGTCCCGTATGGACTGCGCACGCACGGCAGACTGTACGGACTGCAAATGTACGACAGCCCATACAGTCGTTGAAAGAGTGGCTGCCCGTACAAACACCGTGCATGAGCGGCATCCCCTATGGACTCCACACATGAGCAGCAGCCCATACGGATGCCGCTCAAGTGGCAGCCCGTACAGACTGCGCAAGCGTGGCAGCCACTACGGTTGCCGCTTGTGCATGGCATCCGTACAGGCAGCCGCTTGGACAGCGACCGTACTGACTGCACGTGCCCTCGGCCACTCTACAGCTGGAGGGAGGCAGTGGGCCATCTTGTCACACACACCCAGGATGGCACTCTGGGGCACCACCACCCCCGCTGCCCCTTCGTACGCCCCTGCAGCCAATCAAATGTACTATGAACAATCTGAAGTCATGCGGGCACAATTCACCACTGATCCTGTTCATTTTCTAAAAACATGTGGTGGACTCCAGGAAAGGTGTCAGCAGGCACCACGGTGCCCATGGACACCACATTGGAGACCCTTGATTTCAAAGTTTGTAGTGACAAAATCTGTTGGCAAGAAAACTTGCAGTTAAACCTCCATTTATAATTACCACCCCCCCAAAACAACCAACTTTTGTCCCAAAACCATTTGTAGCTGAATTGACGCAAGACAGATGATTGCTTTTCATGGTTACTTTGGTGGTCTCCATCTAGCTGGTTTAATATTTTACATTCACAGGTAAGAGCATCACAATCTCTGCCTTGGATAGTCTTGAAGTCTGGCAGCGTCAAAAATTTCCAGGTGCGGTTCTTCACAGTGGAAGCTATGGATATGAATGTCATTTTAATACAATGTTCTTGCTAACGCAGAACCATTTCAGATAGAGTTTTTATTTCGGTCATTCCATGGACATTGGTGTGATCTTACAATGTAATTTGGTGGTGTCCATTTAACAATCATGAGGATCCATGAGGATCTAAGTATTTAATATAGTGTTTGTTCCTTGGCTGTGCTCTGTGGTTATTGTGATTCATTCTGTGGTCATATACATCATGTGTGATTTGATAGTGATTTCAGGGTGACCAAACATAAAAAACCTAATGTTCCATGGGGATCCGTGCTTCATGAGAATGTTTTTACAGCATGGTAGTGCCCCAAAGTAATCTGGCTATGAACAGCATAGGTGGATGGGTATGGGGTGACCCAGAAAACTGTGGAGCCGTATTTTTAAAATATATATATTAAGATGCCTGCTTCTTGGGAGGAAAGCAATGACAAACCTAGACAGCATCTTAAAAAGCAGAGACATCACCTTGCCAACAAAGGTCCGTATAGTTAAAGCTATGGTTTTCCCAGTAGTGATGTATGGAAGTGAGAGCTGGACCATAAAGAAGGCTGATCGCTGAAGAATTGATGCTTTTGAATTCTGGTGCTGGAGGAGACTCTTGAGAGTCCCATGGACTGCAAGAAGATCAAGCCTATCCATTCTGAAAGAAATCAGCCCTGAGTGCTCACTGGAAGGACAGATCGTGAAGCTGAGGCTCCGATACTTTGGCCACCTCATGAGAAGAGAAGACTCCCTGGAAAAGACCCTGATGTTGGGAAAGATTGAGGGCACAAGGAGAAGGGGGTGACAGAGGACGAGATGGTTGGGCAGTGTTCTTGAAGCTAACAGCATGAGTTTGACCAAACTGCGGGAGGCAGTGGAAGACAGGAGTGCCTGGCGTGCTCTGGTCCATGGGGTCATGAAGAGTTGGACACGACTAAACAACTAAACAACAACAACAAGGATAGGGAAGTACAGAAAGGGAAAAGGGGGACAGGACAGAGAGAGAGAGAGAGAGAGAGAGAAAGAGAGAGAGAGAGATTAGAAATTTAAAAGACCTATAAAGATTATCAAATCCTACCAAGTACTGATGATGATGATGATAATGATGATGATAATAATAATAATAATAATAATAATAATAATAATAATAATAATAATAATAATAATAATAATAATAATTTATTATTTGTTCCCCGCTCATCTGGCTGGGTTTCCCCAGCCACTCTGGGTGGCTTCCAAAAAAATGAAATAAAAATACATTAAAAAGTTACACATTAAAAACTTCCCTAAACAGGACTGCCTTCAGATGTCTTCTAAATGTCAGGTAGTTGTTTACCTGTTTGACATCTGATGGGAGGGCGTTCCACAGGACGGGCGCCACTACCGAGAAGGCCCTCTGCCTGGTTCCCTGTAGCTTTGCTTCTTGCAGTGCGGGAACCACCAGAAGGCCCTTGGCGCTGGACCTCAGTGTCCGAGCAGAATGATGGGGGTGGAGACATTCCTTCAGGTATACTGGGTCGAGGCCTTTTAGGGCTTTAAAAGTCAGCACAAACACTTTGAATTGTGCTCTGAAATGTACTGTGAGCCAATGTAAGTCTTTCAGGACCAGTGTTATATGGTCTCGGCGGCCACTCCCAGTCACCAGTCTAGCTGCTGCATTCTGGATTAGTTGTTGTCAGAGCTGCCTCCAGGTCCCAGCTCACAGAGGACCAACGCTAGCCGGTAGTAGTGTACAAAAGTACAGTTTTGTACTTGAAGTACAGTTTCCATTTTCAAGCCACAGCGCGCAGCTCTACGTCTTAGAAGCTAGACCGGCGAAGCTCCGTCTGAGTCTCCACCCCCTGTACACCAGTTTAAGACTCTAACCTTACTCCACCTCTTCCGTCTCTCCTTTCTCCTCTGGGTCCTTCTGCCCCCCGGGGTCTCCTCCTTTCTGGACTCTTCTGACGCTGACGCTGACCCCCCTGACTCCTGTCCCTCCTTTCGGCGGGCTTTGGGACCTGGCTCCCTATCCGGGCTACCAACTGCGCCGCCCTTCTGTACATTTGAACTTGGCGCGCGCGCCCAGCCTCCAACCTTCCTCTTGACCATTTCCTTGCTCTCCGATGGAGGCGTGGCCAATCCTGACTCATCTCCTCCCGCTGGCGGTGAGCCGCCTGATCCCGATACCTGGGACTCCTCCCCCCTACTGCGCTCTGGTGGGGAAGCTGGTCCTGATTTCCAACTGCTGCTCTCTGAGTCCCCTCTGGCCCCTTCTTCCTGGGGTGTCCCCCTAGGCACCCCCCTTGCTCTGACCATGGGAGCCCCTTTCTGTGAATCTTCCGATTCGCTGGAAAGACTCAGAGACCTCGGGCCGCTGTCATCGCTAACATTTCCTTCGGATTCCTCCCCCTCGCTCTCTATTTCCTCCCTTTCCTGTGCCTCTGCTCCTGAGCCCCTGACAGTTGTAGTTTCCGGGTCACCTTCAAAGGTAGCCCCAAGTAGAGCACATTGCAGTAGTCCAAACGGGAGATAACTAGAACATGCACCACTCTGGCGAGACAGTCCGCGGGCAGGTAGGGTCTCAGCCTGCGTACCAGATGGAGCTGATAGACAGCAGCCCTGGATACAGAATTAACCTGCACCTCCATGGACAGCTGTGAGTCCAACATGACTCCCAGGCTGCGCACCTGGTCCTTCAGGGGCACAGTTACCCCATTCAGGTCCAGGGAGTCCTCCACACCAGCCCGCCTCCTGTCCCCCCAAAACAGTACTTCTGTCTTGTCAGAATTCAACCTCAATCTGTTAGCCACCATCCATCCTCCAAACGCCTCCAGGCACTCACACAGGACCTTCACTGCCTTTGTTGGTTCTGATTTAAAAGAGAGTTAGAGCTGGGTATCATTCGCATATTGATGGACACCCACCTAAAACCCCCTGATGATCTCTCCCAGCAGCTTCATGTAGATGTTAAAAAGCATGGAGGAGAGGACGGAACCCCGAGGCACCCCACAAGTAAGGGCCCAGGGGTCTGAACACTCATCCCCCACCACCACTTTCTGGACATGGCCCAGGAGGAAGGAGCGGAACCACTGTATAACAGTGCCCTCAGCTCTCAGCTCCTCTAGACGGTCCAGAAGGATGTTATGATCGATTGTATCAAAAGCCGCTGAGAGATCCAGCAGAACTAGGAAACAGCTCTCATCTTTGTTCCTAGCCTGCCAGAAATCATCAACCAGCGCGACCAAGGCAGTTTCAGTCCCATGATGAGGCCTGAATCCTGATTGGAAGGGATCCAAATGGTCCGCATCCTCCAGGCATGCTTGGAGTTGCTCAGCAACCACCCGCTCAATCACTGTGCCCAAGAATGGAAGATTTGAGACTGGCTGGGTCTAAAGATGTTTTTTAAGAAGCGGTTTAATGGCTGCCTCTTTCAGCGGGTTCGGGAAGGCTCCCTCACAGAGAGAAGCATTCACCACTCCGCAGAGCCCATCGCCCAGCCCTTCCCGGCTTGCTTTTATTAGCCAGGACGGGCAAGGATCAAGAAGACAGGTGGTTAGTTTCCCGCGTCCAAGCAGCCTGTCCACATCCTTGGAGGTAACAGATTGAAATTGATTCCATGCAACTTGACCAGACAGAACTCTAGCACTCTCCCGCCCCAGCCCTGCTCCCACAGTGGTGTCTACCTCCTTCCAAATCTAAGCGACTTTATCTGCAAAAAAACTTTGCAAAATCGTTGCAGGAGATCTTGGGGTCTTTACAAGGCCCCAATGGTAAAGGTGGTTCCATTAAACTGCGAACCCTTGTAAGGTTGTGTCAGCATGGAAGTTAAAATCCCCTAGGACAACCAAACTAGGTGTCTCCAGGAGCACATCCGCCACGACCTGAAGCAGCTCGGGCAGGGAATCCTTGGTGCAGCGGGGAGGTTGGTACACCAGAAGGAATCCTGTACTGCCCCTATTGCCCAACTTCCAGAACATGCACTCAGAGAACTGGGTCTTCCCAGTAGGATGCCTGATGCAAGCTAGTGACTTCCTAAAAATCACTGCAACCCACCCTCCCCGCCCACATGACCTGGGTTGCTGTGCGTAAGAGAAACCTGGTGGACAAGCAGCAGCTAGGACAGGCCCATCTGCTTCATCCAACCAAGTCTCTGTTACACATGCCAGGTCAAGTCCTTCATCCACGATCAAGTCATGGATTGAACTTTCCTCCAGAACTTTTTGGTCTTTTCACTGGTCCACCATAAATGGAAGAAGGTTCCTTGAGGTCTATGACATTTCTAGCAATGTCCATTCATTTCATTATTCATCTTCTGTATATCTTTGAAAAAACAAAAAAAATTCCTTCCAGTAGCACCTTAAAGACCAACTAAGTTAGTTCTTGGTATGAGCTTTCGTGTGCATGCACACTTCTTCAGATACACTACTTCGTAGTGGTCTTTAAGGTGCTACTGGAAGGAATTTTTTTTGTTTTGACTATGGCAGACCAACACGGCTACCCATCTGTAACTATATCTTTGAAAGTTATATACAATCGAAAGAACATTTTTGTACAGTCATACCTCATGTTACAGCCACTTCAGGTCACGTGTTTTTGGGTTGCAGACCACAGGAAACCCGGAAGTACTGGAATGGGTTACTTCCGGGTTTTGCCACATGTGCAGAAGCGCTAAATCACACTTCGCACATTCGCAGAAGCGCAAAATCGTGCCAGCACCTGCACAAACATGGCGCTTCAGGATGCGAACGTTGCGGGTTGCAAACGTGCCTCTGTCACGGATTACATCCGAAACCCAAAGTTCCACTGTACCAATTTTGTTTTAGAGCTTAACTTACAGTGAATTTTATTCCTTTATTCATAATTGTTATCATTGTTCCACTGTAATCAGCTCTCAAAATGTTTGCATATATTTTGTCATACAAGGTTTTGCTCATTCGGGCTCGGTGTCATATTTGAGTAATAGTTTATAAATTTTACCCAAAAGGTACCTCTGTTATGATGGATTCAAATTCTGTCTTTTTTTTTTTAAAAAAAATACTTTTTATTGAGTTTCTTTTCTTAGGATCATAAACACAGAATAGAAAGAAGAAGAAAAAGAAAAAAGGCAAAGAAAGATAATAAAAAAGTTATTACAATCCAACTTTCAATAGTTTTTCCAATATTCCAAATGGACTTCCCCACATCCTCCAGACTCTGCGTTCTTTGCAATAAAAGTCTCAGCAATTTGTTACCTTGTTTCTTAACTTACTGTGTCTTTCAGTTATTATGTTTCTAAGTTCACAATATTGTATCCCAATTTTGTACATTTAAAATAAACATAATAAAGTTGTTTCATGTTACACCCTCTTTTTTCTTGTCACTTAATTTTCAATTTACCTACTCAAGTTGCTAAAGCAAAAATTTCCTAGTCGTGCGTATTCTTAACATTCGTACAACTTATAATGTTTTTGCAAATAGTCCTTAAATTTTTTTCAGTCCTCTTCCATTGTTTCCTCGCCCAAATCTCGGATTCTGCCAGTCATTTCAGCCAGTTCCATATAGTCCATCAACTGCGTCTGCCACTCCTCCAGCGTGGGTAAATCTTGAGTCTTCCAATGCTTTGCAATAAGAATTCTTGCTGCTGTGGTAGCATACATAAACAAAGTTCTGTCCTTCTTTAACACCTTCTGGTCCACCATGCCCAATAGGAAGGCCTCTGGTTTCTTGAGAAAGGTATACCTAAATACCTTTTTTAACTCGTTATAAATCATTTCCCAGTAGGCCTTCACTTTTGGGCAGGTCCACCAAAGATGGAAGAATGTCCCTTCTGCCTCCTTACATTTCCAACATTTATTATCAGACAGGTGATATATCTTAGCTAACTTGACTGGGGTCATGTACCACCGGTATATCATTTTCATAATGTTTTCTTTCAAGGCATTACATGCCGTAAACTTCATTCCGGTGTTCCATAACCTTTCCCAGTCTTCAAACATAATGTTGTGTCCAATATCCTGTGCCCATTTTATCATGGCAGATTTGACTGTCTCATCCTGTGTATTCCATTTAAGCAGCAAGTTATACATTTTCGAAAGTATCTTAGTTTTTGGTTCTAACAATTCCGTCTCTAATTTCGATTTTTCCACCTGGAAACCAAATTTTTTGTCCATTTTAAAAACCTCTTGGATTTGAGCATAATGTAACCAATCCCGCACCTTGTTTTTAAATTTGTCTTGGCTCTGCAACCTCCAATTGTCTCCAACTTTTTCAATTATTTCCCAATATTTTGGCCAGTAGGCCTCCATGTTGGGTCTTTTCCTAGCCTTGGCCTCCACCGGTGATAGCCACCTCGGGGTCTTACCCTCCAATAAGTCTTTATATTTCGACCAGACCGCAAAAATTGCTCTTCTGACAATATGATTTTTAAATAGTTTATGAACTTTAACCTTGTCGTACCACAAATATGCATGCCAACCAAAAGCATTATCAAACCCTTCCAGATCCAGGACATCAGTGTTCTCCAACAGAAACCAATCCTTCAGCCAGCAGAAGGCTGCAGATTCATAATACAACCTCAGGTCCGGCAGGGCAAACCCCCCTCTTTCTTTCGAATCAGTTAATATTTTAAACTTTATTCGGGGCTTTTTGCCCTGCCAGACAAACTTAGATATATCCTTCTGCCACTTTCCAAAACATTCCACTCTGTCCACGATCTGTAGGGCCTGAAACAAAAATAGCATTTTCGGCAATACATTCATCTTTATAGCTGCAATTCTGCCCAACAAGGAAAGTTTCAATCTTGACCAAATTTCCAAATCCTTCTTAATTTCCGACCAACATTTTTCATAATTGTCTTTAAATAAATTCAAATTTTTTACAGTCAAATGAACCCCTAGGTATTTCACTTTTTTAACAACATTTAGTTCTGTTTCTTTCTGGAACCCCTCTGTTTCTGTAGGTGTCAAGTTTTTGGCCAAAACCTTGGTCTTTTGCTTGTTCAACTTGAATCCCGCCACCCGACCAAATTCATGAATCAGTTCTAAAACTCCTTTTGTACTAGATACTGGCTCCTGTAGTGTTAAAACTAAATCATCTGCGAAAGCTTTCAATTTATATTGTTTCACTCCGACCTCTATTCCTTGTACCAACCGGTCCTCCCTGATCATGTTCAACAGCACCTCCAGGACTGAGATAAATAAAAGAGGAGATAGAGGGCACCCCTGTCGTGTCCCTTTTTCAATTTTAAACTCCTCTGTCACCACATTGTTCACTATCAGTTTAGCTTTTTGCTCTGTGTAGATTGCTTGTATTCCATTTTCAAACCCCCGTCCCACTCCCATCCCTTCCAAATTTTTCTTCATAAACATCCAAGAAATATTATCAAAGGCTTTCTCTGCATCAATAAAAATTAACACCGCTCTCCTATTAATATTTGTTTGTAAAAGTTCCAAAATGTCAATAATGTTCCTGGTGTTATCAAACAAATGTCTACCTGGGAGAAAGCCAGCCTGGTCCTTGTGAATTACTTCATTCAAAACTTTTTTAAGTCTACTTGCCAGAATGTCTGCAAAGATTTTGTAATCCACATTTAGGAGTGAGATGGGACGGTAGTTCTTAAATTCTGTCTTTTAACTGATTTAACTGTTTGCCATACAGTCTTTCTTGAATCTGGATATTAGTTGACAGTATGTAAGCAGTTTCATATTTTTTCTCCTCTTTAATACTTCAGCATGTATTTGATCAGTTCTTGAAGATGAACCATATCTTGGTCCAATATATAGTCATGCATTCTCCTCTCGGCTCTAATAATAACGTTCCAGTGGTGACATTAACAGTGCTGGTGAGGGCATTTTTGTGATTTTTGTGGTGCAACTCATTATTTTTGTGGTTCAGGCTGTGCCCCTGGCTATGATGTGTGATTTGATGGTGAGTTAGGGTTTGCCCAATGCAAAAAGCGTGAGGATCCATGAGGATCCATGCTTCAAAACTACATTTTTGGGCCACGGTACACTCTACAGTGCTGCTGATACACAAGATAGGCAATAGCCTGCCACTCACTAACCTAACTGCAGCCTTGCAGGAAAAGAATATAAGAGCAGCCAGAGATTTTGTAGTCCAGCCTATTCACATAAGCAGACCAGTCCCCTCAGCGCACACCCTCCTACTCAAAACCAAGTCAGCTCACCGCCATAAACTGGGGATCTTTCTCCTGCTTCACTTCTGAGACATTTCAGGGCAGGCTGTATTAAAGTCAGCTCACATTCCTGGCAAGGCTGTTTTCGTCCACGGAGTTTGTTCTATGAGACACATGAGCCAAATAGCCGAGGAGACAGTTTTTTAGCTGCCTGTCATTCATACACTTTAAAATGAAAGGATTTCAGGGGCAGATGCTCTTTTTCTGCATGGAGGGTGGGGGTTTCCAAAGGGGCACTATTCAGACCTGCATTAATGGCTTATGAGTCGTAGCCGTGTGACAACTGCACCTCATGCTGATGTGTTGAAGGGCTGATGTTGCACTTCCAGGTAGAAGAGCTCATTGGCATTATTTTAGGCTCTGTGTCAATTGGCTTTGTGACATGATGGGGGGGGGGGAGTTCTTATTTTTAGAGTATTTACCTGCGACCTATTATGTGGGAATTTCAAGGTACTTTACAACTAGGTCCGAAAATAGGCAAACATTGAAATGCAGCAGAATAAAAAGGCCTACAGTAAAAAAAATAAAATCCTTCAAAGCCCATATTGGCTGGCAGCAGCATCCCCCCAAATCCATGATGGATAAACACTTTCCCCACATGGAGCAGAATTGCACCCATGTTGGCAAAGGTCTCCTTACTAGAAGGGGGAGCAGAGGCTGCCCCCACCCACTGCTCTCTTCTCCCAGGCATCTGAAGAGACAAACGGCTTCCCTTCTCTACCTGTGTGCCACAAGCCTGAATTGCAAGACATTTCCCACTTTGGTGCAACAGGGAAAAACCATGCAGATGACGAGTTCTGAGGCTTCCCCAACAAAGCCATTTCCTTGGGCCCACATGCCAGCCTGCTGCTGGCTGCCCACCCACAGGAAAACGGCATGATTCTCCCCAACAACAGGACATAAAAATAAGATGGGGACTATAACATAGGACTTCCTAACTTGTGAGTTCTGATGAACCACTGAAGAAGAGGAGTTTGGATTTGATATCCTGCCTTTCACTCCCTTTAAGGAGTCTCAAAACGGCTAACATTCTCCTTTCCCTTCCTCCCCCATAACAAACACTCTGTGACGTGAGTGGGGCTGAGAGACTTCAAAGAAGTGTGACTAGCCCAAGGTCACCTAGCAGCTGCATGTGGAGGAGCAGAGACGCGAACCCGGTTCCCCAGATTACGAGTCTATCACTCTTAACCACTACACCACACTGGCTCTCCCCAGTTTAAAGGATGGCGGCTCAGGTGAGCCATTAAGCTAGAAGCTGCCTTTCGGAAATGTGGCACGCAGGAAGAAAAGGACCGACCCCGGGGTGGGCTGTCTGCCTTCCTTTTGCCTTCCACCTCACGACATCCTTCCCCAGCCTGGTGCACTCCAGGTGTTCTGGGGCTCCATCTCTCACCAGGCCCAGGCGGTATGGCCAGGGGTCAGGGATGGGGGCAGCTGTCCAAACCAGCTGGAGAGACTCAAGGAGGGCATTACAGCCTCAAAGCCCTTTCCTTTAAAAAAAAAATAAAATTATTAAAGTTTTCAAAATATTACAAAAAGAAAAAAGAAAAAGAAAAAATACAAAGTAAAAACAGTTAAAAACAATTCAATCTTTCCGTGTCTTATCTTTCATTTGCCTGTTCCCCGGACCTCCTCACACCTCCCTTTTTTGTATCCAATTCAATTAGTTGGTTCAACAAATCCTTTCCCTCTTTGTTTTTATCCTAATCTTTAATCTTAATATGTTATAACTTTAAATTATCCCCTATTAACAGTCCATTTTTACACATCTTTATAACATTACTGCTGAAAACCACTTAGCTTCAATCCAACATCGTTCTAACATTCATAAATTTTGCAGTATTTCTGTAAATAGTCTTAAAATTTCTTCCAATCTTCTTCCACCGACTCTTCTCCCTGGTCTCGGATTCTGCCGGTCATTTCCGCCAGTTCCATATGTTACCGGTAAGCAAACTCCGAGGACAGTGAGAGGGGCCAGCCTCTATGGAGGGGGCTTGCAAACCAACAAATGGTAGCAGAGCCCGATGGTTGCAACGACAAGACGGCTGAGCACCAGGTGGGAGAAGTTTTTTTTCTGATAAGCAGCGATCCACGGACCTCTGCGATGCTGATTGATGGCTGGATGGTGAACGCGAATTGAAGAGTCTTCGGTTCCCTGGGAAAACGGCTCCTGTTTTGGATAGAACAGACCGGAGGGAAGCCACATGCTTCGCATTCCAGAGCTGATAAGAGCTGCCGTTACTTGGAGACGGAATCGTGAGTACTTTTTGAGCTAAATTTATGGGCTGGTTAGCTTAAAAAGCAAAGAGAGAAAAGAAGCTTCAGAAGCGAAAGCAAGGCTGGGTTTTTCAGTGACGCTTGTTGTAAACAAACTGTTGGAAAGGGGACTTTCCAAGCAGAGCGCAGCTTGCTGATTGCTGTTGGATTGCAGCGAAGGCTTGTTGTTTACAGATTCTGTGGAAGGGAAAATTCCAGACAGCTGGGCTGACTGCCAAGTGCAAGCAGCTTGTAAACAGCCCAATAGACTTTTGGTTTTCCAGTTTGTAGCTGAAGCTGCAGCTTGGGATTAAAGATGGATCTGTTCTCTCAGAAACTGAATAGCCAAAACTGGCTAGAATGGTCATTTGCAATGGAATTTCTGCTGGTGGAAAAGCAGCTTTGGCACTTACTCCAGACCCCACAGGCTGTTGCTGTACAAGCACAGGGGGAGAAGGCTGCAGTTCAAAGTGAATTGAAGCAGTGTGTCCTGAGAATTTTGGCGGAAAATGTTGACGCTCATTTTGCGCCAGTCCTAAAAGGTGCAGAAGAACCAAGGGTCGCTTGGGAGTCACTCCGCAAAGCTTGTGAAGCTGGGGTGGGAAGCAAGGACCGAAAATTGGTTGCACCAAAGGGGGAGAGCCAAGATGAAGCTAGCCAAATTCTTGAGAGCTCATCGAAAGCTGGAAGGAGCTTTGAGCCACAACAAGGATGTGGAGAGACTGTTGCTGCTGTTGCTGTTGATGATCCTAGCATTGCTGCAATGGCTGTTGCTGATGCGGGGAGTGAAGCTCGGGAATCAAGCACCCCCACTACTATTGCTACAGAGGAGAAAGCTGTAGCTCAGAACGCTGTTCGTCAGGAGACACCACATCAGGAGAAAGGAGCTAGAGGGAGCTCCGTAAAGCCTGAGGCTTCAAGCAAAGGTCGTACCCAGTCCCAGGCAAAACCAGATATGGCTTTGATGTCCCTAAAAGCCACATCAACCGTGGAGAACTCATTTATTATAGACACAGGAGCGACGCAACACATGGCATCACGTCGGGAACTGTTTTCTACGTTTGAGAAGCAACACTTCACTGTGAAACTGGCCAATGGTCAGGAAATGGAAGCAACTGGGATCGGAACTGTGTATCTAGAAAGCCTGAACTTAAAAGAGAACAAGCCTGAATTGCAAAATAACGCAACAGGAAATTGAAGGTGCCATTCAGAATATGCAATTAGGCAAATCTCCAGGTCCTGATGGGCTTACCTCCAAATATTATAAGACCTTGAAAGACTATCTGATACAACCTTTGATGGAGGTTTGTAACCAGATTATGGAGGGGAAGAAGGCCCCGGAGTCGTGGAAAGAAGCTTTCATCACATTGATTCCTAAAGTGGAAACTGAAAAGACTCAACTTAAAAACTACCGTCCCATCTCACTCCTAAATGTGGATTACAAAATCTTTGCAGACATTCTGGCAAGTAGACTTTAAAAAGTACTGAATGAAGTAATCCATAAGGACCAGGCTGGCTTTCTCCCTGGCAGGCATTTGTTTGATAACACTAGGAACATTATTGATATTTTGGAACTTTTACAAACAAATATCAATACGAGAGCAGTGTTAATCTTTATTGATGCGGAGAAGGCCTTTGACAACATTTCTTGGATGTTCATGAAGAAAAATTTGGAAGGGATGGGAGTGGGACGGGGGTTTGAAAATGGAATACAAGCAATCTATTCAGAGCAGAAAGCTAAACTGATAGTGAACAATGTGGTGACAGAGGAGTTTAAAATTGAAAAAGGGACACGACAGGGGTGCCCCTTATCCCCTCTTTTATTTATTTCAGTCCTGGAGGTGCTTTTGAACATGATTAGGGAGGACCGGACGGTACAAGGAATACAGGTCGGAGTGAAACAATATAAACTGAAAGCATTTGCAGATGACCTGGTTTTAACATTACAGGAGCCAGAATCTAGTACAAAAAGAGTGTTAGAACTGATTCAGGAATTTGGTCGGGTGGCGGGATTTAAGTTGAACAAGCAAAAAACTAAGGTTTTGGCTAAAAATTTAACATCTACAGAAACGGATGGGTTTCAGAGAGAGACAGGATTAAGTGTGGTTAAAAAAGTGAAATACCTGGGGGTCCATTTGTCCTCTAAAAATATGAATTTATTTAAAGGCAATTATGAAAAATGTTGGGTAGAAATCAAAAAAGATTTGGAAATTTGGTCAAGACTGAAACTTTCCTTGTTGGGTCGAATTGCAGCTATAAAAATGAATGTATTGCCGAAAATGTTATTTTTGTTCCAAGCCCTACAGATTGTGGACAGAGTGGAATGCTTTGGAAAGTGGCAGAAGGATATCTCCAAATTTGTCTGGCAGGGCAAAAAGCCCCGAATAAAGTTTAAAATACTAACTGACTCGGAAGAAAGAGGGGGGTTTGCCCTGCCAGACTTGAGGTTGTATTATGAATCTGCAGCCTTCTGCTGGTTAAAGGACTGGTTTTTGTTGGAGAACACTGATGTCCTAGATCTGGAAGGGTTTGACAATGCCTTTGGTTGGCATGCATATTTGTGGTACGACAAGGTTAAAGCTCACAAATTGTTTAAAAACCATATTGTCAGAAAAGCATTATTCATGGTCTGGATGAAATACAAAGACTTGCTAGAGGGCAAGACCCCGAGGTGGCTATCACCGATGGAGGCCAAGGCTCGAAAAAGACCCAACATGGAGGCCTACTGGCCGAAATATTGGGAAATAATTGAAAAAATTGGAGACAATTGGAGGCTGCAGAGCCAGGAGAAATTAAAAAATAAGGTGCGAGACTGGTTACATTATGCTCAAATTCAAGAGGTGTTTAAAATAGATAAAAAAATTGGTTTCCAGGTGGAAAAATCGAAATTAGAGACGGAACTGTTAGAACCAAAGACTAAGATACTTTCTAGAATGTACAACTTGCTGCTTAAATGGAATACACAGGATGAGACAGTAAAATCTGCCATGATAAAGTGGGCGCAGGACATTGGGCATAACATTATGTTTGAGGACTGGGAAAGGTTATGGAACACCGGAATGAAGTTCACGGCATGTAATGCCTTGAAGGAAAACATTATGAAAATGATATACCGGTGGTACATGACCCCAGTCAAGCTTGCTAAGATATATCATTTGTCTGACAATAAATGCTGGAAATGTAAGGAGGCTGAAGGGACATTCTTTCACCTCTGGTGGACCTGCCCAAAAGTGAAGGCCTTCTGGGAAATGATACACAATGAGCTAAAAAAAGGTATTTAGGTATACCTTTCCCAAGAAACCAGAGGCCTTCCTCCTGGGCATGGTGGACCAGAAAGTGTTAAAGAAGGATAGAACTTTGTTTATGTATGCAACTACAGCAGCAAGAATTCTTATTGCAAAGCACTGGAAGACACCAGATTTACCCACGCTGGAAGAATGGCAGACGCAGTTGATGGACTACATGGAACTGGCTGAAATGACTGGCAGAATCCGTGATTTGGGAGAAGAAATAATGGAGGAGGACTGGAAAAAATTTAAGGACTATTTGCAAAAACATTATAAGTTGTATGAATGTTAAGAATGTGTACGATTTGGAAACTTTTGCTTCAGCAACTCGAATAGGTGTATTGGAAATTAAGCTATAAGAAAGATGAGGTAGACAACATGAAGTAACCATACTATGTTTATTTATAGGGTACAAATAACTGAGATACAGTATTTTAAATGTGAAAACATAGTATTTAAAAGATACAGTAAGACATGAAATAAGGTAACAAATTGCTGATGTTACAATTGCAAAGAACGCAGAATTCGGAAGATGTGGGGAAGTCCAATTGGAATTGTTAAAGTATTTTGGAAAGTTGGAATTTATGTATACTTTCTTTTTCTTACTTTCACTTTCTACTTTTTATTCTGTAAATTTCTGAATATCTGAAAGAAAACTTAATAAAATATTTATAAAAAAAAAAAATAGAAAGCCTGAACTTGACTATAAACAATGTTTATTTTGTTCCTGATTTAAAGTACAATCTGCTGAGTGTATCTGTCAGAGCTGCCTCAGGTCCCAGCTCACAGAGGACCAACGCCAGTCTGTTGTTATATAAAATAGTCTTTATTGAAGTTCAATTTCTCATTTACAGCCACGGTGCGCAGCTCTACGTCTTAAACCCTAGACTGCCGAAGCTCCATCTGAGTCTCCTCCCCCCAGACACCAGTTTAAGACCCTAGCCTTGCTCCACCTCTTCCTCTGCTCTTTCCTCCTCTGGGTCCACCTGTCCGCTGGGGTCTTGCCCTTCCTAGACTCTTCTGACGCTGAGTCCCCTGAGTCTTCCCCCTGCCTCCGGCGTGCTTTAGGACCTGGCTCCCAATCCGGGCTTTCTGCTGTCCCGCGCGCCTGTACATTTGAACTTGGCGCGCGCACCCATCCTGCCACCTTCCTTCTGACCTTTATACTGCTCCTGTCGCTGCTTCCCTCTTCGGGGATGCTAGCTGGGCCTGACTCCTCCTCCCTGCTTGCCGGAGGAGACGCTGACTCTGACCTATGGGGCTCTTCCCCCCCACTACGCTCTGGTGGGGAAGCTGGCCCTGATTTCCAGCTGCTGCTTTGGGAGTCTCCGCTGGCCCCCTGCTTCTGGTGTGTCCCCCCTGGGACCCCCCTTGCCCTGGCCATCGGCGCCCCCTTCTGGGAATCTTCTGATTCACTGGAGAGGCTCATGGAATCTCTCGGGTCACTGTCATTCTGCCCTCCGCTGCCCTCAGATTCCTCCCCCTCGCTCTCCATTTCCTCTCTCCCCTGTGCCTCTGCTCCTGAGCCCCTGACAGTATCTCAAATAACTAAGAAGAAACTGGTATTATCCTATGATGAGGAAAGTTGCAAAATCTACAAAGATGGAGAGCTGTATCTTTCTGCCAGAGAGAAAGACGGACTATATCTCTTAACTTTTGATGAAAGTGATTATAAAATGTACACGGCATGTGAATCTAAAATGCTTTCTCTTGCAGGTATCTCGAAAGAAGACACGAGAGGAAAGGCAACAAAGATTAACAAAGTTTTTCAGCGAGTGTATGCTGATGTAATTGGTCCTTTAGCACCATCTAGAGGCAATGCAAAATACTATCTTGTATTTGTTGATCATTTTTCTCAATATGTATGGATTTACATGTTGCAGAGTCCCAGAGAAACCTTAGAAAGGTTTAAAGAGTTTTGTGATAAGGTTAAGAATGTTCATGATGCTAAAATTGATTTTCTTTTCACAGATGAGAAGCCAATTTTTCTTTCACAGGATTTTCAGGATTTCCTTGAGAAGCAAGGGATAGAGCACAAGGTTGCTGTTTCAGAGGCTGCATGGAACAAAACTGTGTGTGTAAAAGTGAACAAGGAGTTGCAAAATGGCATGAAGGCACAATTGCTGAGTTCACACTTGCCACATGAGTTTTGGGCTGAATCTTTATCTTGTTTTTGTTATACTTGGGTGAGAAAGGTTTCAAAAGGTATGGAATGTTCTCCTTTTGAGAGGCTGTACCGCAGAAAACCTTCGGTCTCACATTTTAGGCTTTTTGGATCTCAAATCAGAACGGAAACTCCAGATGGAATGAAGAATGCCAGAGGCATTTTTGTGGGTTATGAAAAGGGTCTCTACAGAGTAATTTTGTCTGAATCTGGTCAAGTGTTTCTCACAAAATTTCTAGAGAGCGCACCTGGACAGGAGAATGTAATTTTTCACACATTTCCCACTGCTGATGATTCAGATGATGAATTTGATTATTCTGATTATAGTGGTACTGAAAGTGACACAGAAAGCTCAGAGAGTTCTGTTGACACAGTCATTGAGAAAGGTTCACACACAAAAGCTAGATCTTCACAGGTTAAGGATGAACCACTGTTTACTATTGGAACTGGTTCTCCGAAGAGTCCTGAGACTGAACCAGTCAGCAAGGAGGATCAGCACCTCATACGCAGGTCTGAGAGAATCACAAAGGGCGTACCACCCAAGAGGTATTCTCAAGAGTTTGCTAGTTCAGCTGTTGCATGTATTACTATTGTTGACAACTCAAGCCAGGTTAAGGGTATGTCTGAGTCGGAGACAAAGAGACAACAGGGAGTTGCTAAGCGTAACACAACATTTCCTAACCAAGGTAATGCAGAAGCACTCATTCCTTGGAAAACAAACAACCAGAGAGTTACATTGGTGAAACCAGTGGCGGGTAGTTCCAAGGGTGGAACTGAAACAACAGGGGATTGTTATATGTATAACAACTGTTTGTTTTCTTCTCTGGACCAAGCTTTGTCCGCAGCTAACGATGATTCATATGGGGGAGGATGTCAGTATATGGTTTGTCAGACATGCTAGAAGAACTGAACTGAAAGGACGTGGTTTTCTCTAGTGCTGTAATGTCAGAAATAAACATCATGTAAATAGATTTCTGACTTATTTTCTTTCCCCTGCGGAAGCAGGAGGGAGGGGTTGTGCATTTTACCCACGCTTGGGAAAATGTCGCCTATCAAAATCTCCCTGGTCTGTCTGAGATATCAGCCAGAGGAGGTTACCGGTAAGCAAGCTCCGAGGACAGTGAGAGGGGCCAGCCTCTATGGAGGGGGCTTGCAAACCAACACCATATAGTCCATCACCTTCATCTGCCATTCTTCCAGGGTGGGTAGATCTTGCGTCTTCCAATACTTTGCGATGAGTATTCTTGCTGCTGTTGTGGCATACATAAAGAAAGTTCTATCCTTCTTTGGCACCAGTTGGCCGACCATGCCCAGGAGAAAGGCCTCTGGTTTCTTCAGAAAGGTATATTTAAATACCTTTTTCATTTCATTATATATCATCTCCCAAAAAGCCTTAATCTTTGGGCACGTCCACCAAAGGTGAAAGAATGTACCTTCAGTTTCTTTACATTTCCAACATTTATTATCGGGCAAATGATAGATTTTTGCAAGCTTGACTGGTGTCATGTACCACCTGTATATCATTTTCATAATATTCTCTCTTAAGGCATTACATGCCGTAAACTTCATACCTGTGGTCCATAACTGTTCCCAGTCAGCCATCATAATGTTATGTCCAACATCTTGTGCCCACTTGATCATAGCAGATTTCACCGTTTCATCCTGAGTATTCCATTTCAACAGCAAGTTCTACATCCTTGACAAAGTCTTAGTTTTGGGATCTAACAGTTCTGTTTCCAATTTTGATTTTTCCACCTGGAATCCAATTTTCTTGTCCAAATTATATGCCTCCATTATTTGATAATAATAAAGCCAATCTCACACTTTGTTTTTTAGTTTTTCAAAACTCTGCAATTTCAATTTATCTCCCTCTTGTTCCAAAATTTCCCAATATTTCGGCCATTTGGCCTCCATATTGAGCTTTTTCTGAGCCTTCGCTTCCGTCGGTGACAACCACCTTGGGGTTTTATTTTCAAGTAAATCCTTATATCTTATCCAGACATTAAACAATGCTTTCCTGACAATATGGTTTTTAAATGCTTTATGTGCTTTGACCTTATCATACCATAAATATGCATGCCATCCAAATACATTGTTAAAACCTTCTAAATCCAAGATGTCTGTGTTTTCAAGAAGCAGCCATTCTTTTAACCAGCAGAAAGCTGCTGATTCATAATAAAGTTTAAGGTCTGGCAGGGCAAATCCACCTCTTTCCTTTACATCCGTTAGTATTTTAAATTTTATTCTAGGCTTCTTGCCCTGCCAGACAAATCTAGAAATGTCTCTCTGCCACTTCTTGAAACAATCCATTTTGTCCAAAATTTGCAATGTTTGAAACAGAAATAACATTCTTGGCATTTCTGTCGCTGCACGCTGGTGACCCGTCCCCTGGGTGGTGCACTGGGAAGAAGAAACCTCATGCAGAGATGGGATGGAAGCACTTCAGCCAGTGCCATGGGGCCTTTCTTCGGCAAGCTGCTTGGGGACCTGCAATGGAGCACTGCCCATAGAGGAGGAAATGTGGGAGGCCTGCTGGGAAGGCTGCTGGGAGCCCGACTCTTCCTGGCTAAGGGAAGCAGCTCTTCCAGTGGTATCTCTGGGAACAGAGGGCATTGAAGTGAGCTGGCAATGAGAAGGCTCAGCCAGGTGGGAGCCGGAGGTCTCTGTGGTCGCACCCAGGGATTCGCTGGGCGAACTTTTCTTCTCCATTCTGTGGACACGAAGGCAAGTCTTCTGACCACTGTACCAGCTGGTTTCAAAGGCTATTTTTTTATGAAAGCTTGAAAAACAAAGAAAATACAATATACAGAAATCAGTGTCAGATATCAAGCATTTTGAAAACAAAAAAATGAAAAGAAACAGAAGACAAAAAGACTTCTGGTTCTTCGTCTATCAGCTTTAAAAACTTTTGTAAAACTCTTAGTTCATATTAACATCCAATTCTTCTACTTTCCATAAACCAACCTCCCCCCCACCCCAGTCTTCGAACCCAGATTATCACTAGTTCATGTTCCTTTTTGTGCAAAAAGGGGTTTCCCATCATTAATAAATGTCAACAGTGATTTTTCTGTAATTAAGCTGTCAACTTTGCTATCTCAGCCAAATCCATTGATTTCAATAACCATTCTTCCATTGCAGGTGATAAGAAATCCTTCCATCTTTGTGCATGCAACAATCTGGCCGCTGTGATCATATACTGCAGGTACCTTCTTTATTCTTTTTCTAGTTAGAATCATAGACTTGTAGAATTGGATGGGACCCTGAGGGTCATCAAGACCAACCCTCTGCAATGCAGGAATCCCAACACACGGTTCCCCATCCAATATTAAACCACACAGGATGCTGCTTAGCTTTGCAAGTGTGCTGACAGTTTTATTGCTGCACCACTTGGAGGGACTTGCAGAACTTGGTCAAACTGTGTTCAGCGGGCGAGTCAGACCCAATGCGAGAAACAGCTCCAATTTTGTGGTGGGTGGCAGGAGAGAAGATTTCCCTAAGACCATTTGGAGCAAGTAATGAAGAACCTACGCAACCTTTCTTTTTTGTCAGGTGGCTTGCTAGTTCCAATAAGTCCTTCAAGTCTGACTACAGCTTTAGTATTTCTGTTACTAATTCAATTCATCCTGCCCAGCCTGACACACAGCAATATTAAGGCATTAACAGCAGGAACCAAAAAGATTCTAAGAAACTGTTTAAAACATTTTGCCAGCGTCTTTCAGCCATCAATGTCCAGGCAAGGAGGATCCTTTTTAAATCTCTCCTGAGCATCCTTAATGGGGGAATGTCTCTGCTGCAAAAGCTTTTAAGTGTGGTCTTCAACATGTTTGAATTAAACTCCAATTCTCTTGTAAAAACAGATCATTAGGAAGAAAGGATAGAAAGGAGGAGGAGGGAGGAGATCAACACCAAAGCGGGATATTAGGCCAGGTGCATTTTGAGAGGCAAGGACATTGCTTAAAATAATGAAATGCTATCTATCTATTTGAACAACTCCTGTAAAACACTTTTTAAAGAACTGAAATCACCACAATATATACATATGATTAAACAATCTTAAAATCTGTTGTGTCGTGGGGTTTGTGATTTCAGCTCTCTTGACATAATATGCTGGAGACAGTTCTCTAGTAACACTTCTTTATTTAAGCAACAAGACTGGGACTTGAGGAGGGGAAAGCTACATTTATAGGGACAGGGAACTAGCTAGAAAGGATACATTTCGGAGGGAACAATATCAGGCAATCACAGTCCTGCCTTTTGGAGGGAACCAATAAGACAGAGGATCCAAATACAGCAGCTTAAATGAACCAATAGTAGCTGTACCCTCTGGAACCAAAAGGCAGTTACTTTACCCTAATGCAAATACAGACAATAATAATACAGATATAAAATCCTTTGACTCAATACACAACACCCCTCCCCCCCTAGTGAGCACAGCAGACGTAATCTCTCAGGTACTGTGGGGTCCTACAACTTCTACTTGATCTCCTGACAACAGGTGTTGCCGGTTCTGGATTGGGTGTTACCTGTGGTAGGGGGGCTGCTATAGGGGTTTCGTCAGGAACAGATGGAGTTCCAGAAATCTCAGGGTCCCCTACCTGTACCTCGTCGTCCTGAGGACTAGCAGACCCTGGTTCATTTGCTGAAGCCCCTGGTGACTGCACCTCTGGGCCATTTTCACTCTGGTCTTGCAGCTCTGCGTCGTTAGCCAGGGATGAATTATCTGACTCCTCCCTGCTGAGCGCCCGGCGCCTCAGCTGATCTATATGTCTCTTCCAAACTTGCCCATTTTCCAAGGTCACATAATAGGACACAGGTCCACTAGTCCGGGTGACCACACCAGCCACCCACCGCGAACCTCGTGAATAGTTCCTCACCCAGACCAGATCTTCAGGGGCGAGATACCTTGTTGTGTCAGTCTCAGCCTGGGGGGTTTCTCTTGAATTACGGTTTGGCATTTTATCCGGGTGGACATAATCCAGCACCGTTACCAGTCTTCTACCCAAGAGCAGCTCAGCTGGCGACTTGCCCGTCGCAGTACACGGCGTCGCATGCTGCAAAAATAACATTCGCGCAATGTGAGCTGACCAGTTACCCTCCATTAAGCGCGCAATGGATTCTTTGGCTGTCCTTACCATGCACTCAGCCTGCCCATTGGAGGATGGGTGAAAGGGCGCGGATGTGACCCCTCTTATGAAGTTATCAGCCAAGAATGCCCTGAATTCTTGGGATACAAAAGCTGCCCCATTATCTGAAACAATGGTCTCAGGTAACCCGTGGGTTGCAAACAGCTGCCTCAACACCTTGATTACGGCAGCTGATGCCATGCTAGGGACCATCGCCACTTCTAACCATTTGGAATATGCATCAACGATAACCAAAAAGACCTTCCCCTGGAATGGCCCAGCAAAATCTAAGTGCAGCCGGCTCCAGGGAGATCTGGACTGCTCCCACCAGTGAACTGGTGCTCTGGCCACTTCTGGCCGCACCTCTTGGCATGCCTTGCATGTTCGTACCCATTGTTCTATGTTCTGGTCCATTCCAGGCCACCACACATAACATCGGGCTAGCGACTTCATCCTGACCATTCCCGGGTGTCCCATGTGAAGCGTCTCAAGAACCCTGTTTCTCAGTGGTGCTGGGATGATCACCCTATCTCCCCACAGGAGACAACCCTTATGCATGGACAACTCGTGCTGCCTTGTCGCATAAGGCCTGAATTTGTCTTCATGCGGACCACCTGGCCACCCCCTCCCCACCCAAGTGAGCACACGGGAGAGAACAGCATCTGTCCTTGTTTTCTCAGCTATATCAGTAGCCGTTACAGGAGCCCCCGGAAGTGTTTCCAGCATCATTATGTGCTCCGCTGGAGCGGGATCCTCATTGCTCCCGCCAGGAAGGGGCAATCGACTCAGCGCATCAGCGTGGCACAACTGTTTCCCCGGCACATGGGTCAAGGTGTACTGGAACCCGTTCAGGAATATAGACCAACACAACATTCTGGGGGAGAGAATTTGTGGCGTTTGTTTGTTCGGGTTGAACAATCCTAACAGTGGTTTGTGGTCTGTTTCAATGGAGAAATGGCGACCGTACACATAATCATGGAACTTTTTGATTCCTGCCACAATTGCAAGCGCCTCTTTGTCAATTTGAGCATAGTTGCGCTCCGTGGGCGACAACGTACGGGAATAGAAAGAGATGGGCTTTTCCGAACCATCCGGTTCCCTATGACTCAGCACCGCCCCCACGACGTATTGAGAGGCATCACATGCCAGGACCAGCGGCTTCGACTCATCATAATGAGCAAGGACGCTCCTCCTACTCAGCATTCCTCGCAAGGAGTCAAAAGCCTTCTGCTGCCCCTGCCCCCATCGCCACACATTCTTTTTCTGCAACAGTCTATGTAATGGTTCAGCTACCGAAGCTTTCTGGGGTAAGAACGAATGATAAAAGTTAATAAGTCCCAGGAATGACTGCAACTCCGTCTTGTTCTGTGGTCGTGGTGCCTCGATGATGGCCTTAATCTTAGCCTCTGTGGAGTGGATGCCTGATGCATCAATTTTAAACCCCAAGAAATCCAGAGTTGGCACCCCAAAACTGCATTTTTCCTTTTTCATTTGCAACCCCACCTCCTTGAACTTGAGCAACACTGCACGGACACGCGCAACCAGTTCCTGTGGGTCTTTTCCAGCAATCAAAACGTCATCAAAAAATGGCAAGACCCCCGGCAGACCTCTTAACAGGCGTTCCATGAGCCCTTGAAAAATCCCTGGGGCCACACAAACTCCAAATTGTAATCTGTTAACTCTGAACGCCCCTTTATGTGTGACAATAGTCTGTGCTCCCGCTGATTGTGGGGTTACTGGCAGCTGTTGGTAAGCTTGTGCCAGGTCAATTTTGGCGAACACCTTGCCCCCAGCCAGTTTAGCCAACAGATGTGATACGACTGGAATGGGGTATGAGTTTCCCCTGAGTGCCTTATTGATAGTACATTTGTAATCTGCACAGATCCTGACTTCCCCATTTGCTTTAAGGGGCGTGACGATTGGAGTCTCCCACTTAGCAGAGTCCACGGGTGAGAGAACTCCCTGCTTAACCAATTTATCCAGCTCTGCTTTGATCTTGGGTTGCAGTGCAAATGGCACTCGCCTTGGTTTGAGTCGGATTGGGGCCACCCCAGGGTCCAACTCGAAGTCAACTGGGGGCCCTTTATAACAACCCAGTTTTCCATTAAAGACACCAGCAAATTCTTTGCATAATGCCTCGCTCATCTCAGGGCAGGTTTGGATTGAATTAAGCCCTGATATACTCAGTCCCAGGGCGGGGAACCAGTCAGTGCCCAGGAGACTGGGGCGACTGCCCTTCGCAATCACCAGTTTGAGTACCGCCTGTTTGTCCCGGAACTGTACTCTCACGGCACACATTCCCATGACATGGATGCGGCCCGCTGAGTATGACTGCAAAGTTGCCGGGAAGGGCTCCAGAGGGGGCAACTTACCCCTGGGGAAGAATGTCCTCGCGGTCTGGTCCGACACGATAGTGAATCCAGATCCGGAGTCCACCTCCATGTCGCACAGCTGACCCTCAATCTTCACCTTGACGTGTGCCTTGCCTTGCGCTGGGAACTGCACGACCCTCCCGTTGATCTCCGTTACGTAGTGGCAGTCCTTTAGAACATGGTTTGCTGTGGGCGGTCTGCAATGCTCCAGTCTAGGTGCTCCTGTCGCTCCCAACGCCGCCGATCTACAGACCCTGGCGATGTGACCTGTCTTCCCGCACGTCCGGCACATAGCATCCCGGAAACGACAACTCTTCCGCTCATGGTTTCCGCCACAACCAGGGCACCTGCCTCGGTGATCTTTGTGCACTGTGCAGGCCTGACGCACTGACTCGACCCCACGGACTGGGCTCTGGCTCGGAATAGCCTCTAGCTCGTCCATGGCATGCGCAACTTCTATCTGTGGCTTAGGGGCCTTGCGACTGGCATCAAGCTCCTCTCTTTCATAATTCTCCGTGGCGGTGGCCTCCTTCAAGGCTGAAGCAAGGGTAACCTCTTCTTTAGCCACGATGCGTCTTCTGGCTTTCTTGCTGCTCAGACCACCGATAAACCGATCCAGGAGAGTCTCTTCCAGATTTTGGAAGTAGCAGTGCTGAGCGAGCTTCCGCAGTTCAGCTAGAAATGCAGATACAGACTCCCCAGCACGCTGCTGCCTCTTATGAAACTCCATCCGCCGGGCCATCTTGGTCTCAGTAGGCGCCAAGTGGCTTGTTAGGCAGGCAAGAATATCTTTGAGAGATGTCTCACTTAGCTTCGCTGGAGCAAGCAATGCCTTGGCCAGCTTGAAGGTCTCAGGCCCACAGTAGCTCAGGAATGTGGCCCTTCTTTTGCTGGCATCGGTGATCCCTTGAGCCACTGCGAAGAACTCGAAGCGTTCGACGTAGTCTTCCCACGTGGGGGGCTCTGATGGCTGGAAGGGCTCCAATACCCTTGGACTCTCCATTGTCCTGTGGGCAGGGTCGTCTTCCCAGCTGGCCAGTGAGTCTTGTTCTTAGCTACAATCCGGACTCTGAGGCAGGGCTGCGTTTAACCGCTCCTCAGCATTCCGGATCCCACCTTCGTCGCCAGTTGTTGTGTCGTGGGGTTTGTGATTTCAGCTCTCTTGACATAATATGCTGGAGACAGTTCTCTAGTAACACTTCTTTATTTAAGCAACAAGACTGGGACCTGAGGAGGGGAAAGCTACATTTATAGGGACAGGGAACTAGCTAGAAAGGATACATTTCGGAGGGAACAATATCAGGCAATCACAGTCCTGCCTTTTGGAGGGAACCAATAAGACAGAGGATCCAAATACAGCAGCTTAAATGAACCAATAGTAGCTGTACCCTCTGAAACCAAAAGGCAGTTACTTTACCCTAATGCAAATACAGACAATAATAATACAGATATAAAATGCTTTGACTCAATACACAACAAAATCCACCTAACAGAGCAACTTTATGTAAAAATAGCTCAACCAATATAAAACTTAAATCTATTATTCCGAAAGCCCACCAACCGCAACCAACAGCACAGTTTTATAAACTGACCATTCAGTCAACACTCCTGAGACATTGAAAAAAATCACCCCAAAGGCAGCTGAATTGTCAAAACCGTCTTATTTATACTCCCTGCCATCTATCTCATCCAAATTGCAATGGCAGAAACACACGCAGCCTCCTGGTGTTAAGTATCAACAATATGTATGGAACAGGAAAAAGCTTCCTTCTATGTTAGCTTTTGTCAGGGGTTCAGGAGCAGAGGGACAGGAAAGGGAGGAATTAGAGACCGAGGGAGAGGAATCCGAGGGAGAGGTCAGCGATGATAGCCATCCGAGGTCTCTAAGTCTCTCCAGCGAATCAGAGGATTCACAGAAAGGGGCTCCCGTGGTCAGAGCTAGGGGGTTGCCAGAGGGAACACCCCAGGAAGGAGGGGCCAGAGGGGACTCAGAGAGCAGCAGCTGGAAATCGGGACCAGCTTCCCCACCGGAGAGCAGTAAGGGGGAGGAGTCCCAAACATCGGCAGCAGGCAGCTTTCCGTCAGCGGAAGGACATGAGTCAGGGTTAGCCACGCCTGCATCAGAGAGCGAGGAAACGGTCAAAAGGAAGGTCAGGGGCAGCGCGCGCGCGCCAAGTTCAAATGTACAAGAGGGGGGCGCAATGAGCAGCCCGGAGAGGGAGCCGGGTCCCAAAGCCCGCCGAAGAGAGGGGGAGGAGTCCGAAGGGTCCGCTTCCGAGGCGTCCAGGAAGGAAGGCACCCAGGGGGGTAGTAGGACCCAGAGGCGGAAGGAGAAACGTAGAAGGTGGAGTAAGGCTAGAGTCTTAAACTGGTGTACAGGGGGCGGAGACTCAGACGAGGCTTCGCTGGTCTAGGGTCTAGACGTAGAGACGCACGCTAGGGTTTGAAAATGGGAACTAAACTTCAATAAAGACTTTGTACAGTTCTGCTGGCTAGCGTTGGTCTTCTGTGAGCTGGGACCTGGAGGCAGTCTCTGACAGTAAGCCTCGTCTCACAGTTTCATCGGTTTTCTTCGCCTCAAGCTTCGCTACGGGAGCGAGGCAGGGAGGGCAGAAGACTGGTGCCTTGCGAGCTCACAAAAGTCAGACGAGATGACTACAGAACAGAAAATAGCTTCCCTGGAAGAAGCGGTGACACAACTCAGCGCTGAAATAATCGCATCCAGGAAGAGAGAGGAAGAAGCGGCAGCTGCCTGCAGAGATCTTCAAGCCAGGTTGGAAGGGCTTGTGAAGCAGGGGCTACCGGGACCCAGATCCGAGGGGATTGGGTTGGGGAAGAGAGGAGGCAGCATTGTATCTCATTTTGATGGGAATTTGCAGCAGTACCCCAATTTCCGAGCAGACGTGCTGTTTGCGCTGCAGCTGCTGGAGAGAGACTTTAGAGATGAGCGGGAGAAAGTGGGGTTTATTTTGTCTCATCTGCATGGGGACGCGAAAGCATGGCTGCGCAATCTGTGGAGGGATAAGGATCCAGCGCTCCAAAGCGCAGATGCATTCATTAAGGCAATGGACTCCTGTTTCTTATCTAACATAGACATTGACATTGCCCGGAGAGACATATTTGGGCTAAGACAAGGGAAAGCCAGCGTAAGGCAGTATCATTCCCGGTTTTTTGCATTGGTCAACGCGCTGAATTGGGATAAGGATTCTCCGCCAGTTAGAGACCTTTTTTTGGAGGGATTGAGCCCACAGATCAAGGATGAGATGGCACGGGGAGAGAGACCCACAACCACTCAGCAAGTGGTTGAAAGAGCGTTGTCGATTGGGGTGAGGCAGGAAGAACGCCCATGGAGCAAAGAAGAAGGGCGTTGGGGACGCACACCAGCGAGAGTGCCCCCCCCTCTTGCCCAGAGAGGCAGCGCGTGCGCAGTCCACGCCTCCACAGGGAGGGGGCGAAGAGCAGATGGAGATTGGCGGTGCTAGGGCTCACTCAGCTACCAGAGCCTTAACACCGGGAGCAGTAAAATCGAAGCTGCCTAGAAGGAACAGGAAGTGCTATATATGTGAGAGTGGAGAGCACATGGCGAAAGAGTGTCCCCAGAGGATCCACAAGCACACTGCAGCTTCAGTGACAGTATTGGAAACAACTCAGCAGAGAGAACCACAGCAGGGAAACGACGAAGTCTGGCTGGAATAGGAGGCACTGGGGCCCAGCCAGACGAGTCAGTGAGGAAGTCCCCAGAGATTTTGCAGCCCACAGACCCCCTCCCGCCCAAACCAGTGGTGCAGCTCACCGCATCGCTCCAGCTGCCCAATGGACTCACCTTAGAAGTGCCTATTACAATTGACTCTGGCAGTAATGCAGACTTTATAGGACTGGAGTTCATTCAACAACACAACGTAGCATTACTGCCAGCCACGCTGCCCCTGAAGGTTGTCACGGTGGATGGCAGGGAACTGCTAGGGGGGCAGGTGGTGCAGCAGACGCCGCCGATGGTGATGCAAATTGGGAATCACCGGGAGGTCATCAGCTTCAATGTCACCCAACTGTCGGACACGCCTGTAGTATTAGGCATGAGTTGGCTGCACAGGCACAGCCCAGCATTGGCTTGGTACCAGCGCCAACTGACTTTTGGATCCTCCTACTGTGCGGAACACTGCATTATACCCAGCCCAGAAGGGGAAGAGGAAGACCCGCAGTTACAGTTGGGCACGCTGCAAGCAGTACCCCACAAGTATGCGGAATTTTTGGAGGTATTCTGCGAGAAGGAGGCGGACAAGCTACCTCCTCACAGACCCTATGACTGCAAGATTGACCTCCTGCCGGGGGCGACGCTGCCAACTGGGAAACTGTACTCCATGTCTGAGGATGAACTGCAGGAACTCAGGGAGTTCATAGACCACAATTTGAAGCGTGGGTTCATCCGGGAGTCAAAAGCGGTGGGAGGCAGTCCAGTTTTCTTTGTGAAGAAGCGGGACACGCCCCAAAGGAGGCTGGTGGTGGACTTTCGGATTTTAAACTCGAAAACCAAGCCCTCAGCCTTCCCCATGCCCAAGATAGACGACCTGCTCGCGACGGTGCGGAAAGGACGCGTTTTCACCAAGTTGGATCTACGTGGGGCGTACAACCTGATTCGCATGCGCGACGGCGACGAGTGGAAGACGGCCATGTTCACGCCACTGGGCACCTACGAATACAGAGTTATGCCCTTCGGATTACAAAATGGCTCTCACACTTTCCAAGCCTTTATGCATCATGTGCTGGCGGGGCTCCTTTACAAGAAGTGCGTATGCTTCCTGGACGACATCCTGATTTTTTCAGAATCGCGAGAGGCGCACGAGAGGGATGTCAGGGAAGTGCTGCAGAGACTGAAGGAGCACAGGCTGTACGCCAAGCTGGAGAAGTGCCAGTTCGACGTGACGGAGGTGGATTTCCTGGGCTACAAGTTGTCGGACAAGGGGCTCGCCATGGACAGCGCCAAGGTTCGCGCAGTTTTGGACTGGAAAAGCCCACGCAATCGGAAGGAAGTCCAGCGGTTTGTCGGCTTTGCCAACTTTTACCGCAAGTTCATCAAGGGATTTGCCATGCAGACAGCGGCCATCACCGACACGCTCAGCTCCAAGAAGAAGAAATTCATCTGGACGGAGCAAGCGGAGCAGTCCTTTCAGAAACTCAAGCGTCTCTTCGCGTCCGAAGAGCAGCTGCTGCATGTGAATCCCAGCAGACCCATGAGGGTGGAGACAGACGCCTCAGACAGAGCCGTGGGAGCTGTCCTGTTGCAACAAGACCAGCAGGGGGACTGGAGGCCGTGCGCCTTCTACTCGAGGAAGCTCAGCAAGTCGGAGCAGAATTACACGATCTGGGACAGGGAGTTGCTAGCCATACATGCAGCATTCAAGGCATGGAGGCACTTCCTCATCGGAGCCAGACATACAGTGCAGGTCCACACGGACCACAAGAATCTGGAGTACTGGCGCACGGCTAGGTTCCTCAACCAGAGACACATTAGATGGGCAGAGTTCTTCGCGGACTTCGACTTCAAGATAGAGTACATTCCAGGCGACAACAACGTGATGGCGGATGCATTGTCCAGAAAGCCGCAATACCTTGAGGAGGCGGCACCGGCGGCGGCCAAGCACATTTTCGCTCCGGAAGCGTGGGCATGCGCGTCGGCAACCGTGGACCTGGACGCCGTACGTCGCGCGCTGCGGGAAGACCCCTTCGCACAGGCCACGATGGAGGAGGTGCACAGGGGCACAGCGAGGGCCGACGAGTTCCAGATACGCGATGGGTTGCTCCTCCACAAGGGAGCACTCTACGTGCCGGGAGACGACCTCCGCGCAAGGGTCCTGCAGCAGCTACACGACGCTCCCACCGCCGGGCACTTTGGCAAAGAAAAGACTGTCGAACTAGTAGCCAGAGACTTTTGGTGGCCCAAGATGCGGGGGGAAGTAGCGGATTACGTCTCGAGATGTGACACCTGCCAAAGGGCCAAGTCAGTTCACAAACCGCCGGCGGGACTGCTGGAACCGCTGCAGACACCGTCTGAACCGTGGGAGAGGGTGGCCCTGGACTTCGTCACGGATCTGCCCAGCTCGAGGGGAAAGACAGCAGTGCTAGTGGTGGTGGACATGTTTACTAAAATGGCACACTTCATTCCGTGTGCGAAGGTAGCCACGGCAGAGCAGACCGCCAAACTGTTCATAGACCACGTGTTCAAAGTCCACGGTCTGCCACGGTCTATTCTCTCCGACCGGGGGCGACAGTTCATCTCGAACTTCTGGCAGAAGCTGATGGGCATTCTGAACGTCAAAGTCAATTTGGCGTCGGCGAGACACCCACAGACCAACGGACAAGCGGAGAGGGTCAACGCCATCATGCAGCAGTACCTGAGATGCTACGCCAATCAGCAGCCCACGACATGGGTGGACTACCTGCCACTCGCCGAGTTCGCTTACAACAATACGAAGCACGTGTCGACGGGGGTGACGCCGTTCTTCGCCAACAACGGGAGGCATCCCAGAACCTTCCCGGGTTTAGAGAGAGTGGGGGAGGGGGAGCCACAGGCAGCGGAAGCCTTAGCGTCGGAGTTGCAGGAAGTCCACGAACAACTCAGGAGGCAGTTAGAACTAGCAAAGCACGCATACAAGGTGCAGGCCGACAGACACAGAAGAGTTGGGGAAGACATACAGGTGGGAGACTGGGTCTGGTTAGCAGCGCAAGCAGTGCCGACCAGATCGTTAGCGAAGAAGAAGCTAGGACATAAGCAGCTAGGACCTTACCAAGTCCAGGCACAGGTCAATCCAGTGGCCTTCCGGTTGGCTCTTCCGGAGGGTTCCAGAATGCATCCGGTGTTCCATAGATCGGTGCTCACGCCCTACAAAGCACCTCATAGATTTCAGGAGCCAGACACAGCACCAGACCCGCTCAGAGAAGGGCCCAGGAAGGGGGGGTCGCCAAGGAGGGGGCACATCAACGAGGTCACAGAGATTTTGGACTCGAGATGGGGGGAAGAGGGAGTAGAATATCTCCTAGCCAGAGAGGGTACCCCGGCCAGTGCCAACAGCTGGGTACCGGACTATGCCTTGGAGGAGCCTCTGCTCAAAGAGGAGTTTCATGCCCTCTTCCCGCACAGGCCCATGCCAGCAGAGTTTTTCGACGACTGGCTCTTCACACCCACTCTTTCAGCCAGCACATTCCAGGGGTTCGCCTCGGACGAGGAACAGGCACCAGTCCCGAGCTCCCAGGTGGGTTCGCCACCGGGGTCTGCCTCAGACCACTCGTATTGGTGGGACGATCAACCAGAGGAGCAGTGGCGCAGGAAGTGGCTGAGGGGTCCTTGGCTGGGACCACCCGAAGAGGGGGAGGGGGGCGAGACGGACATGGACGTGTTGGGGGACAACGTGGGGTTCGAGCACGGAGACAGAGAGATGGAAGCAGAGGAGAGCGACGTCGACGAGTACATGGGGGACGAACTGTATCCTGCACGCACCCCCGCTACGACGGAGCACCCAGTACCCACACCGGAAGGAGGGGAGGGGGGAAGGGGGGGCTTCGAGGGGGGGATGGATGTCAGGGGTTCAGGAGCAGAGGGACAGGAAAGGGAGGAATTAGAGACCGAGGGAGAGGAATCCGAGGGAGAGGTCAGCGATGATAGCCATCCGAGGTCTCTAAGTCTCTCCAGCGAATCAGAGGATTCACAGAAAGGGGCTCCCGTGGTCAGAGCTAGGGGGTTGCCAGAGGGAACACCCCAGGAAGGAGGGGCCAGAGGGGACTCAGAGAGCAGCAGCTGGAAATCGGGACCAGCTTCCCCACCGGAGAGCAGTAAGGGGGAGGAGTCCCAAACATCGGCAGCAGGCAGCTTTCCGTCAGCGGAAGGACATGAGTCAGGGTTAGCCACGCCTGCATCAGAGAGCGAGGAAACGGTCAAAAGGAAGGTCAGGGGCAGCGCGCGCGCGCCAAGTTCAAATGTACAAGAGGGGGGCGCAATGAGCAGCCCGGAGAGGGAGCCGGGTCCCAAAGCCCGCCGAAGAGAGGGGGAGGAGTCCGAAGGGTCCGCTTCCGAGGCGTCCAGGAAGGAAGGCACCCAGGGGGGTAGTAGGACCCAGAGGCGGAAGGAGAAACGTAGAAGGTGGAGTAAGGCTAGAGTCTTAAACTGGTGTACAGGGGGCGGAGACTCAGACGAGGCTTTGCTGGTCTAGGGTCTAGACGTAGAGACGCACGCTAGGGTTTGAAAATGGGAACTAAACTTCAATAAAGACTTTGTACAGTTCTGCTGGCTAGCGTTGGTCTTCTGTGAGCTGGGACCTGGAGGCAGTCTCTGACAGCTTTGTTCTTTGTTGCAAAGTAATTCCCAAGAATAAGCCCAGAGTCGGTAGGCCTTTTTACTCCTGGGGAAATCACCGGCAATTTCAAGCTAAATGCAGCAGAGGGGAGAGGCACAGGAGCTGCTATGAAACAGACGATCCTCAAATCACAGCTGTTTGATACAAGGATGGAATCAATCCTTTTGCTTCAGTAAAAACCTCAAGGGTCGTAGGTTGTGGTTAAATGAACTGGATGGTGTTACGAAGGATCTCAAAATGAAACACCGTTTTCCGATTTGAAAACTGTTGAATGATCTTTACCTATCCTGGGAACAGTACACCGCAGTGGTGGGCAGTTCCACAGACCCTCCTCCTCTGCTCAAAATGCATACAGACCCATCTTTGCGAGGGGAAGATCCAGACAAAAGGAGTCTGTTTTCACAGTACCCGCGGAGGGGTTTACACGGCTCCATCCTCTTGCCTCCCCCGTCCCCCGATCACTGTTTCACTCCTGAAGGTGTCTCAGACCTGGGTGGAGCAGCCACAAATGACAGGCAAAGAGACAAGGTCCTGCCCAGATTCAGGCTTCCTCATTGATCGTGTGGAATCTGTACACGTTTCTGTTGGCGCTTCCACTAGTGATTTATCTGTACAGGATCGGACTTCATTTCAGCCAACCACATCCTTCCTCTTCCCCCTCCCTCTTTCCCCGACAGCATACTAGAGTTCATATGGATTTCAAAGCATGCTTTTAGAACTTGTATGCTTAGCTTTAAACTCCACAAAATTAGCCTATGGCTAGGATGCTATTTATCAAAGTCTGTGTCCATTAAAATATGTTCAGATACAAGTATGCTTTCCCCCTTGTTATACAATTATTATTTTTAAAATTGCATTATCTATTTACTATTTAAACAGCTTATACACCACTTTACTATAAACATCTCTGAAGTGACATACGAGAAATACATTGCAGAAAAAGTTAACATTGATGACATCAGACTTCCGTTAAAAAGACCTGCTGGAATAAAAAAAGGATTCGGTAGGTGCTGGGTGCTCTGCCTGATGCTCTCAACTGACAAGATGTAGGTGTGGTTGAATCAAATGGGAACAGTGACCACAGTGCTATCAAATTCAACATACACAGTATGTAAGTGGACAATTGCTAAGGAAATCCAGTCACATTTGACTTCAAAAGAGGAGACTTCCTCAAAATGAGGGATTGGGTAAAAAGGCAGTTGAAGGGGGAAAGTCAAGGATGGTGAGCCCTTCTGTGCTCCAGAGGGCCTGGGTGGCCTCATTCCCCTCTTGTTCTGAGCACTGCAGAGGGAGGCAAACATGTCCTTCCTGGGGGCTGGTCCCTCCCCGCCCTGTTCCTGGAGGAGGGGGCTGCTGCAGCTGCCTCCTTTTGGGGCATGGCTCACCTTGCCTGCTCCTGCCCTCCTCCAACACAGGCAACCTTACCTGCCTCAGCCATCCATGGGGGCTTGAGAGTGTGTGAGCAGACTTTGTCATGGGAGGAGGCAGGCCTTGCAGAGGAGGAATGCTGGGGGCAGGCATTCAAACTCAGCCCTGAAGCTCACTGGGTGACCCTGGGCCAGGCACTCACACTCAGCCTAACCTACCTCAAAGGGTTGTTGTGAGGATAAAATGGGGGGGGGGGGAACTCTGCACACCAACTTGACCTCCTTGCAGGTAATTGTGTTATTTGTTTTTTTTGTTTGTTTTTTTCTTTTCTTTTTTTATTAAGTTTTTATTGTTAAAATGGTTCATCATTAATACACATATACAAGCATACAAACATACATTTCATACAATCCTTAAAAGTGTTCAAACATACTTACATTCAATCCCACAAATAGTTCCTTTCCCCATCACCATCCACCACCCCTCACCCCACCTTTGTGTTTGACTTCCAATCTACTCAATTACAATTTCTTTCCACTTCTATTACTTTCTTTCACACACCTTTAGCCTAATTTCATACTTCTTTATCTATTACACATTGTCATCCATCTTATTTGATATTTCAATATTTGAAACGGAACTTGTTTATTCTAATAGGAGTTCTGTGATGGCCTGGGATTCTGAGTCTGAGAGCGATCCGGAGGAATCCCAGCCGGCACAGGAGTCCCCGCCTCCAGGGCCGGCTGAACTGGGGCAAGGCCTAGATGCTGAGGAACCTCAAGAGCAGGCACCAGGTGAAACCATTCTGGCCCCAGAGGTGCTGGAAGACTCAGTGGCTACAGGTGAGCCTCCCCCGGGGCCCAGTAACCCTTCGGCCTCTCCTGATCTGCAGAGGCTTAGGGCAGAGAGGCGAAGGGAACTGGTGTCTCCCAGGAGGAGTGCTCGCCTTAAGGCCAAGAGAGGCGGGGCTTCTGGGGGCCGGGACCGCCCCCGGCCTTAGAAGAAGATAAAGGTCAGGCAGCCCGGTCCCAGGTTGCGGGAGCAACGTCGTTGTGGAGTACCTGCTTTACCCAGTCCTTGATCTGCACTCCCAGTGTGCCTGTTCCTCGCCCGGCTTCCTGTTCCTGACTATCCGGTGTTCCTGTTCCTCGCCTGGACTCCTGCTTCTGCCCTACCAGTGTTCCTGTTCCTCGCCTGGACTCCTGCTTCTGCCCTACCAGCGTTCCTGTTACCCCGCCCGGCTCCCTGTCTCGGACCTCGCTTCTCATCTAGTGATCGTCTACCCTGCTAGAGACTCTGGACTGATCTTGGGCTACGGTAATAGTACCTTATCCCCCCTGGGACCAGCACAGTTTGCTCCCGCCACACCCGCACTCCCTCTTTGTTGGGGTGTGTTCGGGAAGAGTCAGAGGCCATGGCTGACCAAGCGGCTACATTGTTGGCAATAGCCCAGGAGAACCAGGCCTTGAGGCACACCGTGCAGCAGCTCAGTAACGTGGTTACGGCACTACAGCAGCGTTTGGACGCCCTACCGGCTCCTGGGGCCGACGCCCCGGCTTCTGGCAAGTACCCAGTGGCCTTGCCTGAGAAATTTGATGGGGTCCCGGCCAGCTTTCCCATGTTCCTTGCCCAGGCCAAGCTGTATATTCAGGGGCGCGCCCGGAACTTCCCTGACGACCGCACCAAGGTGCATTTTTTGATTAGTTTGTTAAAGGACCAGGCGGCCAAGTGGGCGTTGCCGCTGCTCAGGCAAGACTCCCCCTTGCTGGCAGACTATGGGGGGTTTTGCAATCTGTTGGAGGCCGCGTTCGGCAACCCCCAGAAGGGGAGTCAAGCCAACCGGGCAATTCGGCGGTTGAGACAGGGCAAGTCCACGGTGGCCGCATACACCACAGAATTCCGGCTGCTGGCACAGGACTTGACCTGGAACGACTCTGCTCTTCGGGACCAGTATCTCGAGGGGCTTTCAGATGAGATACTGGACCAGCTGGCCACAATGGAACGCCCCACCACGCTAGACACCCTTATTCAACGGAGTCTACAGATAGACGATCGGCTAGAGGACCGTCGTCAGGCTCGGGGCCGCCGGCACCTCCAGTTCTCAGCCCCAGTGTCTACCAGCAGCCCCACAGGCCCAGCTGAGTCATTGGAGGAACCTATGCAGCTTGGGGCAGTGCGGCCACGCCTCTCCCCCGCAGAGAAGTCGCGGCGTCGGGAGGGGAATCTATGTCTCTATTGTGGCGGAAGCGGACACTATGCACGGTCCTGTCCTGAGAAACGCCAGCCGCAGGGAAACCGCCAACCCCAGTAGCTGATGGCCCTGGCTACCTGGGGTCCCAAACAGCACAGAATGGGGCCGCACCAATTGAATTACAACACCTTATGGTTCCGGTACATCTTTACCCTCCAGGAGGGCCATGGATTCTTACCCATGCTCTGGTGGATTCGGGGGCAACCCGCTCTTATATGGACGCTGCTTTTGCTGCCCAGCATCGGGTGCCACTTCGGAACAAGCCAGAACCGGTACAGGTGGAGGCAATCGACGGACGGCCCCTGCGTTCGGGTGCCGTTACTCAGGAGACCCAGCCCCTGGTCCTGTGCCTCCAGCAGCACCGTGAGATGCGAACTCTGGATATTGCCTCCATGCCCCGGTTCCCCCTGGTGCTTGGGATGGACTGGCTGGAGGCTCACAATGTGCAGATTGACTGGGTCAAACGGACTGTACACTTCCCAGACCCCAGTTCTCCGGCTGAGACTGAGATGCTAGCAGCTGCGCCCACTGAGGAGGCTGCTGCAACGCTCCCCGCTGAGTACCGGGACTATCACGACGTGTTCGAGGAACGGGGGGCAGACCAGCTGCCGCCGCATCGGTCCTTTGACTGCGGCATAGACCTCCAGCCCGGAGCGCTTCTACCGGTGAGTCGCTTATACTCATTAACAGAGCCAGAGCGCGAGGCTTTGCAGGACTTCTTGCGCAAGAACCTGGAGCGTGGGTTCATTAGGCCTTCTACCTCGCCCACTGCTGCGCCAGTGCTCTTTGTTAAAAAGAAATGTGGGGAGCTCCGCCTTTGCCATGATTACTGGGCCCTGAACAAAATTACCATCCCGGACCGGTACCCCTTGCCCCTTATTTCGGAGTTACTGGAGTGGGTGCAAGGGGCGCAGGTGTTCACCAAGCTAGACCTCCGGGGTGCCTACAATTTGATTCGGATCTGCGCCGGGGATGAGTGGAAGACAGCATTCGGGACCCGGTACGGACAGTTCGAATACCTGGTTATGCCCTTTGGTTTGTGCAACGCGCCTGCTGTGTTCCAACGGTACATCAACCACGTGTTCCAGGACTTGCTAGACAAGTACGTGGTGGTGTACTTGGATGACATTCTGGTTTACTCCCGTGACCCGGCGTGCCACGAGGGCCATGTCCGGACCGTGCTGCAGCGCTTGCGCGAGCATCGTCTGTATGCAAAGCTCAGCAAGTGCGAGTTCCATCAGCGGTCAGTGGACTTCCTGGGGCACCGACTCTCACCAGGTGGGGTGCAGATGGATCCTGGGAAGGTGGCAGCGGTTCGAGAATGGGCGGCACCTCGGAACCGCAAGGACTTACAGCGTTTCCTGGGGTTCGCCAACTATTACCGGACCTTCATTGCGGATTATGCTCACCGCACCACCCCGTTGACCCGGCTACTGCGCCCCAAGACGCCGTTTTCCTGGGACAAGGAGGCGGAGGAGGCATTTCAAGGGTTGAAGGCCTGTTTCCAGAGAGCGCCAATCTTGCAACATCCGGATCCTTCTCGACCCTTTGTGGTAGAGACTGACGCCTCCAGTACGGCTCTCGGTGCCGTCTTGTCTCAGCAGCACGGACCGGAAGCGCCACTCTTACCCTGCGCCTTCTATTCCCGCCAGCTCCTTCCAGCGGAGCGTAACTATACCGTGTGGGAGCGGGAACTACTGGCCATCAAGGTGGCCTTTGAGGTTTGGTGCCACCATCTTGAAGGAGCACGACACCCGGTGGAGGTGAGAACCGACCACCGGAACCTGGAATACCTCCAGACCACCCGCAAGCTGAACCAAAGGCAGATCCGGTGGGCATTGTTCTTTTCCCGGTTCCAGTTCCGGATCCGCTACATCCCTAGCTCCCAAAACCAGAAGGCGGATGCCCTGTCCCGGAAACCTGAAGACAACGCAGACACGGTTCAGCAAGCAACACCCACCACGATCCTACCACCAGCTGCATTCCTGGCCACCCAGGAGGTTGAGCCACTGCAGGCTCGGGTGCGGGAACAGCAGCGGGTCGACGCTTGGGCCCAGGAACGACTCCGGGAACTGGCCGAAGGATCATGCCCTCAGTATCCAGGGCTGGTCTCGCATCAGGGTCTTCTGCTGCACCACGGGCGCCTGTACATCCCACCAGGGCCGCTGCGGGCTGAGGTTCTCCGGATGACCCATGATGCTCCAGCGGCGGGGCACTTTGGGCGGTATCGGACCACCCATCTGGTAAGCCGTGAGTTTTGGTGGCCCCGTTTGAAGGCTGACGTGGCTCGCTACGTCGCTGGTTGTGACGTCTGCAGGCGGGCCAAGGGGCCTACCGGGCGACCCCCCGGCCTTCTTCAGCCGTTGCCGGTTCCACCACGTCCTTGGCACACAGTTTCTCTGGACTTTGTAGTGGAGTTACCCCCGTCTCGTGGCTGCACCTGCCTTCTAGTTTTCTCCGACCACTTCACGAAGATGGTGCATTGTGCCCCCTGCCCATCCGTACCCTCAGCTAAGGAAACCGCGCAGCTGTACCTTCAGCATGTCTTCCGCCTGCATGGCCTACCCGAGCGTGTAGTGTCCGACCGCGGCGTTCAGTTCACGTCCCGGTTTTGGCGTGCTTTGCACCAGGCCCTCGGAACAGAGGTCTGTCTCTCATCTGCTTACCACCCACAGACTGATGGCCAGGCGGAACGGGCGAATGCGGTGCTGGAACAGTACCTCCGGTGTTACTGCAGCTACCAGCAGGACGACTGGGTCGACCACCTAGCATTGGCGGAGTTCGCTTATAACAACGCGGTGAATGCGTCCACCCAGCAGACCCCGTTCCAAGCCATTTATGGTTTTCATCCACGGTTGTTTCCGGATGTGCTGCCGGCATCTGCGGTCCCTGCGGTGACAGAGTGGCTTCAGGAGCTCCAGTCCCAGCAACAGCTGTTGATGGAGCAGCTGCGCCAGGCCAAGGAGGCGTACAAGGTCCAGGCCGACCGCCACCGCCAGGTGGGGCCGGAACTTCATGTCGGTGACCTGGTATGGCTCTCCACTCGCCACCTCCACCCTTCTCGACCTTCGCGGAAGCTGGCCGCCCGGTTCACCGGCCCGTTCCCTATCGTGAACCAGGTCTCGCCTGTGGCATTCCGTCTCCGGTTGCCAGCAAACCTGAAGGTTCACCCGGTATTCCACAGGTCCCTTCTGAGTCCGGTGGCCCCACCCGACGAGTTCCACCCGAACCGTCCCCGACCGCAGCCAGTTTTGGTTCAGGGGGAGCCTGAGTACGAGGTGGAACACATTCTGGACTCCCGATACCGCAGGGGAAGGCTGCAGTATCTCATTGACTGGAAGGGGTATGGGCCAGAGGACCGTTCCTGGGAACCAGCGGTCAACGTCCACGCGCCTGCCTGCATCCGAGAGTTTCATGCGGCGTACCCCAGCAAGCCGGGTCCGGACCCTCAAGTGAGGGGGGGGCCTGGGAGGGGGGATGGTGTGATGGCCTGGGATTCTGAGTCTGAGAGCGATCCGGAGGAATCCCAGCCGGCACAGGAGTCCCCGCCTCCAGGGCCGGCTGAACTGGGGCAAGGCCTAGATGCTGAGGAACCTCAAGAGCAGGCACCAGGTGAAACCATTCTGGCCCCAGAGGTGCTGGAAGACTCAGTGGCTACAGGTGAGCCTCCCCCGGGGCCCAGTAACCCTTCGGCCTCTCCTGATCTGCAGAGGCTTAGGGCAGAGAGGCGAAGGGAACTGGTGTCTCCCAGGAGGAGTGCTCGCCTTAAGGCCAAGAGAGGCGGGGCTTCTGGGGGCCGGGACCGCCCCCGGCCTTAGAAGAAGATAAAGGTCAGGCAGCCCGGTCCCAGGTTGCGGGAGCAACGTCGTTGTGGAGTACCTGCTTTACCCAGTCCTTGATCTGCACTCCCAGTGTGCCTGTTCCTCGCCCGGCTTCCTGTTCCTGACTATCCGGTGTTCCTGTTCCTCGCCTGGACTCCTGCTTCTGCCCTACCAGTGTTCCTGTTCCTCGCCTGGACTCCTGCTTCTGCCCTACCAGTGTTCCTGTTCCTCGCCTGGCTTCCTGCTTCTGCCCTACCAGCGTTCCTGTTACCCCGCCCGGCTCCCTGTCTCGGACCTCGCGTCTCATCTAGTGATCGTCTACCCTGCTAGAGACTCTGGACTGATCTTGGGCTACGGTAATAGTACCTTATCCCCCCTGGGACCAGCACAAGTTCTGATTTTTCGATATGATTTTGCAAGTATCTTTTAAACACCTTCCAGTCCCTATCTCTCTTTTCTTTTGAAATCCTTCCAATTTCTTCCATTGTTTTGGATATATTGTAATACTATAATAATTTGGCAAGCCACTCTGTTTTTGTCGGTATTATACCACTTTTCCAGTTTTTCGCAATCAATAGCCTTGCTGCTACTGTTGCATATAAGTATAAGGTCTTATCTTCTTCCTTTAGGCTTCCTGGTACTATTCCCAATAGAAAACCTTCTGGTGTTTTCCTAAATGAGTATCTAAACATTTTTTTCATCTCATTATGTATTATTTCCCAAAATTGTTTGATGTTTAAACAATTCCACCATATATGTATCATAGTACCTTTTCCCATGTTGCATCGCCAGCAGACATCGCTACAGTTTTTATCCATTTTTGCTATTCTTTCAGGTGTTAAATACCATCTATGTTGCATTTTAAGGTAATTTTCTTTCAGTATATAACACATAGTAAATTTCATATCTTCTTTCCACAATTTTTCCCATTGTTCAAACATAATATTTTTCCCAATATCTTGCGCCCATTTGATCATTGATGCTTTAACTAATTCATCCTTTGTTTCCCACTCTAAAATCAGATCATACAATTTAGATATATTTTTTGATTTTTCTTGTATTAAGTATTTATCGAATTTTGATATTTCCTTTTCAAATCCTGACTTTTTGTCTTTTGCTAATCTATACTTAATTTGAATATATTGGAACCAATCACTAATATGAGCTTTAATTTCTGTGTAATCCTTTAATTCCAATTCTCCGTTTTCTTCCTTTAATACAGTTTTATAGGTAGCCCAATTTTCTTTCATATTTAATTTTTTCACTGCGACAATTTCTGCTGGCGATGCCCACCAGGGAGTTTTCGGTTCTAGGAGTCTTTTATATTTCTCCCATATTTTATATATAGATTTTCTGATTATATGCCCTAGGAAGCCTTTATGTACTCTCACTTTTTCATCTATTAAATAGGCATGTCATCCAAATCTCGTCTCTACTCCCTCTAAATCCAATACATCCGAGTCATCTAATTTGATCCATTCCTTTAGCCAGGTCAGACCCACCGCATCGTGATATAACTCCATATCTGGGAGACCAAATCCTCCTCTCTCCTTCTTATCTATCATTATTTTGTGTTTTATTCTTGGCTTTTTCCCTGACCATATGAATTTAGCCAAATCTCTTTTCCAGTTATTAAAACATTTATCTCCTCCTAGTATTGGGATACTTTGAAATAAAAACATCATCCTTGGTAATATGTTCATCTTTATTACCGATATTTTCCCTAGTAAGGAAAGATTTAATTTTCCCCATACTTGCAAGTCATTTTTTATTTCATTCCATGTTTTCCCATAGTTCTCATTACTTAAATCTATAGTGTTTGTTGTTAAATTTATTCCAAGATACCTTATTTTCTTTTTAATTTCCAATCCTGTAATTTCTTGTAATTTCACTTTATCTTTTTCTTCCATATTTTTCACTAGTATTTTGGTTTTTCCATAGTTTAATTTGAATCCTGCTAATCTACCATATTCGTTTATGCATTCCAATATTCTAGGTGTACATTGTAGGGGATTTTCTGTTGTGATCATAACATCATCTGCAAAGGCTCTTAACTTATATCTTTTTTCACCAACTGCTATTCCTCTTATTTGGTTGTCCTGCCTTATTTTCTTTAATAGAACCTCTAATACTATTATAAATAACATTGGGGATAGGGGGCATCCTTGTCTTGTACCTTTAAAGATGTTGATTTCTTCTCCAAACTCTCCATTAATAATAATTTTTGCTTTCTGTTGGTTATATATTGCATTTATACCTTTTTGGAATTTTTCACCTAGACACAATTCTTTTAATAGTTTTTTCATAAATTCCCACGAGATTTTGTCGAAAGCCTTCTCCGCATCGATTGAAATCAGGGCTGCTTGTTTGTCTCTTCTTACTTGTAGATATTCTATTATGTCTATTATATTTCTGATATTATCCTTTATTTGTCTACCTTCCACAAATCCAGCCTGATTTTTATGTACTATTTTTCCTATAATTTTCTTCAACCTATTAGCCAATAATCCTGCATAAATTTTATAATCGCAATTTAACAATGAAATGGGTCTATAATTTGAGACAGATTCCAAATCCGTACCTTGTTTTGGCAGGAGCGTTATATACCCTTCAGTCCAAGAGTCTGGAATATTCCCCTTCTCTACAGCTTCCTCTATTACTTCTTTTAGTGGGTCGATTAATTCATTTAACATTTCTTTGTAGTATTCTGCTGGTATGCCATCTGGACCTGGGGATTTCCCTATTTTTAATTTTTGAATTGATTCCTTAATTTCTACAGTTGATATGGGTTCATTTAATAATTTATGGTCTTCTTCTGTTATCTCTATTAATTTATTTTTCTTTATATATTCCTCTATTTCTTCTATTGGCGCTTCATCTTTTTGATATAATTTTTTGTAATATTTTTCAAATTCTTTTTTAATTTCTGTCATATCCCTTATTGTCCTCTCTTCTACTTTTATTTTATTTATTAATTTTTCATTTCTTTGTTTCTTTAGTTGCCAGGCAAGGATCTTGCCCGGCTTATTTGCCCATTCAAAATTTTTATATTTCCAAAATTTGATTTGTTGTTCTACCTCGTATTCTATAATTTTATTATATTCTACTCTCAGTAATTTAATTTCTTGATCTAATCTCTCTTTATTTTTGCTTGCATAAGCCAATTTTTCCTTCCTTTTAATTTCTTCTAAAAGCCCCCTTTTCTTTTTTTCTTTATTCTTATATGCTATTGAGTTTTGTTGTATGAAATATCCCCTAACAACCGCCTTCCCAGCATCCCACACTGTTTTAACATCTGTCCCTTTCCTCCAATTGTTTTCAAAATATTCCTTCATCAACTTTCTAGCTCCTTGTATTACTTTTTCATTTTTTAATAAGAAAACATTCATTCTCCACCTTTTTTTCCCTTTCTCCTCTTTTCCTTTAAGAGTTAATGATACTGGATTGTGATCTGTAAGTGTTTTTGGCAATATTTCGGCATTCTCTGCTTCAATTGTCATATCCTTAGTAATCCATATACTATCGATTCGACTATACGAATTTTTTGGTTCTGAGAAATATGTGAACTCCTTTTCGACAGGATGTTTATATCTCCATATATCCACTTGTCAGAGTTGCTTCAAGATCCTAGCTCACAGAGGATCACGCTAGCCAACGGTCATTAAGTAAAAGTCTTTATTGAGTTACAGTTTCCATTCTCAAGCTGCTGCGTGCAACTCTACGTCTAGTGGCTAGATCGGCGAAGCTCCGTCTGAATCTCCACCCCTTGTACACCAACTGGCTCCCTTCCTCTTCCCTGTTCTCTGGCGGTGACGCTGGTCCCGATCTCCAACTGCTCTCCTCTGAGTCCCCTCTGGCTCTATCTTCCTGGGGTGCCCCCCTAAACTCCCCCCTTGCCTTGGCCACTGGTGCTCCTTTCTGTGAATCCTCCGATTCACTGGAAAGACTCGGAGATCTCGGGTCGTCGTCATCACTCATCTTTTCTTCTGCCTCCTCCCCTTCGCTCTCTGTTTCCTCCCTTGCCCTTGCCTCTGCTCCTGAACCCCTGACATCCATCCCCCCCTCGAAGCCCCCCACTCCCCCTTCCCCTCCTTCCGGTGCTGGAGCTGGGTGCTGCTGTGTCAAGGGGACGAATGTCGGGTACCGTTCGCTTCCCGTAGCGGGCCTCCATCCGAAGTCTTCCGGTTCTTCCTCCCTGCTCTCGTCGACGACGGTCACCTCTGCTTCCATCTCTGTGCCGCCGTGCTCGAAACCTGGGTCGTCCCCGAAAACGTCCATGTCCGTCTCTCCCTCACTTCCTCCTGGCGGCGTTGCTCGTCCTGGACCTTCTTGCCACTTCCTGCGCCACTGCTCCTCTGGTCTGTCGTCCCACCAATACGAGGGTTCTGAGGCAGATCCCGAGGGTGACCCCTCCGGGGAACGGACGTCTCGTGTCGGGTCCTCGTCCGAGTCGAACCCCCGGAACGTGCTGGCCGAAAGCGTGGGCGTGAAAAGCCAGTCGTCGAAAAAGTCTGCTGGCATCGGTCTATGTGGGAAGAGGGCATGAAACTCGTCTTTGAGCAGAGGTTCGTCCAAGGCGTAGCCCGGCACCCAGCTGTTCGCACTGGCCGGGGTGCCCTCCTTGGCGAGAAAGTATTCTACCCCTTCTTCCCCCCATCTGGAATCCAAAATTTCTGTGACTTCGTTGATGCGCTCCTTCTGTGCCACTCCTGCGTGCCCTGTTCTGTCTCTGACCGGACTCGGCGCCGTTCCGGGTTCCTGAAACCTGTGCGGTGCCTTGTAGGGAGTGAGCACCGATCTGTGGAACACCGGATGCATTCTGGAACCCTCCGGAAGCGCCAGCCTGAAGGCCACCGGGTTGACCTGCTCTTCGACTTGATAGGGCCCCAGTTGCTTATGCCCTAGTTTCTTCTTGGCCAACGACCTGGCCGGCACTGCGTGGGCTGCTAACCAGACCCAGTCTCCCACGTGGAGCTCTTCGCCAACCCTTCTGCGTTTGTCCGCTTGTACCTTGTATGCGTGCTTGGCCAGCTCCAGGTGGCGCCTCAGCTGATCGTGGACTACCTGCAGCTCCGACGCGAACGCATCTGCCGTCTGCGGCTCCCCCTCCCCCAGCCTTTCCAGTCCCGGGAAGGTTCTGGGGTGCCTCCCGTTGTTGGCGAAGAACGGCGTGACCCCCGTGGACACGTGCTTCGTGTTGTTGTAGGCGAACTCGGCGAGCGGCAGGTAATCCACCCACGTCGCAGGCTGTTGATTTGCATAACACCTCAAGTACTGCTGCATGATGGCATTGACCCGCTCCGCTTGCCCGTTGGTCTGCGGGTGTCTCGCCGACGCCAGGTTGATCTTGACGTTCAGGAAGCCCATCAGCCTCTGCCAGAAATTCGAGATGAACTGCCGCCCCCGGTCGGACAGAATAGACCGTGGCAGACCGTGAACCTTGAACACGTGGTCTATGAACAGTTTGGCGGTTTGCTCCGCCGTGGCCACCTTCGCACACGGAATGAAATGTGCCATCTTGGAGAACAAGTCCACCACCACCAGCACTGCCGTCTTGCCCCTCGAGCTGGGCAGATCCGTGACAAAGTCCAGGGCCACTCTCTCCCAAGGTTCGACCGGAGTTTGCAGCGGTTCCAACAGTCCGGCCGGCGGTCTAAGCACTGGCTTCGCCCTCTGGCAGGTGTCACACCTCGCCACGTAGTCCGCGACCTCCCCTCTCATTCCAGGCCACCAGAAATCCCTGGCGACTAATTCCACCGTCTTCTCCTTGCCGAAGTGCCCTGCAGTGGGCGCGTCGTGCAGCTGCTGCAGCACCTTGGCGCGAAGTTCGTCTCCCGGCACGTAGATGGCCCCTTTACGGATGAGCAATCCATCTCTTAGCTGGAAACCGTCGGCCGCTGCCTTGCCCCTTTGCACCTCTGCCATCTTTGCTTGCGCGAAGGAGTCCCCCTGCAACGCTCGTCGCACCGCCTCCAGATCCACGGTTGCCGCGGCGCACGCCCACACTGTTGGTGCGAAGATGTGCATGGCGGCCGCTGGCGTTGCGTCCTCCAGATACTGTGGCTTGCGAGAGAGAGCGTCCGCCATGATGTTGGTGTCCCCCGGGACATACTCTATTCGGAAGTCGAAGTTCGCAAAGAACTCAGCCCAACGTATCTGCCTTTGGTTCAGGAACTGTGCCGTGCGCCAGTGCTCTAGGTTCTTGTGGTCCGTGCAAACCTGCACCGTGTGCTTGGCGCCGATCAGAAAGTGCCTCCACGCCTTGAACGCTGCATGAATGGCCAGCAACTCCCTGTCCCATATGGTGTAGTTCTGCTCGGACTTGCTGAGCTTCCTGGAGTAAAACGCTCCCGGTCGCCACACCCCCTGCGGGTCTTTCTGCAGCAGGACCGCCCCCACGGCTCTGTCCGAGGCGTCTGTCTCCACCCTCATCGGCTTGCTGGGGTTGACATGAAGCAGCTGCTCTTCCGACGCGAAGAGACGCTTGAGTGCCTGAAAGGACTGTTCCGCCTGCTCTGTCCAAATGAACTTCTTTTTCTTGGAGCTAAGCGTGTCAGTGATGGCCGCCGTCTGCATAGCGAAGCCCTTGATAAACTTGCGATAGAAGTTCGCAAAGCCGACAAACCGTTGGACCTCCTTCCGGTTGCGCGGGCTCTTCCAATCCAACACCGCTCGAACCTTGGCGCTGTCCATGGCGAGCCCCTTGTCAGACAGCTTGTAGCCCAGAAAATCCACCTCCGTCACGTCAAATTGGCACTTCTCCAGCTTGGCGTAGAGCCTATGTTGCTTTAGCCTGTTCAGCACTTCCTTGACGTGTTTGTCATGCTCCTGTTGCGACTCCGAAAAGATCAGGATGTCATCTAAGAAACAGACGCACGTCTTGTAGAGAAGTCCCTGTTGGGAAACTGCCAGGGAGATATAGTCCATCATGGCCCCAAGCCGGCTGCCGGACTTCCATCGATCTCCCGTAGCCAGGCAGATCCAGCAGTTAGCGACACAAAGCCTCAGAAATAGATTGCCACATTCCAGGCTTGTGCACACTGTTCTTTATCAGCAGAAACCACAGCCAGAAAGCTTGCACCGCAGAAGAGAGCATAATTTACAGAATTTATTTAGCGTTGAACAGAACAAAGGGAAAACATGACCGTTCTGAGTCAGTGACTCCGACCGACTGAAATCGAAAGGAAACAGCAAGCATAAACATCCTGTGACTAGGACATGCGCAGACTCTGTGACTCTCAAAGCCTGCTCCCTCTTAAGGTGGAACGGAAATATCCTAACATCCTCCCCCTTTCCGTGTAACCTGCAGTACCTGTGGTTCACTCAATTGCAACCTTTGTACATAAACCTTAAGTTGTTCTTTGTTAACAACCTTAGACAACAGATCAGCAGGAATTTCATTTCCTGGCATGTAGGACACCTGAATCAGTCCTTTCTGAATACACTCTCTTGCACGATGTAGCTTAATCTGCAAGTACTTGGTTCTTTGCTTGCAACTCTCGGAGTTCAGCAAAGCCAAACACGATCTATTGTCTTGATACACTTGTATAGGACATTTCACAGAAACCCCGATGTCCTTAAACAGTTGCATCAACCATTCACAATCCATGAGTGAAAATGACAGAGCATTGAGTTCTGCTTCACAGGAACTTAGGCTCACAGTTGTTTGCTTCTTGCACAACCAGTCAAACAGGCAGTGGTTGTACATGTAGCATACTCCAGAAGTGCTTGTACCATCTGTGGTGTCACTTCCAAAACTTGCATCTGCAAAGATTTCAAGACCTCCAGTCTTCTGACTGGTGAACCTCAGCCTGTAGTGCATAGTCCCTTTCAAATAGCGGGCTATGCGCTTCAGAGCTTTCCAATCCTGAACCGTAGGATTGTTGGCATGTCTGCTAAGCAGATTACAGCTTACAGCTATGTCAGGTCTTGAACATCTGGCAATGAAATTCAGCTTGCCTAGAATGCATCTGTACAGCGTTGTGTCAGAAAACGCTTCAGCAGTACTGTCTACCTGGTAACCTGTCACCATCGGTGTGTCTGCTGGGTTTGCATCAACCAAATTCAACCTGGTTAATACATCAGCAATTTTCTGTGTTTGGTGTACCAGAAAATTACCTGCTTGGTCCTTCTCCACCTGCAGAGAAAGATAGTTGGATACCTCACCAAGATCCTTCATGTCAAAGTGCTCCTTCAGCTGAGCTAGGGTGCTTTGATAGAAAGCCTGATTCTTCCAAAACATCAGAAGATCATCAACAAAACATAAACAATACAGTTTGTTTTGCCCCTCCTCCTTGACAAACACACATGGATCAGCTTTGCCCTGGTGAAAACCTAGAGAAAGCAACGTTTCAGTGAGTTTTGTGTTCCAACACCTGGCACTCTGCTTGAGACCATATAAGGATTTCCGCAGTTTACAGACCATTCCCTTCTGTATCTGCATCCCGTCAGGTGGAAGCATAAACAGCTCTTCGTTCAAAATCCCGTACAAAAAAGCTGTATTAATGTCGTGGTGGGAAACATGCAGTTTCTCCTCCGCAGCGATTTTGAGCATCAGCCGAATGCTCTCATATTTGACCGTGGGTGAGTAGGTCTCGTGGTAATCCTGTCCTGGTACCTGTGAAAAACCTCTGGCAACCAATCTGGCTTTGTGTCTGACAACCTTGCCATTCTGGTCTGTCTTGGCCTTGAAGACCCATTTGCTGCCAACCAGTCTCATACCTGGGACTACCGGTACCAGCTCCCAAGTTTGGTTCCTGTTCAAGGAATCAACTTCAGCCTTCATGGCATTAAGCCAAGGCTCAGCATCTTTAGAGGTTAACTCCTGAACCTCTTTGAAGCTTGAAGGTTCCCACACCTTCTCTGAGCTACTAAGAACAGCAGTTGCAGTCTTAGCAAACTCATCAGCAAATCTCTTAGGAGGTCTGCCTTTGGTCGCCCTTTCAGACCTACGTACTAGACGCAAGTCTTCTGGACTCATCTCCTCTTTCTTAGGAGAAAAATGACCAATGGTGAACAGTGGTTCTTCCAGTTCATTGTCAGACGCATCAGATGGTCTGACTGAGGCCTTTGCACTCTTGTAGTCTGCTGTGTCATCACTCTCACTGACATCAGCAGCAGCGCCGCCCAATGAACTGGAATCCGAACTCTGATCATCATCATCATCATCATCCTCATCATCATCCTCATCCTCATCATCCTCAGCAGCTTCCTCAGCTTTAGCTGCTTGCTTGACATCACCTTCATCCTCCTCTGGGTAACTCTGGAAAATTCCCACATTTCCCCCCCACTTAGGATTGTACTCAACACTCCTTGTGAACTTAATGGATTTAGAGTCAGTCATCCATACCCTGTATGCACCTTTTTCGTACCCCATGAACAAACCATGTGCCCCACGCTTCCCAAGCTTGTTGGTTTGTGGGGTGCGTACCCACATGTCAGAACCAAATATTCTCATGTGTTTGGTGTTGGGTTTCTTGCCAAACATCTTCTCATAGGGGGTACAACCAATGGGTGATGACAATCTGCGATTAACGGAGTAAACCAGATTCCCCAAAGCCTCCCCCCAAAACTTATCAGGGAGATTGGCATCATGCAACAAGGTTTTCATTCCTTGCAGCAATGTCTGATTTGCTCTCTCCGCAAGCCCATTCATCCATGGCGATCTGGGGGTTGACATGTCATGCTGGATTCCCTTCTCAGTCAGGAAAGCTTCAAACTGCTGAGAAGTGAATTCCCCGCCCCGATCGGTAAATAGACAGCCGATACGTTTACCGTGAGCATTCTCCAGCCATGCACAGAATGCTTTGAACCTAGGAAACGCTTGCGATTTCTGCTCGAGCATAAACACATGAATGTACCTAGAAAAAGAATCAATTAGAACCATGAAGAACCTTGCTCCTCCTAAAGAGGGCGTAAGTGGCCCAACTAGGTCTGCGTGCACTAGCTGGTAGGGCTTGGAAGCCTGCCTGCTAGACTCTTTGCCTTTTGGAGCAACCTTCACCTTGTTCTCAGCACAAGATACACATTTCATGTGATATTTACAGGGTTTGATGTTCAAACCCTCAACCACCTCTGGCATCTTGGCCAGTGCCTTCCAAGAGAGGTGACCAAACCTTCGATGCGCTTCATGAATGCAACCTGCATGAAGAACTTTGTTAGTTTGTGCAACACAACAAGAATCAGCATTAGATACAACAGCAGTGTCCTCATAAGTTATATGGAACAAACCATCCATAAACTTTGCATGCAAATAGTCCTCTTTGCCTTTACTGATGACACAGATGCTCCTCTTGAAGGAAATCTGAAAACCACGTCCAGTAAGCTGCGGGACGCTCAACAAATTGCTTGCAGCTCCAGGAACATACAGAACATTACTGATGGTTGTATGCAAACTTGCAAGTTTCACAGTCCCTTCTCCTGCAATTTGCAACGTCCTTCCATCAGCCAGGTGGATCTCACCTTCCTGAGGCTTGAAGGAGATAAACAGGTGGCGATCCTTAGAAATATGGCGGCTGGCACCTGAATCGATAATAAACCTGCCTTTGGCTGTTGGAGCAGTCTTTACAGCAAGCAAACCCTTGTTTTCCACTGACTTGGGCTTTTGCAGCTTGCCCCCCTGCTGCTCCTGGCCAGCAGACGTGCCTTTAGCCTTTGGTGAAGCTGTGCCAGCAGACATAGCCTTGTCTTCCACTGGCGTGGGCTTTTGCAGCTTGCCCCCCTGCTTCTGGTCAGCAGACGTGCCTTTAGCCTTTGGTGAAGCAGTGCCAGCTAACAAAGCCTTGTTTTCCACTGGCGTGGGCTCTTCACCCCCCTTCTGCTTCGGGCCATCTGCAGACGCCTGTTTACCTTTGCCTTTCCGGCCTCTGCAAAGGCGATGACCTTGGTTCTCACGAGAAACAGAGCTCTCAGCTGCTGACTCCTTGGCTCCCCCTGGAGGCTGGAATGCTGCCTGGGATGACATCACAGTCTGCTCCCCCTGCAGCTTGCAACCGGTGCCCTCAGCATCCCTGCATTCACTCGCATTCTGGGAAACAGCCAGGACCTCCGATGCAGTCAAACTCTGGGCTGGGACGACTGACTTGTGTGCTTTCAGCAACGCATACCACATTCCACGTGCAGTGGTGTTGCCAGCCAGCGTCTTAATTTCCTCAAGAGATACGGATAAGACTATTACGTCTATCGCCCTCGAATCATCGGCTTTCCATCTCTCTGTCAGAGGAACTGGGGGGGCCTCACTCACGGTATGCCACACCCTAAACTGACGCAGCAAACTCTCACACCATTTTGCCCAGGTTTCATAATTCTGCCCATGTAACTTCGGTGGACACGGAGCTACTTCTGAGGATTGTAAAAGATCCATCTCAGGTCTTTACGTGAGCCCAAGTCTTTATGCCTTCAAAGACTTATTATCTCGGCAGGCCATTAATCACGATGCCTTTTGGCTCGGCTCCCAGGCCAATTAAGCCTTGCCGGACATCAAAGGCTCCGTCCGAGGTAAAACAGAAAAGCCTCCGCTCTCGCTGCTTTCGCTTTTCACATACCTCTCAAACGCAGTCTGTTGCAGCTTTACTCTCCTGTAGGTGCTGTGAATCTGGGCCCGAAACCTTTGTTGTTGGGAAACTGCCAGGGAGATATAGTCCATCATGGCCCCAAGCCGGCTGCCGGACTTCCATCGATCTCCCGTAGCCAGGCAGATCCAGCAGTTAGCGACACAAAGCCTCAGAAATAGATTGCCACATTCCAGGCTTGTGCACACTGTTCTTTATCAGCAGAAACCACAGCCAGAAAGCTTGCACCGCAGAAGAGAGCATAATTTACAGAATTTATTTAGCGTTGAACAGAACAAAGGGAAAACATGACCGTTCTGAGTCAGTGACTCCGACCGACTGAAATCGAAAGGAAACAGCAAGCATAAACATCCTGTGACTAGGACATGCGCAGACTCTGTGACTCTCAAAGCCTGCTCCCTCTTAAGGTGGAACGGAAATATCCTAACAGTCCCGCCAACACGTGATGCATGAATGCTTGAAAAACGTGGGAGCCATTTTGCAATCCAAAAGGCATAACTCTATATTCGTAGGTCCCCAGTGGCGTGAACATGGCTGTTTTCCACTCATCTCCCTCCCGCATGCGAATGAGGTTGTACGCCCCTCGCAGGTCCAACTTGGTGAACACTCTGCCCTTCCGCACCTTTGCGAGGAGGTCGTCAATTCGGGGCATGGGGAAGTCCGACGGCTTAGTCACACTGTTCAAGATCCTGTAATCCACTACGAGTCTCTTTTGGGGCGTATCCCGCTTCTTAACGAAGAACACCGGGCTGCCTCCCGCCGCCTCGGACTCTCGGATGAAACCGCGCTCCAAATTATGATCTATGAACTCTTTGAGTTCTTGCAGTTCGTCCTCTGACATGGAATACAGTCTCCCCTTAGGCAGCGCCGCCCCTGGCAGCAGGTCAATCTTGCAGTCATATGGCCTGTGAGGGGGTAGCCTGTCTGCCTCCTTCTCGCAGAAAACTTCCAAAAATTCTGCGTACTTGTGGGGAATCGCTTGCAGCGTGCCTAGCAGCAGCTGTGACTCTTCTTCCTCTCCTTCCTGCCTGGGCACGATGCAGTGTTCAGCACAAAAGGAAGAGCCGAAGGTCAGCTGCCTCTGGTACCACGCCAGCGTTGGGCTGTGCTTGTCCAGCCAACTCATGCCCAACACAATGGGCGTGTCCGACAATTGAGTGACGTTGAAGCTGATGACTTCTTTGTGATTCCCAAGTCGCATCACCATTGGTGGCGTCTGCTGCACCACTTGCCCCCCTAGCAGCTCCCTGCCATCCACCGTGACAACCTGCAGGGGCAGTGTGGCCGGCAGCAACTGTATAGCATGCTTGTTGACAAAGTCCTGCCCTATAAAGTCCGCATTGCTGCCTGAGTCAATGGTGATTGGCACGTCCATGGTGATGCCATTGGGCAGCTGGAGCGATGCGGTGAGCCTCACCACTGGTTTGGGCGGGAGGGGGTTCACGGGCTGTAAAATCTCTGGGGACTGCATCATTAATACGTCTGGCTGGGCCCCAGTGCCTCTTCCTCCAGCCAGACTGCGTCGTTTCCCTGCTGTGGTTCTCCTTGCTGCGTTGCTGCAGTCACCATTGCTGAGGCTGCAGTGAGCTTGCGGAGCCTCTGGGGACACTCTTTCGCCATATGCCCTGGCTCCTCACAGACGTAACACTTCCTGTTCCCTCTAGGAGGCTTCGCTTTCACTGCTGCTGGTGCTAGGGCTCTGGTTGCTGACTGAGCCCTGGCACCTCCAACCTCCATCGGTTCAGCTCCTCCTCCTGGCGGAGGCGTGGATTGCGTACGTGCTGCTTCTCTGGGAAAGAAGGAGGAGCCCCTGGCTGGTTCGCGCCCTCCACGCCCTTCGTCCCTGCTCCACGGACGTCCTTCCAGCCGTACCCCCACTGCCAGCGCCCTCTGCACGACCTCCTGGGTGGTCCGGGGTCTCTCCCCCCTCGCAATTTCATCTTTCACAGAGCTGTTTAATCCCTCCCAGAACAGGTCTCTTACAGGAGCCGAATCTCTGTCCCATTCTAGGGCACTGGCCAAGGCGAAAAAGCGGGCATGGTACTGCCGTACGCTGGCCCTTCCCTGCTTCAGTCCATGAATCTGTTGCCGAGCAAGATCCACGTCAATGCTTGATAAAAAACACCCATCCATCGCTTTAATAAAGGCCTTCGCATTTTGGAGCGCCGGATCGTTATCCCTCCACAAATTGCGCAGCCATGCCCTGGCATCCCCATGCAAATAGGACATGATGAATCCCACTTTCTCCTGCTCATCTCTAAAATCTTTATTCAGCAGTTGCAGTGCACACAGCACGTCTGCTCTAAAATTGGGATACTGTTGCAGGTTCCCATCGAAGTGAGAGACCAGACCGCCTGTGCGTCTCCCCAAACCAATCCCCTCTGGTTTGGGTGTCTGTTGCCCTTGCTTCGTAAGCACTTCCAACCTGACCTGGAGATCCCTGTAGGCGGCAGCTGCGTCCTCCTCTCTCGTCCTGGATGCGAGAGCCTCGGCATTCAGCTGTGACACTGCTTCTCTGAGTTCCGCTATCTGCTGTTCAGCCGTCATGTCGGCTGCCGTTCGTGAGCTCGCTAGTAGGCACCTGCTTCTCTCCTCTCCTCGAGGCTGTAGATGCCCACAATTCTTAGGGACGGAGCTTACTGTCAGAGTTGCTTCAAGATCCTAGCTCACAGAGGATCACGCTAGCCAACAGTCATTAAGTAAAAGTCTTTATTGAGTTACAGTTTCCATTCTCAAGCTGCTGCGTGCAACTCTACGTCTAGTGGCTAGATCGGCGAAGCTCCGTCTGAATCTCCGCCCCTTGTACACCAACTTAATATCCTAGCCCTGCTCCACCTTTTCCGCCTGACTGTTCTTCTCTGGGTCCCTCTGCCCCCCTGGGTCTCTTCCTTCCGGGATTCTTCTGACGCTGACCCCCCGGACCCTCCTGTCTCCTTGCGCCGGGCTTTAGGACCTGGCTCCCTTTCCGGGCTGCCTACTGCGCCGCCTTCCTGTGCATTTGAACTTGGCGTGCGCGCCCAACCTTCCACCTTCCGTCTAACCGTCTCTTCGCTCCCAGATGGAGGTGTGGCCGCCCCTGACTCGTGCCCTCCCTCCTGTTGTGAGCTGCCAGCGCTTGCCCCCTGGCTCCCTTCCTCTTCCCTGTTCTCTGGCGGTGACGCTGGTCCCGATCTCCAACTGCTCTCCTCTGAGTCCCCTCTGGCTCTATCTTCCTGGGGTGCCCCCCTAAACTCCCCCCTTGCCTTGGCCACTGGTGCTCCTTTCTGTGAATCCTCCGATTCACTGGAAAGACTCGGAGATCTCGGGTCGTCGTCATCACTCATCTTTTCTTCTGCCTCCTCCCCTTCGCTCTCTGTTTCCTCCCTTGCCCTTGCCTCTGCTCCTGAACCCCTGACACCACTAAATCAAAAATCCTTACCATTTCCATAAAGCTTTTTGGCAACTTCCCTTCATTTCCCCCCCCCCCCCCTCTTCTTCTGCGATCTATCCAATTCTGGTTCCATTACTCCATTTAAATCCCCTAACACAATAATTCTCATATCTATATATTCCATTAATAATGATCTTACTTTAACATAGAATTCTGATTTTCTTTTATTTGATCCATAGATTCCCGCTACTACAATTGGTTCCCCCTCTATTGATATTTTGACTATTACAATCCTCCCCTCTTTGTCTTCATATAACAATTCTGGTTCATATTTGCTCTTAACATACATTACAACCCCCCTCTTTTTTCTTACATCAGATGCGATGAATTCTTCCCCTAACTTTGGTTTTACCAATAGTCTTTTATGCTTAGTATTGATGTGGGTTTCTTGTAAACAAGCAAGGTCCCACTTCTGCCTCTCTAAGATACGTTCTATTTTCTGCCTCTTCCTCCTATTATTTAAACCATTTACGTTCCATGATAACAATTTAAATTTCATCCTTTATTAGTTAAAAAATTGTAAAGTTAATGGAAAGAGTTTAAGTTATCTGCAGTGGTAAAGGAGAAGGGTTTTGTAATAGTTATTGATCTGATTATTTACCACTGGCGTAGTTCTTTATCCTTCCACCCTTTGCTGAGCTTTTTCTTCCTCTTCCACCTCATCCGATAGCTCTCCCTTTCTTCCTTCCTCATTTCTTACTTCACTTTTCCCGCCTCCTAGTTCTCCTCGATACTTTCTCCAAAATATATCTGTTGGAATTCTGCCTGGGTCAGAGGAATGTGCCACAGCGTAGGCACCGGCAGATATTCCTTGTCGACCTCCCCGCTGCGCCACTCTGCTGATAAGCAGGCGAGGTCTCGGCGATTCTTCTCAGATGTGTGAGAGGAACACACCGTTCTTCCTCTCTCCCCTTTGGTGTCCCCCAGGGAGGGGAAAGAAGCAGACAGAAAACTATTTACATCCTTTATTTCTGTCTCTTACATCAGTACAGAGAAACATGTCTGCACTCAACAGCAGTAAGAAGAAACTCCACCCATGTACTTCCAGTACGGGTCATATGACACACACACTGAGCTAACATCCGGTGCTCAGTACTGAATGGACTGCCCCTTTGTTCCCATGGCAACAGTCACAAACATCCTGTCTGGCTTTCCAGCCACAAGCAGCTGACTGAGCTGCTAGAGCCTTTGCTTGCTGCAGCATTGGTGCTTTATGGTAACATCCTCCCCCTAAAGTATCAATGCGTGCTGCGAGCAAAGCGTCATCCAGAGAAGAAAACAAACAGTTGTTATAACATTCCCCTGTTGTTTCAGTTCCACCCTTGGAACTACCCGCCACTGGTTTAACCAATGTACCTCTTTGGTTGTGTGACTTCGCATTACCTTGGTTAACAACTCTCTGTTGTGCCTTTGTCTCTGACTCAGACACAGCTTCAATCTGTCCTTGGTCGTTTACAACAGCAACATATACAAGGTTAGCAAACTCCTTTGAATACCTCTTGGGTGGTACACCCTTCGTTGCTCTCTCAGACCTACGTAAGAGTTGCTGCTCTTCTCTGCTTTCTGGTTCAGCCTCTGAACTCTCTGGAGAACCAGTACTAAGCTTAATCAGTGGTTCATCCTCCTCTTCTGAGGGTCTAGTCATTATTTGAGATTTCCTCTCAATGACTGTGACAACTGAGCTGTCTGAGCTATCGCTGTCATCATCAGTACTACTGAACTCAATAAGATCAAACTCATCATCATCATCATCATCATCATCATCATCATCAGAATCATCTGTGGGATATGCGTGAACAATTACTCTCTCCTGTTCAGGAGCACTCTCTAGAAATTTTGTGAGAATCACCTGACCAGATTCAGACAAAATTACTCTGTAGAGACCTTTTTCATAACCTACGAAGATGCCTCTGGCATTCTTTACCCCACCTGGAGCTTCTGTTCTCACCTGAGACCCGAAAACCTTAAAATAGGCAACAGAAGGTTTTCTATTGAACAGCTTCTCAAAAGGAGAAATTCCCAAGTCTTTTGAGACTTTCTCAACCACACGTGAACATAGGACATTAACGACTCCGCCCAATATTCATGTGGCAAATGTGAACTAAGCAATTGCGCATGCATTCCCTTTTGCAATTCTTTGTTCACCCTAACACAGACACATTTCTTCCATGCTTCTTCGGAACTAGCAAGTTTGTGTCTTATCCCTTTCTTCTGCAGGAACTTCTGAAAATCCTGTAAAAGAAAAACTGGCTTGTCATCTGTGAAAAGACAATCAATGTCAGCATCATGCATACTTTTAACCTTGTCACAGAACTGCTGAAACCTTTCTAAGGCTTCTTTTGGTTTCTGCAAAAAATAAATCCAGACATAATTTGTGAAAGAATCCACACACAGAAGGTAATATTTTGCATTGCCTCTAGGTGGTTCTAGAGGACCAATCACATCAGCATACACCCGCTGAAATGCTCTGTCGACCCTCGAGGTCACCTTGCTGGTGTTTTTCTTGGTCAGACCTGCAAAAGAGATCACGTTAGAATCACAAGAATTACATTCCATGTAATCACTTTGATCAAAAGTCAACAAATACAGTCCATCTTTCTCTTTGGCAGAAAGATATAACTCTCCATCTTTGTAGATCTCGCAGCTCTCAGCATCATAGGACAGTTTTAGCCCTTTCTTTGCAATCTGCGAAGCACTGAGCAGACTGAACTTCAACTCCGGAACCAAATAAACATTGCTTATAGTCAAGTTCAGACTCTTAAGATACACAGTTCCAATCCCGGTCGCTTTCAGCTCTTGACCGTTGGCCTGTTGCACAGTGAAGCTTTGCTTCTTAAACGTCGAAAACAGTTCTCTGTGTGGGCAGAGATGCTGTGTGCACCCAGTGTCAATAACAAAAGCGTTCCCCACTTCTGGTGTGGCTTTCAGCGCCATCAAAGCCTTTGCAGGTTTCACCTGGGACTTGGTATGGCTTTTGTCTGATGCCTCAGACTTCAGGAGCACTTTCTTAGCTCCTCCTCACCGACGCGGCCTCTTACAGCTTCGCTGAAGATGCCCAGCCTGTCCACAATTGTAACATCGGACAACTTTCATTGCTACAGCATTCTCTCCAGTAGCAACATCACTGAGGGAATTAGAACTCCGTTCCACCCTCCTCCTGTCAGCAACAGCAACAGTTCCTTCACTCCCCCATCTGGGGTCAAAGCTATCCTCAGCTTTCGATGAGCTCTTAGGAACTTGACCAGGAACATCTTGGCTCACCCCTTCTGGGGTAGTCATCCACCCAGACCATGATGAACAACTGTCTCTAGTCAGGGGAGATGAGTAAGGCAAGTCTCCCCCCTTCTTGGCATCCATCTTGAATCCAAGCCTTAACTCTCAAACACAAGCCTCTAAAATCCAATAGCTGGCTTGTTTACACTCTTGGCACCTGGCAGCTCTGACACTGGCTGCGTTGGAAAGTCCCTTCCATCAGTTCGTGAGAGCCTAGTCACAACAAAACTTTGTTTTCGCCTCTCTGAGGCATAGCCTTACTGTCCAGCCCTCTCGAGTAACTTTCCACTTCTCCTCTCTGAGGCACAGCCTTCACTGAAGGGCGTTGCTTAGCAACAATGCATTCCTTTCCTCGGACAGGAAACCACAAGAATGTCTGGAATGCAGGCCGCTTCTCAGTTGGAGCTGCTTTCCCACACACGCTCCCCGTGAAGCAGAGAATGAATCGATCTGCATTCACACTTTTAAGCCCTAAAACTCATACCTTGGGCTTCGTGGCTTGGCTGTCAGCTTCTTCTGGTCAGCTTCTGGCTGCAGAGGATCAGCCTCTCACATTAGGCTTCCATGGAGCGATGAGAACAGTAGCTCTGCTACTCTTGATGCAGACTCCCATGGATCGAAGAAACCAGCAACCATCCTCTGCTACCGCTGTTGGAATTCTGCCTGGGTCAGAGGAATGTGCCACAGCGTAGGCACCGGCAGATATTCCTTGTCGACCTCCCCGCTGCGCCACTCTGCTGATAAGCAGGCGAGGTCTCGGCGATTCTTCTCAGATGTGTGAGAGGAACACACCGTTCTTCCTCTCTCCCCTTTGGTGTCCCCCAGGGAGGGGAAAGAAGCAGACAGAAAACTATTTACATCCTTTATTTCTGTCTCTTACATCAGTACAGAGAAACATGTCTGCACTCAACAGCAGTAAGAAGAAACTCCACCCATGTACTTCCAGTACGGGTCATATGACACACACACTGAGCTAACATCCGGTGCTCAGTACTGAATGGACTGCCCCTTTGTTCCCATGGCAACAGTCACAAACATCCTGTCTGGCTTTCCAGCCACAAGCAGCTGACTGAGCTGCTAGAGCCTTTGCTTGCTGCAGCATTGGTGCTTTATGGTAACATCATCTGCTTCCTCAAATGTCTCAAATCGTCTTCTTTTTCCTTTGAAGTTGAAGGAAATCCCCACTGGGTATTCCCATCTGAAAGATATTGATTTGGCCTTTAGTGCTTTTGTTAGAAATTGGAATTGCTGTCTCTTTTTTATCAGCCTAGGTGGGACTTCTCGTAGAATTATTATTTCCTTTCCATCTATGGTTAATTTGTTCTTACTCTTTACTTGGAGGATCTTATCTTTCATCCAATTCGATGTGAATACAATGATGCAGTCTGCCGGCCATTTGTTCATTTTTGCTTTTCTTGAGTTCACTCTGAAGATTTTCTCTGTCTGTTCTATTATGTCTTTTTCCTGTAGATGTAGCCACTTTGCTAAAGTTTCAATCATCTTCTTCCAAATATCCTCCTTCTCCTCTTCTGGAACATTTCTGAATCTCAAAGTCTTCTCTTTAATCTGCATCTGTATCATTGCTAGCGCATCCCCAGTAGCTTCCTGGATTGCTTTTTGTTCCTCCATAACCTTTTTCAATTTGTCCATTTCTTTTTTTTGTTCCCTTTGTTCTTTGCTAATTTTCTTCACCATCTCATCCATTTGTTGATTCTTATTCTTAATTTCTTGCACTTTCTTATCTGTCTCCTTCATTCCTTCTAAAACTTCTGTTAATTTTTCCTTTATTTCTTCATTTTCTTTTTCATTTTTTTCATTGTGTTTTCTAATTTTTCCAATTTCCCATCAATTGTGTTGATTTTTTCTTCCAACTCTTTTCTCAATCCTCCCAAGTCCAATTTCAAACTGATAATAAGCTCCCTCAAGTCCATTTCTTCAAGGCCTGAGTTTCTTCTTAATTGTTGCTGTTGACTTCCAGTTCCAGTCTGTTTTTTAATTGCATGAGACATTTTGCGTTCTCTTTTCCAACCACCAGATGTCCTTCTATTGTTCCAATTTTCCTTTGTTACTGCTTTTCCTACTTTGTCCACTGGGTGTCACTGTGTTCTTATTGACTCAGCTTGCCAGCTTCTGCCCTCCTTTAATCCTCTCTTTCACTATTTTGTCTTCGTCACTTCCTCCTTCTTCCTCCTTCTTGATGATTACTCAGCGTCTTCAGACCCGTGACGCCATCTTATCTTATCTGTGAAATTCCCCTCCTTTCCCCCACAGCGTTCCTTATTCCTTTGTCCTTATCTTTCCTTCAAGGACATTCAGTTTCAAAGCAGCTGCTTTACTCCACCCAGCTCCAACAACAGGCAGCCTGCACCGCTTTGCCCTTTGTAGTAAGTCCGTTTTCAGATAGTGTGCTTTTCAAATAGTTTAATTGCAATCTGAGTGATTTCTTTACATTCTTTCCAATATATATCTTGTTCTTCTGTCTTCCCTTTACTTTTGTGGTAGCATTACTTCTCCTCCGCTATTTGTACTCTTTATCTTGTTTTGGGTTTACTCACTCCGTGAGGGATTCCCCCTCCTGGGTTCCCTTTTTTCCCCTTTGTCTTATTTCCTTTTAGGTTTTATTACTACTGCTACCACTTTACGTTTATTTTGCTATAGAAATAGAGATTTTACCATCTTGTCACTGCTTCAGTGATGTGAGGCTTTTCACCGGTCTGTTTGATGTTCTTCTCTGTGCCTGGATTCCCCCCCACCTCAGCCGTTTTTCCTTCAGCGAGGGGTGCCGGGACTCCAAAAAGACACTGCCGAAGTTCCTTTGACTTGAGCTTCCTTCCAAGCCTTTTCAGGGGTCGTGTAGCCAAACGTTGCCCCTCACAGTACCGGTGTATGCCCCGACCTGCTTACTGCAGTCAGAGCTCACACTGTTGCAGCTGTGGTAAAAGCGGAAGTCCTCTAATTGTGTTATTTGTACCCCACCCACCTCACTGGGTTTCCCCAGCCTCTCTGGGCGGCTTCCAACACACATAAAAACATAATAAAACAACAAACATTAAAAGCCTCCCTATAAAGGGCTGCCTTCAGAGGTTTTATAGTTGCTCATCTCCTTGTCACCTGTAGGGAGGGCGTTCCACAGAGAGGCTGCCACCACCGAGAAGGCCCTCCCTCTGCCTGGTTCCCTGCAACCTCGCTTCTCGCGGGGAGGGAACCACCAGAAGACCCTCGGAGGAGGACCTCCGGGCTGAATGATGGGGGTGGAGATGCTCCTTCAGGTATATTGCGCTGAGCTTTCCTGACCTAACATTTGCCTCACTTAACATAATTAATTAGGAAGTGAAGTTTTCCTCTTCCATTCAAGCAGTACAGGAATTAAGAACGTGCAAAAAGGAATACTACTTCTAGAATTTCCAACTCCTGACATAAAACAGCAACAAAGGTTGCCTTTAAAGCCCTTCACGGCCTAGGACCCTTGTACCTACGGGACCTCCTCTCCTGGTATGTCCCACGGAGGACCTTACGGTCTTCAAACAAAAACTTCTTGGAGGTTCCGGGCCACAGGGAGGTTATAATAATAATAATAATAATAATAATAATAATAATAATAATAATAAAATAATAATAATAATAATAATAATAATAATAATAATAATAATAATAATAATAATTAATAATAATTAATAATAATTTATTATTTATACCCCGCCCATCTGGCTGGGCTTCCCCAGCCACTCTGGGCAGCTTCCAAAAAAGTATTAAAATACTGTAATACATCAAACATTAAAAGCTTCCCTAAACAGGGCTGCCTTCAGATGTCTTCTAAAAGTCTGGTAGTTGTTGTTCTCTTTGACATCTGGTGGGAGGGTTAGGCTGGCCTCAACCAGAGCCAGGGCTTTTTCGGCTGTGGCTCCAATCTGGTGGAACGCTCTGTCACAAGAGACTAGAGCCCTGCGGGATTTGACATCTTTCTGCAGGGCCTGCAAGACAGAGCTGTTCCACCAGGCCGTTGGCCAAGGCACAGCCTGACCCCCTCCTTTGGCAATCCTCACAGAACTCTAGCCCAATGGTTGCCATTAATTTGATTTGAACTGATTTTACAATGAAATGATTTTAGAATGTTTTATTATTTTACTGTTGTTAGCCGCTCTGAGCCCAGCTTCGGCTGGGGCAGGCGGGATATAAATAATTTATTATTATTATTTTCTTGACCATTGATCACCTGTGCAAAGTCCCTATGCCACCCCCTATTGTGCTCAAATACAGCCCCATTGGTCAGCCCGGACACTGAGGTCCAGCGCTGAGGGCCTTCTGGTGGTTCCCTCATTGCGAGAAGCGAAGTTACAGGGAACCAGGCAGAGGGCTTCTCAATAGTGGCGCCCGCCCTGTGGAACGCTCTCCCACCAGATGTCAAAGAAATAAACAACTATATGACATTTAGAAGACATCTGAAGGCAGCCCTGTTTAGGGAAGCTTTTAATGACGGATGTTTTAATGTATTTTTAATCTTTTGCTGGAAGCCGCCCAGAGTGGCTGGGGAAACTCAGCCAGATGGGCGGGGTAGAAATAATAAAAAACTATTATTATTAAATTATTATACACGTTAGAAACAGAATTTGAAGGGGCAGTCTTTTCTGGCATTGCCAAATAAAGCTACTGACCCATTTTTAAGTCCTAAAATCCACAATTTCTCTGAATACCTGAAAAACCCAGTGGTGCAGGACCTCCCAGCATGGCATCTGCTGGGGAACATTTCCTAGCACTTGGCTGGGAGCTGCTGCAGTGCTATGGTCAGGAAAGGCTTTCTGTATATAAGTAATTCCCAACAGTTGAATAGGAACCTTCAAAATCCTCTGTGTATGTATTTGTATCCCATATGTTTTTAGCTATTTCACATGTCCACCAAGCATGAGAAAATGTCGCTTCATCTTCTTGACATTTCCAACAAACATTTGGTATGCTTTCATATATTCTAAATAACTTCTCGGGAGTTAGATACCAGCAATGCATATATATATGCATTGCTGAGGACACCCGAGGACACCAAAACCTGCATATATATATATATATATATATAGTCTATTTTAACAAAAAATAAAATAAATCTTGCCCCTTTAATCATGCATTTTTTAATCTGTTCCTCTTCCATTTAGGATTTCAACAAAAGTTTGTACATTTTTGATATCACATGATGTGCACAATTGTATCTCAAACCCCGTCTCACACTCTTCCATACCCCAAGTCTTCATTTCCAACTAGAATCTCTCAATCAATCAATCAATCAATCATTTATTTATTTGTATGTTGCCTTTCCAAATTTCAAACCATGTGCAAGGCAGCTTACAAAAAAATAAAATATTACATAACTGCAAACATAACAAAACTAGTCGTAAACAATGAACAAAATATCAAAAAGTACACAACGAAATTGAAATAAAATCCACATAAATAATAAAATTACACGTAAATAATATAATCCAAACTAAAGAGATAAAAAATTAACATCAGCAACAGCAAACCCCCCCCCCCCCCGGGAAAAAGAACCCATAAACAACACCCCAACTCTCTTTTATTAAGCGTAAAAGAGAAAACCCTTGTTTTAATTTTACAATCTCCCCGTTTCCACTTTAAGAACTCTTGATAGATTAACCATTTCTCTTTATCTTTCACCCTTTTTTCTATAAAAAGTGTCTTCTGGTGAAACCCAAAATAGAGTCTTTGTGTATAAACTAACTTTATATCTATTTTCAGATTCTTAATACGCCACACACGTCTAATACAGTGGTTCTCAAGGTGCGCATTTACTCTGACTTTATCTACCACAAATATCCAAGCCATCTAACCCTGAAATCCTAACCTTCTATTTCCAAGTCTCTTCTTTCTCAATATCACCCATTCCGTTAACCGCACCAAGCAACAAGCTGTAAAATACAAGTTTAAAATGCAAGGTTTCCTTTGCATCTCGCAGAACTTTAAATGTAATTCGTAGTTTTTTTTCACATGTCCTGCAAACTTTTTCACCTGTCCTGCAAACCTCCCATGAGATCAGACCCCCAGTCTTGCCAGAAATTCAGGACTAATATGAGGGTAATTAGTCCTGCCGACCCCTCCAGGGGAGGAGGGGGCTGTCTCACCCGCAGATCATCCGATATCTGCTGCCTGCAACAAGATGTGGGGGCGGAGGATGCTGGGATGCTGGCACGAAGACTGGGAACTCTGCTGAGGGACGGAAGGATATAAAATGTCAATGGTAGCTGTGGAGTATTTAGGGGAAAAAACAAATCTTATTTTGAGGACAGAAATTTCTTTAGATCACAAAAGGGTGTATTCTATATAAAATGCTCTTGCTTGTATGGATTATATATGTTTTGATCTAAATAGAATGCAGGAGGACTTCCAACTTTTAATTGTGACTTCTAATTGGACTTGGCAAAAGATGAAGGAGGCTTGGACTGAGAGAATGGAGATTGTGACGCAGATGAAACAGAAACGAACTCCCCCCCCCCCCCCCCAGACAGGGGTGCTGAAGATATTTGGTGGATTACAACTTGGAAAATTTCACATCTTATAGTGCATTTGTTTGCACAGAATATAGTTAAGAGAAGTTGAATTTTGGATCCTGGCTGCCCCTTTAAGGCCCCGAGGGCGCAAGTTTTGGATTCAGAAAAAACTGAAAGATTACGAAAAGATTGCTCTGTGAAATCTTCCCTACAGTATTTCTGCTCTTTTCAACGGAAGAACTCGAAAAATAGTTTCTCTGAGAGCTTGATACGTCATTAATCTTTGTATTGAGGGAAAGTTGGAAAACAGCTCAAAGCCAAGAGATAAGAATGAGAGGAATCTAAGGAGGACTAGCTCTGGAAAATTATTGCTAGATAACAACACAGAAATAACTCTTTTCCTGAATACTAAAAGCTAAAATGGATATGCTTTAAATAATTTTTACTAACTTATTGTTCATAGAGTACATCCCTTCGAATTGCAATTATTGGATACATTTGGAATATTAACTGATTAAGACAGTTCAAAGAGTAAATAATATCGCTACTCTTAATTTTGGATGAAAGCCCAGAACTTTCACGGAAAAAAAGTCATTGAGAAAGAACAGCTTTTCAAAATAAGCTAACAAAGAGAAATATGGAATAAAAGCTCCCTGCGTGCTAATCAGATATAAAGACTTGTTAAAACAAGATTTTGAGTCACATACCAGAGACTGACAGATTGATAAGATCAAGAAAGCAGAACATAAAGGGGGGAAAAATTGCCTCTAGAAACCAAGACATGGGGAGTCACTGGAAATTAATTGAATTTGGAATATATAATTGGCGATAATATATATGATTTGATATGATATGATAGATTTGTTAATAATTGGAAGATTTATATTGGAAAATGAATAAAAGTTCTTTATAAAAAAAAGGAAGGATGAAGAGGCAAAGATCCTTTCCCCAGTAAAACATGTTTGCACCCAGGGTGTTTCCAGACTGTCAGTATTTTGTGGAAGGGATTCAGGTCCAGCCCAGAACTTCAGCTTTTCCAATGAGAATGGATTAAAGCACTCTGACCATTCCCTTAGTAGAGTCTAACCACTGTTGTAAGTTTTGGGTAAGCAAGACATGAACGCAAAACAAACAAGTGGTCATCTCCTCCGGAGGAACCTCTGCACTGTAAATATATTGACAGCACACTTCCAGGTCTTTGGCATTGGCATCCCAGAACTGTGAAGGTTGCCTCAACTGTTGAGCAACACAGCTAAGGAAGAAGGAGTGGAGTGTCTCGGGGGGAGCATAGCTCCCATTCCCTTCCAAACACACAGACAGGACAGTGTGGTGGCACCCAGGGAATAGTTGCAGCAGCCGGATGGCTGGCTGAAACACACACCATTGCACTCTTTTTGCATGGGATTCAATCTGAATCAGCCAGTTAGTGAACTTGGTGCTCCTGTGCAACAAACCCACTACAAAATTGCTCTTCCCCGCACACTTCCAGGTCCCTCCAGCTGGGCTTTTTGCAAGAAGAAAAGTGATAGGTAAATGCCCTGGAAAGCTTGACTGCATGTAGTATCACCACCCCACAAACAAATCAGGATGAATGCTCAAGAAACAGGTCTCCTGGAATGATCTTTCTGCATATGCTTCCTTCTGAGCACCTCACAAGTAGCATACTGCACGCACTTTGTCCCCCGAACTTCTATGTTACACACACACGTGTGAGTCTAGGCAACCCTAGTCATTGCTGGAATGGGGTCATCCAGAGTTTTGGAGTACATTGTCAGCAATATGTTGCTGATACACAGCTCTGCTTCATCTTGACACCTGTGGCTGTGGCAGAGGGTGCAATGTTTTAATCTAATCGTCAGCTCTACTTGGAGAGACCGTGGGAAATGAGCTCTCTGCATTTTCTTCCTCCTGAACACCCAGAAGTAGACCCAAATTTCTATTTCCTGCGCGCAAGCTCATATGCACACACACGAGGTTCCAGGGCTTCCAGGCACTTTCCCAGGATTCCCGTTTCCTTCAGAATGAGGCACAGCAGAGACGTGCATTGTATATTACGTGGAAATCTTTTAATAAAAATTGATTTTTAAAAAAGAACTTGGAGAAAGGGTTAGCGTCCTTGAGGTCCTGAACATCTGCAGGTGGGCGGGTGCTGTAGCATGAGAAGTTTTTATCTCACTCAGTTTCCAGACAAAACAAAATCAGGCAGAAGCACAAGAAAGATGTTGTACAGGAATAGCAAGCAGAGAGTTAGACCTTCACCACTTTGGATTCAATTTCAAGAGAGTTCATTTCAATTTAATGTAACTTAATTCATCCTAGAACATTTCTACCCCACTTGATTGTCAAAAAAACTTAAAGCAAGTTTACAAAAACTCCTCATGGAACTGTTTAATGATCCAGTGAAATACAGGCACACATTTCAAAATATTGCCATGACAATTAAACTCAGCAGTAAGCAAAAGGCTTTCCACACCCTGCAGCCTTCCACATGTCTTCCAAAGGCCCCTAAACCTGAAGGCTTTACGGAGGTGTGGGGGAGAGTACAGTGAAGGCAGCTGCCTGGGGTCCCTAGGCAGGGAGTTCCAAAGTGTTAGCGCTGTTGCACTAAAATAGAGATTTCTTGCAAGTGTGAAATGAGTCTTACGTGGCAGCTAGAACAGTCCTACTTGTGCAGGTTGAATTGGTTGAGTAGGCACACAAGGCGTAAGGTGATCCCTCAAGTGTAGAAGATGCTTGAAATACCTGCAGCGCCACATCTGCATCTCCTCCACAGGTGTCTCAAAAGACCCCTCACCTGTGCTATCTGTATATCACAAATGACCAAGCATCAGCAAAGCCTGCACACTCTCTCCATCCCTGGAAGTCACATTTCACCATGACACCAACCTGGGAAGGGTAGCTCATGCTGCAGAATGAATTTCCAAAGCTTCTACACTTAGGCAGGAATAAGAAGATAGATGCACAAATATAGGATGGGGACACCTGGTTTGACAGCAGCGCATGTGAAAAAAATCTAGGGGTCTTCTTGGGCCTCAAGCTTAACCTGAGTCCTCATCATGGAGCAGCAGCAGAAGCGCTAATGCAATTCTAGATTTTATCCACAGAAGTCTAGCGTTCAGATCAGGGGAAGTAACAGTACCCCTCAATTCTGAGCTGCTTCCCTTCATAGCACTGAGCTCCAGTGCAACTCCTTCCTGACCCAGGAAGCAGACGCCAGCTTCCCAACAGCCCTGGAACTGCCCCCATCTCCCCTCCGACCTCTTGTGGGCCTGGCCCAGTTCCATGCTGTTAGGACCTCCGTGTAAAATTGTTGCTCCAAGACACAGAATGCCACTGGAGATGAGCTGTTGGGGAGAAGCAGCATGTGGGGAGGTTGCTTTCCTGCCTGGCTTGTGGGCTTCCCAGAGGCATCTAGTCAGCCAGTGTGTGGAACAGGAGATTGATGTGTTTTATTACATCATCTCCAATGGCTAGACTTCACTCCAAAGGGGGCTCCCAAGCCAAAGTGGATGGGCATTGCCCTACAATTGGTGTGTGTGATTGATTATGCAGGGAGGGGCTTAGCTCTCTCCCCCCCCCATTCTTTTATTCATGTTAGCAACCCTGGTGGAGGTCAAGCATTATTCTCCCACCGTTCCTCCATGGAGCTCAAGGGTCTTCCCCCTCCTCATTTTATGCTCACAACAACCCTGTGAGGCAGGTTAGGCTGAGAGGCAGGAACTGGCCCAAGCTCACCCAGACAGCTTCATGGTTGTGTGGGGATTTGAACCCTGGCCTTCTAGGTCCCAGCCCAACACTCTACCCACTACACCACACAGCCAGCCCCCCCCCCCCCCTGTCAGGAGTCCAATTCCCAGAAGTCTCAGCCAGTACTGCCCTGTGATGCCCTGTGATACTGGAGCTGTGGAAATGCATTGCCATCCATTGGGACTCTTTTTCTGCTTCAGCAAGACGGTCTCCTAGGTTCTCCTTGAAGGCTTTTAAGGCCAGAGAATGCACATCTTGAATAAATGAAAGTCCAATGGACAAAAAACAGCAGGAACCTAGGCAAATGGCTAGAGGAGAGGATTGCTGATGGCTCTAGATATAATGACTAGGCTCTGCCTCCATTGCTGGAGGCAGTGGTGCCTCTGCATCCTAGTTGCTAGAAACCACAGGAGGAGAGAGCGGTCTTGTGTGTGAATCCTCCTTGTGGGTTGGCCCCTGGGTGAACAGGATGCTGGACTGAATGCTGGACTGAACGGGCCACTGGTCTGATCCAGAAGACTCTTTGGATGGTCACTGCTGAGGATCTCATGAGAGATCTTCCACGATGCAGCAGGAAGGTTTCTGGAACTGGGATGAAGGACATTGCAAGATGTTAGCCAGTACAGTCTTTTAGATCATCATGCACTTTCCCAGCTGCACACAGATGGTGAGATTTAACTCTGCTGAAAATATCATTTGCATTCTCACACAAATAAGAAAGAGGAAGGATAATGGCAAAATAAAGTATCTTCTCCTACTTCTCTAAATCCGTCCAGAAGTTTATTGGTCCAGAATGGCTGGTGAGAGCCATGTGGTTGAGCTGGAGCAACTAGCTCAACTCTCGAGAGCTCAACCGAGAGCCGGTGTGGTGTAGTGGTTAAGAGCGGTAGTCTCGTAATATGGGGAACCGGGTTCGCGTCTCCGCTCCTCCACATGCAGCTGCTGGGTGACCTTGGGCCAGTCACGCTTCATTGAAGTCTCTCAGCCCCACTCACCTCACAGAGTGTTTGTTGTGGGGGAGGAAGGGAAAGGAGATTGTTAGCCGCTTTGAGACTCCTTAAAGGGAGTGAAAGGCGGGATATCAAATCCAAACTCTTCTTCTTCTTCTTCTTCTTCTCTGCAAGCCGAGTTTCTCAGGTACACCATGGGTGAGGGGACAATAGCCTTGACTACCTATTTCCTCCCAAGGTAAGGGGAAGAGGCATGGCTAAGATGGCAGGACAGCTTACTCTGTGATGTTAACCCCTTCATGCACTAATTAGACTGAAGCATGTTGGTTATATGAGACTGGTTATCCCACACAACATGCTCTCACGCAAACCATGCCCTCCAACTGAAACCCCATTTCCTGGACAATATCAACTTTGTATTTTGTGCCTGTGAACTGCACAGTGAATATTTTTATTAGAAAAGAAAACAGCCTGGTGTTTCAGCTTCTCAGAGTTGTTTTATTCAGTGCACTGCTACAGCTTGTCACACCCAAATCCTCCAAAGGAATCTGCCAAAGTGCTTTTCCAGGCAAAAGGGGGCAGAGGGAGAGAAAGAAAGAACCTCAAATTCACTAGACCAGGGATGGGGAATTCTGTAGCCCTCTAGATGTTGTTGGATTCTGAAATATACTCAGAGTTGAGAGTGGATTTCATGCGCTTTATTCAGCTCATAGTGGTAAGGAGGAATGAATGTCCCCTCAAAGTATCTGCTTTATATACATTATTTACACAATGGGCTGCACGTGATTGGCTAATTCCAGAATTCTCCTGTAGGCCGATCAGGTTGTGGATTCACTTCCATCTGGAGCTGGATTGGGTGGCTCCTGCAGACCAATCATACTGCTGCATTGTTATAGGACCAATCAGACTGCTGCATTTTGGATCCTATTGTTCTAGGACCAATCAGACTGCTGCAGTTTGGATCCTATTCAGCTCAGTACATAACACCCCTCCCCTCCAAGTTCCAGTCCTGCCCGGGAGGTTGCATTCATAGTCCTCAAGGTACGCCGGCGGCCTACGTGTGCGTTGCGGCCTAGGGTGTTCCCTGGTCTGGGGGTTCAGGTTCTGGCTCGTGTTCCGAGGATACTGGCTGTGATGGGGCCATTTGGTCTGGCGCAACTGGCTTGCTCAGTCGTGGTTCTGGTTCTGGTGTCCTTTCGGCCTCGTGGGTTCTCTCTGTATTTACTGATTCTGCCTCTCCTGCTGGCCCCTCCTATTCTACTGGCCTCACTGCCCCACTGTTCCCTTTGCACTCCTCTGACCTGTCCTCCTCCTGGTTTTCTCCCCGGAATCGTCACCGTAGCTGGTCGCAGTGGCGGCGCCAGCATTGCCCCCCATCCGTTAGCACCTCGTACGACACAGGGCCAGTGACCCTGGTGACTGTGGCGGGTACCCATGCTGGGCCTGCCCCAAAATTCTTTGCGTACACTGGGTCCTGGGCCTCGAAGGTCCGGGGGTTCCTGCCTTCCCCCACCACTACCTCATCCTGAGCTCTATCGGGGTGAAGGCGGTCCAATCTGATTGCAAGGTGCCGACCCATTAGTAGTTCAGCGGGGCTCCGGCCAGTCATTGAGCTGGGGGTGCTGTGCTGTGCTAGAAGGAATGTGGCAAGGCGGTACTCCCAATCCCCTTGTGTCATGCGGCGGAGGGTGTCCTTGGTGGTCCGCACCATGTGTTCTGCTTGGCCATTGGTGGCGGGATGGAATGGCGCCAAGCGGATGTGGCGGATGGCGTTCTGCGCTGTGAAGGTTTGGAATTCTCCTGACGTAAATGCGGTTCCGTTGTCTGAGACGAGAGTGTCAGGGAGCCCGTGGGTTGCAAACAGCCTGCGTAGTACCCGGATGGCTGCGGACGTAGAAGTGGACGGTACCAGTGCGACTTCTAGCCATTTGGTGTAGGAGTCCACCACTATGAAGAATGTTTTCCCCTGAAAGGGGCTAGCAAAGTCCACATGCAGGCGTGACCATGGTGCTCGGGCAGACTCCTAGGACTGGAGTGGGGTCCTTGAGGGATCTGGACGGGATTCTTGGCAGGCCTGGCAGTGTTTGACCCAGGCTTCTAACTCTCCGTCGATCCCCGGCCACCACACATAACTCCTGGCAAGGGCCTTCATTCTCACTACCCCTGGGTGTGTCTCGTGTAGGGCTGCGAGGACCCTTTTGCGGAGGGGCTGGGGAACAGCGACCCTGCTTCCCCATAACAGGCACCCCTTTTGGGCCGACAGTTGATGTTTGCGGGTTGTGTAGCCGGCGAATTCTGGCCCGGGGCTGCTGCTGGGCCATCCCCTCCACACCCAGTCCAGGACCCGGGAGATTACCCTATCTTTCTTGGAATGGTGTGCAACTTCTTGTGCCTGAATGGGGCTGTTGGGAAGCAGCTCCAGGCTCATAACCTCTTACACGGGTGCTGGGTCGGGGCCTGTTTCCGGTAGTGGTAGCCTGTTGAGGGCCTCCGCATGGCCCATCACCTTCCCAGGGCGGTGAATCAGTGCATACTGGTAGCTGGCAAGGAAAATTGACCACCTGAGGACACGAGGAGACAGCACTTGGGGGGTCTGCTTTTCAGGGGCAAACAAGCCAAGCAACGGCTTGTGGTCAGTCACCACGGTAAAGGGCCGTCCGTACAAGAAATAATGGAATTTTTTTACTCCCTTCACAATTGCCAGACCCTCCTTGTCGATTTGCGAGTAGTTCCACTTGGTTGCGTTGAGTGTCTGGGAAAAGTATGCCACCGGCACCTATCTTCCATCCGGGAGTTGGTGTCCCATGACAGCGCCAATGCCATAGGGCGAGGCGTTGCATGCTAGCAGCACCGGCAGCCTCTCGTCGAAGTGTGCCAAGACTGAGTTTGAGACGAGCAAGTCCTTGACTGCCTGGAATGCGGCCTCCTGACGCTGGCCCCACACCCAAGGGACCCGCTTGTCCAGGAGTCTGTGTAGGGGCTTCGCTACCGCCGCCTTGTGGGGAAGGAAGGAATGGTAAAAGTTCAATAGTCCCAAGAAGGCCTGAAGTTCAGTCTTGCTCTTTGGAGCTGGGGCATCACAAATGGCCCGTACCTTGTCCCCAGTCGGGTGGACCCCTTCTGCATCCACCATAAATCCCAGAAAGTCCACCTGAGGCACTCCTAGTAGACATTTTTCCTGCCTCACCTTGAGACCCGCCGTCTGGAAACGGTGCAGAACGGTGCGGAGGCGGTCCTCAAACTCCTCTGGCGTGGGCCCGGCAATCAACACATCATCGAAGAAGGGGGTGACGCCAGGAATCCCTTTAAGGAGAGAGTCCATTAGATTCTGGAATATGCCTGGTGCCACGCTGACACCGAATTGCAGCCGCTTTACCCTGAACGCTCCTCTGTGCGTCACAATCGTCTGTGCCTCTGCTGTGGCCTCATCTACCGGCAGCTGTTGATATGCTTGGGCCAAGTCCAGCTTGCCAAAATTTTTTCACCTAGCCAGGGTGGCAAGGACCTGGCTGACCACTGGCACTGGGTATGCGTGGGCCGTGAGGGCCTTGTTTATGGTACATTTGTAGTCTGCACAGATGCGGACCGAACCATTAGGCTTGACGGGTGTGACGATCGGGGTTTCCCAGGGGGCATTAGGCACAGGTTCCAGCACTCCTTGCTCCACGAGCCGGTCCAATTCCTCGTCTATACGGGGTTTCAGGGCGAACGGGACCCGGCGGGCCTTGAGCCTGACAGGTCGTACTGCGGGGTCAAGCTGTAGAGCAATGGGGGCCCCCGTATACTGTCCCAATTTCCCATCGAAAACCCCTGGAAATTCCTTGCATATGGCATCCACGTACACTTGTATTTTTTTTAAAAAAATATTTATTAAAATTTAACAGATACAAAGAAACAAAAAACAAACAATAAAAAATTACAATAAAAAAGAAAGAAAAATATAGAAAAAGAAAAGCAAAAACAGCAAAAAAACAAAAGCATTTTAAAAACACAAACATTTAAAAAAGAAAAAGAAAAAACCCATATTTTCATATCCTTATTTTACATTTGCTTATTTCCTTGACTTCCTCAAACCTCCCTCTTTGCATTCCAGTTCAATTAATTATTTCAGCAAGTCCTTTCCCTTTTTCTTCAATTTAAATCCAAACTTTTTCTTAACACAATTTAGCCTTAAATTTTACACTTTAACCATAGTCAATCTATTTCTTACTTAATTCTTAATAACATTTCTACTAAAGCCCAATACCTTCTTTCCAACAACCTCCTAACATTCATTAATTTTACAATATTTCTGTAAATATACTTTAATTTTTTTCCAATCTTCTTCCACCGACTCTTCTCCCTGGTCTCGAATTCTGCCGGTCATTTCCGCCAACTCCATATAGTCTATCAACTTCATCTGCCATTCTTCCCGGGTAGGTAGATCTTGTGTCTTCCAGTACTTTGCAATAAGTATTCTCACTGCTGTTGTAGCATACATAAAGAAAGTTCTATCCTTCTTTGACACCAATTGGCCGACAATGCCCAGGAGAAAGGCCTCTGGTTTCTTCAGAAAGGTATATTTAAATACCTTTTTCATTTCATTATATATCATCTCCCAAAAAGCCTTAATCCTTGGGCACGTCCACCAAAGGTGAAAGAATGTACCTTCAGTTTCTTTACATTTCCAACACTTATTATCGGGCAAATGATAAATCTTTGCAAGCTTGACTGGTGTCATGTACCACCTGTATATCATTTTCATAATATTCTCTCTTAAGGCATTACATGCCGTAAATTTCATACCAGTGGTCCACAACTGTTCCCAGTCAGCAAACATAATGTTATGTCCAACATCTTGTGCCCATTTAATCATAGCAGATTTAACCGTTTCATCCTGCGTATTGTTGGGAAACTGCCAGGGAGATATTGTCCATCATGGCCCCAAGCCGGCTGCCGGACGTCCATCGATCTCCCGTAGCCAGGCAGATCCAGCAGTTAGCGACACGAAGCCTTAGAAATGGATTGCCACATTCCAGGCTTGTGCACACTGTTTATCAGCAGAAACCACAGCCAGAAAGCTTGCACCGCAGAAGAGCATAATTTACAGACTTTATTTAGCGTTGAACAGAACAAAGGAAAAACATGACCGTTCTGAGTCAGTGACTCCGACCGACTGAAATCGAAAGGAAACAGCAAACATAAACATCCTGTAACAGGAAATACGCAGACTCTGTGACTCACAAGCCTGCTCTCTCTTAAGGTGGAACGGAAATATCCTAACATCCTCCCCCTTTCCGTGTAACCTGTAGTACCTGTGGTTCACCCAATTGCAACCTCTGTGTGTAAACCTTAAGTTGTTCTTTGTTAACAACCTTAGACAACAGATCAGCAGGAATTTCATTTCCTGCCATGTAGGACACCCGAATCAGTCCTTTCTGAATACACTCTCTTGCACGATGTAGCTTAATCTGCAAGTATTTGGTTCTCTGCTTGCAACTCTCTGAGTTCAGCAAAGCCAAACATGATCTATTGTCTTGATACACTTGTATAGGACATTTCACAGAAATCCCGATGTCCTTAAACAGTTGCATCAACCATTCACAATCCATGAGTGAAAATGACAGAGCATTGAGTTCTGCTTCACAGGAACTTAGGCTCACTGTTGTTTGCTTCTTGCACAACCAGTCAAACAGGCAGTGGTTGTACATGTAGCATACTCCGGAAGTGCTTGTACCATCTGTGGTGTCACTTCCAAAACTTGCATCTGCAAAGATTTCAAGACCTCCAGTCTTCTGACTGGTGAACCTCAGCCTGTAGTGCATAGTCCCTTTCAAATAGCGGGCTATGCGCTTCAGAGCTTTCCAATCCTGAACCGTAGGATTGTTGGCATGTCTGCTAAGCAGATTACAGCTTACAGCTATGTCAGGTCTTGAACATCTGGCAATGAAATTCAGCTTGCCTAGAATGCATCTGTACAGCGTTGTATCAGAAAACGCTTCAGCAGTACTATCTACCTGGTAACCTGTCACCATCGGTGTGTCTGCTGGGTTTGCATCAACCAAATTCAACCTGGTTAATACATCAGCAATTTTCTGTGTTTGGTGTACCAGAAAATTACCTGCTTGGTCCCTCTCCACCTGCAGAGAAAGATAGTTGGATACCTCACCAAGATCCTTCATGTCAAAGTGCTCCTTCAGCTGAGCTAGGGTGCTTTGATAGAAAGCCTGATTCTTCCAAAACATCAGAAGATCATCAACAAAACATAAACAATACAGTTTGTTTTGCCCCTCCTCCTTGACAAACACACATGGATCAGCTTTGTCCTGGTGAAAACCTAGAGAAAGCAACGTTTCAGTGAGTTTTGTGTTCCAACACCTAGCACTCTGCTTGAGACCATATAAGGATTTCCGCAGTTTACAGACCATTCCCTTCTGTATCTGCATCCCGTCAGGTGGAAGCATAAACAGCTCCTCGTTCAAAATCCCGTACAAAAAAGCTGTATTAATGTCATGATGGGAAACAAGCAGTTTCTCCTCCGCAGCGACCTTGAGCATCAGCCGAATGCTCTCATATTTGACGGTGGGTGAGTAGGTCTCGTGGTAATCCTGTCCTGGTACCTGTGAAAAACCTCTGGCAACCAATCTGGCTTTGTGTCTGACTACCTTGCCATTCTGGTCTGTCTTGGCCTTGAAGACCCATTTGCTGCCAACCAGTCTCATTCCTGGGACTACCGGTACCAGCTCCCAAGTTTGGTTCCTGTTCAAGGAATCAACTTCAGCCTTCATGGCATTTAGCCAAGGCTCAGCATCTTTAGAGGTTAACTCCTGAACCTCTTTGAAGCTTGAAGGTTCCCACACCTTCTCTGAGCTACTAAGAACAGCAGTTGCAGTCTTAGCAAACTCATCAGCAAATCTCTTTGGAGGTCTGCCTTTGGTCGCCCTTTCAGACCTGCGTACTAGACGCAAGTCTTCTGGACTCATCTCCTCTTTCTTAGGAGAAAAATGACCAATGGTGAACAGTGGTTCTTCCAGTTCATTGTCAGACGCATCAGATGGTCTGACTGAGGCCTTTGCACTCTTGTAGTCTGCTGTGTCATCACTCTCACTGACATCAGCAGCAGCGCCGCCCACTGAACTGGAATCCGAACTCTGATCATCATCATCATCATCATCCTCATCCTCAGTTTCCTCAGCTTTCTCAGCATGATCTGCTTTCTTCACATCACCTTCATCCTCCTCTGGGTAACTCTGGAAAATTCCCACATTTTCCCCCCACTTAGGATTGTACTCAACACTCCTTGTGAACTTTATGGATTTAGAGTCAGTCATCCATACCCTGTATGCACCTTTTTCGTACCCCATGAACAAACCATGTGCCCCACGCTTCCCAAGCTTGTTGGTTTGTGGGGTGCGTACCCACATGTCAGAACCAAAGATTCTCAAGTGCTTGATGTTCGGTTTCTTACCAAACATCTTCTCGTACGGAGTACAACCAATAGGTGATGACAGTCTGTGATTAACGGTATAAGCTACCGTTGACAGAGCTTCCCCCCAAAACTTCTCAGGGAGATTGGCATCATGTAACAAGGTTTTCATTCCTTGCAGCAATGTTTGATTTGCTCGCTCCGCAAGCCCATTCATCCATGGCGATCTAGGCGTTGACATGTCATGCTGGATTCCCTTCTCAGTCAGGAAAGCTTCAAACTGCTGAGAAGTGAACTCCCCGCCGCGATCGGTAAACAGACAGCCGATACGTTTACCGTGAGCATTCTCCAGCCAAGCACAGAATGCTTTGAACCTAGGAAACGCTTGCGATTTCTGCTCGAGCATAAACACATGAATGTACCTAGAAAAAGAATCAATTAGAACCATGAAGAACCTTGCTCCTCCCAAAGAGGGCGCAAGAGGACCAACCAGGTCTGCATGAACTAGCTGGTAGGGTTTGGAAGCCTGCCTGCTAGACTCCTTGCCTTTTGGAGCAACCTTCACCTTGTTTTCTGCACAAGATACACATTTCATGTGATACTTACAAGGTTTGATGTTCAAACCTTCAACCAATCCAGGCATCTTGGCCAGCGCCTGCCAAGACATGTGACAAAATCTTCGATGTGCATCATGAATGCATCCTGCATGAAGAACCTTGTTAGTTTGTGCAACACAACAAGAATCAGCATTAGACACAACAGCATTGTCATCATAAGTTATACAGAATAAACCATCTATAAACTTTGCATGCAAAATGTCCTCTTTGCCTTTCCTGATGACACAGACGCTCCTCTTGAAGGATATCTCAAAGCCACGCCCAGTCAGCTGTGGGACGCTAAGCAAATTGTCCGCAGCTCCAGGAACATACAGTACATTACTGATGGTTGTATGCAAACTTGCAAGTTTCACAGTCCCTTCTCCTGCAATTTGCAACGTCCTTCCATCAGCCAGGTGGATCTCTCCTTCTTGAGGCGAGAAGGAGATAAACAGGTGCCGGTCCTTTGAAAGATGGCGGCTCGCACCAGAGTCCACAATAAACCTGGCTTTAGCCTTTGGAGCAGTCTTTGCAGCAAGCAAAACCTTGTTTTCCACCGGCGTGGGCTTTTGCAGCTTGCCCCCCTGCTCCTGGCCATGAGACTTGCCTTTAGCCTTTGGTGAAGCAGTGCCAGCTAACAAAGCCTTGTTTTCCACTGGCGTGGGCTCTTCACCCCCCTTCTGCTTCGGGCCATCTGCAGGCATCTGTCTTTGTTTACCTCTGGCCTTCCGGCCTCTGCAAAGACGATGACCTTGGTTCCCATGAGAAACAGAGCTCTCAGCTGCCGTCTCCTTGGCTCCCCCTGGAGGCTGGAATGCTGCCTGGGATGACATCACAGTCTGCTCCCCCTGCAGCTTGCAACCGGTGCCCTCAGCATCCCTGCATTCACTCGCATTCTGGGAAACAGCCAGGACCTCCGATGCAGTCAAACTCTGGGCATTACAACTCTGAGCTGGGATGACTGGCATGTGGGCTATCTTCAAAGCATTCCACATCTTACGTGCCGTCACGTTGCCAGCAAGCGTAGCAATTTCCTCCAGAGAGACGGATAAGACTATTATGTCAATGGCCCTCGAATTCTGGGCCTCCCATTTCTCTGTCAGAGGATCTGGGGGGGCTTGAGACACAGTATGCCAGACTCCATACTGACGCAGCAAACTCTCACACCATTTTGCCCAGGTCTGATAATTGTGCCGATTTAACTTTGGGCACTCAGTGGCCTCTGAAGCTTCAAAAGCGTGGAAAAACTCCATTCCAGCTTTTTACTTGAGCCGTGAGCCTTTATGCCTTCAAAGACTCCTTATCGTGGCAGCTCATTAATCACGATGCCTTTTGGCTCGGCTCCCAGGCCAATTAAGCCTTCCGGAGTTCATAGGCTCCGTCCGAGGTAAAACAGAAAAGCCTCCCTTTCTTTCGCTTTTCCCACGTACCTCTCAAACGCAGTCTGTTGCAGCTTTACTCTCCTGTAGGTGCTGTGAATCTGGGCCCGAAACCTTGTTGTTGGGAAACTGCCAGGGAGATATTGTCCATCATGGCCCCAAGCCGTCTGCCGGACGTCCATCGATCTCCCGTAGCCAGGCAGATCCAGCAGTTAGCGACACGAAGCCTCAGAAATAGATTGCCACATTCCAGGCTTGTGCACACTGTTTATCAGCAGAAACCACAGCCAGAAAGCTTGCACCGCAGAAGAGCATAATTTACAGACTTTATTTAGCGTTGAACAGAACAAAGGAAAAACATGACCGTTCTGAGTCAGTGACTCCGACCGACTGAAATCGAAAGGAAACAGCAAACATAAACATCCTGTAACAGGAAATACGCAGACTCTGTGACTCACAAGCCTGCTCTCTCTTAAGGTGGAACGGAAATATCCTAACACGTATTCCATTTTAACAGCAAGTTATACATTCTTGAAAGTATCTTAGTTTTGGGATCTAACAGCTTTGTTTCCAATTTTAATTTTTCCACCTGGAAGCCAATTTTTTTGTCCAAATTGTAGGCTTCTCTTATTTGATAGTAATGAAGCCAGTCTCGCACTTTATCTTTCAATTTCTCAAAACTCTGCAATTTCAATTTATCTCCTTCTTGTTCCAGAATTTCCCAATATTTCGGCCATTTGGCCTCCATATTGAGCTTTTTCAGGGCCTTCGCTTCCATCGGTGACAACCACCTTGGGGTTTTATTTTCAAGTAAGTCCTTATATCTTATCCAGACATTAAACAATGCTTTCCTGACAATATGGTTTTTAAATGCTTTATGTGCTTTAACCTTGTTGTACCACAAGTATGCATGCCACCCAAAAACATTATTAAAACCTTCTAAATCCAAAATGTCTGTGTTCTCAAGAAGCAGCCAATCTTTCAACCAGCAGAATGCTGCTGATTCATAATAAAGTTTAAGGTCTGGCAGGGCAAATCCGCCTCTTTCCTTTGCGTCAGTTAGTATTTTAAATTTTATTCTGGGCTTCTTGCCCTGCCAGACAAATCTAGAAATGTCTCTCTGCCACTTCTTGAAACAGTCCATTTTGTCCAAAATTTGTAATGATTGAAACAAAAACAACATTCTTGGCAGTACATTCATCTTTATAACAGCAATTCGACCCAACAAGGAAAGCTTCAAATTTGACCATAATTCTAAGTCCTTTTCCACTTCTGACCAACATTTTTCATAGTTGTCTTTAAATAAGTTCCCATTTTTAGCTGTCATGTTAATCCCCAGGTATTTCACTTTCTTAACCACTGTTAAACCTGTCTCATTCTGAAACCTCTCTTTCTCAATCAGTGTTAATTTTTTCTCAAGAACTTTAGTTTTTAACTTATTCAACTTAAATCCTGCCACATGACCAAATTCTTGAATCAGTTCTAATACTCTTTTAGTACTAGATTCTGGCTCCTGTAAAGTCAATACTAAATCATCTGCGAAAGCTTTCAGTTTATATTGTTTAGCTCCGACCTTTATACCTTTGATCAGATGGTCCCTTCTGATCATATTTAACAGAACCTCCAGGACCGAAATAAAGAGCAATGGGGAAATTGGGCAGCCTTGTCGTGTCTCTTTCTCTATCTTGAATTCCTCTGTCACCACATTATTAACTATTAATTTAGCCTTTTGTTCTGAGTAAATTGCACTCATACCATTTTCAAACCCTTGACCAACCCCCATCCCCTGAAGATTTCTCTTCATAAAGCTCCAAGAGATATTATCAAAGGCTTTCTCCCAAGGGATTCCTAGTTCTCCACAAAAATTAAAACTGCTTTAGTGTTGATGTCCACTTGCAGCTTCTCCAAAATGTTAATTATATTCCTCGTATTGTCAGACAAGTGTCTGCCTGGGAGAAAGCCAGCTTGGTCCTTATGTATCTCTTCCACTAAAACTTTTTTTAATCTTTTGCCCAAAATGTCAGCAAATATTTTGTAATCCACATTAAGCAGGGATATGGGGCGGTAATTCTTGAGTTGTGTCTTTTCAGACTCAGTTTTCGGTATAAGTGTAATATATGCTTCTTTCCACGACTCTGGCACTTTCCCCCCCTCCAAAATTTCATTACAAACCTCCTTTAGTGGTTGAATTATCCAGTCCTTCAGAGTTCTATAGTACTTTGAGGTTAAACCATCCAGCCCTGGAGATTTGCCCAACTGCATATTCTGAATGGCACCTTCTACCTCCTGTTCTGTAATTTTGTAGTTCAGCATTGTCTTGTTTTCTTGAGAGATTTTTTTGTAATCCATTTGTTTTTAAAAATTGGTCTATATCAAACTCTTTCTGTGGCCCTTGTGTATATAACTGTTTAAAGTACCTCTGGAAACATTTTCTAATCTCCACTGGATTCTGAATGTTCTTACCTTCCACTTCCAAGTTAGTAATAGTGTTAAGCTTTTGTCTTTTTTTCATTTGCCAAGCTAACAATTTCCCACATTTATTAGCCGATTCAAAAGTCCTTTGTCTCATTTGTTTAATTTTCCATACAATTTCCTGATTCATCATCTTCATATATTGCACTTGATATAACTTTATCTCTCTCAGAATCTCTTGTGACTTTGGTTTCACTCTCAGTTTCTTCTCGCCCTAACTTTTATTTTTTCCAATTTTTTTTCTTTTTTCTCATTTTGAGCTCTCTTCTTTATTGAATTCTGTTGAATCAGAAACCCCCTCATAACTGCTTTACTTGCGTCCCAGATTACTCTTTTTTCAATGGTAGTGTTCAAATTTATCTCAAAATAGTCTCTCAAGGTTTTTTGGGCCTTCTTAATAACCTTTTAGTCTCTAAACAAGATGTCATTCATCCTCCATCTGAAGGAACCGATTGGTGTTAATTTCATCTCCATTTTCACGGCATTATGGTCGGAGCACGTTTTAGGGCAGATCTCTACTTTTCGAGTCTTAGGTGCCAGTCCTCTAGTTATCCAGATTTGGTCAATCTGGTCCATGTCATTTTGGCTTCAGAAAAGAAGGTTCCCTCTCTACCCAAGGGATTCCTAGTTCTCCAAATGTCAATCAAATCCATATTGTCAGTCAATTCAAAAAAAGTTTTTGGTAGTCTGCCATCTTTGGTAACTACCTGTCTCTGCGACTTATCCATGTTTGTTGATACCACTCCATTCATATCTCCCATCAAAATAATGTTGTAGTCCATATAATCTAGCAAAGTTTCATGCAACTTCTTAAAAAATTCAGATTTCCCCTCATTCGGTACATATACTCCTACGATCAAAAATTTTTCTCCTTGTGTTTGAATTTCAATTGCTACAAATCTTCCTTGATCATCTTTAAAAACAAATTTCGGTGATAGGCTCTCTTTTGCATAAATAACTACTCCTCGCTTTTTAACCTTGTCCGATGAAATAAACTCTTGGCCCAGTCTTTTATTAATCAATACTTTCCTGTGTAGCCTTATCACATGTGTTTCCTGTAAACAAATCAGATCCAATTGATCCTTTTTCAATAATTGAAAGACTTTCTTCCTTTTCTCCGGGGAGTTAAGTCCATGAATGTTCCAGCTTAGTAGTTGCAGAGACATGGTGTATTTAATTTACTTTTCCTCCAACTGCTCCCAATAATTCCTCTTGTTCTGACGGTGGTATCACTTTCTCTAACTTGTCCAATCCCAAAGGTAGTGATACTTTGTCTAGTATTCCTGGTCTTAGGGCTCTTGGCTCTTCTTCAACTCCTTTTTGCAGGTCTTCTCCGTGTTCTCTCAGAAATTTTCCTTTATCCTCCACTGATCTTATTTTAAACTTTTTACCTTTGAAGGTAAAAGATAGGCCTTGGGGGAATTCCCACCTGAAGATGGTTCTATTACCTCTCAGCAGGGCCACCAAATCTCCGTAGTTAGACCTAGGGTCCAAAAGATATTTCGGAATGTCCTTAAATATCTCCACTCTTGATTCATTTATTTCCAAGGTCTTCTGGAAGTGCAGACTCAATATTTTGTCTCTCTCCTCTTTTGATCGAAGGGTAATCAAACAGTCTCTCACCCTGTTCTTTCTCCCTCCTCTTCCAAGTCTAAAAGCACTTACTATCTTAAAGTCTTGCTTATCATCCAGTTTCCAAAAGTCTGCAAATTCCTGTGTTAGAAAATCACTTAGGCTATCTTTTTCAAGTTCAGGTACCACCCTAATCCTCAAATTGGTCTGCTTCTCCTTCAATTCAATCATAGACAAAAGTGACTGGTGGTCCCCAAGCTGTGACTGGTGGTCCCCAAGCTGTTTACATATCGGTGTTATCTTTTCCTCTACAGCCACTGCTTTTTCTTTTGCTTCCTCAGCTGTCTTTCGATTTGATGTAGATTCTTGCAGCAGTTTTTCAATAGATTCTGTATTTGAATTCACCTTCTGCCCCAAGTTGTTAATACTTGTAGTGTTTTGGTCAATTTTATTTGTCGCTTCAGTAACTTGTTTGCTTAATTTATCCAAGGTTTCATAAATTTTACTTAAAACTGAAGTAAATCCTTCTTCAGAGGCCATACCTTTTGCCCCTGCTTGTACAGGATCTTCCCCTTGTGGTGCAGGAGGGCCAGATGCAGATGCTCTGCGCTGCTGCAATGCTGCACTAGTCTGTTGGAGTCTAACCTTGCCCGATCTTGTTGTCTTTTCCTCCATAACACTTTGTCTGAGAGTCAAGGTCAGTCCCACGGCCAAGCTTGTTTTGCAGTGGAAATTTCCCTGGCTAGTTAGAAATGGAAAATTCCCCAACCAGTTGTAACAATTTCCGTGATCCTCTAGGGGGACACAGTAACAGTCAATAATAATGTAATAGAGTATCTGTCAGGGGCTCAGGAGCAGAGGCGCAGGGGAGAGAGGAAATGGAGAGCAAAGGGGAAGAATCTGAGGGCAGCGGAGGGCAGAATGACAGTGACCCGAGAGATTCCATAAGCCTCTCCAGTGAATCAGAAGATTCCCAGAAGGGGGCGCCGATGGCCAGGGCAAGGGGGGTCCCAGGGGGGACACACCAGAAGCAAGGGGCCAGCGGAGACTCCCAGGGCAGTAGCTGGAAATCAGGACCAGCTTCCCCACCAGAGCGTAGTGGGGGGGAAGAGCCCCATAGGTCAGAGTCAGCGTCTCCTCCGGCAAGCAGGGAGGAGGAGTCAGACCCAGCTAGCATCCCCGAAGAGGGAAGCAGCGACAGGAGCAGTATAACGGTCAGAAGGAAGGTGGCAGGCTGGGCGCGCGCGCCAAGTTCAAATGTACAGGCGCGCGGGACAGCAGAAAACCCGGATTGGGAATCAGGTCCTAAAGCTCGCCGGAGGGAGGGGGAAGACTCAGGGGACTCAGCGTCAGAAGAGTCTAGGAAAGGCAGGACCTCGGCGGACAAGCGGACCCAGAGGAGGAGGGAGCAGAGGAAGAGGTGGAGCAAGGCTAGGGTCTTAAACTGGTGTTTGGGGGGAGGAGACTCAGACGGAGCTTCAGCGGTCTAGGGTTTAAGACGTAGAGCTGCGCGCCGTGGCTGTAAAAGAGAAACTGAACTTCAATAAAGACTATTTAATATAACAACGGACTGGCGTTGGTCCTCTGTGAGCTGGGACCTGAGGCAGCTCTGACAGTATCTTTTCCAACTTTTCCAAAGTCCCCCTTCAACAAAATAAACAACAGTTTCAAGTCCAAAGAAGATCTTCAAAAGTATCTCACTTGCAGAGTTAACTGTCAAAAAGTTACATTGTCCATAAATAGTGCGGCTCTCAATACAGCAGTTCTATTAATCCTGGCAATCCGTTCCCAGGAATTAAGTGGTGGTCTTTATTCCCTTTTTTCTCCTTCTTTTCTTTTTTTGTAGGCAATAAATACTTTCCCCTCTTCCGTCTCCTCTCCTGCAGTTCAGGGAGGGAATTCTTTTAATTTGACGTTTGGATTTGAGTCTTTTTAACGCACCTCTCCAGGTCTTAGCTTAAACAGTCTTTGCTTTGATCTATATACAAAACAGAAGGTGGACTTCCTGTTTACACCTTCCTGCTTCAGTACCAAATTAAGCCTTCTTTTTCCTTTAGCCTCCAATCTTAAAGCTTGACCTACTCACGGGTAGTTGTTTAATAGCCGAGACTTCCGGAGGCGGCGCGAACGGCAATGGCGGTCCTCTTCTAATACTGAAGGGGAAGCTCCTCGGAAAAGGGTCGTCCGCTACGGCGAAGCGGAGACCCATCTTGGAAACCCGCAGGCAGCAAGAGCCTGCGGTCTTGAGGCTCGGTGGGCGCCAGAAGTGACCCCCAAATCGTTGAAGGAACCCCGTAAGGGGCTCCGGAACGTGGAGGGGGTTGCGGCGCTGTGAGCCGTTTCGCGATCCGAGGAGTGAAGCCGCGCTGCTGCTGCCGGTGAGCGCTGACCTTTTTTCCTGCAAACTACTGATTTGAAATAAAGTTACAACCCGTGAGTAAAGACTGACTACTAAAAATTCGGGACTAAAATAGTGAATTTGGCTGAAAGCGGAGAGACGTGGAAAAAGGAAGTCCGTCTTCCGCTGCTATTGAACTGGAAAGCAAAGAGCAGGAGGAGTGGAGGCGTAGAATAGATCTCTTTTAAATGACAGATTTGAGCACCCACTGAACCTTTTAAGCAAAGTAAGGACTTAAAGCTTATGAACTTGCTTTTTATTTGAGCTGTGGCAATATTCTTCTATTGGAATTACAATTTAAATGAGAAACCCAGGGATTGGAGCTGCCTGAGAGACTGAGAGACTGTCAGTTTTACAGATTTGGCTATTGTGTATCAGAGCCTGCATTTATCTGAGGGTGCTTGACTTGAAACTTTTAAACATCATTTGCAACACCAGTGTGCACTGCTAGAAACAATGTGGCTGCCAACATTGACTCTGCTTAATATCTGCTATTGAAGGTTCCTGGATATAAAATTTGATTTTTAATTTTAACAGAATTGGACTCTTCCCTAAAGACATTTTATGCTCCCTCTAGAGGATTGGGGATTTATAACAGCGGCATCACTTTACTTTCTCTTTCCCTTCCTCCGGCTTTGGATTTTTCTCTGGCTTCTGTCTTCCCATGGGAACAACTCAGCTTGACCTTGACTCCTAGATAACACTGGAATGAGTGGCACAAGAAAAAGGGGAAGAGCTAGACAAACAACTATAACAACTTTAACCTCAGCATTGCAGACACGTAGATCATCTGTACCAACTTTGCCTTCAGAGGAAGAAGCAGTTTCACTGTCACAGATAAGGGAGGGAGAGACTGAGCAACTACAACTAGAGGATATGGCCTCAGGAACATCTGCTAATATCTTAGAGAAGATTTTTGAAAAATTGGAGTCTTTGGAAAAGAAGGTTGATGTGCAAACAGCTAAAATTGATCAGAACACAGAAAGTTTAAATAGATTAACAGGACAAGTAGCACAGAACGTGCAAGCAATTGGAGAATTGAAGGAGGCCACAGTAGAGAATCGGAAATTGGCTGAGGACACTAGTCAAAAGCTTGAAAATCTAGAACAAGAGGTAAGACCACTCGGCAAACAAGTAAGTGAACACCAGACCTATCTTTCTATGATTGAACTGCGGAATCGGGAGAGTAACCTTAGGATCAGGTCGGTACCAGAGGCAGAAGAAAGCAACCTAGCTGAGTTCCTGACTAAAGAATTTTCCAAATTTTGGAATTTGGAGGAAAAGGACTTTAAAATTGTTTCAGCTTTCAGGCTTGGAAGGCTTGCAAGAAAGGAGAAGCCCAGAGACTGTTTGATAACATTGAGATCAAAGGAGGAAAGGGACAAGATTTTGGGCCTACATTACGGGAAGTCACTGGACATTCTGGACAGAAGAATTGAAATTTACAAAGACATCCCTAAACAGCTGTTGGACCTTAGATCCGCCTTTTCTGAACTAGCTAGACTACTAAGGTGCAACTCAATCGTTTTTAGGTGGGAATTTCCCCAAGGACTTTCCTTCACCTTCAGAGGGAAGAAAGTCAAAATTAGAACACTGGAAGAGAGAGATAAATTTTTGTCTACATACGAAGAGGACCTTCAAAAAGGAATTGATTCCCCGTTTGGGCCTGGAGCACTGGCGGTACCTGCACCTTCGAAACCAGAAGATCCATCGAATAAAGCACCACCCCCAGAAAAATAACCAGACCTATTCAGGATGTCTCTGCAACTTTTGAGCTGGAACATTAATGGCTGTAACATTCCAGAAAAAAGGAAAAAAAATATTCCACATATTGAAAAAAGAACAATTGGACATTATTTGCTTGCAAGAAACACATGTGACTAGGCTCCACAGGAAGGTATTAATAAACAAAAGACTTGGCCAAGAATTTATCTCTTCGGATAAAGTAAAGAAAAGAGGGGTGGTGATATACGCAAAAGAGAGCCTGTCACCTAAATTCTTATTCAAGGATGAACATGGAAGAATTTTGGCAATTGAAATACAGCATCAAGGAGAGAAGCTTCTGATATTAGGAATTTATGCACCAAATGAAGGAAAATCGGAATTCTACAAGAAGTTGCATGAGACCATGCTGGATTTTCTGGACTATGACAACATCATTATGATGGGAGACATGAATGGGGTTGTTTCAACCTACATGGATAAGTCACAGAATCAAAATGTTACAAAAGACGGCAGACTACCAAAAACCTTTTTTGAAATGACAGACAATATGGATTTGATTGACATTTGGAGGATAAAGAACCCCTTGGGAAGAGAGGGAACATTCTTCTCTGAAGCCCAACTGACTTGGACAAGAATCGACCAAATTTAGATATCTAGAGGTCTGGCACCTAAGGCCAGAAAGGTGGAAATCTGCGCAAAGACCTGCTCCGACCATAACGCTATAAAGATGGATATGACACTACTACCAACCGGCTCCTTTAGATGGAAAATGAATGACAACTTATTTAGAGATCAGGAAATCACTAAGAAGGCCCAAAAAGCCTTGAAGGACTATTTTGAGATAAATATGAACACTACTGTGGAAAAAAGAACCATTTGGGACGCAAGCAAAGCGGTGATGAGAGGGTTCTTGATACAACAGAATGCTATAAAGAAAAGGATACAAAATGAGAAGAAAGACAAGATTTTGGACAAAATAAAGGAATTAGAGAAGAAGTTAAGGTCAAATCCGAAATTACAGGCGACTCTGAGAGAAATTAAACTACATCAAGCACAATATTCTAAACTGATAAACCAAGAAATAGAGTGGAAGGTCAAATTAATGAAACAAAAAACGTTTGAGTCGGCGAACAAATGTGGAAAACTGCTAGCTTGGCAGTTGAAGAGAAGACAAAAACTAAATACAGTTACAAATTTGGTAATTGATGGAAGGAACATTCAGAACCCTGTGGACATTAGAAAGTCTTTTCAGAGATACTTCAAAAAACTTTATACTCAAGGGCCACAAGATGAGATAGAGATTAAGCAATTTTTGGGAAAAAATGGGCTACCAAAACTCTCACAAGAACATAGAACAACCCTGAACTCTAGAATAACACGGCAAGAGATTGAACAAGCCATTCAGAACATGCAACTGGGCAAATCTCCAGGGCCTGATGGACTGACCTCCAAGTACTATAAAACACTAAAAGACTATTTGATACAACCACTTATGGAGGTTACCAATGAAATTATGGAGGGGAAGAAGGCGCCGGAGTCGTGGAAGGAAGCTTTTATCACATTGATACCAAAATCGGAAGCTGAAAAGACACAACTTAAGAATTATCGTCCCATCTCTCTTTTGAATGTGGATTACAAAATATTTGCAGACATTTTGGCAAGCAGATTTAAAAAAGTTCTAAATGAAGTAATCCACAAGGACCAGGCAGGCTTTCTCCCAGGTAGACATCTGTTTGCTAATACAAGGAACATTATTGATATCTTGGAACTTTTGCAAACAGATATAAATACAAAAGCAGTCTTAATTTTTATAGACGCGGAGAAGGCCTTTGACAATATTTCCTGGAAATTTATGAAGGGTAATTTAAAAGAAATGGAGGTGGGACTGGGTTTTGAGAATGGGATTGAGGCGATATATTCAGAGCAAAAAGCTAAATTGATAGTTAATAATGTGGTTACCAAAGAGTTTAAAATTGAAAAAGGAACACGACAAGGCTGCCCCATCTCCCCTTTGCTATTTATTTCGGTTCTGGAGGTGCTCCTGAACATGATTAGAGGGGACCGGTTGGTGAAAGGAATTCAGGTCGGAGCGAAACAATATAAACTTAAAGCCTTCGCAGATGACCTAGTTTTGACCCTGCAGGAGCCAGAATCTAGTACGAAAAGAGTATTACAATTGATTCAAGACTTTGGTCGGGTGGCGGGATTTAAACTAAACAAACAGAAAACTAAAGTATTGGAAAAGAACTTGACAGATACAGAGTCAGAACGGTTTCAGAGAGAGACAGAACTAAATGTGGTTAAAAAGGTAAAGTACCTAGGGGTAAACATAACAGCAAAAAATCTGAGTCTATTTAAAGATAACTATGAAAAATGTTGGTCAGAAATTAAGAGAGACTTAGAAAGTTGGACCAAATTGAAACTTTCTTTGTTAGGCCGAATTGCTGCTATCAAGATGAATGTATTGCCAAGGATGTTGTTCTTGTTCCAAACACTTCAGATTGTGGACAAGACGGAGTGCTTCCGGAAGTGGCAGAGAGATATCTCTAAGTTTGTCTGGCAGGGCAAAAAGCCCAGAATTAAGTTTAAGATATTAACTGATGCGAAAGAAAGAGGGGGCTTTGCCCTGCCGGACTTAAAGTTATATTATGAGGCCACAGCTTTCTGCTGGCTAAAAGACTGGCTACTTCTCGAAGACACTGACGTGTTGGATTTGGAAGGGTTTAACAATGCTTTTGGATGGCATGCATATTTATGGTATGACAAGGTTAAGATCAATAAGGCCTTTAAGAACCATATTGTCAGAAAAGCAGTGTTTAATGTCTGGACAAGATACAAAGACTTATTGGAAAACAAAACTCCAAGGTGGCTCTCACCTATGGAAGCTAAGGCCCGAAAAACACCCAATATGGAGGCCAATTGGCCAAAATATTGGGAGATACTAGAAAAGGATGGAGACAGTTGGAAATTGCAGAGTCAGGAGAAATTGAAGGATAAAGTGCGAGACTGGTTACATTACGCTCAGATCAAGGAAATTTTTAAAAATGACAAGAAGCTAGGGTTCCAGGTGGAGAAATCGAAATTAGAAACAGAACTGTTAGAACCAAAGACTAAGGTACTTTCTAGAATGTATAACTTGCTGCTAAAATGGAACACTCAAGATGAAATGGTTAAATCTGCTATGATAAGGTGGGCGCAGGATATTGGGTATAACATCATGTTTGAGGACTGGGAAAGGCTATGGACTACTGGGTTGAACTTTACTGCATGTAATGTTTTGAAAGAAAATATAATGAAAATGATTTACAGATGGTACATGACCCCAGTCAAACTGGCAAAAATATACCACCTGTCTGATAATAAATGTTGGAAGTGTAAAGAAAGTGAAGGAACATTCTTCCACCTCTGGTGGACATGCCCTAAAGTGAAGGCCTTCTGGGAAATGATATACAATGAATTGAAAAAGGTATTTAAGTATACCTTCACTAAGAAACCAGAGGCCTTCCTCCTGGGCATTGTCGGCCAAGGGGTGGTAAAGAAGGACCGAACATTTTTTATGTATGCAACAACAGCAGCAAGGATACTCCTAGCGAAGCATTGGAAAACTCAAGATTTCCCCACATTGGAAGACTGGCAGATGCAACTGATAGACTACATGGAACTGGCCGAGATGACAGGCAGGATCCGAGACCTGGGAGAAGAGAGGATGGAAGAAGACTGGAAGAAATTTAAAATTTATTTACAAAAACATTGTAATCTGATTGAATGTTAAGCAGGTTGCTAAATCATAAAGAATTGGGCACCACTAAATTAGATAGAATTAGGAAGACAAGTGAGATTAAGAAAATGTGAACTATTTAGGAACTATCAGATTATAAAGTAAGTTTGAGGGTGTATAATGTAAATAAGAGGATAATTTGCTGGAAATTTTTTTTTCTTATGATGAAAATGGGAGCGGGAGATGAGAGGAAGTCCAGAGAAGTTGTGAAAATATGTTATGACTGATATTTTATTGTGAACCAATTATGTATGCATATTGAAAACTTTAATAAATATTTAATAAAAAAAAAAGTTGTTTAATAGCCGAATTGTCACAGGAAAAAGGTCAGCGCTCTCCGGCAACAGCTGCGCGGCTTCACTCCACGGAAGAAGCAATCGACTCTCAGCACCGCGCCAAACTCCCCGTTTCGCTCCAGAACCCCTTGCAGGGTTCCCTCGCAAGTTGGGGGGGTGCTAAAGGTGCCTGCCGAGTCCCACGGTCACAGGCTTCACCCGCCTGTTGTTTTCGAAAGGGTCCCCGCTTCGCCGTAGCGGCAAGACCCGATTTCCGCGGAGCTACTCCCTCAAGACTAGAGGGAATCCGCCATTGCCGATGGCGCCGCCTCCGGAAGTCGCTGTCGGTTGCCATTCTGAGTTCCTTGGGTCCCGGAGCTGAAGCCTGGGTACACGGTGCGAGGCAGCGGTGCGGCAGGTGGCGGTGCTGCGGTGCTGTGTGTGGCTGTCAGCTCAGCGGGATTCCACCTTCGTCGCTAGTGAAATATACTCAGAGTTGAGAGTGGATTTCATGCTCTTTATTCAGCTCACAGTGGTGAGGAGGAATGAATGTCCCCTCAAAGTATCTGCTTTATATACATTATTTACACAATGGGCTGCACGTGATTGGCTAATTCTGGAATTCTCCTGTAGGCCAATCAGGTTGTGGATTCACTTCCATCTGGAGCCGGATTGGGTGGCTCCTGCAGACCAATCATACTGCCGCATTGTTCTAGGACCAATCAAATTGCTGCATTCTGAATCCTATTGTTCTAGGACCAATCAGACTGCTGCATTTTGGATCCTATTTAACTCAGTACATAACAGATTCCATCACCCCTGACCGTCGGCCATGCTGACTGGGGCAGAAGGCCATTGGATCTGGCAATATCTGGGAGCCCAAAAGATTCCCTGCCCCCACGCTACACAAAGTACCAGGCACTCAGCTGTGAGGCATGCCTCTTACCGGAGGGAGGCTCACTTCAGAGGCAGCTGTGGCATGAGGGTGCTGGATCATGCCTTTGTGGGCACATCTGAGGATTGAAGAGGACCCCCCTAGGAAGCGTGCTTGGAGATCTTCCTTACCACGTGGCTCTCTGGCAAAAACACAACAGTACTAACGACTATATGGAACCACACCTCAAAGCTGACTCAGACTTCCCAGATCCTGTAGCCTACATCAGGAGGAAGTCTGGGGCAGAGGGGCCTAGAGTGGGAGTCAGAGCTGCTCTTAGGGCTGCATGTCTGAAGCATGGGCAGAAATCTTTGCATGTGAGGTTGCATGGGGCTGTCTCTTTGCGTTTTGGTGATGCCAAGTCTTGAATCCCCACACACATGTGCTGGGAGATGCCTGCACACCGCACATGTATTTTTTTAAAAAATGATATTTATTAAGAATTTTAAAATTACAAAGAAATAGATAGAAAAAGAAGGGGGGGAAGCAATAAAAAGAGAAACAGCAGTCAAATAATACAAATCGATACAAATCAAAATCAAAAAACAAAAACACATAACACATAACACATCAAAATCAAAAAACAAGAATAAACCACAAAAATTTAAAAACAGATCCAATATTCCCAAATCCTTAACTGTCATGACCTTATTTCATCAACCTCCTCACACCTCCCTTTTTTGTATTCTAGTTGTTAATTATAACAGCAAATCCTTTCCATTTTTCATAATATCCTGTCATTAAATTACCTTAATCTATTTTGACCTATAATACATAAAAAATCCTAAAATTTAAAACTTAAATCTTATTTATACCAATTTCTCCTAACCATAGCATATTCTTGCAAAGTTCTTTTTAACATTTCTGCTAAAGCCAAATAATTTCATTCCAACATTTTTCTAATATTCATTAATTTTTCAGAACAATCCTAAATAAAATTTTTAAAAAACATTCTTCCAATCTTCATCCAACGTCTCTTCCTCCTGGTCCCGGGTTTAGTCAGTCCTTTCTATCCCATCCATCTAGTTCATTAACCTGGTAATCTTATGTCCGAGGCCCTTAAGTCTCTTCCATGTCCCTTCCGCAGATCTTCTTCATATTTATACCTGTACTTTACTTTGTCTCCTGGTCCTTTCACTCGTGGAAACTCCAACTTAACAATATTTTTGTCCCTTCTCGACAGATCAGCCCCTTTTCCATAGCCCACACTGAACTCCATGTGTTTTTTAAAGACGTGTTTCAAACCCCCTCCAGAGTTGAGGACCCCCACAACCCCAGACTCCTCACGGCCCATTGCCAGACTTGAAAGGTCAAAACATCCCTGCATAGGGGGGTCTATGCAGCCCCCATCTCCAAGCCAAATACAACTCTATCTCTCCAAATCTGGCTTTTTCCAAATTCATTTGTCAGATCCAACAACTCATGTTTCTGCTGAGCCACAGCTCCCTCCATCTCTGCCACCCGAGGTCCAACAACAACCTCCTCCCTCATCTGATCTGTCAGAGCACAAGTTGGTTCCTGGGTGGGTTCTATATAGATACGCACTACCTGTCCAAAATTTCTAATCGCAACAGTCATCAAATCCGTCTTCTCATATAACTGTTCCGTCTTCTCATATAACTGTTCCGTCTTCTCATGTAACTGTTCCAGTAAAGCACTTGTCTTGCAGAAAGCACGCACCAGAGCCTCTGAGTACATTGTTATGCAAGGTCAGAAGTCTGTTCCCACGGTCTTAATCTGTTGCAGCTGCAAAGCTCCCCAGTTCAAATTCAGTAACAGTTTCACAAGCTCCCTCTAGGGGAAAAACTTCTATTTGTATCCATCTCTTTTCTTCTTCTTTTTTTTCAAAAGCAGATCTAACAACAAAGTTTCCTTTTTCAGATATTTTGTCAATATTTGTTCCTTTAACATGCGAAGGAGAACAATGGAATCACTATGTTTCTCTTTTAACTGTCTGTCACAAACGTTTGTCTATAGTCAATGAACTTCCCAAAAGCTTCTGTCCTGACACCCCGCTCCCAGGTTCAAGACGGTGGAAAATTACTTTTCTTTACACTCTCTTCTGCAGGTTTAAACAATCCGGAAACAATCCCCCCTCTTTTCCTGCTTCCGAAGGGGGTTCAGTACTTTTAAATGATGAAAGTTTATCCTTTGTGAACAATTTTTTGAACTCTAGTTTACCATGTCTTTGCTTTAATCTATCTACAAGAAACGGAAGGCGGACTTCCTGTTTAGACCTTCCCGCTTCAGTGCCAATTTAAGAAAAAATTCTCAATCCAATTTTCCGTTCTACTCACTGGTCGTTGATTAAAGTCCAATTGTCCAAATTTAATCTACTCACGGGTAGTTGTTTTTGTAGCCAAATTGTCCCAGGAAAAAGGTAGCGCTCTCCGGCAACGGCTATGCGGCTTCGCTCCACGGAAGAAGCAGTTGACTCTCAGCACCGCGCCACTTGCCCCTCTTCGCTCCGGAACCCGTAATTGGGTTCCTTTACGGATTGGGGGGGGGCGCGAAAGGTGCCCGCCGAGTCCCATGGTCACAGGCTTCATCCGCCTGTGATTTTTTAAAGGGTCCCCGCTTTGCCGTAGCGGAACAGACCCGTTTCCCGTGGAGCCAGTTCCTCCAGATCAGAGGGAATCCGCCATTACCGATGGCGCCACCCCGGAAGTCTCTGCACACCGCACATGTAAAGCACATCTCTTCCCACCCACACCCAAAACGTCCTGGGAACAATGGTTTGTTAAGAGTGCTGGGAATCGTAGCACTGTGAAAGGAAAACTAAGGTTCTTAGGATTCTTTGGAGAGGGTTGAATGGTAAATACACAGCCCTGCTGAAAACAGAGGGATTTAGCTTCGGAGACTACACATGCATGACCACAATCTTCATGTGAGTTCCTGGTGACCTTCAGCTTAAACACAAACTGCTCTGGAATGAGAAAAATCCATCACACTCAAACATTCCTGCACAAAGCTGCCCATGGGAAGGTTACAACACAAACCCTAGAGATTCAGATGTGCAGGAATGGTTTCCTTGAGGGCATGTGTCACAGGGTACCAAACCCACTTTCTATGTTTTGAAGCCAGGGCGTTAAGAGATGAGGAGTCCACCCAACTCCAGCTCAAGCTGGGGGTTGGACTGGAAGGGAGACAAGCTAATGTAACCAGAACTGGGGGAAAGCTTGGCTAATTTCCAGGTCCAACTGAATGGCACCATGATGTGTGGTCCTCTGAAGCATGAGAAAGCTCAGAAGGTAAGAAGAAGGCTTTCCTCCCAACTCCTGATTTCAGCAGGTGGCTAGAAGTGGCCACATGGATGGACAGACGGACACACACGCACACAGCATAGGTTCAACTTTTAGCACACCTGAACTTTAACAAAAAGTCTTCAGCCAGATGACATGCAACCCTTTGGCAGGGGCAACTTATCATTTTATTGATTTTCCATAACAAACAATTAAAAAGGCGAAAAATCTTGCAAAGGAGTGTTGCCATTTAAACTGCTGGTGTGATGTAGGAAGGGCTGGGAATGGCTCATCTTTTCTGGGCCTCTTCTCTGTTAGGATATTTCCGTTCCACCTTAAAAAGGGAGCAGGTTGTTGTGTCACAGCCTGCGTACTTCCGGCTCACAGGAAGTTTCTGTTTTTGTATATAGCTGTTGTTTTTCTCTCTGTGCCTGGACATGCAGGCAGGCAGTCATGTTTTTTTCCTTTGTTCTGACCAATGCTGACTAAAGTTGTAAATATGCTCTCCTGAGTGCATCTTTCGTTGTGCAAACTCTGCAAAGGGCGTGCACAAGTCCTTGGAATGTGGACAGCTGTTTCTGAGGCTTCTGTCGCTAATTGACTGATACTGCGTTTCTACGGGAGATTGATGGATCGTCCGGAATCGACGTGGAGGCATGATGGCCTTTGTCTCCCTGGCAGTATCCCAACATTCTCCCCCTCAGGAAGGGGTGCTGGCCTGTGAAATGCATGCATAATATAAAGATGCCTTCTTTCCATGGAGCCAAGGATAAAGGGTGGAATTTGTTATACCTCCAAACCTTCCCACATTAGAGATGCAGGAGTTGTGTCACCTACAACTTCCTCAGGGATGAAGCAGCTACAAAAAACGAAACATCCCACCTGGGCACGGTTTCTGAGAGAGCAACAGCGGAAGTTCTGTACTTCAAGGGCAGAAGACCCAGATTCTGGCAAGATGAGCATTTGCACAGTGGATTCTGGCCGGTCCATGAGGGCAGACAGGGGATGGCTGCTGTGGCTGCCAGCCCCTTCCCACTCCATCTCAGATACAGAACACATTGGCTCTGCCACTCCTTGGCTCTGGTGCCACCTACTGTTGGCCTCCTTGCCTTCCACCCTACCAGTCCCAATGAGCACCATCCACCCCTGCATTAGTCCAGAGGTGCAGAGCCGTAGCTAGGTGATCTTGCGCCCCTGTAGAACAGTCCAGATTGCGCCCCCAGTCACGGACAAGTTAGCTCTTCTTTCTGCCTCTCGTCCAACCCCTCCCCCCATTCAATTCACCCTGGAAGTACAAGTATCAAAAAGTAAAATGTTAGAGGTTTCCCTCCACCCCATAGCAATATAATTTGATTCAGCTAGCTGGTCAGTCTACTTTCGGTTTCACTCCTGGCTCCTTGTTAAATTAATACTGCATCAGAAACCTCCCAAGCAGATATCCAAAGTTCTTTGGCATTTCTCCAGTTGTTAATGAGATGTCTCTTCTAGTCCAGGGGAGTCTTTTGATCTTCTTCCAGGAAACCAAGAGTTGAAAGCCTTGATTTTCCTTTTTTTCCCTTTTTCCAGTCATTTCCACACAGTTAGTAATTATTAGAGTTATTAAAACCTTAATATATCAACAAATGCAAAATTTTTAGTCTCCCTTGCTTTCCTGGTGACCTTCAGCTTAAAGACAAACTGCTCTGCAGTGAGAAAAATCCATCACACTCAAAAAAGCCCAGCTGGAGGGACCTGGAAGTGTGAGGGAAAGAGCAATTTTGTAGTGGGCTTGTTGCACAGGAGCACCAAGTTCACTAACTGGCTGATTCAGATTGAATCCCATTCAAAAAGAGTGCAATGGTGTGTGTTTCAGCCAGCCATCCGGCTGCTGCAACTATTCCCTGGGTGCCACCACACTGTCCTGTCTGTGTGTTTGGAAGGGAATGGGAGCTATGCTCCCCCTGGAGACACTCCACTCCTTCTTCCTTAGCTGTGTTGCTCAACAGTTGAGGCAACCTTCACAGTTCTGGGATGCCGATACAAAAGACCTGTAAGTGTGCTGTCAATATATTTACAGTGCAGGGGTTCCTCCGGAGGAGACGGCCACTTGTTTGTTTTGTGTTCATGTCTTGCTTGCCCCAAACTTAACACAGTGGTTAGACTCTACTAAGGAAATGGTCAGAGTGCTTTAATCCATTCTCATTGGAAAAGCTGAAGTTCTGGGCTGGACCTGAATCCCTCCCACAAAATACTGACAGTCTGGAAACACCCTGGGTGCAAACGTGTTTTACTGGGGAAAGGATCTTTGCCTCTTCCTCCTTCCTAACCTGCAGTAGTGCCCTGGCAAATCACAAAGTGCAGGCTCCCTTCATGGTACTCACAGCCACACCGCTTCTAATATTATACAAATTTAATATATCAATAACAAATAATAATAATAATAATAATAATAAATTTTATTTATATCCCGCCCTCCCCAGCCGAAGCCGGGCTCAGGGCGGCTAACAACAATAAAACAGTACAAAAGTACAGCATAAACAACATTCTAAAATCATTCATTATAAAATTAATTAATTCAAGCCACTGGCAACCATTGGGCCAGAGCTCCGCGAAGATTGCCGAGGGAGGGAGTCAGGCTGTGCCCTGGCCAAAGGCCTGGTGGAACAGCTCTGTCTTGCAGGCCCTGCGGAAAGTTGTCAAGTCCCGCAGGGCCCTGGTCTCTTGTGACAGAGTGTTCCACCAGATCAGAGCCACAGCCGAAAAAGCCCTGGCTCTAGTTGAGGCCAGCCTAACTTCTCTGTGGCCTGGGACCTTCAAGATGTTTTTATTTGAAGACTGTAAGTTTCTCTGTGGGGCATACCAGGAGAGGCGGTCCCGTAGGTATAAACACAATAAGGCTATAATGATACAATCTGAATCATTAGGGGTGCATTGCAGCAGTCATTGCAAATCTCCATGAGTCGCCTTTCAGCCAGAAGCTCTGCAGCACAGGTGGTTCTGATGATTCCCCTGTAAGGAAGGCTTACAATGTAGGAGGCTTTGGGGCTTTGGGAGAGGGGGGAAAGTGGGGACATCATAGAAGTATGCATGATGTGGGAAAGGTGCAGAGCGATGTTTTCTCCCTCATAATATCAGAACCTGGATCTCTTTAAGAAAGAGGAATGTTGGCAGATTCAGGCCAGACACAGAGTGCCTAGTGACACTGAAATTTCCTCCTTCCAGAGGCACTGACGGGGATGGCTTTAAGAGAGGATTAGTCAAATTCATGGAGGGTTAGACCATGTTGCACCTCCAGCCGCAGAGGCAGTCTACCTCTGCATACCAGTTGCGGGCGTCCCCAGTGGGGAGAGTGGGGCTGCATTTGGAATCTGCTTGGGGCTTCCCTTGGACATCTGCTGGGCTGCTGAGAGCTGGACTAGATGGGCCTTGGTCTGATCCTGCAGGGCTGTGACAATAAGAGCCTGGAGTATGGCTGCTTCGCGAGCAATTCAGTGAACAGTAGTGTAGAGTTTCATCTCCCTGGGAAGGAGCACGTGCTCAGCAAAGCTGTCTCTTGCTTCTAGTCCTAAAAGTTGGGGTGGGGACATGGAGGTTATTGGTAAAACCTATTTGGTGTTTTGCAACTTTCTGACTAGTTGCAGGACCTTAGCCAGACCTAGCAGAGTATACGCAGAATCCACGGAAGCAAGTGGCAACTTGGCTGCAGACAGGATAGACGAAGCAGGAACCAGGAACTTGTAGTTAGGTGTTTGTTATATACAGTGAACTATTTACAGGAACAGAACACAGATCTTTTGCTAGCTCTCTCTGACACGACTCACAACTCCTACACTCACTGACACACTGAACCACTAGTTAGTATGCCATTAATTATCACTCCCTTGAGAGAGCTTGACCAATCAGGGAGTGGTCTCCATGCCTCTGTTATCACCAGGCAGACTTACTCCTTCACATGACCTTCTGGCTGTCTGCCAAACCTTAATTGACTCTGTGTGAGTAGCTGCACGTACACAGTTTTCCAATAGGGGTGCAGCCTTCTGTAGAGGCCGGAGTCTCTCTCCTGCCTCTCTCTGCCACCTCTGAGGTGCCCTAAAAGGTAGATAGCAGAGGAAGCGAACCAATAGTCATGTTCATCTGTACTGGCTCAGTATGACCTATTCTGACAGATGCTGCCTTTCATATTCATGCCCAAGAGCCTTTCAGCTCCAGAGATCTGGGACTGAACCCGGGATCTGCATGCCAAGGCCAGAGTAAGAAAGAGCCCTTGCCAGCTGGCCATGTTGGGTGCCTGCCTGGAGAGTGGAACCCGGGAGTTTGAAGGACATCGTGCTGCTCCTGGCAACCCCCACCCAACCCGACATCCTCCTCCGCCTGAATCCCGCTTCACCTGGGATGCACTTCCCATCCTGGAGCGGCTGGGGGGGTGGTATTGCTCCCCACCCCCCTTTTCCAGACCCCATTCTCCTCGTTCTTCTTCTTCATGCCCCCTCTTCGCTCCTTCCAGCCTGGTCTCCCTCCCCATGTCCATGGCCTCGGGTGTTTTCCTGAGTGTATCTTCAGAACAACCCTCTGTGAGGGAGGCTAAGCTGGCCCAAGGACTGGCCCAAGGTAGCTCAGCCAAGTTGCCAAGGCCAGCATTTAAGACTGTGCATCCTTTCCCCTCAGATGAGAAAGCCGGGATGAGTCATGCTAGCAGCCTGTGGCCTTGATGGGCTTTGTGGCAGCCCAGCCCAGTTGCTATATTCCACCTCTGAACCGAGGAAGCGCAACTGGAGAGACAGAGCCCAGCGCCATCAACACAATTAGCAGCCACCTTAATGACGAGCACCCAGGACCCTTTCAGGCAAAAGCCACGCGGCAAAGTGCACGGGCAGAGGCGTCGGAGGGCGGGCACCCCAAGGCCAGGTGCTATCTCTGCCTTCTGTCTCTGACCCTTGTCTGCAAGCAGGCTGCCTCCTGGGAGGATCAGCTCTTTTCTCACGGGACAGAAGCGCACGACTTCCCCCTCCCACTTGCCGCCCGCCTCAGTCTTTCTCCAACGGCTCAGTTTAGTGCGCCAAGCAGCTCATCCCAGGTGGGAATTCGGGTGGCACTGCTTGCAGAAGGAGAAGTGGCTGGTGCTGGTGGAAACTCCCTGAAATATACTCTGAGTCGAGTGTGGATTTCATGCTCTTTATTCAGCTCATAGTAACGAGGAATGGAAGTTCCCCCAAATTGTCTGCTTTATATACATTATTTACAGAATGGGCTGCACGTGATTGGCTAATTCCAGGATTCTCCTGTAGGCCAATCAGGTTGAGGATTCACTTCCACCTGGAGCTTGATTGGGTGGCTCCTGCAGACCAATCAAACTGCTGCATTCTGAATCCTATTGTTCTAGGACCAATCAGACCGCTGCATTTTGGATCCTATTCAACTCAGTACATAACACCCCTCCCCTCTAAGTTCCAGTCCTGCCCGGGAGGTTGCATTCATAGTCCTCAAGGTACGCCGGCCGCCTACATATGCGTTGCGGCCTGGGGTGTTCCCTAGTCAGGGGTTCAGGTTCTGGCTCGTGTTCCGAGGATGCTGGCTGTTATGGGGCTGTTTGGTCTGGCGCAACCGGCTCGCTCAGTCGTGGCTCTGGTTCTGGTGTCCTTTCGGCCTTGCGGGTCCTCTCTGTATTTACTGATTCTGCCTCCCCTGCTGGCCCCTCCTGCACTACGGGCCTCATTGCTCCACTGTTCCTTTGGGACACCTCTGACCTGTCCTCCTGGTTTTCTCCCGGGAATCGTCACAGTAGCTGGTCGCAGTGGCGGCGCCAGCATTGGTCCCCCTCCTTTAGCACCTCGTACGACACGGGGCCAGTGATTATGGATAGAGTTGAACCCGTGTCAAGCTCCATGTGGCACGGGGCCCCCTCTATCTGTACCTCTACATTAATTTTCTCTATGTTGGGGTGGGGCAAGTGGTATACCTGGCAGTCCATGATCTCCGTCGAGTTGCCTTGGTGCATCGGTCATCTGATGCCTGGCGTCGGGTGGGCCGAGCCCGACACACCCGAGCGATGTGTCCCGATTTTCTGCACTGCCTGCACTCTGCGTTGCAGAAACGGGAGGTCTTCCTCTCGTGACTCTCCCTGCAGCTTGCGCAGTTCCCTCCTTCTCATCGAGGCGGCTGTGGTCTGTGCGCTGCTTGAGTGCGCTGCTGTACTCGGTGCACCTCCTCCCTGTCGGATCCTGAGTCGTAGGCGAAGTCTTCGTGGTGGACCCTCGGTTGGGACGGCAGGCTCGGCCGTGCCTCTTGCGTCGACCTCTCGGCAGCTTCCGTTGCCAGGGCCTCCTCCAGAGCGACCTGGAACGTTAGGTCCTTCTTGGCGTAGAGGCGTTGTTGCAGCTTCTCATCCTTTAGGCCACTGCCGAGGTGGTCACGAAGCAAATTCTCCAACTCTGAGAAGTTGCAGAACCGGGCGGCTTGGCGGAGAGAGGTCACAAACCCAGTTATGGTTTCCCCAGGGGCTTGCCGCTTTGTGTAGAAGACATTTCGACGAGCCACCACCGAGGGCTGCGGCAAGAAGTGCCCCTTCAGATGTTCCATTATTGTTTTGTAAGGAACAGTAGCGACGTCTTCAGGCGCAAGGAGAGCCCGGGCGATTACGAACATCTCCTCTCCGCAGACACTCAAGAATATTGCCCTCTTCTTGGCATCATTGGTGACCCCTTTGGCTTCTAGGAGGAAAGTGAAACGGGAGGCGTACACTTCCTAGTCTCCTGATGCTGGGTTGAACGACGAGAAGCTGCTGTCGGTTGCCATCCTGAGTTCCTTGGGTCCCGGAGCTGAAGCCTGGATACACGGTGTGAGGCAGCGGTGTGGCAGGTGGCGGTGCTGCAGTGCTGTGTGTGGCGGTCAGCTCAGCGGGATCCCACCTTCGTCGCCAGTGAAATATGCTTGGAGTAGAGAGTGGATTTCATGCTCTTTATTCAGCTCATAGTGGTGAGGAGGAATGAAAGTTCCCCCACAATATCTGCTTTATATACATTATTTACACAATGGGCCACACGTGATTGGGTAATTCCGGGATTCTCCTGTAGGCCAATCAGGTTGCGGATTCACTTCCACCTGGAGCTGGATTGGGTGGCTCCTGCAGACCAATCATACTGCTGCATTGTTCTAGGACCAATCAAACTGCTGCATTCTGAATCCTATTGTTCTAGGACCAATCAGAAAGCTGCATTTTGGATCATATTCAACTCAGTACATAACACGCACACTGGCTCCACAAACTGGTCTGGCAGAGCCTGCGGTGGGACGGAAACAGTGGAAGCCTTGAGCCCTACAGAGAAGCAGCTCTGGATCAAGCCCCAAAGGGGATCCACTCAAAACAACAGGGGTAACTCCACCCTCTCGATCACTGCCAATTCAAACACAACACCACGATCAGCACCAGCTGGGACGTGGCCTGTTACACAAAGGCAGCCACCCTGCAGCTACATGGGCCACTTTGAGGAAGGGGAGCCGGGGCGTGTAGTGGTTAGAGTGCCATGGAGGAAAAGGTGGGGACATAAATGCAATAAATGCAATAAATAAATAATAAAAGGGCTCACCACCACCTTGGGATGACCACCAACATGGAGAGCTTTAAAAATGAATTAGACAAATTCACAGAGGAAAATAAGGCTGCCCACGGCTACCAACCACAATGGCTGTATACTCCTGTTATGGAACCTCTACCTGTGGGCCTAATTAGGCTTTGTGAGACATCCTCATTTGGCCCCACCCACCTGGCCATCTCCCCAACATCACAGGATGCAAGAGATGTAAACACTGAAAGGGCTGCTCTGAAAATGGAGAATTGGGACTGCACTCATAATATTTCCTTTCCAGAGGAAGAACCCTGAACTTTCTTTTACAAGCTGCCAGGCTCAATCCTGCCATTCAGCCGTTCATTTATTTGTTTTACATTTACAGTATATATCATCTTTTCCTTCAGGGAGCTCAATGTGCTGCGCACGGGTCTCCTCCTCCCCCATTTAATACCCACAACCAGTCTGCGCAGCTGGTTAGGCTGAGAGGCAGCAACTGCCCCAAGGTCATACATACCAAGTGAGCTTTATTGCAGAGCGGGGATTTGAACCCTGGTCTCCCAGGTCCTAATCCAACGCTCGCTCTATTATACCATACTGGCTCTCACTATGATGCTAGGCAATTGACTGGTGGGCGGCTCCTCCTTCCTACCAAAATGACCCACAGAGGGAGGGAGAGTCCTGGCTCTAGGCTGCTGGCTGGATCCAGTTCCACACCCAAGGCATATGCAAACCAGAGTCAGGAGTGGCACACTTTGAACATCAATTGCTGGGGTGCAGCGGCAGAAGGGGGAAATTTCCTCATGCCCTGCTTGGGGGTTTCCCAGAGGCATCAGATTCTGAGAAGCAGGAACTGGGCTCTTTCCCTCCTGGACTGTCTCTGACCCTCCATGTCATCCACAAACATAGGATTGGGGTATGTGCACAAAAACACATTACTCTTTTTTAAAAAACTCATATGGTAATTGTCAGGGAACTGCCATCAGCTCAGAGGCGAGAGGTGGAAGGGCAGCTGGATTACAGAGAGCCTCCAAAGATTGTGGGAAGCAGCACTTCCTCAGCGGAGGAGGAAAGCCCCGCCTCTAGTGGGGAAGAGCTGCAGGGCTCGGAGGATGCAAGAAAGAGCCAAGACACTGTGCCTGAGCAAAGCGGGGGGAAGGGAGGTCCCCCTTTACCCAAGCCTTCCCTGCGCAGTAGGTTTTCACGCAGAGAGGGGAGGCGTCAGCTGGGGGTCAAGAGACTACTCTGCTGGGGAAAGTTTAAGGACCGCCCACTCTGAGATTCTGCTAGTGAGTGAGCAAGACATGAAATTGAGGCGCTCTGCACTGTAAATGTTTTGCACCAATAATAAAGCCTTTGAAAAGACCAGTGAGGGATCTTGCCTGTTCGCTCTCGAGCAACCAAGCCGATAGGCATAACAGTAATTCTCGACCAGTGCCGTCCCTGTCATTAGCCAGAGTGAGGTGGCAGCCTCTTGCAGCTGCAGTGGCAGCCTCCAGCCCTGTGTAAGGAAGCTTTTAATGTTTAATAGACTATTGTATTTTAATATTCTATTGAAAGCTGCCCAGAGTGGCTGGGGAAACCCAGCCAGATGGGCGGGGTATAAATATATTATTATTATTATTATTATTATTATTATTATTATTATTATTATTATCATCATCATCATCATCATCATCATCATCCAGCAATTCTTCCTGAAGCCACTGGCTGTGCCTCACAGCCTGGCCTGGCATTGGCCATCCTAAGCTAGCCTGCTTCTCTGAAGTGTGAGGTCGGACTCTGTTCTCATTGTTTCACCTGCCGGTCCACTCACCTTCTGGGTGAGGAATGTGAGGAGGGCACAATCTTACCCTTTGCCTCAGGCAGCAAAACATCTTGGGCAGCCCTGGTCTGCACCAGTGTCCCTTCACAGGAACATAGCAAGTTACCAGACCTTTGCTCCATCTATCTAGCTCAAAGGTTCCCAAAGTGGACAGTAGCACCCCGGGGGGCAGTGGAATTACCTGGGGGGGGGGGCACTGAGAGGTAAGGGGGCAGCAGGGGGGCATTGGAAGTGTAAGTGACTATCAGGCTCTGAAGCGCTGGTATCACTAGATCAATTCAAGTTCATCCGTTTTGCTGAGTTAATGAAACTTACTAGTTGCAACTGCATTTTGAACAATGGGAAATCAACACTGTTTGACGGTGTTGTGATCTTTTTTTAGTGGGTCGTGCAAACTGCTAATCTGAATAATGCATTTTATAAGGTAGAGTAAAGTCACTGGGGATGAGTTGATGAAACCAAGGGGGCAGTGGCCCCCAAAAGTGGGGGAGCCACTTCTCCACACCAACTGACAGAGTTTCAAGCAGAAATCTCTTCCAGCCGTACCTTGATCTGTGGCTGGGGTTCGAACCCAGGACCTTCTGCTCTGTCAATGAGCTATGGTTCTTCCACATACTCCATGCCCTTCCACAACCATTGCCTTCTTCTCCCCTGCTCCACATGTTTATCCACAAAGATGCCCATTTGCAGCAGGATTGGACTGCAAAGTCTCACCTGGACCCGGTGCCAGAGGCGGTAATGCACGGTGGTGCTGATTTCCTCGTAGTCGCTGACCAGAGAGGAGGAGATGATGGAGGAGCCTGCCTGGGTGCTCAGGTACCTGGGGCAGAAATGGAAAAAGTTTGTTTGTTTGTTTGTTTGTTTAGTAGACACTTCTGTTTTGTTTTTTGCCAAAGCAACTCAACCACTCACCAACAAACAAACCCACATATATACATTAAAATATGGCAGGGATGGGCATACATTAATACATCCCACTTACTGTAAAAGGCATAGATAGGTAAAAGCCTTGTTTAAAAGGAATGTTTTTGCCTGGCGCTGAAGATATGTAACGATGGCACCACCTCCCCGGGGAGAGCGTTCCACAAGCAGCAGAGGTGCCATGATGACCCTCACTTTTAGACTCCAGGGCCAAATTCATTCTGCTCACTTGAGCTTTAGTAGTCATTCCTTTGTATTAGTAGGTGTGCTGCATCCACAGTTCTCCTTAATTCATGAATGCTCATTGCTGTCCTGAGGATTCTTGTAGCAAACTTTTGTTATTTCCTGCTGTGATTTTATACTGAATTCTGTAAAGTGTCCTGAAGATTTATTTTTATTTTATTTTTTTAAGGAAAAAGCCAGGCTGCAGATTCTTAAGATAAACACTGACGAGATTCGTGGCACCTAAACAGATTTGTTATGGCATGAGCTTCCCTCTGCATTAGTTACAAGAATAAACCTTTAAGGTGTTTTTGCTGCAAAACAAATTGCTAACATACGCAAATATCTTTGCCTGGGCAGACCTGAACTTCTCCGTTAGCCAGCCTAGTACTTGTTTTAATTAATACAAAGAGTGAACTAGCCACACTCACTCACACACACCTGCCTAGCAGATAATCCATTTTTGCTGTTCCCATGCCCACAGAAGCTCCGTCTCCCTATCTGAAACGCAAATGGTGCCAGCGCCACCTTGTGTCCACCCCCCAAAAAACCACACAAGGGTGGCCCACAATCTATTGCTTATCACACACAAATACTGTACCGAAGAGTTTTTCTGGATGAGGCCAATGGCTCATCTAGCCCAGCCTCCTGTTCTCACAGTGGCCTATTATGGGAAGCCCACAAGCAGGATTCAAGCACAAGAGCCCTCCCCCCCCCCCTCCTGTGGCTTCCAGCAATTGGAGTTTGCACGTGTTGCTGACTCTGACCGTGAAGGCAGAGCATAGCAATTGTGGCCAGGAGCCATTGATAGCCCTATCCTCCTCTGTGAATTTGTCTAATCCTCTTGTAAAGCCATGTAAGTTGGTGGCTCTCACTGCCTCTGCCTTCTATGGGAGCGAGTTCCATAGTTTAGTGATGCACTGCAGGAAGAAGACCTTTCCCAGAAAAACCATTCGATTCTGCAGTTTTCACCTCAAGGCAAAAAATTTTGTGTCCGGATTTTCACTTTTTGAAACATGGCAACCCTAATATACATCCTTCTTTCCATCATGGAAACACACATCTGGTTCCCACCTATAAGGTGACCAGACCTGGACCTGCTTAGCTTTGGCTAAATGGTGCCATTATTTGCTTTAGGAAGCTTTTCTATACCAAGAAAAATCATTGGTCTACATTGCCTTGGTCAGACCACACCTGGAATACTGTGTCCAGTTCTGGGTGCCACAAATTAAGAAGGATATTGACAAGCTGGAAGGTGTGCAAAGGAGGGCAACCAAGATGATCCAGGGTCTGCAAACCAAGTCTCACGAGGAACAGTTAAAGGAGCTGGGTATGTTTAGCCTGGAAAAGAGGAGGCTGAGAGGAGATGTTAGAGCCAACTTCAAATATCTCAAGGGCTGTCACATGGAAGAGGGAGCAAGCTTGTTTTCTCCTACTCTGGAGGTGAGGACTCAAACCAGTGCCTTCAAGTTACAAGAAAGGAGAAATTCTGACTAAGCATCAGGAAGAACTTTCTGATGGTAAAGTGCTGTTTAACAGTGGAACGGTCTCCCTCAGGAGGTTGTGGGCTCTTCTTCCTTGGAGGTTTTAAAGCAGAGGTTGGGTGGCCATCTGTCATGGATGTTTAGTCGGAATCTCCTTTCTTGTAACTTGAAGCCATTAGTTTGAGTCTTGCCCTCCAGAGCAGGAGAAAAGAAGCCATGTGACAGCCCTTAAGATATTTGAAGATAGCTATAATATCTTCTCTCAGTCTCCTCTTTTCCAGGCTAAACATACCCAGCTCCTTCAAGCACTCCTTGTAAGGCTTAGTTTCCAGACCCTTAATCATCTTGGTCGCCCTCCTCTGCACATGTTCAGAGGAGAGGAGAGATATAGTGGTCATGGAAGACTTCAACTTCTCCAATATCTGTTGAAACTCAAACTCTGCCAAGAATGTAAGGTCCAACAAATTCCTCCATTGCCTCGCTGACAATTTCATTTCCCAGAAGGTGGAAGAAGCAAGAAGGGGATCATCTATCTTGGACCTGGTCCTCACCAACAGGGAGGAGATGATTGATGAAGTGGAAGTGCTCAGAAACTTGGGAGGAAATGATCGTGTCCTCTTGGGTTTCATGATACAGAGGCAAGGGAAAGCTGAGTGTAGTCAGACATGCACTCTGAACTTTAAGGCGGCCAATTTTAAAAAGCTTAAGCAGCTACTGGGTGAGATCCCATGGTCAGAAATACTCAAAGAGAAGGGAGTCCAAGATGGATGGAAGTTTCCAAAAGGAGAAATATTGAAGACCCCCAATTGCAGACAATTCCAACAAGAAAGAAAAGTGGGAGGCATCTAAGGAAACCACTGTGGCTGCATAAGGAGCTTACAGATGAGCTGAGAGTTAAGAAATGGCAAAAGGGGGAAATCACTAAGGAGGAGTATGCACGAGTAGCCAACAGTTGCAGGGGCAAAGTCAGGCTGGCTAAAGCTCAGAATGAGCTCAGCCTTGCAAGAGAGGTTAGAAATAATAAAAAAGGGGTTGGGGGCTATGTCCGAAGTAAGAGGAAGAACAAACAAGTGGAGGGTCCTCTGCATGGAGAAGAAGGGGAAAGGCTATTGGGCGACAGAGAGAAGGCGGAACTACTCAACACCTACTTTGCCTCTGTCTTCACCCAAAAGGAAAGTGATGCCCAACCTGGTGCTAACCAAATCAATGATGAATGGAGGGAGCTGCAGTCCAAGACAGGAAAAGAGATGGTAAGGGAACACCTAGCTACTTTAAATGAATTCAAATCTCCAGGGCCTGATGAGCTGCAGCATACTAAAGGAGCTAGGTGAAAAATAAATCAGGAGGTTGGGGCAGGTAGGAAAGGCCTGAGCAATGACCTGATTCACCTACCTCCTGCCTCCATCTGACACTGCTGCATCCTTGAGCACAGCATTGCCACTGGTGAGATGGCGCTGGAGGGAACTGTAGCCATACCAGGTGTTGGTCATGGTGATCTGGTGCAGACCTGGGCGGGAAGTAAAAGAAGCTCCGTGGCCTGGTTGTGGCAGGGACCAGGCTGTCCGTCATTTATTTGCATCATGTATATTGATTATTGGTTATTTAATTTCTACACCACTTAATATATTAAAAATATCTGTGAGTGATGTACAAAAACCAGGTAACTCAAACAAAATATTACTAAAATACTCAGTTGTTATATTAGTACAAAGTTACAAAGATATATAAAGCAATATCAAATCATTTCCCTTATGACATACCCTGTTTGGTGGGATTTCATCTTACATGCAACAAACACAGACACACAGGGCGCATCTCTCCATTTTACAATGTGAAATTTGGCTTTCCTGGCAGTCTTAAGTGCCTCACCAACCAAATATTGAGTCTCTCTCAGATATACTGTGCTGCCTTTTTGCACTTCTAGGATTTTTTAATTGTATTGATCTGTTTGATTTACTTCAGTAAAAACCTTTAGAGAAGAAAATCTCTAAGCAATGAACAACATCCTAAAAACAAACACCACAGATAATTATCAAGTAAAAATTCTATGCTTCAGAGCAGAACAGAAAACAATCAGATCACCAACTCTCTCAGCCATCTGTACAAGGCAGGGGTGTGGAAACTTTTTCATCCCCCCCCCCCATTTTTTTTTAAATTGATTTTTATAATATTAACGACAAACAAAAACACAAAACAACAAACATAACAAACATAAATCATAACCTTACTGAAAATAACAGTTATTAACTTTGTAAAGTGACTTCCTCGTTTCCCCTTAGTTGAATTTCATTGCAAATCCTTATAACGGTTTTCCAAAACCCAATTTTTATACACTTTAAATTGAACATTAACATCTTTAAATCTTCTCCTTATAGTAGTAAACACATTATTTTATCAGTTGACATAAATACAATCCTAAGCCCATTAAATATCTGGAAGCTATTTCCGATTAGTTTAGCTTAACACATTTAGAATCATAGAATCATAGAGTTGGAAGAGACCACAAGGGCCATCGAGTCCAACCCCCTGCCAAGCAGGAAACACCATCAGAGCACTCCTGACATATGGTTGTCAAGCCTCTGCTTAAAGACCTCCAAAGAAGGAGACTCCACCACACTCCTTGGCAGCAAATTCCACTGTCGAACAGCTCTTACTGTCAGGAAGTTCTTCCTAATGTTTAGGTGGAATCTTCTTTCTTGTAGTTTGGATCCATTGATCCGTGTCCGCTTCTCTGGAGCAGCAGAAAACAACCTTTCTCCCTCCTCTATGTGACATCCTTTTATATATTTGAACATGGCTATCATATCACCCCTTAACCTCCTCTTCTCCAGGCTAAACATGCCCAGCTCCCTTAGCCGTTCCTCATAAGGCATCGTTTCCAGGCCTTTGACCATTTTGGTTGCCCTCCTCTGGACACGTTCCAGGTTGTCAGTGTCCTTCTTGAACTGTGGTGCCCAGAACTGGACACAGTACTCCAGGTGAGGTCTGACCAGAGCAGAATACAGTGGCACTATTACTTCCCTTGATCTAGATGCTATACTCCTATTGATGCAGCCCAGAATTGCATTGGCTTTTTTAGCTGCCGCGTCACACTGTTGGCTCATGTCAAGTTTGTGGTCAACCAAGACTCCTAGATCCTTTTCACATGTACTGCTCTCAAGCCAGGTGTCACCCATCTTGTATTTGTGCCTCTCATTTTTTTTGCCCAAGTGCAATACTTTACATTTCTCCCTGTTAAAATTCATCTTGTTTGTTTTGGCCCAGTTCTCTAATCTGTCAAGGTCGTTTTGAGGTGTGATCCTGTCCTCTGGGGTGTTAGCCACCCCTCCCAGTTTGGTGTCATCTGCAAATTTGATCAGGATGCCCTTGAGTCCATCATCCAAGTCGTTGATAAAGATGTTGAATAAGACCGGGCCCAAGACAGAACCCTGTGGCACCCCACTAGTCACTCTTCTCCAGGATGAAGAGGAACCATTGATGAGCACCCTTTGGGTTCGGTCAGTCAGCCAGTTACAAATCCACTGAGTGGTAGCATAGTCAAGTCCGCATTTTACCAGCTTCTTTACAAGAATATCATGGGGCACCTTGTCAAATGCCTTGCTGAAATCAAGGTAGGCTACATCCACTGTGTTCCCTTCATCTACCAGGGTTGTAATTCTGTCAAAAAACGAGATCAGGTTAGTCTGACATGACTTATTTTTCAGAAATCCATGCTGACTATTGGTGATCACAGCATTCCTTTCTAGGTGCTCACAGACTGTTTGCTTAATGATCTGCTCCAGAATCTTCCCTGGTATTGATGTCAGACTGACTGGGCGATAATTATTTGGGTCCTCTCTTCTCCCCTTTTTGAAAATAGGGACAACATTTGCCCTCCTCCAGTCTGCCGGGACTTCGCCTGTTCTCCAGCAATTCTCAAAGATGACTGCCAGTGGTTCTGAGATCACATCTGCCAGTTCTTTTAATACTCTTGGATGCAGTTCATCTGGCCCTGGAGACTTGAATACATCTAGACTAGCCAAGTATTCTTGTACTATCTCCTTAGTTATTCTGGGCTGTGTTTCCTCTGCTGAATCATTTGCTCCAAATTCTTCAGGTCGGGCATTGTTTTCTTTATCGGAGAAGACTGAGGCAAAGAAGGCATTGAGGAGTTCAGCCCTTTCTGTGTCCCCTGTTTGCATTTCACCATCTTCTCCTCTGAGTGACCCCACTGTTTCTTTGTTCTTCCTTTTGCTACGAACATACCCATAAAAGCCTTTTTTGTTGCTTTTAACCTCTCTAGCAAGCCTGAGTTCATTCTGTGCTTTAGCTTTTCTGACTTTGTGTCTACACGTGCTGGCTATTTGTTTGAATTCCTCTTTGGTGGTTTCCCCCCTTTTCCATTTTTTGTACACATCCTTTTTTAATCTTAACTCAGTTAAAAGTTCTTTAGATAGCCACCCTGGCTTCTTTAGGGACCTTCCATGTTTCCGTCTCATTGGTATTGCCTGAAGTTGTGCTTTTACTATCTCCCTCTTAACAAACTCCCAGCCATCATGAACTCCCTTTCCTTTCAGTATTACTGTCCATGGGATCTCACCCAGCACTTCCCTAAGTTTTATGAAGTCGGCTTTCTTAAAGTCAAGAAATTGAGTCCTAGTATGCTTGGCTGCTCCTTTCCGCTGTATAGTAAACTTCAGAAGAGCATGATCACTCGCGCCTAATGATCCTTCCACTTCTACCCCACTAACCAGGTCATCAACATTGGTTAGGACCAGATCTAAAATGGCTGTTCCTCTTGTTGCTTCTCCCACTTTCTGGACAATGAAGTTGTCTGCAAGTCCAGTGAGGAATCTGTTTGACCTTATGCTCTTGGCTGAGTTTGACATCCAACAAATATCCGGGTAATTGAAGTCCCCCATTACTACTATCTCCCTTCCTTTTGCATGCTTGGCCATCTGTTCCAGGAAGGCATCATCTATGTCCTCCGTTTGGCTTGGGGATCTATAGTAAACTCCCACAATGAGGTCTCTGTTATTCTTCTCTCCCTTAAATTTGACCCAAATGCTCTCACTTTGGCTTTGATGTTCTAAATCTTGGATCTCTTCACAGGTATACACATCCCTGACATATAACACCACTCCTCCTCCTTTCTTGTCTGGTCTGTTTCTCTGAAATAGATTGTATCCCTCCATTATTACATTCCAATCGTGGGACTTATCCCACCAGGTTTCAGTGATGCCTATTATGTCATATTTAGTTTGCTGTACCAAGAGCTCAAGCTCATCTTGTTTATTTCCCATGCTTTGCGCATTAGTGTACAGACATTGAAGTCCATTAATCATTCCCCCGTGTCTCTTATTTAAGGATTTTTTCCTCCCACCACTAGGTCTGTGTGCTGTTTGCTCCATTTGGTCTATGACATTTGGATGATCATCTTCATCAATTGATAGACTCCTACCTTCAGGAGCACTGTCTCCCTCCCCCACATTAGTCAGTTTAAAGCCCTCCTGATGAGGTTTCTGAGATTTTTGGCAAAAACATTCCTCCCAACCGTTGTGAGGTGCAGCCCATCGCTTGCCAGAAGTCCATCTTTAAGAAACTGCAGTCCGTGATCTAAGAATCCAAACCGTTCCTGTTTGCACCATTTGCGAAGCCAGTTGTTCACTTCCACTATTTTTCCCTCTCTCCCTGGGCCACGTCGTTCAACTGGAAGGACAGATGAGATGACAATTTGTGCATTTAATTGCTTCAATTTCCTGCCCAGAGCCTCGTAGTCTCTTTTGATCCTCTGGAGGCTAATGCTTGCAGTTTCATTGGTTCCCACATGAACCAAGAGGAAGGGGTATTTGTCAGTGGGTTTTATGATTCCTTGCAGTCATTCAGTTACATCTTGGATCTTAGCCCCGGGGAGACAGCACACTTCCCGAGACATCTTGTCAGGCCCACAGATCACTGCTTCTGTTCCCCTCAGTAGGGAATCCCCTATCACCACTACACGCCTCCTCTTAGGTCTGGTCGGGGTTCTTCCGTGAGCTGTCTGTTCCAAGGTCACCTGCACATTCCCTGAGGACTGACTTTGCTGCTCGTCTTCATATACCTGATCAACTGTAATGAGGGAGAGATCCTCAAATGGAGTCTGCTCTTCGTCTTCCATGCTAGAGGAGAGCACCTCAAAGCGATTGTGTATTTCTAAACAATCAGAGTGAACCCTGGGCCTCCTACTTCTTTGAGTCACATTCCTCCATATATCTGGCTCCTGTGTTGGTGAACTAGCCTCCTTCTCAGGGGAGTCCCCTGTCTCCTCCTTGGTGGAGACGCTGTGCTCTGTTGCTTCCAAGAAGAGCTCCAGCTCTCTAATTCTCTGGAGCGTAGATACACGTTCCTCCAGTTGCTGGACTTTGTCTTGTAAGAGGGCAATCAACATGCAATTGCTGCAAGTAAAGCTGCCTGCAACCTTTGGCAAGATGGCAAACATTGCGCAGGAATCGCAGGCGACTGCAGCTGTTCCCTCATCCTCCATCTTGAGAACATGTCGTTGGGGGTGACTACAGCGGTCCTCCATCATAAAAAGCGTGAAGACAGGACAAATAACTCCTCCCCCCCAAAAAAACCTAGGTCTCTGCCAACAAACGTGCGAGACTAGCTCCCCTAAATCTAAAAGATGGATCAAACTGCGCGCTGCCCCCTCTGACCTTTGCACAGGGAGAGCAGCTAATCAGCCACAAAGAAACACACACACACACACACACACACACACACACACACACACACACGAAAACCCTTTTTGCTCCTCCTTCAGCTGCTGCCCTACAAGCTCTGATAAGCTCCTCCCACAGCTAATCACCTACCTCAACAGAAGCCCTGCCCCCTCTGACCTTTGCACAGGGAGAGCAGCTAATCAGCCACAAAGAAACACACACACACACACACACACACACACACACACACACACGAAAACCCTTTTTGCTCCTCCTTCAGCTGCTGCCCTACAAGCTCTGATAAGCTCCTCCCACAGCTAATCACCTACCTCAACAGAAGCCCTGCCCCCTCTGACCTTTGCACAGGGAGAGCAGCTAATCAGCCACAAAGAAACACACACACACACACACAAGAAAACCCTTTTTGCTCCTCCTTCAGCTGCTGCCCTGCAAGCTCTGATAAGCTCCTCCCACAGCTAATCACCTACCTCAACAGAAACCCTGCCCCCTCTGACCTTTGCACAGGGAGAGCAGCTAATCAGCCACAAAGAAACACACACACACACACACACACACACACACACACACACACACACAAGAAAAACCCTTTTTTGCACCTTCTTCAGCTGCTGCCCTGCAAGCTCTGACTAAATAATTAACTAAATAATCATTAAATTTCTTCCATTCTTCGTGGTGTTCCTCCTCCTTCTGGTCGCGGACTCTTCCGGTTAGGTCGGCTAGCTCCAAAAAGTCCATCATCTTCATCTGCCATTCTTCTACTGTTGGTAATTCTTGGGTTTTCCACTTTTTAGCTAACAAAATACGAGCCGCAGTTGTGGCATACAAAAATAATTTAACATCTTTCTTGGGCATTTCCAAGCCTGTTATTCCAAAAAGAAAGGCCTCTGGTTTCTTTATAAATGTATATTTCAACATTTTTTTCAATTCATTATAAATCTTTTCCCAGAAGTCTTTCACCTTGGGACAGGTCCACCACATATGAAAGAATGTTCCTTCCTTCTCTTTACATTTCCAACATATATTATCACAATTGTGATACATCTTTGCTAATTTTACAGGAGTCAAATACCATCTATACATCATCTTCATAATATTTTCCTTTAACAAAGTACATGCAGTGAACTTGACCCCTTTCTTCCACAATCTTTCCCAGTCTTCAAACATTATTGTAATGGGAATAGGGGTTGCTTGTGTGTAAACCACCAACTGCTCCAAGCTGCTTGGGGTGGTTGCGCCTTTCCCTGGCTGAGCAGCCCTTAGGCTCGGCTGCTTCAGTCGCTGGCAGAATCCGTTAGTGGGCGTTTTCTAAACTTCTTCCAACATAAAAATTCCTTGACGCCCAGTCTCCGCCTAGATTCTCTGCACGGAAGCCTTCTGCGCAGTGTGGGCATGCCAAGCGGGGGTCCGGTGTTCTCCCCGCTGATCTCACTTGAAGAGTCTCGGAGCCCTCCCTCCGAAGTGCTCTCAGCCTCCCCTTTCTTCCTGGTGTCTCCTGGATTGCCTTTCCCAGCGGAAGCTCTCTCTCTCTCCTTGCTATTCCCCTCCCCTGCATAATTAGGGCGACCTCCCTCTCCTCTGGTCTCTGATGGCAGTTCCCTGACATCCACCTTCCTCCCAGGGCCCCCCTCCCCTCCCGTCCGTTCCTGGGACGGTGAAGTGGGGAACCCCCTGAAGGAGCTATCCTCCTCCTCAGATGATTCCAACACTGCTCTCCACCTGCGGTTGTCTCTTTCCGTTTCCCACTCTTCCCAGTCGGATTCCTCCCCTTCGGATCTTCCCCCTTCTTCCTCTTCAGAGGTGGGAAATCCCACAAACTCTTCCTCATCCTCTGTGTTGCCAAATTGCTCCTTCCAAAACCTCCCTAACGGCTTGGGCTTCCTTGGGAACCTGCGATGGAACTCCTCCTCCAGATACTCATCCCGGATCTCTTCCGCTGGAACCCAAGTGTTCTCCGATTCGGGCTCCCCCTCCCAAGCCACCAGATATTCCACCTGTCTCCCTCTCCACCTGGAATCAAGAATTTCAGCTGCATGACTACTTAGTTCCCTTTCCTCCACCCATGGATGCATGGGTGTTTCTCTTCCTTGTCCCAGAAATTCCCTCCCTTCCCTGTACGGTGAGAGTAGAGATCTGTGAAACACCGGGTGCAGTTTCATGTTGCTGGGCAATTTGAGTCTGAAAGCCACCGGATTCACTTGTTGTGTTACCTCAAAAGGTCCCAATCGTCTTGGCCGTAATTTCTTACAACTCCCTTTGAACGGTAACCCTTGGGTAGACAACCACACCTGATCTCCCACTCTTATAGTTTCCCCTTCTCTGCGGTGCTTGTCTGCCTGCCTCTTGTACGCTTCTTTCGCCCTTTCCAGGTTAACCCTGAGTTGTTGGTGTAACGCCTCCATTTCTTCCACAAATTGTTCGGCCGCCGGCACACTCCACCTCCCCTCCCCCTCCCCTGGGAAGGCCCTGGGGTGACACCCGTAATTGGCCATGAACGGACTCATCCCCGTGGACACATGTTCAGCGTTATTGTATGCAAATTCGGCCAGCGCTAGTTTTTCCACCCAATCGTTCTCCCTTTCTTCTTGCTGCTGAGGCAATCGGTAATGGGAGCTGTCAGGTGGGCGAAGTTCTTGATGAACTTCCTGTAGAAATTTCCAAACCCCAAGAACCTCTGCATGTCTTTCCGGTTCTTGGGCGTCTTCCATTCCAGCACTGCCTGCACCTTGCCTGGGTCCATGGCTAAGCCCTTGTCAGACAACCTGTAACCCAGGAACTCTACCTCTCGGGCGTGGAATTGGCATTTCTCCAACTGGACCCACAGCTGGTGCTCCTGCAGCCTCTGCAGCACTTCCCTGACGTCCTTTACATGCTGCTCCTCGTTCTCTGAGTAGATTAGCACGTCGTCCAAGAAAGCTATGCAATTCTTGTAGAGCAGGGACCCCAGCACATGGTGCATAAAACTTTGAAATGTGCTGGAGCCTGATTGGAGTCTGAAGGGCATAACTAAGTACTCAAAGGCCCCCAGAGGGGTGAACATGGTGGTTTTCCATTCATCCCCCTCCCTCATCCTTATCAAATTGTACGCCCCTCGAAGGTCCAACTTGGTAAAAATCTTCCCTTTCCTTACTCTGGCCAAAATATCATCGATTCTCGGCATGGGGAAGGTCACTGGTTCCGACACAAGGTTCAAGGACCTATAATCTACGATCAATCTGGGCTCTTTGGAGTCTCTCTTGTCCACAAAGAACACCGGACTGCCCCCCACCGCCCTTGATTCGTGTATGAAACCCCTCTTCAGGTTCTTATCAATAAACTTCTGCAACTCTTGCATCTCCCTGTCCGACATGGCATACAGCTTACCCACTGGCAGCTGGGCCCCTGGGAGTAGGTTGATCTGACAGTCAAAAGGCCTGTGGGGGGGTAGCCTGTCTGCCTCCTTCTCACTGAAGACTGCTTCCAGGTCTGCATACTGAGGTGGCACTCTCCCCTTCTCTCCTACCGCCATCCCTGCCACTCTGGCCACTGCCATCCTCTGGGTCTCTCCCCCGTGGCAGTGCTCCATGCAGTAAGCTGACCCAAAGGAGACTGTTCGCTGGTGCCATCCCACCACTGGATCGTGCAGTGCCAGCCAGCTCATACCCAATATGATTGGTGGTCCTGCTAGTGTGGCTACGTGAAAGGCAATTGTCTCTGTGTGTCTGGAGACTTTCATTCTCATGGGAGGGGTCTGGTGGGTCACTTCCCCCCCTAGAAGTTCCCTCCCATCAATGGTCGTTACTTGCAAAGGGTGCTCTAGTGCCAATACGTGGAGCTGATGTTCTAGGGCAAATTCCCTGCTAAAAAAGTTGCAAGAGCTCCCTGAATCCAACAATGCCTTCACCTTGATTGGGTGCCCATTGGGGAGTTCTAGCACCACCTCTATGGCGATGGCTGCCTGGGGAGGGTCTGGCTTGGGCACTTTTACTGGGTGCTTGCCTGGCTGCTGTGCCCGCTCTTGGGCAGCCAAGCACTGGCGTTTCCCTGTTCCTTTTCCTCCTCCTGCTCCCCACCAACTGCCCCCACCATTCCTTGCCACGCCTTCCTCTGAGGGCAGACCCTGGCAAAATGTCCCGGCTGTTGGCAGAGAAAGCATTTCTTGGCGGTTTCCCCCTCCTTCTTGCGAACCTCGCCAGAGTTTGAAACCCCACGCGCGTGCGCGCCTCCAATCTCCATTGGTTCCTCTGGCGGTTGAGATTGCCCTGGCATCTCAGGAATGCGGTTGTCATGCCAACGCTCGCCTCTCCCTTCCCGCCTTTCCATCGCCTGCATCTCTTGCCTTACTTCCACCGCAAGCGCCCTCTTGGTCAGCTGGTCCATCGACTCCGGGCGGGGCGAGCGGGAAAGTTCATCTTTAACCCAAGGGGATAACCCCTCCTCAAATAACATCTGCACCGGTTCCGAACTCAGTTCCCACCCAAGTTTGTGGATCAACATGGCAAAGCGTGACCAGTACTCCCTCACTGATTGGTTCCCTTGCTTGCAACCCATCATTTCCTTGCGCGTCACGCTCAGCTCCACTTCGCTCGAAAACATATGGTCCATGGCGCTAAAAAATTTCCTCAGATCCTTTAACGCGGCATTTTCAGACGCCATTAAGGGCCGGACCCATTCCCTGGCCCCGTCCTGAAGGTGCCCTATCACAAAAGCCACCCGAGCCCCGTCGTCCACAAAATCATCATACTGCAGGTCCAGCGCATACTTCACCTCTGTCTTAAATGCGTTATAATCTCTGGGGTTGCCCCCAAACTTCTGCACTAGTCCTGGTACCTTCCTTGCGATGGGGGTGGGCTTCCCCTGGGCATCTTGAGTCCGCCTTTCATCCAGCCGCGCCGCCAGAATAGCCAGCTGCTGTTCCAAATCTCTGTTTCTCTCCTCCAGAGTAGGTCCCCCTCTGGCTCCCTCCGCAGCGCCTGCTCCTCTGGTTTGACTCATGACGGTGCCCCTCTTCTCCTGCACACAAGCAACATAAAGGACTAACGGATTGCTGTAATGGGAATAGGGGTTGCTTGTGTGTAAACCACCAACTGCTCCAAGCTGCTTGGGGTGGTTGCGCCTTTCCCTGGCTGAGCAGCCCTTAGGCTCGGCTGCTTCAGTCGCTGGCAGAATCCGTTAGTGGGCGTTTTCTAAACTTCTTCCAACATAAAAATTCCTTGACGCCCAGTCTCCGCCTAGATTCTCTGCACGGAAGCCTTCTGCACAGTGTGGGCGTGCCAAGCGGGGGTCCGGTGTTCTCCCCGCTGATCTCACTTGAAGAGTCTCGGAGCCCTCCCTCCGAAGTGCTCTCAGCCTCCCCTTTCTTCCTGGTGTCTCCTGGATTGCCTTCCCCAGCGGAAGCTCTCTCTCTCTCCTTGCTAGTCCCCTCCCCTGCATCATTGGGGCGACCTCCCTCTCCTCTGGTCTCTGATGGCAGTTCCCTGACAATTATATTATGTCCTAAATCTCTTGCCCAATCTATCATCACAGATTTAACTTGTTCATCTTTCGCATGCCACTCCAGCAAAAGCTTATACATTTTAGATAAATTTTTACCTTCAGTATCCAACAACTCCGTCTCCAACTTAGATTTTTCCAAGGCAAAACCATTTCTCTTATCCAATTTATACAATTCATTAATCTGGTAGCCAATTTAGCTTATATTTAATTTGCTCAAATGATTTTAATTTATAACCTTCCTCCTCCTCTATTAATAAATCATAATATCTCAGCATTTGGTATCCATATTTATTTTTTTCTGGGCCTTTGCCTCCATTGGTGAAAGCCATCTGGGCGTCTTTCTTTCTAAAAGGTCTTTGTATTTTATCCAAACATTATACAACGATTTCCTAATTATATGATTTTTAAATGCTTTATGGGCTTTTACCTTATCATACCACAAATATGCATGCCAACCAAACACATTATCGAATCCCTCCAAGTCTAATAAGTCTGTATCTTCTAATTTTATCCAGTCTTTAATCCAACACAGTGCAGCAGCTTCAAAATAATTTTTTAAATCTGGCAGAGAGAATCCCCCTCTTTCTTTGGAATCCGTTAGTAATTTATATTTAATTCTGGGTTTTCTCCCCTGCCAGATAAATCCAGAGAGAGCTTTTTGCCATTCTTTAAAACCTTAATAATTTTAGCTTTTTGTTCATGATAGATTGCTTTAATACCATTTAGAAAGTCATGACCCATCCCCATACTCTCTAAGTTATGTAACATAAAACTCCAAAAAACATTGTCAAAGGCTTTTTCAGCGTCGATAAACATTAACATTGCTTTACAACTCTTCGTTGCTTCTAGCTTTTCCAAAATATCCACAATGTTTCTAATATTGTCTTTCATATGTCTTCCAGGCAGAAATCCTGCCTGATCTTTATGAATATATTCAGATAAAACCTTCTTTAGCCTATTAGCCAATATATTTGCAAAAATTTTATAATCCATATTGAGTGGATTTGTCTGTAGTTTTTAACATTGGATCTATCCTGACCCTGTTTAGGAATCAGAGTAATGTAGGCTTGTTTCCAGGTTTCAGGTCCTTTGCCCCCCCCCCCCCCCCCCGTAAAATTGAATTAGATATTTCTACCAGAGGTTGCATAAGCCAGTCTTTCAATGTCTTATAATATTTTGCTGATAGAGCATCAGGTCCTGGTGTCTTGCCAAGTTGCATTGAGTTTATTGCGTTTTCTTTCAAATATTCAGAAATTTACAGAATAAAAAGTAGAAAATAAAAGTAAGAAAAAGAAAGTATACATAAATTCCAACTTTCCAAAATACTTTAACAATTCCGTTTTTTTTTATTATTATAACTTTTATTTCCAATATTCACTCTTTTAAAATCACAATAGAAAAAAAAAAGACATCGCAAAATAAACAGATGTAGACAATAAAATATCAAGACGTAAATACATTTCTCCGAAAGTATTAATTATCATAACATCATAACATAACATCATTCTGACTTCCCTCCACCGCGATTTAAGCTATATCCCATTTATACCCTTCTTGCAGTTCCTTCTTTCTACCTTTATCTTTACTTCACAGATTCTATAATTCACCTACTGTTATTTTAATATTACCTAAGTTTTTCTCCATGTATGATATAAATTTGTTCCAATCATTAATAAAGATTTTATTACTCTGATGCCTGATCTTCTGTGTCATTTTTGCTAGCTCAGAGTACTCAAATAGCTTGTTTTGCCATTCACTTATAGTTGGGATTTTAGATGATTTCCAGTTCTGTGCCAACAGCAGTCTTGCTGCTGTCGTTGCATACTGGAACATGGTTTGGTCTTCTTTTCTAATCTCCTCACCGACCATTCCCAGAAGAAATGCTTCTGGTTTTTTAGGAAATGTGTATTTCAGTATCTTTTTCAATTCATCATAGATAGAACCCCAGAACCTCTTCACTTCTTCACACGACCACCACATATGATGGAAGTCGCCCTCTTTTTTTTTACATTTCCAACATCTTTTGTCTCCAGTCTTGTACATTTTTCCAAGCTTAACAGGAGTAATATGCCAACGATACATCATTTTTTCCATATTTTCACGGAGGCTAACGCATGCTGTAAATTTCATGTCCTTAGTCCAAAGTTTCACCCATCTCTCATATTCTAAACTATATCCCAAATCTATGGCCCACTTTATCATGACCTCCTTCACCTCCTCGTCTTTTGTATCCCATTCCAGTAATTGATTGTACATTTTGGATAGAAGCTTACTCTTTCCTTCTAATATTTCCACTTGGAATTTTGATTTTTTCTCATTCATCCCTATTTTTTTGTGTTCATTCCATAGGGCGTTAATTTGGTGAACCTGTAACCACCCTATTGATTTATCTTTTAGTTCTTCAAATGATTTAATTCTCCACCCCTTATCCGATTTGGTCAGGAGATCTTCGTAGGTCCATCTTTGGCTTCTCGTGTTTAAATTTTTAAGGGATGAGATATTAACTGGAGATAGCCACCAAGGTATGCCCTTTTCCAACAGTCTTTTAGTTCTATTCCAAACCTCTAACAACGCTCCTCTAACAATGTGGTGGGAGAAACCCTTATGCACCCTTTCTTTATCTTGCCATAAATAGGCATGCCAGCCAAATCTAGCATCAAATCCTTCCAGGTCTAACACATCTAAGTTTTCCAGAACTATCCAGTCCTTAACCCAACATAGGCATGCAGCCTCATAATATAATTGCAAATTTGGGACGGCAAACCCCCCTCTTTCTCTCCTGTCTGTGAGCAGTTTAAACTTAATTCTTGCTCTCTTCCCCTGCCAGATAAACCTGGACAGGGTCCTCTGCCATTCCTTAAACATTGTTGTTCCTCTGATTACTGGAATATTCTGAAATAAAAATAATATTTTTGGAAGGATGTTCATTTTTATGGCTGCCATTCGTCCCTCCCAGGAGAGTGTTAATCTACTCCAGATGTCTAAATCTTTTTTAATCTCACTCCAGGTTTTTTTGTAATTATTTTCCACTAAATTTATATTTTTTGTAGTTACCCAAATACCCAAATACTTCACCTTTTTCACTACCTTAATTCCTGTTTGTTGTTCTAATTGATTTCTTAAGTCTTCCGCCAAATTCTTAGTCAGTATTTTTGTCTTATTTTTATTTAACTTAAACCCAGATAACTTCCCAAACTCCTCAAGCACTTCCAAGACTTTTTCCACGCTTTTTAGTGGCTCTTCTAATGATATCACTAGATCATCGGCGTATGCCTTTAATTTATATTCCTTCACTCCAAGTTTAATTCCTCTTATTTCCGGTGTTTCCCTTATTTTATTTGCAATTATCTCCAGTACCATAATAAACAGGAGGGGGGACAGAGGGCACCCCTGTCTTGTACCTTTTGATATCATAAATGAGTCTGTTAAATTATTATTAATAATTAATTTCACTCTTTGGCTCGAATAAATTGCTTTGATACCCTCCAAGAAGGGCCCCTCTATCCCTACCCTTTCCATACACTTTACAAGGAAACACCAGGATACATTGTCGAAAGCTTTTTCGGCGTCGACGAATACCAAAGCTGCAGGAATTTCATTTTTAAACTCTAAATATTCAATGATGTTTATTATATTTCTTATGTTGTCCTTCAGCTGTCTGCCTGGCAAAAAACCGGCTTGGTCTTTATGAATTGATTTTATCAAATATTTTTTCAGTCTTTTTGCCATTATCTCAGCAAATATTTTATAATTGTTATTGAGTAGTGATATCAGCCTATAGTTTTTTACGTCAAGTTTATCCGCCTCCGGTTTTGGTATTAGGGTAATATGGGCCTCTCTCCACGAGTCCGGTATCCTCCCTCCCTGTAAGATATTATTAAATACGTCACATAAGACAGGTGTTACATATTCCTCCAGGACTTTATAATATTTTTGTGACAGACCATCTGGACCTGGAGCTTTCCCTGGTTTCATTTTTTTAATAGCCTCCTTAACCTCATCCGTCGTTATTGGTTTATTTAGATGGGATTTTTCATCGTCTGTCAGCCGCTCACCCCCATTTTTCTCCAAATATCTTTCTATTTCTATTGTATCTTCATCCTCCTTTCTTTTGTACAAGGTTTCATAGAACTGAAGAAACTTTTCCTTTATTTCATTTGGGTCTTCTATTATATGTTCCTCTATTTTAATCTTATTAATCACCATTTGTTTTTTCCTTTTCCTTAATTGCCATGCTAACAATCTCCCCGTCTTGTTTGCAGACTCAAAGTATTTTTGTTTCATTGATTTTATCCTCCATTCTACCTCTTGCCCTAATAATGTTGAGTATTGAGTTTGCAGCACTTTGGCTATTTGTTTCATCTTTTCATCCTCTGGGTTTATTATTAATTTTTCCTCACATTCTTTCAGTTGTTTCACTATTTCTTCCTTTTTTAATTCTCTTAACTTCCTTCTATAACTATTCTGCTGAATCAAGAATCCTCTGAGGACCGCTTTACTTGCTTCCCAGACTATGTCAATTTTGGTTCCTTTGTTTAAATTCCATTCAAAATACTCTTTCAGGGTGTTTTTTGCTTTCTCAATAATCTCTTCGTTTTCTAATAGGTATTCGTTCATTCTCCACCTGTACTGTCCCAGTGATCTACTTTTTATTTCCAAAATAATTGGGTTGTGATCGGAGAGTGTTCTAGGTTCTATCTCACATTTCCTTGTTCTTAATGATAACTCTCTTGAAATCCAAATCTGATCGATTCTGCCCCAACTCTGATGTACATCTGAAAAGTGTGTAAATTGTCTTATTGTTGGGTTTTTGTACCTCCAAATATCGATCAGATCTAAATTTTCCTGTAAATCTTTAAAAGATTTTGGGAGTTTCCCTTGGTTCGTCTTTCTCTTTTTTTCACTCCTATCCATTTCAGGGTCGGGGACTCCATTTAGGTCTCCTAAAAGAATTAATTTGTGGCTCTCTAATTCTAATAACATTTGTTCCAATTTTTTAAAGAATTCTGCTTTTTTTGTATTGGGGGCATAGACCGTTATTACATTAAATTTTTCTCCTTGATGATTAATTTGAACTCCCAGAATTCTTCCCTCTTCATCCTTACATATTAGTGTCGGTTCCCATTTCTCTTTAACATAAACCACCAGTCCTCTTTTTTTGCTGACATCAGAATTAATAAATTCCACCCCCAACTTTTTATTAATCAATACATGTTTATGTTTTTTAGCTATATGAGTCTCTTGGTAGCATATCACATCATAATTTTTGTTCCTCAAAACTTTCATTATTTTATTCCTTTTGGATTTTTCATTTACGCCATTTACATTCCAAGACAAAAACTTCAAAGACATTACTAAAACTAAGTTCTGGTTGCTCCTCTTTCTCTTCCTAACCTTCTTCCTCCGCTTCCTCCGCTTCTTCGCCGCTCTCTAGTCCCTCTTCATTCCCCTCCCCCCGCCCTCTCCCTCCTTCCCCCCTCCCAACCTCCCTCCCTCCCCCCCTCCCCCCTCCCACCCCCCCTCCTTCTCTGTCTCTGGTATTGTCCTCTGCCTTGCCAAGTTCTTTCTCATATCTCCTCATAAATTTTTCCACTTCCTGTTGGTCTGTCAACTTGAATTTCTTATCCTTAAAGAAGAAAGCAATTCCTTCAGGAAATTCCCATCTGTATCGTATCCTGTTTCTTTTCAGGACTGCTACTATTTGTCTATATCCCTCTCTTTTGCGTAAAATTCTAACTGGGATTTCCTTCAGAACAATTATTGGCCTGCCACCAATTATTAGCTTTTTATGATAACTCGTTTTTAATATTAAATTCTTCATCTCAATTGAGTTAAATATTACTAAACAGTCTCCAAGAGGTCTTTTTATCCTATTTTGGACTATTCTCATTTTTATTCTAAAAGAGTTTTCAATTGTGTATGCGACATCTTCCTCTTTCAGATCTAACCATTTTGCTAACTCTTTGGTCATCTTTTCCTTTATGTTCTCATTTGTCTCTTCCTCTACTCCTCTGAATTTTAAATGTAATTGTTTCTGTCGCATTTCTGTCATAGCAATATTATCCCAGATTTGTTCTTGCGTTTTATTCACCTCTCTCATCTCTTCCTTTATTTTTTCACTCTCTTTTTTCTGTTCTCTCATGTCTTTTTGCAGTTTTTTATTGGTTTCCTCAAATGCTTTGGATTTGACATTGAGTTTATTGCGTATTCCACTTCCTGACTTGTAATTAAGCCGTTTAGTAGATTCTTTTTTTTTTTTAAATATTTTATTAAGTTTTCTTTCAAATATTCAGAAATTTACAGAATAAAAAGTAGAAAATAAAAGTAAGAAAAAGAAAGTATACATAAATTCCAACTTTCCAAAATACTTTAACAATTCCAATCGGACTTCCCCACATCTTCCGAATTCTGCGTTCTTTGCAATTGTAACATCAGCAATTTGTTACCTTATTTCATGTCTTACTGTATCTTTCAAATACTATGTTTCCAAATTTAAAATACTGTATCTCAGTTATTTATACCCTATAAATAAACATAGTATGGTTACTTCATGTTGTCTACCTCATCTTTCTTATAGCTTAATTTCCAATACACCTATTCGAGTTGCTGAAGCAAAAGTTTCCAAATCGTACACATTCTTAACATTCATACAACTTATAATGTTTTTGCAGATAGTCCTTAAATTTTTTCCAGTCCTCCTCCATTATTTCTTCTCCCAAATCACGGATTCTGCCAGTCATTTCCGCCAGTTCCATGTAGTCCATCAACTGCGCCTGCCATTCTTCCAACGTGGGTAAATCTGGTGTCTTCCAGTGCTTTGCAATAAGAATTCTTGCTGCTGTAGTAGCATACATAAACAAAGTTCTATCCTTCTTTAACACTTTCTGGTCCACCATGCCCAGGAGGAAGGCCTCTGGTTTCTTGGGAAAGGTATACCTAAATACCTTTTTTAGCTCATTGTGTATCATTTCCCAGAAGGCCTTCACTTTTGGGCAGGTCCACCAGAGGTGAAAGAATGTCCCTTCAGCCTCCTTACATTTCCAGCATTTATTGTCAGACAAATGGTATATCTTAGCAAGCTTGACTGGGGTCATGTACCACCGGTATATCATTTTCATAATGTTTTCCTTCAAGGCATTACATGCCGTGAACTTCATTCCGGTGTTCCATAACCTTTCCCAGTCCTCAAACATAATGTTATGCCCAATGTCCTGCGCCCACTTTATCATGGCAGATTTTACTGTCTCATCCTGTGTATTCCATTTAAGCAGCATGTTGTACATTCTAGAAAGTATCTTAGTCTTTGGTTCTAACAGTTCCGTCTCTAATCTCGATTTTTCCACCTGGAAACCAACTTTTTTATCTATTTTAAACACCTCTTGAATTTGAGCATAATGTAACCAGTCTCGCACCTTATTTTTTAATTTCTCCTGGCTCTGCAGCCTCCAATTGTCTCCAATTTTTTCAATTATTTCCCAATATTTCGGCCAGTAGGCCTCCATGTTGGGTCTTTTTCGAGCCTTGGCCTCCATCGGTGATAGCCACCTCGGGGTCTTGCCCTCTAGCAAGTCTTTGTATTTCATCCAGACCATGAATAATGCTTTTCTGACAATATGGTTTTTAAACAATTTGTGGGCTTTAACCTTGTCGTACCACAAATATGCATGCCAACCAAAGGCATTGTCAAACCCTTCCAGATCTATGACATCAGTGTTCTCCAACAAAAACCAGTCCTTCATCCAGCAGAAGGCTGCAGATTCATAATACAACCTCAAGTCTGGCAGGGCAAACCCCCCTCTTTCTTTCGAGTCAGTTAGTATTTTAAACTTTATTTGGGGCTTTTTGCCCTGCCAGACAAATTTGGAGATATCCTTCTGCCACTTTCCAAAACATTCCACTCTGTCCACAATCTGTAGGGCTTGGAACAAAAATAACATTTTCGGCAATACATTCATTTTTATAGCTGCAATTCGACCCAACAAGGAAAGTTTCAGTCTTGACCAAATTTCCAAATCTTTTTTGATTTCTATCCAACATTTTTCATAATTGTCTTTGAATAAATTCAAATTTTTAGAGGACAAATGAACCCCCAGGTATTTCACTTTTTTAACCACACTTAATCCTGTCTCTCTCTGAAACCCATCCGTTTCTGTAGATGTCAAATTTTTAGCCAAAACCTTAGTTTTTTGCTTGTTCAACTTAAATCCCGCCACCCGACCAAATTCCTGAATCAGTTCTAACACTCTTTTTGTACTAGATTCTGGCTCCTGTAATGTTAAAACCAGGTCATCTGCAAATGCTTTCAGTTTATATTGTTTCACTCCGACCTGTATTCCTTGTACCGTCCGGTCCTCCCTAATCATGTTCAAAAGCACCTCCAGGACTGAAATAAATAAAAGAGGGGATAAGGGGCACCCTTGTCGTGTCCCTTTTTCAATTTTAAACTCCTCTGTCACCACATTGTTCACTATCAGTTTAGCTTTCTGCTCTGAATAGATTGCTTCTATTCCATTTTCAAACCCCCGTCCCACTCCCATCCCTTCCAAATTTTTCTTCATGAACACCCAAGAAATGTTATCAAAGGCCTTCTCCGCATCAATAAAGATTAATACTGCTCTCGTATTGATATTTGTTTGTAAAAGTTCCAAAATATCAATAATGTTCCTAGTGTTATCAAACAAATGCCTACCAGGGAGAAAGCCAGCCTGGTCCTTATGAATTACTTCATTCAAAACTTTTTTAAGTCTACTTGCCAGGATAACTGCAAAAATTTTGTAATCCACATTTAGGAGTGAGATGGGACGGTAGTTTTTAAGTTGGGTCTTTTCAGTTTCCACTTTAGGAATCAATGTGATGAAAGCTTCTTTCCACGACTCCGGGGCCTTCTTCCCCTCCATAATCTGGTTACAAACCTCCATCAAAGGTTGTATCAGATAGTCTTTCAAGGTCTTATAATATTTGGAGGTAAGCCCATCAGGGCCTGGAGACTTGCCTAGTTGCATATTCTGTTTTTTTTAAAAAAAAAATTTTATTGAGTTTCTTTTCTTAAGGTCATAGACACAAAATTGGGGTAAGAAATTACAAGAAACAAATACAAAATCAAAATAATAAAAAGGTCATTACAATCCAATTTTCAGTAGTTTTTTCAATATTCCAAATGGACTTCCCCACATCCTCCCGACTCTGCGTTCTTTGTAATAAAAGTTTCAGCAATTTGTTACCTTATTTCTTAACTTACTGTATCTTTCAGTTATTATGTTTCTAAATTCACAATATTATATCCCGACTTTATACATTTAAAATTAACATAATAAAATTATTTCATATTACCACCTCTTTTTTCTTGTCTTAATTTTCAGTTTACCTAATCAAGTTGCTAAAGCAAAAAAATTTCATAATTTCATAATTTCTTAACATTCATACAACTTATAGTGTTTTTGCAAATAGTCCTTAAATTTTTTTCAGTCCTCTTCCATTGTTTCCTCGCCCAAATCTCGGATTCTGCCAGTCATTTCAGCCAGTTCCATGTAGTCCATCAACTGCGTCTGCCACTCCTCCAGCGTGGGTAAATCTTGAGTCTTCCAGTGCTTTGCAATAAGGATTCTTGCTGCTGTAGTAGCGTACATAAACAGAGTTCTGTCCTTCTTTAACACCTTCTGGTCCACCATGCCCAATAGGAAGGCCTCTGGTTTCTTGGGAAAGGTATACCTAAATACCTTTTTTAACTCGTTATAAATCATTTCCCAGAAAGCCTTCACTTTTGGGCAGGTCCACCAAAGATGAAAGAATGTCCCTTCTGCCTCCTTACATTTCCAACATTTATTATCAGACAAGTGATATATCTTAGCTAACTTGACTGGGGTCATGTACCACCGGTATATCATTTTCATAATGTTTTCTTTCAAGGCATTACATGCCGTAAACTTCATACCGGTGTTCCATAACCTTTCCCAGTCTTCAAACATAATGTTGTGTCCAATATCCTGTGCCCATTTTATCATGGCAGATTTCACTATCTCATCCTGTGTATTCCATTTAAGCAGCAAGTTATACATTTTCGAAAGTGTCTTAGTTTTTGATTCTAACAATTCCGTCTCTAATTTCGATTTGTCCACCTGGAAACCAACTTTTTTGTCCATTTTAAAAACCTCTTGAATTTGAGCATAATGTAGCCAATCCCGCACCTTATTTTTTAGTTTGTCTTGGCTCTGCAACCTCCATTTGTCTCCAATTTTTTCAATTATTTCCCAATATTTTGGCCAGTAGGCCTCCATATTGGGTCTTTTCCTAGCCTTGGCCTCCACCGCTGAAAGCCATCTCGGGGTCTTGCCCTCCAATAAGTCTTTGTATTTCGACCAGACCGCAAAGATTGCTCTTCTGACAATATGGTTTTTAAATAGTTTATGAACTTTGACCTTGTCGTACCACAAGTAAGCATGCCAACCAAAAGCATTGTCAAACCCTTCCAGATCCAGGACATCAGTGTTCTCCAACAGAAACCAATCTTTCAGCCAGCAAAAGGCTGCAGATTCATAATACAACCTCAGGTCCGGCAGGGCAAACCCCCCTATTTCTTTTGAATCAGTTAATATTTTAAACTTTATTCGGGGCTTTTTGCCCTGCCAGACGAATTTAGATATATCCTTCTGCCACTTTCCAAAACATTCCACTCTGTCCACGATCTGTAGGGTTTGAAACAAAAATAACATTTTCGGCAATACATTCATCTTTATAGCTGCAATTCTGCCCAACAAGGAAAGTTTCAACTTTGACCAAATTTCCAAATCCTTCTTAATCTCCGACCAACATTTTTCATAATTGTCTTTAAATAAATTCAAATTTTTTACGGTCAAATGAACCCCTAGGTATTTCACTTTTTTAACAACACTTAGTTCTGTTTCTTTCTGAAACCCCTCTGTTTCTGTAGATGTCAAGTTTTTGGCCAAAACCTTGGTCTTTTGCTTGTTCAGCTTAAATCCCGCCACCCGACCAAATTCATAAATCAGTTCTAAAACTCTTTTTGTACTAGATACTGGCTCCTGTAGTGTTAAAACTAGATCATCTGCAAAAGCTTTCAGTTTATATTGTTTCACTCCGACCTCTATTCCTTGTACCAACCGGTCCTCTCTGATCATGTTCAATAGCACCTCCAGGACTGAGATAAATAAAAGAGGAGATAGCGGGCACCCCTGTCGTGTCCCTTTTTCAATTTTAAACTCCTCTGTCACCACATTGTTCACTATCAATTTAGCTTTTTGCTCTGTATAGATTGCTTGTATTCCATTTTCAAACCCCCGTCCCACTCCCATCCCTTCCAAATTTTTCTTCATAAACATCCAAGAAATATTATCAAAGGCTTTCTCTGCATCAATAAAAATTAACACCGCTCTCCTATTGATATTTGTTTGTAAAAGTTCCAAAATATCAATAATGTTCCTGGTGTTGTCAGACAAATGTCTACCTGGGAGAAAGCCAGCCTGGTCCTTGTGAATTACTTCATTCAAAACTTTTTTAAGTCTACTTGCCAAAATGTCTGCAAAAATTTTGTAATCCACATTTAGGAGTGAGATGGGACGGTAGTTCTTAAGTTGAGTCTTTTCAGTTTCCACTTTGGGAATCAATGTGATGAAGGCTTCTTTCCACGACTCCGGTGCCTTCTTCCCCTCCATAATCTGGTTGCATACCTCTAGCAAAGGTTGTATCAAATAGTCCTTCAGAGTCTTATAGTATTTGGAGGTGAGTCCATCGGGGCCTGGAGATTTGCCTAATTGCATATTCTGAATGGCGCCTTCAATTTCCTGTTGTGTTATTTTACAGTTCAGGATTGTTCTCTTTTCCTGAGTTACTTTTGGTAGACCGTTAGATTTTAAAAATTGGTCTATCTCAAACTCTTTCTGTGGCCCCTGTGCATAAAGTTCTTTGAAGTATCTCTGGAAGCACCTTCTGATTTCTTCTGGTTTCTGAACAATTCTCCCATCAATCTCTAGATTTGTAACTGTATTCAAGTTTTGTCTCTTTTTCAACTGCCATGCTAGCAGTTTTCCACATTTATTTGCTGATTCAAATGATCTTTGCTTCATTTGTTTAATTTTCCATTCAACCTCTTGATTTATCAATTTCGAATATTGTGCTTGATGGAATTTGATTTCTCTCAGCACCTCCTTTGATTTTGGATTAGTTCTCAATTTTTTCTCTCCTTCTCTTATTTTCTCCAAGATCTTCTCCTTTTTTCCATTCCAGAGTCTTTTCTTAATCGTGTTTTGTTGTATCAGAAACCCTCTCATAACTGCTTTACTTGCGTCCCAGATCGTTCTTTTTTCTACCGTTGTATTCAAGTTTATTTCAAAATAATCTCTTAAAGTTTTTTGGGCCTTCTTCACAACCTCCTGATCTCTTAGTAAGGTGTCATTCATTTTCCATCTGAAGGAACCGGTTGGAGTGAGTCTCAATTCCACTTTCAAGGCGTTATGGTCGGAGCAGGTTTTTGGGCAGATTTCCACTTTTCTAGTCTTAGGTGCCAGCCCTCTAGTTGTCCAAATTTGATCGATTCTTGTCCATGACAAATGGGCCTCAGAAAAGAAAGTTCCTTCTTTACCTAAGGGGTTCTTTGTCCTCCATATGTCAATCAAGTCCATATTGTCAGTTAGTTCAAAAAAAGTTTTAGGCAGTCTGCCGTCTTTTGTCAGATTTTGGTTTTGTGACTTATCCATGTTTGTAGATACCACCCCATTCATATCTCCCATCATAATGATGTTGGAATAGTCCAAATAGTCCAGCATAGTCTCATGCAGCTTCTTAAAAAATTCCGATTTCCCATCGTTGGGTGCATATATTCCTAATATCAGGAATTTTTCTCCCTGTGTCTGAATTTCAATCGCCAAAATTCTTCCTTGTTCATCTTTGAATAAAAATTTCGGTGATAGACTCTCCTTTGCATAAATTACCACTCCTCTTTTCTTGACTCTGTCCAATGAGATAAATTCCTGGCCTAGTCTTTTGTTGATTAGCACTTTCCTGTGGAGCCTAGTCACGTGGGTTTCTTGCAAACAGATAATATCCAAATGTTCTTTCTTCAAAATATGAAATATTTTCCTTCTTTTTTCCGGGGAATTTCCACCATTTATATTCCAACTTAGTAGCTGCAGAGACATCCTGTACTAATTTGTTGATCCTATTGTGGGGTCTCCTCCTTTTCCTCTGCTCCCGAGGGTATGGGCGATGATCCAGCTCCAGGTGTTAGGCCCGGTAGTGGCCAAGCTGCTGCTGCTCCTTTTTGGAGGTCTTCTCCGTGATCGTGTAGGAACTTTTGCTGGTCTTCTGTCGATTTGATCTTAACCTTCTTTTCTTTGTATGTAAACGATAGTCCTTGTGGAAATTCCCACCTATAAGGAATTCCGTTTTGTCTCAACAGTTTTGCCAGTTCTGTATAGGCGGCTCTGAGGTCCAATAATTGTTTCGGTATATCTCTGTAGATTTCCGCCCTTTTATCTTGTATTTCAAGTGATTTTTTAAAGTGAAGGCCTAGTATCTTGTCTCTCTCTTCCCTTGATCTCAAAATTATCAAACAGTCTCTGGATCTGTCCTTCTTTACCACTCTTCCCAGTCTAAATGCCGAAACGATTTTAAAGTCGTTATCTTCTTTTATACCCCAGAACTTGGAAAATTCTGTTGTCAAATAACCAATCAAATCTCCTTGTTCAAGTTCTGGAATGGCTCTCAATCTGAGGTTGTTCTCCCGATTTTTCAATTCCACCATTGACAGATAGGCTTGTTGTTCACCAATCTGTTTGTGCAGAGGCTTGACTTCTCCCTTGATCTCCTCGACCTCTTTTTTCGCTTGCTCTGCTTTTTGAATGGCTTCCCCAGCTAGTTTACGATTTTCAGCTGTTGCTCCTTGCAAATTTTCAATTGCTTGTGTATGCTGGGAAACCTGGTCAGTCAATTTCTGAATCAAGGATATAGATTGGTCAGTTTTTGATGATTGATCATCCACCTTTTGATTTAAGGTTGACAGTTGTTCCAAAATTTGTTTCAAAACTGCTTCAGAGCCTCCTGCTGCCATATCTTCTACTGCAGATTTTTCAGCTTCCGCCTTCTGTGCTACCAGCACAGCTGGGACCGATGATCTACGTGCCTGAGTCAAAGTTGTTTGAACAAGTTGTGCAGGTTTTTTTTCCTTTTCTTTTTCTTTAGCTTCTTTGGCTTTGGCTGCTCTTGTTTTCCCTGAACCACTCATTCCACATCTGCCAATGTTCAAGGTCAAGTTATCTATTGTCCCATGAGAAAGGCAGATCCAGTTTACAAACAGTCAGTAGAGAGAAAGTCAAAATAAAAAGCAGTTCCCAGGCCTTTATAATTCCAAAGTCCTCTAGGGGGAGTGCCACCAAAGTTTAGTAGAAAGAAGGAAGTTTTTCCGCCATTAAAGTCCCTATAATTCCAATACAAAGGCTCAATAGTCCCGAAACAAAAAAGAGATTCTCCAGAGCTCTCTTTTAAAGTTAACAAAGTCTCAAAAAAGGTGTCTGCAACAGTGCAACAGTGTCAAGTCTATTATGCTCAAAAGTAACAGTTAAACTTCAGTAACAGTTTCCGCAGTTTTGCAATTCTCTTCTGTCTGGCAGCCCAGCGATTTGGCTCTTTAACTTTAACAGTCTATAAACGAAGAGGATAGCTCCAAATTAAAGTCCCTTTAACTTGAAAAGAAAGTCTATTCTTTCCGCTTTAAAAGCCAGTTACATGAACGCACGAAAATCCCAACTTTTGACAGTTCCCTTTTAAAGCGCTTCCCGCTTCTAAAAGTCTTTGCTTTGATCTTGCCAGCAAAGTCGGAAGACGGACTTCCTTTTTCTCGTCTCCCGCTTTCAGCCAAATTCAATAATTTTAATATCCAAATTAGATGCCCCTTACTCACGGGTATGTTGCTTGTAGCCTGATGTTTAAAGAAGAAAGGTCGGCGCTCATCAGTAACAGCCGCGCGGCTTCGCTTCCGCGGAAAGAGCAATGAACTCACAGCACCCCTCCCCCTTCTACACTCCGGAGCCCCTTACGGGGTTCCTTCTGCGTTTTCGGGGTCGCTTCTGGTGCCCGCCGAGTCCCACGGCCACGGGCTCACTCTACCCGTGGTTTTTCTTGATGGGTCGCCGCTATGCCGCAGCGTGCGACCCTTTTCCGCGGAGCCCCTCTTCAGAGAGTGAAGAGGACCGCCATTACCGTTTCGCGCCGCCTCCGGAAGCCGCCTAGTTGCATATTCTGAATGGCACCTTCAATTTCCTGTTGCGTTATTTTGCAATTCAGGTTTGTTCTCTTTTCCTGGGTTATTTTTGATAATCCATTGGTTTGTAAGAATTGATCTATTTCAAACTCTCTCTGTGGCCCCTGTGCGTAAAGTTCTTTAAATTATCTCTGGAAACACTTTCTAATTTCTTCTGGTTTCTGAACGATTCTCCCTTCAATCTCTAGATTTGTAACTGTATTCAATTTTTGTCTCTTTTTCAACTGCCAAGCTAGCAGTTTTCCACATTTATTTGCTGATTCAAACGATCTTTGCTTCATTTGTTTAATTTTCCATTCCACCTCTTGATTAATCAGTTTCGAATATTGTGCTTGATGGAATTTAATTTCTCTCAGCACCTCCTTCGACTTTGGTTTGGTTCTCAATTTTTTCTCTCCTTCCCTTATTTTCTCCAAGATCTTCTCCTTTTTTTCATTCCAGAGTCTTTTCTTGATCGTATTTTGTTGTATCAGAAACCCTCTCATAACTGCTTTGCTTGCGTCCCAGATTGTTCTTTTTTCTACCGTAGTATTCAAGTTTATTTCAAAATAGTCTCTTAAAGTTTTTTGGGCCTTCTTCACTATCTCCTGATCTCTTAGTAAGGTGTCATTCATTTTCCATCTGAAGGAACCGGTTGGTGTAAGTCTCAATTCCACTTTCAAGGCGTTATGGTCGGAGCAGGTTTTTGGGCAGATTTCCACTTTTCTGGTTTTAGGTGCCAGACCTCTAGTTGTCCATATTTGGTCGATTCGTGTCCATGACAAATGGGCCTCAGAAAAGAAAGTTCCTTCTTTACCTAAGGGGTTTTTTGTCCTCCATATGTCAATCAAATCCATATTGTCAGTTAGTTCAAAAAAAGTTTTAGGCAGTCTTCCATCAGTCGTTAAGTTTTGATTTTGTGACTTGTCCATGTTTGTAGATACCACCCCATTCATATCTCCCATCATAATGATGTTGGGATAGTCCAGATGGTCCAGCATAATCTCATGCAGCTTCTTAAAAAATTCTGATTTCCCATCATTAGGTGCATATATTCCTAATATCAGGAATTTTTCTCCCTGTGTCTGAATTTCAATCGCCAAAATTCTTCCTTGATCATCTTTAAATAGGAATTTCGGTGACAGGCTCTCCTTTGCATAAATCACCACTCCTCTTTTCTTAACTTTGTCCGATGGAATAAATTCTTGGCCTAATCTTTTATTAACTAACACCTTCCTGTGGAGCCTAGTCACATGGGTTTCTTGTAAACAAATAATGTCCAAATTTTCTTTTTTCAAAATGTGAAATATTTTCCTTCTTTTTTCCGGGGAATTTCCACCATTTATATTCCAACTAGGGACGCGGGTGGCGCTGTGGGTAAAAGCCTCAGCGCCTAGGGCTTGCCGATCGAAAGGTCGGCGGTTCGAATCCCCGCGGCGGGGTGCGCTCCCGTTGTTCGGTCCCAGCGCCTGCCAACCTAGCAGTTCGAAAGCACCCCCGGGTGCAAGTAGATAAATAGGGACCGCTTACTAGCGGGAAGGTAAACGGCGTTTCCATGTGCGGCTCTGGCTTGCCAGAGCAGCGATGTCACGCTGGCCACGTGACCCGGAAGTGTCTCCGGACAGCGCTGGCCCCCGGCCTCTTGAGTGAGATGGGCGCACAACCCCAGAGTCTGTCAAGACTGGCCCGTACAGGCAGGGGTACCTTTACCTTTACCTTTACCTATATTCCAACTAAGTAGCTGCAGAGACATCCTGGACTAATTTGTTGTTCTTATAGTGGGGTCTCTTCCTTTTCTTCTGATCCCGAGGGTGCAGGCGTTGGTCCAGCTCCAGGCGGTGTTGATCCAGGTAGTGGTGGTGGCCAAGATGCTACTACTCCTTTTTGGAGGTCTTCACCGTATTCGTGCAGGAACTTTTGCTGGTCTTCTGTTGATTTGATTTTAACCTTCTTTCCTTTATGGGTAAAGGATAATCCTTGTGGGAACTCCCACCTATAGGGAATTTCGTTGTGTCTCAACAATTTTGCTAGTTCTGTATAAGTGGCTCTTAGATCCAATAACTGTTTCGGTATGTCTCTGTAGATTTCAGCCTTTTTGTCTTGTATTTCAAGTGATTTTTTGAAGTGTAGGCCCAGTATCTTGTCTCTCTCTTCCCTTGATCTCAGAATTATCAGGCAGTCTCTGGATCTGTCTTTCCGTACCACTCTTCCCAGTCTGAAAGCCGATACAATTTTAAAATCCTTGTCTTCTTCTATGCCCCAGAACTTGGAAAATTCTGTTGTCAAGTAGCCAATCAGATCTCCTTGTTCAAGTTCTGGAAAAGCTCTCAGTCTGAGATTATTTTCCCGATTTTTCAATTCCACCATTGACAGGTAGGCTTGTTGTTCACTAACCTGTTTATGCAGGGGTTTAACTTCGCCCTTAATCTCCTCGACCTTCTTATTTGCTTGGTCGGCTTTTTGAATAGCTTCCACAGCTAATTTATGATTTTCAGTCGTGGCTCCTTGCAAATTTTCTATTGCTTGAGTGTGCTGGGAAACCTGGTCAGTCAATTTGCCAATCGAGGATATAGATTGGTCAATTTTTGTTGATTGATCATCCACCTTTTGGTTTAAGATTGACAATTGCTCCAAAATTTGTTTCAAGACTGCTTCAGATCCTCCTACTGCCATATCCTCTGCTGCAGATTGTTCAGCTTCCACCTCCTGTGCTACCAGCACAGCTGGGACAGATGATCTACGTGCTTGGGTCAACGTTGTTTGGACAAGTTGTGCGGTTTGTTTTGCTTTAGCCGCCTTTGCTGCTTTAGCTGCTCTTGTTTTCCCTGTGTCACTCATTCCACACCAGCCTCTGTTCAAGGTCAAATTGTCTATTGTTCCATGGGAGAGACAAGTCCAAAGTATAAACAATCCAATACCGAGAAGTCAAAATAAAATGTAGTTCCCAAGCCCTTGTAAGTCCAAGCTCCTCTAGGGGGAGTGCCACAAAAGTTTAACAGAAAGAAGGAACCTTTTCCGCCATTAAAGTTCCTGCAATTTCAAACAAAGCTCCTATAATTCCAATACAAAAGGAAGGACCTCCAGAGCTCTTCTTTAAATTAAACAAAGTCTCCAGAAAGGTGCCTGCAACAGTATCCAATCAGTAGTGCTCAACAGTAGCAATTTAAGCTCATGTATCAGTTCCCGCAGTTTGACAAGTCTCTTACGTCTGGCAGCTCACCGATTTGGTTCCTTTGATCTTTAAAATCCACTGTCAGGGGGATAACTCCAACTTAAAAATCCCACAAATTTAGAAGAAATCCTCTTTTTCTTTTAAAAGCCAGTTAGGTAAATGCACGATAGTTCCAACTTTTTACAATTTCTTTTAAAGCGCTTCCCGCTTCTCAGTGTCTTTGCTTTGATCTTGTAAACAAAACCGGAAGACGGACTTCCTGTTTCTCGTCTCCCGTTTTCTGCCGAATTTAGCAATTTGGTCCCAAATCTTAATGCCCCTTACTCACAGGTATGTTGCTTGTAGCCAGATGTTTCAGAAAGAAAGGTCGGCGCTCATCAGTAACAGCCGCGCGGCTTCGCTTCCGCAGAAAGAGCGATGAACTCACAGCACCGCTCCCCCTTCTACGTTCTGGAGCCCCTTACGGGGTTCCTTCTTCGTTTCTGGGGGGGCTTTGGGTGCCCGCCGAGTCCCACGGCCACGGGCTCGCTCTGCCCGTGGTTTTTCTTGATGGGTCGTCGCTATGCCGCAGCGTACGACCCTTTTCTGCGGAGCCCCTATTCAGAGACTGAAGAGGACCGCCATTACCATTTCGCGCCGCCTCCGGAAGTCCCGTTTAGTAGATTCTTTATATCCTTCGGAATCTTTTGCAGTGCATTGTTCTTTATAAATTGCTCGATTTTCCCTAAATCTTCTTTTTCTTTTTTTGTACAGTTGTTTATAATATTTATAAAAACATTTTCTAATGTCTGCAGGGTTCTCTACCGATTTTCCTTCTGTAACAATGTTTGTAATAGTACTTTGTTTTTGTCTCTTCTTTAATTGCCAGGCTAATAATTTCCCACATTTATTTGCAGATTCAAAATTTCTTTGTGTCATCCTTCTTATCTTCCATTCAATTTCTTGGTTAACTAACTGTGAATATTGAACCTGTAAAACTTTAATTTCTTTTTGGACCTGCAAATTATTTGGGTTTCTTCTAAGTTTCTTCTGTTTATCTTTCAGTTGTTCCAGAATTTTGTCTTTTGTCTCATTCTGTGACTTTCTCCTAATTGCATTTTGTTGTATCAGAAACCCTCTCATTACCGCTTTGCTGGCCTCCCAAATCACCCTTATTTCCATTCCTTGATTCATATTAAGCTCAAAATAATCCTGTAGGGTTTTTTGGGCCTTAGTGACAATTGATGAATTTCTCAACAAATCATCATTCATTCGCCATCTGAAGGAACCCTGAACAAACATTTTCAAGTCCATAGAAACTGCATTATGGTCCGAGCAAGTTTTAGGGCAAATTTCCGTTTTTATCACTTTAGGAACCAAGTCTCTGGATATCCATAGATAGTCTATTCATGAAAATACTTGATTTGCATCTGTAAAAAAAGTGAAGTCTCTTTCCATTGGATTTCTAATTCTCCATATATCTGACAGATCAAATTTTTCGGTTAAGTCAAAGAAAGTCTTCGGTAACCTGCCAGAGTTCGTAATCTTTGATCTCTGAGTTCTGTCCATCAAAGTAGATGCAACTCCATTCAGGTCCCCCATCAAAATAATTTTATAATCCATGTATTCCAGCAGACTTGCTTCCAGGTTCCTAAAAAAATCCGCTTTGTCATCATTTGGTGCATAGATTCCTAATAACAAATATTTCTCGCCTTGTGCTGAAATTTCAACTATGTATCTTCCTTCCTCATCTTTGAAAGCAAATTTTGGATTCCATTTATCTTTAATATAGAAAACCACTCCTCTTTTTTTAACTTTGTCAGAGGAAATAAATTCTTGGCCCAATCTTTTATTTATTAAAAATTTTCTATGTAGTCTTGTAATGTGGGTTTCCTGTAGACAAGTTATGTCCAAATTTTGTTTCTCCAAAATGTGACAATTTGTTTTCCTTTTTTGTGGCATGTTCTTGCCATGCACATACCATGAATAAATTCTGAACGCCATATTGTCTATTTACGAGGAGGCTGCCTCCGCTCCCCGCAGCTGTGGAGTTTGCAATCCAAGTTCTACCGAGTGCTTCTGCATAAATCTATCCTTCTCCTCAAGGTTCTTAATCTTTTGCTTTCTTCCTTCAAATTTGAAGGATAGGCCCTCTGGAAATTCCCACCTAAAAAAGATGTTCTTTCTCTTCAGAATATCTGTCAGGTCCTTGTACTGGGATCTCAAATTCAGAAAGTACCTAGGAATTTCCTTGAAAAGGACCACTGATCTATCAGACACTTTGAGGCCTTTTTTATAGTGATATCCCAAGATGATATCTCTTTGTTCCTTGGTCTTAAAGACCACAATACAATCATAAGTTATTTTGGTCTCTTTTTTAGGTCCAAATCTATAAGCTTTCTCCACCCAGTCTTCAACTTCCTCTTTTTTCAGATCCCAGAATTCAACAAAATGTCTTATCACACATTCTCTGAGTTTATCTTGATCCTGTTCCAGATTAGGAAATCCTCTCAACCTCAGATGAGATTGTTTCTCGGCCAGCTGTAAATAAGATATAGCTATTGCATTTTCCTGTTGCAAATGTTCCAGGTCCTGGACCCTGACATTCTCCAATTGTGTCAATCTTTCATCATGTGTATTAATTTGCTCTTTGACAGCTCGCAGATCAGTGCTTAAATGGTCAATCCTTCCAGTTTATTTACAGCGCCTGTATTGCGGTCCAGTCCTTCTTTATTGTCGTTTAACGCTGACAATACCGACTCCTCAAATTGCGTTGGTGCTTTAGAGCCACGTCTAGGCCTTTCTTTTTCTGAAGTCATAACTAAAAAATGTCAAGGTCAATCACACAGCTGCCAGAACAATGGAGAGAAACAGTTTCTCTCCTTTCCACCAGCCAAATCTGAAACAGCTTCCTCAGTCTTTAAAACTGATTTAATCACAATGAAAAATATGGCAGAGAGAAGTTGTCAGCTAGCCAGCTGTATGCGTTGCTGCACTTAGCAGAGAAACACTCCCGGCAGCCAGCCATAAATTCCTTTCTTTATTTCTTTCTGACAAGATTACATGCAGAATAAACAAAGCGACCCGTCTCTCATGACGCATTGCTCTAACTACTTTCTCTTTTCCCTCTCCCTCGAGACCAACAGAGCCAACGGCTCAGCCCCTTCCGTTTCCCCCTGTGACGTGGATCCCCCTCTCTCTGAAGCACCCCTTCCTCCCCAGACTCACTATCCTCTTCTCTGTCTTCTGAGGAGGACTCAGTACTGATCAGTGGAGATCATTCCCTGTATCCTCTAATTCTTTCCTCCCTCGCTGCCTGCAGTTCCCTGACAGAAGTTTATCCAAAACTCTCTTTCTTGAGAGGAAGTAAGACAATTTTTATCTATTTAAAACATTATTAGTCAGTGCAGGACAATTTATAAGCTGTTCAGTGAAGGAAGAGATTAAATTCTTTCACATCCATTCAAAAATCGCCATGGAAACAGGCCTTCCCTCTCGGATGATCCGCTGCCAGAATAGGATATCTCAGTATTATTTGGCAAGTTTCCAATTGAAATAAATCATTCACACACCCCTATGTTCCCAAAGGAGGGAGAGGGGCAAACTTGCTTCCAGTTTAATGTTTGTTTTTTTTAAAGATATTTATTGAAATTTTCAAGAAAATCCAGAAAAAAGAAAAAAGAAAAAAATTAAAAACACTCAACATTTACAATCCTTATTTTCAATAACCTATTTTCACGACTTCCCCACGCCTCCCCTTCTTGTATTCCATTTCCAATTGTTAGTTCAACAAGTTCTTGTCCCCAATTTTTAACCTTATTATATTTAGTTCATTATTATATTTAATGCATTTTATGTATCCAATTTTAACTTATATACATCAGTCTTTATACGTCAGTACTCCTTCTTAAAACCTTTTTCTAAGGTCGACCCAAATTCCCTTCCACGAATTCCCCATTTTTATACTAATAACAAAACAAAATAAAAAGAATCAGAATATAATTGTACACCCTTTGGATTCCCAAACCCCACCCCCCCTTTCCCGGTTTTGATCCCCAACCAATGTCCATCAGTCTATCTGCTATCAGCCTGGAGACCTCACGTCCGAGGCTCTTAATTCTCTCTTAGTTCCTCTCTGCCGGTTTTTTTGATAGTCCTTTGTATTAAACACCAAATCTCGGAGAAGCTCTGTCCCAATAATGTCCATATTTCTTCCAGCCAGACCTCCATATTTAAAAGTGGAGCTCAAATCTTGTTTCTTAATCCTTTTAAGTCCAAATGTCCCAAAAGCTCCAGCTTCCACCTTGATCAAATTTGTAATCCATAGATCTTCAGATCTCCACAAAAGGAGATCTCTCCATTCTTCATTCTTCAATTCAAACCAGATTTTCATCATCCAGTTCTTATTTTCCTTTGTATCCATCTTGACAGGCCTCTGGCTCTCCTTTGCCATCTGCTGCATTGCGGCCCCTCCTTCCTGTTCCTCCTGATCAGCATATATCTCTTTCTCCACTTCCTCAAATTTCTCAGATTTCTTTTCTTGTTCAGCTGCATGGACTTTTTGAGTCAAGTCCTTATCCAACTCAGTAAGTTTATTTACTGTTGACTTCAAAGTTGTGACACTTGTAGCCAAAACATCACTTTGCTCTGGCAACTTTCCCAAGAGAAAAAAAACCTTGTCCAGTTCAGCCTGTATTTTTCCACCTGCAGCCATTCTTGTAATGTCCCTGAACCCCCTCTAGAGGGATTCTGGTTATTTAGTATTCCTTCCAGTTCCAACCCAAAAGTCAAGTTAACTTGTTTCAGTTCTTCTTTGTTTCCAACAATTTATAACTATATTGTAACAAATATAACCAGCAAAGACAACAGAAACAAAGTTCTCTATTTTTTTTCCAACTTTGACAGCTAGTTTGACAGCTGTCAAAATCTTCTATGTCTCCTCAACAGGCTCTCTCTCTCGGATCACTCCCGGGTCCCGGGGGGGGGGGGTGGCACTTCAGCTCTCAAAATTAACTCTTATCCTCCAGCAAGATTGCTTATACTGCCAAATTGTGCAATTAATAACTTTATCCAATAAAAAAGAAGATGTTCTCTCGACCTTAGTTATCTAGTCCTTGCTTCAAGTTGTTTACAAGGCGGGAAGACGGACTTCCTCTTTGCGCCTTCCCCGATCGTGCCGAATTCAAACAAAAATTTTCCTTTTATAAATCCAATTTCCGTATTACTCACGGGTTGTTACTTTTAGTCCAAATGTTCAAAGGAAGAAGTCAGCGCTCTCCGACCATGGCATGCGGCTTCACTCTGTAGGAGAAGCAGTCGACTCTCAGCACCACGCCTCTCCCCGTCCCCCGTTCCGAATCCTTTAAAAAGGCTCCTTCTCGGGTCGGGGGGGGGGCGCGCAAATGGTGCCCGCCGAGTCACCAGGTCCACAGGCTTCAGCGCCTGTGGTTTCTGAGGGTCCCTGCATCGCCGCCGCGGCAGGACCCATCTCCTACTGAGCCGATTCCCTCCGGAGCTCGGAGGGAATCTGCCATTAGACGATGGCGCTAACCCGGAAGTCCCAAACTTGCTTCCAGTTTTAAAGGATTTCCTTTGCTTTTTAGGCTTCGGTCTTTGCACGCCGTTATAATTTGTTCAACAAAAGGGGAGCGACCTCTGTTTTCAGTGTCTCCCTTATCTTCCCAGATGGTTCTAAGAATGATTTAGGAGTACTTACAGTTCCGTATTGCTTATTCTTTTTATGGAGGAATTGGTCACTGATGGTTGCCAGTCTCGGAGCTTCGCAGCTTTGAAGAGAGCAGTGCTGCTGTGCTGCACCTCCACCCCACTCACTCTCGGGGCTCTTACAAGCTTACCGGGGAATGGGGGAGTCGCAGAAAAGGCATCTGCCAGATAACCAAGTCCTCAGAACGCCCGATCTGAGGTTTTTAATGGGAAACTGTGTCGCTCTCACAGTCTCTCCCTTCTTCAAAGTGCTGGAGTTCTTTCAGCCGAAAGAACTCTCGACTGCCATAACCACGTGACCAACCAGGAAGTCAGGGGTGTGGAAACTTTTTCAATCCCTTCTGGATAACCTTCAGGTACGGTTGCTGGATGAGGCCAGAGGCAAAAGTAGGCAGAGCAATTGCGCATACAATAAAAACCACATGAAACCATATTTAAAAAGTTAAAACCAGATAGCTACTGTGGGAAGGCATATTCTTAGCTGCCTGCATAAGCAATAGAAGATAGAAAAGCTTTCAGCAGGTGTTCAAAAGGTTGGCACAGAAGGCGCCCGCTGAATCTCTAGTGGCAGAGTGTTCCACAGGACCAGCCCTTGACACTAAATGGCTGGTTTCTTGTTGTCAAATGAGCCTCCCCATCTTATGAAATGACCAGCAATGTGCCTGCAGATTATCTTAATGGCTGAGCTGAAATATAACTATGACTATGCTACCACTCAGTGGATTTGTAACTGGCTGACTGACCGAACCCAAAGGGTGCTCATCAATGGTTCCCCTTCATCCTGGAGAAGAGTGACTAGTGGGGTGCCACAGGGTTCTGTCTTGGGCCCGGTCTTATTCAACATCTTTATCAACGACTTGGATGATGGACTCAAGGGCATCCTGATCAAATTTGCAGATGACACCAAACTGGGAGGGGTGGCTAACACCCCAGAGGACAGGATCACACTTCAAAACGACCTTGACAGATTAGAGAACTGGGCCAAAACAAACAAGATGAATTTTAACAGGGAGAAATGTAAAGTATTGCACTTGGGCAAAAAAAATGAGAGGCACAAATACAAGATGGGTGACACCTGGCTTGAGAGCAGTACATGTGAAAAGGATCTAGGAGTCTTGGTTGACCACAAACTTGACATGAGCCAACAGTGTGACGCGGCAGCTAAAAAAGCCAATGCAATTCTGGGCCTCATCAATAGGAGTATAGCATCTAGATCAAGGGAAGTAATAGTGCCACTGTATTCTGCTCTGGTCAGACCTCACCTGGAGTACTGTGTCCAGTTCTGGGCACCACAGTTCAAGAAGGACACTGACAAACTGGAACGTGTCCAGAGGAGGGCAACCAAAATGGTCAAAGGCCTGGAAATGATGCCTTATGAGGAACGGCTAAGGGAGCTGGGCATGTTTAGCCTGGAGAAGAGGAGGTTAAGGGGTGATATGATAGCCATGTTCAAATATATAAAAGGATGTCACATAGAGGAGGGAGAAAGGCTGTTTTTTGCTGCTCCAGAGAAGCGGACACGGAGCAATGGATCCAAACTACAAGAAAGAAGATTCCACCTAAACATTAGGAAGAACTTCCTGACAGTAAGAGCTGTTCGACAGTGGAATTTGCTGCCAAGGAGTGTGGTGGAGTCTCCTTCTTTGGAGGTCTTTAAGCAGAGGCTTGACAACCATATGTCAGGAGTGCTCTGATGGTGTTTCCTGCTTGGCAGGGGGTTGGACTCGATGGCCCTTGTGGTCTCTTCCAACTCTATGATTCTATGATTCTATGATTCTATAAGAGTTCAGGCGATCCCTGAGGTTCGCTGAACCAAGGTTGATCAGGACTCTGTAAATTGAACCTGGCTTGGTAGCAGATGGGCAGCCAGTGCAGCTGTTTTAACAAGGGTGTCACATATTGTTGGCCAGGTCACCCCACCAGCAATCTGGACGTCACATCCTGCACCATCTGCAGCTTCCACACTGGGCCCAAGGGCAGCCCCACACAGAGTGCATGGCAGTAGCCCAGCCCCAAGGTTACCAGTTGCGGCAAGGAAGGGGAGGCGAGAGGATCTCCTGAATACAACCCCTTCCCCATACAAGAGCGCCACTCTTTTCTCACTTATAAACATCCCTGCACATCTATGAGCAGGGGAAGAGCTTCTACATGTGTGGGCCCAATAACGCTTAACCCCATAACAAATTTAGATTTGATGCGCTTTTTTGCATTGCTGACTGTATTGGGCTGGGAGAAAGACTCCAAACCAGTGAGAGATTTGTTCTGGGAGGGACTCCACAGCTCCATAAAGGATGAATTGGCCAGGGGTGACAGACCTCAAACCCTAGCAGACGTAGTACAGAGGGCTCTTGCGATTGGAATACGACACGAAGAACGTCCTTGGCACAATGAGGAAGGTCGCCAGGTGCGTGCGCCAGCGAGGGCACCTCATTTTATCCCCAGGGAGTTCGGCCAGGCGCATCCTTCGCCTCTAATGCGGCAGGGGGAGGAACCAATGGAGCTTGGCGGTGCTAGAGCTCAGACAGCAGCCAGAGCCCCAACGTCCGGTGCAGTCAAGGAGAAGCCTCCTAGAGGGAACAGGAAATGTTACATCTGTGATAGTGCACAGCACATGGCTAAAGAGTGTCCCCAGAGGCTCCGGAGACACACTGCAGCTTTAGCAACGGTCGCAGCAGACGTACCTCATGAGGAGCAGTTTCAGGGAAACGACAGTGCCTGGCTGGAGACAGCGATGCTGGGGCTCAGCCAGGCGAGTCTGTACAGCAGTCCCCAGCGATTTTGCAGCACACAGACCCCTTACCACCCAAGCCAGCGGTGCAGCTCACTGCAACACTCCAGTTGCCGAATGGAACCACCCTGGAAGTCCCCATTACAATCGACTCTGGGAGCAACGCGGACTTTGTGGGGGTGCAGTTCGTCAAGCAGCATCGCATAGCGCTTCTGCCAGCTACGACGCCCCTGAACGTAGTCACGGTCGATGGCAGAAAATTGCTAGGAGGGCAAGTTGTGCAACAGACGCCTCCCATGGTGATGCAGATTGGAAATCATCGAGAAGTCATTAGCTTCAACGTCACCCGCCTATCAGACACGCCTATAGTGTTAGGCATGAGCTGGCTAGAGAGACACAGTCCAGCAGTGGCGTGGTACCAGCGACAGCTCACCTTTTCCTCATCGTACTGTGCTCAACATTGCATCCAGTTCAGCCAAGGGGAGGAAGCTGGGCAGCAACTGCAACTAGGCATGGTGCAGGCAGTACCCCACAAGTACGAGGGATTTTTGGAAGTTTTCTGCGAGAAGGAAGCTGACCAGCTGCCACCCCACAGACCGTACGACTGTGCGATTGACCTGTTGCCGGGGGCGAAGCTGCCGACTGCAAAACTGTATTCCATGTCTGAAGATGAGATGCAAGAACTCAGGGAGTTCATAGAGCACAATTTGAAGCGCGGATTCATTCGGGAATCCAGAGCGGTGGGGGGCAGTCCTGTGTTTTTTGTGAAGAAAAAGGACACGCCCCAAAAGAGACTCATTGTGGACTACCGGGCCATAAACTCGATGACAAAGCCCAAGGCCTTTCCCATGCCCAAGATTGACGACCTCCTAGCAACCGTGCGGAAGGGGAGGATCTTCACCAAGTTGGATTTGCGCGGAGCGTACAATCTCATACGCATGCGTGAGGGCGATGAGTGGAAGACGGCCATGTTCACGCCTCTGGGCACGTATGAATACAGAGTTATGCCTTTTGGTCTCCAAAATGGATCCCACTGCTTCCAAGCCTTTATGCATCACGTGCTAGCGGGACTCCTCTACAAGAAGTGCGTGTGCTTCCTCGACGACATCCTGATATTCTCAGAATCGCCGGAGGCTCACGAGAGAGACGTAAAGGAGGTCCTGCAGAGACTACGGGAACACAGACTCTATGCCAAGTTGGAGAAGTGCCAGTTCAATGTGACGGAGGTGGATTTCCTGGGCTACAAGCTGTCCGACAAGGGGCTGGCCATGGACAGCGCCAAGGTCCACGCGGTGTTGGACTGGAAGAGCCCGCGCAATCGGAAGGAGGTCCAGAGGTTCATCGGTTTCGCCAACTTTTACCGCAAGTTCATCAGGGGTTTCGCGAAGGAGACAGCAGCAATCACGGACACTCTCAGTTCCAAGAAGAAGAAGTTCACTTGGACGGACCAGGCGGAGCGCTCTTTTCAGAAGCTTAAAAGCCTCTTCGCCTCCGAGGAACAGCTGCTGCACGTGAATCCTGGCAGGCCCATGCGGGTCGAGACGGATGCATCAGACAGAGCGGTAGGGGCCGTCCTTTTGCAGGAAGATCCGCAAGGGCACTGGAGGCCCTGTGCTTTCTACTCCCGGAAGCTCAGCAAGGCGGAACAGAACTACACCATCTGGGACAGGGAGTTGTTGGCCATTCACGCGGCTTTCAAAGCGTGGCGGCACTTCCTCATAGGAGCCAAGCACACCGTGCAGGTCTGCACAGACCACAAGAACTTAGAGTATTGGCGCACGGCGAAGCTCCAGAGCCAGAGGCACATGCGCTGGGCGGAATTCTTCGCGGATTTCGACTTCCGAATAGAGTACATCCCGGGGGACTCCAATGTCATAGCCGATGCGCTCTCAAGGAAACCGCAATATCTCGAGGAAGTGGCAACAGTAGCAGCCAAGCACATTTTCGCACCGCAGGCGTGGGCGTGCGCTTCAGTCGCCGTCGACCTGGACGCGGTGCGACGCGCGTTGCAGACGGATCAGTTTGCACAATCCAAGATGGAAGAGCTGCGCAGAGGTACAACGAGAGACGACGAGTTCCAGATACGCGACGGGCTGTTAACTCGCAAGGGTGCCCTCTACGTGCCAGGGGACGATCTCCGCGCAAAGGTTCTGCACCAGTTGCACGACGCACCCAGCGCGGGCCATTTCGGCAAGGAGAAGACAGCGGAACTGGTAGCCAGGGACTTTTGGTGGCCCCAAATGCGAGGAGAGGTCGCGGATTACGTCGCCAGATGTGACACCTGTCAAAGGTCCAAGCCAGTGCACCAGAAGCCAGCCGGACTATTGGAACCACTGGCAACCGTGGGAGCAGGTAGCGCTGGACTTTGTTACTGATCTGCCCAGCTCCCGAGGCAAGACGGCAGTTCTGGTGGTTGTGGACATGTTCACCAAGATGGCACACTTCATTCCTTGCGCGAAGGTGGCGACAGCGGAACAGACCGCCAAACTCTTCATCGACCACGTGTTCAAGGTGCATGGGCTGCCACGGTCCTTTCTGTCCGACAGGGGGCGCCAGTTTGTTTCCAGTTTCTGGCAGAAGCTCCTAGGTATCCTGCACGTCAAAATCAACCTATCGTCGGCGAGACATCCGCAGACCAACGGCCAAGCAGAGAGGGTCAACGCTATCATGCAGCAGTACCTGAGATGTTACGCCAATCAACGACCCGCAGCTTGGGTGGATTACCTGCCGATGGCTGAGTTTGCCTACAACAACACGAAGCACGCGTCGACGGGGGTGACGCCGTTCTTCGCTAACAATGGACGACATCCCAGAACCTTCCCGGGGCTCGTAACGACGGGGGAGGGGGCGCCGCAGGGGGCCGACCATTTCGCAGCAGAACTGCAAGAGGTGCACGAGGAGCTGCGGAGACATTTGGAGCTAGCTAAGCAAGCCTATAAGGTGCAGGCGGACAAACACAGGAGGGCGGGAGAAGACATCCAGGTGGGGGACTGGGTATGGTTAGCGGCCCAAGCGGTGCCGGCCAAGTCGTTAGCTAAGAAGAAGCTAGGACACAGGCAGCTAGGGCCATACCAAGTTGAGGCCAGGATCAATCCCGTAGCGTTTCGACTGGCCCTCCCCGAAGGTTCCAGAATGCACCCGGTCTTTCATAGGTCGGTGCTCACCCCCTACAAGGCCCCACACAGATTTCAGGAGCCAGGGACGGCACCAGAACCACGCAGAGAGTCACCCAAGAGGGGGAGGTCACCTAGGGCCGAACCAATCAACGAGGTCACAGAGATTCTGGACTCGAGATGGGGGGAAGAGGGAGTAGAATATTTTCTCGCCAGAGAGGGTACCCCAGCCAGCGCCAACAGTTGGGTGCCGGACTACGCTTTGGACGAGCCTCTTCTCAAGGACGAGTTCCATGCCCTTTTCCCACACAGGCCCATGCCAGCAGAGTACTTTGACGACTGGCTTTTTACGCCCACACTTTCAGCCAGCACTTTCCGGGGGTTTTCTTCCACGGAGGAGGGAACGCCAGAGTCGAGCCCCCCCAGGGGATCGTGCTCGGGGGTGGAGACGGAACCCTCGTATTGGTGGGACGAGCAACCAGAGGAGGGCTGGCGCAGGAGGTGGAGGGAGGGGCCTTGGCCAACAGCACCGGACGAAGTAACAATGGGAGAGGAGACCGAGAACACCTTGGGAGACGACCCTGAGTTCGAACACACATACACTGAGCTGGAAGCAGAGGACATCGAAGTAGACGAACTGTATCCAGCATCTACCCCCGCAGAGACGCGGCTCCCAAAACCTGCGCCCGACGGGCGGGAGGGGGGAGGGGGGGGCTTCGAGGGGGGATGGATGTCAGGGGTTCAGGGAGAGAGGCACAGATGAGGGAGGAGACTGAGAGCGAGGGGGAAGAATCCCGGAACGAGGAGGAGGAGGATGACAATGACTTGAGGGCTTCCATGAGTCTCTCAAGTGAATCGGAGGATTCCCAAAAGGGGGCGCCCCTGGTCAGGCCAAGGGGAGCCACAGGGGGGACTCGTCAGGAGCAGGGGAGCAGCAGGGAAACCCCGAGTGGGAGTGGGAGATCGGGGCCGGCTTCCCAGCCGGAACGGAGTGAAGAGGGTGGAGTTCCCAGTGTGACACACGGAGCAGAGCAGGAAGCAGAGAGGGGAAGGAGATCGGGGCAAGGCGTCCTGCCGGAAGGGGCGGAGAGTAGTACAGAGAGTAGTATAACTGTCAAGAGGAAGGTCAGGGGTAGCGAATGCGCGCCAAGTTCAAATGTGGAGGCGCACGGAAATGCGGAGAGCCCGGAGGAGGAGCCTGGTCCCAAAGCACGGAGGAGGGGGGAGCAGGCCTCTGGGGACTCAGCGTCAGGGGAAAGCAGGAGGGAAGGAACCCAGGGGGGCAGAAAGACCCTGCGGAAAAGGAAGGACAGGAAGAGGTGGACTAGCACAAGCCTCTTAAACTGGTGTAGAGGCGGGACTGATTCAGAGGGGACTTCAGCGGTCTAAGCGTAACAGACGTGGGGCTGCGCGCCTCGGCTGTGGAACAAACAATGTACTTCAATAAAGACTTTTGTAAATAAAGTGGACGTGGCGTTGGTCTCTTGTGAGCTGGGACCTGAGGTGGCCCTGACATCTATTTAAAGATAATTATGAAAAATGTTGGTTAGAAGTTAAAAAGGATTTAGAAATTTGGTCAAAATTGAAACTTTCCTTGTTGGGTCGAATTGCTGCTATAAAGATGAATGTATTGCCAAAAATGCTGTTTTTGTTTCAAACTTTGCAGATTGTGGACAGGATGGATTGTTTCAAGAGGTGGCAGAGAGATATCTCTAAATTTGTCTGGCAGGGCAAAAAGCCCAGAATAAAATTTAAAATATTGACTGATGCTAAAGAAAGGGGGGGGATTCGCCCTGCCAGACATGAAGTTATACTATGAATCAGCAGCATTCTGCTGGTTAAAAGACTGGCTACTCCTTGAGAACACTGACATCTTGGACTTGGAAGGGTTTAACAATGCGTTTGGGTGGCATGCATATCTGTGGTACGACAAGGTCAAAGCTCATAAAGCATTTAAGAACCATATTGTCAGGAAAGCAGTGTTTAATGTCTGGGCAAGATACAAAGATTTATTAGAAAACAAGACCCCAAGGAGGTTGTCACCCATGGAAGCTAAGGCTCTAAAAAGACTCAATATGGAGGCCAAGTGGCCAAAATATTGGGAGATATTAGAAAAAGATGGAGACACATGGAGATTGCAGAGTTTTGAGAAATTAAAAGACAAAGTGCGAGATTGGTTACATTATCGTCAAATTAGAGAGGTCTTTAATATGGACAAAAAAACAGGTTTCCAGGTGGAAAAATCGAAATTAGAAACAGAATTGTTAGAACCTAAAACTAAGGTTCTTTCAAGAATGTATAACTTGCTGTTAAAATGGAACACTCAGGATGAAACGGTCAAATCAGCTATGATAAAGTGGGCGCAAGACATTGGTTATAATATTATGTTTGCTGACTGGGAACGGTTATGGACCACTGGTGTGAAATTCACGGCATGTAATGCCTTAAAAGAAAATATTATGAAAATGATATATAGGTGGTACATGACCCCAGTCAAGCTTGCAAAAATATACCATTTGTCGGATAATAAGTTCTGAAAATGTAAAGAAACTGAGGGAACATTCTTTCACCTTTGGTGGACGTGCCCAAGGGTCAAGGCTTTCTGGGAAATGATATATAATGAATTGAAAAAGGTATTTAAATATACCTTCCCTAAGAAACCAGAGGCCTTCCTTTTGGGCATTGTTGGCCAAATGGTGCCAAAGAAGGACAGAACTTTCTTTATGTATGCAACAACAGCAGCAAGAATACTCATCGCAAAACATTGGAAGACACAAGATTTGCCCACTCTGGAAGAATGGCAGATGCAAGTGATAGACTACATGGAACTGGCAGAAATGACTGGCAGAATCCGAGACCTGGGAGAAGAGCTAGTGGAAGAGGACTGGAAGAAATTTAAAGATTACCTGCAAAAGCATTGCAAATTGTATGAATGTTAAAATGATGCAGGATACAAAGTTAATATGGCATTAGTTACATAGTGGAAAGGAATATGTAAAAAATGTTTCAGAAGAATAAGGGTGGAAAAGTTAGAATAATATTATGACAAATTTAAACAAATTGATATAAAGGGAAAAATTGGAGACATAATAGTTGAAATGTATATTATAGAATAAGATTTGAAAGAAGGTGAGGCATTGCTGAATATGATCGTGTAAAAGGGAACACTGTAAAGGGAGATGTGAGGGAGTCTGGAAGGAGGGTTATGAAAACAAGAAGTAAGAAATCGGTTGTAATGGGATAATGAGCTGCTTGTGCGTAAAATGCAAGTCCCTCAGAGTTTGGTCAAGTCCTCAAACCTCTGCCTGCGACGGAGCCCCTCCAGCATGGCTGCGTCAGTCGCTAGCAGAATCCGAAAGTGGTCTCTTACGGAATCTCTTCCAGCATAAAAGCTCCTTAACGGAAACACGTCTTCTGGACTCTCGGCGTGACAGTTTCCGGCGAGGAGTGGGTGTCCCTATAGGAGGTCTTGAAACCTCCCCACTGTTTTCGCTGGAAGTGTCTCTGAGCCATCCCTCCGACTCACTTTCCCCTGGAGCCCCTCCTCTGGTTCCCTCTCCAGCTGCTAAGTCTCTCTCAACCTCCGGGAGCCTTTCCACCTCCTGTCTTTCCGATGGCAGTGAGGAAGCAAAGCCCCTGAAAGAACCTCCCTCATCTTCCGAAGTCTAGAACACTTCCCTCCACCGGTTGCTGTTCCTGGTCTCCCGGTACTCCTCGTCATCGGAGTCAATTCCTTCTTCCACCTCCGATTCCGTGAACCCTTCCAGTTCCTCCTCCTCGTCGGTGGTGCCAAAGTACTCCCTCCTGAACCTTGCTACAGGCTGAGGTTTCCTCGGGAACCTTTGGTGGAACGTTTCTATTAAGACCTCGTCATTGACATCCTCTGCAGTCACCCAGGTGTTTTCTGACTCCGGTTCCCCTTCCCACGCCACCAAATACTCCACCTGATTTCCCTTCCACCTGGAATCGAGGATTTCCGCTACATGGCTGCTGCGTTCCCTTTCTTCCAAGGCTGGTCCCCTGGCGTGCTCCCCTTCACGTCCCCCCCTGTACGGTGACAGTAAAGACCTATGGAATACTGGGTGCAATTTCATGTGGTTGGGTAACCGGAGTTTGAAAGCCACTGGGTTGACCTGCTGAATGACCTCAAAGGGTCCCAATCTTTTGGGTCTCAATTTCTTACAACCCCCTTTGAACGGCAACCCTTGGGTTGACAGCCACACCTGATCCCCCACCCTTATGGTTTCACCTTCCCTTCTGTTCTTGTCTGCCTGCCTCTTATATTCTTCTTTGGCCCTTTCTAAGTTGAGCTGGAGCTGATGATGGATCGCTTCCATCTCTTCTACAAAATGTTCGGCCACTGGGACGCTCCATCTCTCCCCTCCTCCCCCTGGAAATGCCCTGGGGTGACACCCGTAATTGGCCAAAAAGGGGCTCATCCCTGTAGACACATTCTCCGCATTATTGTAGGCAAATTCTGCCAGCGCCAACTTTTCGACCCAATCGTTCTCTCTGTCATTGACATAACACCTCAGATATTGTTGGAGGATGCCGTTTGCTCTTTCCGCCTGCCCGTTGGTTTCAGGGTGCCGGGCAGTCGAAAAATTGACCTCCACGTGCAGTAAGCTCATGAGCTTCCTCCAGAACCTGGACGTAAATTGTTTGCCTCTGTCTGAGACCACCCTCAAGGGGGCGCCATGCAACCGAAAAATGTGTTCTACAAACAATTTCGCCGTTTCTTCCGCTGTGACTGCATGTGAGCATGCTACAAAGTGGCACATCTTTGTTAACAGGTCTACTACTACCATGATGGCTGTTTTCCCCTTGGACTTCGGCAGATCCGTCATAAAATCTATCGATACCGCCTCCCATGGCCGTTCTGGTGTGGGTAATGGTTCTAATAACCCTGCCGGCGCCCGCCTTTCCCCTTTGGCTCGCTGGCATTGGTCACACCCTCTTACATACTCCCTTACATCTTCCCTCACCTTGGGCCACCAAAATTCCCTGGTAACCAACCACATGGTCTTGTGTTGCCCAAAATGCCCCGCTGTGGGGCTACCGTGCAACTGCTTGAGTACTCTCCCCCTCAATTCTCCTTCGGGTATATACAGTGCCCCTTTGTAATACAATGCCCCATTTCTTTCCTCAAAGCCTCCGGGGCTTTCTCCCTCCCCCCTGAGACCTCTGAGCTTATCCTGGGCGTATTCATCATTTTCCGTTTCCTCTACCAGTTCTCTTTGCCCCACCAGTGCCGCCCCACACACCCAGCGGTCCTCTGGGATGACATGTCTCTCTTCGATTGCTCCCTCCCCCTCCAAATACTCGGGTTTACGTGAGAGAGCGTCCGCCCTGACGTTTTCTGGTCCTGGCACATAACGAATTTCAAAGTGGAATTTGGAGAACTCCTGGGCCCATCTCACTTGTTGTTGGTTGAGCACTCGTGCCGTTCTCCAATACTCTAAATTCTTGTGGTCTGTGCACACTTGCACCTTGTGTTGTGCACCAATTAATAAATGTCTCCATCTCCGGAACGCTTCGTGAATGGCGAGTAGTTCTCGGTCATACACCGTGTAGTTCCTCTCGGATTTATTCAGCTTCCGCGAGAAGAAGGCACACGGTCTCCACTCTGACTTACTCTTCCCCGGTTGTAGAAGCACCGCCCCTACCGCCCAGTCTGATGCATCGGTTTCCACTCTCATAGGTTTTTGTAAATCCACATGCAGAAGTTGCTCTTCCGAAGCGAACGCCCTTTTCAGCTCTTCAAATGCTCGCTCCGCCTCCGCCGTCCAAACAAATTTCTTCTTACTGCTGAGACAGTCAGTGATGGGAGCCGTCAAGTGGGCAAAGTTCTTGATGAACTTCCGATAAAAGTTTCCAAACCCCAGGAATCTTTGCACATCCTTCTTCGTTTTCGGTGTTTTCTATTCCAGTACCGCTTGGACCTTGCCTGGATCCATGGCCAATCCCTTGTCTGACAAGCGGTACCGCAGGAATTCCACATCCTTGGTATGAAACTGACACTTCTCCAGTTTCACCCACAGCTGGTTGGCTTGCAGCTTGCCCAACACTTCTCGAACGTCCCTCACATGCTGCTCCTCATTCTCTGAATATACCAACACGTCGTCTAAGAAGGCTACACAATTCTTGTAGAGCAAAGGTCCCAGGACGTGGTTCATAAATGATTGAAAACACGCCGAGCCTGCTTGTAGGCCGAAGGGCATAACTAGGTATTCAAAGGCTCCCAAAGGGGTGAACATGGTGGTTTTCCATTCATCCCCCTTCCTTATTCGTATCAGGTTGTACGCCCCCCGCAGGTCCAGTTTTGTAAAAATCCTTCCCTTCCTCACCCTAGTCAAAATGTCATCAATTCGGGGCATAGGGAAAGCCAGGGGTTCCGACACTGCATTCAGGGCGCGAAAGTCCACTACAAGCCTCGGTTTATCTGTGTTTTTTTTTGTCCACAAAAAACACTGGGCTGCCCCCCACCGCTCGGGACTCTCTGATGAACCCTCGCTTCAGGTTTTTGTCAATGAACTCCCTTAACTCCTGCATCTCCCTGTCTGACATGGCATACAGCTTGCCCACTGGGAGTTGGGCCCCAGGGAGTAGATTGATTTGACAGTCAAAGGGTCTATGCGGCGGCAGCTTGTCTGCTTCTCTTTCGCTGAAGACGTTGCTTAGATCAGCGTATTGTGGGGGCACCTTCCCTTTGTCCGTTACTTCCGTCCCTGCCAAGGTGGCTCTGCTCCCTTCCGGAGCCCTCCCCTCTTTGCAGTGTTCTAGGCAATGCGCTGACCCAAAGGAGACCACTCTCTGATGCCAGCCCACTAGCGGATCGTGCAGCGCCAGCCAGCTCATCCCCAAAATAATGGGCGCTCCTCCCAAGGTGGCCACATTGAACGCTATTCGTTCGGCGTGCCTTGCCACTCTCATTATCATTGGAACCGTCTGTTGGCTGACTTCTCCTCCCAGTAGCTCCCGCCCATCAATCGTGGTCACCTGCAGGGGGTTACTTAAAGGGACAGTTTGTATCTGGTGCTCGGCTGCAAACTCCTTACTCATGAAATTACAGGAGCTGCCTGAGTCCAATAGCGCCTTTATCTGCAGTGGGTGTCCATTTGGCAGCTCTAGTAACACCTCTATCACTAAAGCCGGTCTTGGAGGTTCCGGGGTGGGCACTTTTACTGCTCTTTGGCCTGGCTGCTGTGCCCCGACGGTGACAGCCAGGCGTTGGCTTTTACTTGCTCCATGCCTTCCCCCTCCTTTTCCCCAACAGCTCCCGCCATCCCTTGCCATTCCTTTCTTTGTGGGCAAACTCTGGCAAAGTGACCTGGCTGTTGGCAGAGCTAACATTTCTTGGCGCTCTTCCCCTCCTTCTTCCGCCCTTCACTGGGATTTGAAACTGCGCGCGCGCGCGCGCTGTGCCAATTTCCATCGGCTCTGCTGGCGGGAAAGGCGGCTCTGGAATCTCTGGAATGCGGAAATCCCTCCAGCGCTCCCCTTTCCCTTCCCGCTTTTCCAACGCTCTCGCCTCCTGGCGTGCTCCTATGGTCAGCGCGGATTTGGTCAGCTGGTCCATAGACTCCGCCCTGGGCGCCCGGGAAAGTTCGTCTTTCACCGCCAAAGAAAGCCCTTCTTCGAAAAGCATTTGAATGGGCTCCGCCGATAGGTCCCACCCCAATTTATGGATCAACATGGTAAACTCAGTCCAGTACTCACGGACAGATCGGCTCCCCTGTTTGCAAGCCATTAACTGTCTGCGCACCACTCCCTGCTCAATGTCGCTGGAAAACATCAGGTCCATGGCACGAAAAAACTTCCTCGTGTCCTTTAGGATCTCATTGTTCACTGCCATCAGGGGTCTAACCCAGTCCTTTGCCCCCGATTCGAGATGCCCAATCACAAAAGCCACTCGCGACTCCTCGTCGGGAAAGTCATCAAACTGCAGATTGAGAGCATATTGCATCTCTGTCCTAAAGGCGTGATAGTTCCTGGGATCCCCCCCAAACCTCTGCACCAATCCTGGCACCTTTCGTGCGAGTGGGGTGGTTGGGGTTTTTCCCTTTTCTGCATCCTGAGCCCTCCTCTCCTCAAGCCTTGCCGTCTGCAACGCTAGCTGGAGCTCCAACACCCTGTACCTTTCTTCCAGGCTTGGACCCGCTCCAGCTCCTCCTGCTCCTCCGGTTTCGGCTGGGTTGCTCATGATGCCTCTCCTTGCACAAGCTGCTTTCAGAGACTTTCGGATTGCTATAATGGGATAATGAGCTGCTTGTGCGTAAAATGCAAGTCCCTCAGAGTTTGGTCAAGTCCTCAAACCTCTGCCTGCGACGGAGCCCCTCCAGCATGGCTGCGTCAGTCGCTAGCAGAATCCGAAAGTGGTCTCTTACGGAATCTCTTCCAGCATAAAAGCTCCTTAACGGAAACACGTCTTCTGGACTCTCGGCGTGACAGTTTCCGGCGAGGAGTGGGTGTCCCTATAGGAGGTCTTGAAACCTCCCCACTTTTTTTCGCTGGAAGTGTCTCTGAGCCATCCCTCTGACTCACTTTCCCCTGGAGCCCCTCCTCTCCCCCTGCTGGTTCCCTCTCCAGCTGCTAAGTCTCTCTCAACCTCCGGGAGCCTTTCCACCTCCTGTCTTTCCGATGGCAGTTCCCTGACATCGGTCTTTTTTTCTTGTCTATTTTTTTACGTTTTTTTACTGTATTTTTTATTTTTACTTGATTATGATAATGTTTTTCTCTTTTTTCTTGTTTTGATTGTGAAGTTTGTTCTATTGTTTAAAACTTTAATAAATATCTTTTTTTAAAAAATGGTGTGTGCACACTGCATCATGTGATCAGTTATGCAAGGTGGGGCTTACCTGCCCCCCCCCCCACAATATTTTATTTAAGTTGGCACCCCTGGCCAATGGTCCATCTAGCCCAGCCTCCTGTTCTCACAGTGGCCAATCAGATGCCCCAGTGGGGAACTCTCGAGCAGGATCTGAGTGTGTGTGAGAGTGTGTAGGAACTAACCTACCGCACAAAGGCAATTATTTATAGTAGTTGCTCCACCTACTTCTGCCTCTGGCCTCACACGCTATTGGCATGTGGCCCTCAGAAGGCTAACCAGAAGGAAAGTTGGCCCCCGGGCTGAAAAAGCTTCTTCACTCCTGCAGCGATAGGACAATGTGGCTTACATGCTTTCATGTAGGCACAGGCAGGGCCGGATTTAGGTTTGATGAGGCCCTAAGCTCCTGAAGGTAATGGGGCCCTTTATATTGACAAAGCTGTCCTTTGTCAACAACAAATTGTCGCTATTTTTTGTGTTGAATATTGTTATGTACTGAAGTTCTCACCCTGGGCCAGCAGGGGGGTACTGTAGATAGTTTTCACTCAGGTCCACATATGCAAATAAGGAATTGAAAGTGACGTTCGGTGATTGGATAGTTACAGAAAGTTGTTACTGTTGCCTTGTAGTTGAGCTCTATATAAGCAGGTTGGCTGAACCCTTCAGCCCAGTTCTGTTCTGGCCTGTGAATAAACAAGAGCTGTTTGAAGAATCGCTGTGTCGTCTGATATGTTCACCCACAACTTAACAAATATATGCTATATGGTACTTTATGGACCTAATAGGTATCTCAAGCCATTTGCACATAACAAAATATGTATTTTATCAAAGTAATTGTTGAACTGAAATACAATTAAGAAGACGTATATTAATAGTGAAATAATTATTACGCTCTAACTGTACATAGGTTTTATTTTATTTGTTTTTTATCTCATATTTTGGAAATGTACATCCAGTTTTTTTCTCCTTTAAATTTTTTTGGGGCCCCCAAGAGAGTGGGGCCCTAAGCTATAGCTTGTTTAGCTTATATGTAAATCTGGCACTGGGCACAAGGCTGGCTGCAAACTAATTCAGACATAAGAACATATTAAGAGCCTGCTGGATGAAGCCAATGGCTCCTCTGTCCACTTCTGACAGGGGCCAACCAGATGCCCCAGAGGGAAACCCAGAAGCAGGATCCAAGCTTGAGAGCAACTCTTTCCTCCTGCGATTCCCATCAGGTGGTCTTCAGAAGCATTACTGCCTCCGATTGTGGAGGCAGAACATGGCCATTGTGGTTAGCAGCCATTGCGAGCTTTGCCTTCCAAGTGTTTCTCCAGTCCTCTGTTAAAGCCATCCCAGTTGGTGGACATCACTGCCCCCTGTGTGGGTGAGCTCCGCAGTTTAACTATGTGGTATGTGAAGAAGGACTTTCTTTTGCCTGACTTCCAACTTTCAGCTTCATTGGGTATCCTATGTTTGGGTGCCATGAGAAAGGGAGAAAATGATTTCTCTGCCCACTTTCTCCATGGGATGCACATTTTATATATTTTAATCGTGTCATCTCTTACTCACTAGTTCTCTGTGGGATGTAACATAAGCAGCCAAATACAACACTTCCTGTTTGCCCAGCGTGGACACACACAGAGGAGGACTCACCTGCATGAGTGCCTGAGGGCCCCGCTCCTGCCACTCACCACCTGGCCCAGGGTGGGGCCTGGCAGGCTTCACAAGGACGGTTGCTGTCACTGCTTCTGCTGCCCAGGAGGACCCGGAGGGGGCGCAGAGTTCTTTTTAAAATGTTTTAAAATTTTCCTTTCCCTTTTGACTTTTTTGTATGTGGGGGGTGGGGGTGGAATGGATGTTTGGTTGGGCTTGGGAAAATAATAATAATAATAATAATAATAATAATAATAATAATAATAATAATAATAATAATAATAATAATAATAATAATATTTTTTATTTATATCCCGCCCTCCCCAGCTGAAGCCGGGCTCAGGGTGGCTAACAAGAATAAAACAGTACAAAAGTACAACACAAGACAACACTCTAAAATCATTCATTAAAAAATTAATTCAAATCAAGCCACTGGCAACCATTGGGCCAGAGCTCCGTGAAGATTGCCGAGGGAGGGGGTCAGGCTGTGCCCTGGCCAAAGGCCTGGTGGAACAGCTCTGTCTTGCGGCCCTGCGGAAAGATGTCAAGTTAAAAAAATAAATAAATAAAAATTTGTTTGATTTTGATGGATTTGTAATTTTTTCAGTTTTTTGTTTGTATTGTTTTATTATTTTCTGGGGGGGGGTTGTTTTGTTTTTGTTTTAAGGTTTTATTTTGTTCTTAAGGGGAGGGGTCAGGGCTGCCGGGGAGTGGGTCCCAGCCAACAAAATGGCTGGGGCATGTTCCACAGAGGGGGATGCGCTGGGACAACCGTTCTCAGTGATCACGCGTAGGAGGAGGAGTTACGCTAAGACCAGACCATGTCATTACAGAGGAGGCAGGTTTAGTCATTATCTGAGGACTATCCCTGCCTCCGGGTCTGGTCCTGACCGGACGGATACTAGAATCAGCAAGGGATAACCACATGACCTGAAGGTGCTGCTGTGCAATGCCAGGTCAATGATTCATAAGACCACTGCCATCCATGACTTGATCATGGATGGAGGACTTGACCTGGCATGTGTAAGAGAGACTTGGTTGGATGAAGCAGATGGGCCTGTCCTTGCCGCTGCTTGTCCACCAGGTTTCTCTTATGCACAGCAACCCAGGCCTTGTGGGCGGGGGGGGGGGGGGGGTTTGCAGTGATTTTTAGGAAGTCATTAGTTTGCACCAGGCGTCCTATTGGGAAGACCCAGTTCTCTGAGTGCATGTTCTGGAAGTTGGGCAATAGGGGCAGTACAGGATTCCTTTTGGTGTACCGACCTTCCCGCTGCACCAAGGATTCCCTGCCCGAGCTGCTTCAGGTCGTGGCGGATGTTCTCCTGGAGACACCTAGTTTGGTTGTCCTAGGGGATTTTAACATCCATGCCTACATGACCTTACAAGGGGCCGCTCGGGACTTCGTGGAAAGCATGGCCTCCATGGGGCTGTCCCTGAATAAGTCTGTCCCAACCCATAGCCGCGGACATGCCTTGGACCTGGTGTTTACCTCTATGGATGTTGGTGATCTGACACTAAGTAAAAGCGAAACGAAAGAAGTGCCATGGTCAGATCACTTCCTGGTGCAACTGGACTTCTCCGCGACCCTTCCCCTCTGCAGGGAGGTGGGACGGATTTAGATGGTCCGCCCCCGCCACTTAATGGATTCAAATGGTTTCCAGAGAGTGGTAGGGAATGCTTTATCTCATGTTGATGGCCTTTCAGCTGATTCCCTGGTGACCCGCTGGAATGTGGAGTTAACCAGAGCTATTGACTGTTTGGCTCCGAAGCGCCCTCTCTGATTGCATGGAGCCCGAACAGCCCCATGGTTTTCCACGGATCTGAGTGCAATGAAACAATCGTTGAGACGGCTAGAGCGCCAGTGGCGGATGACCCATTCTGAAGCTGACCAGACACGGGTTAGAGCTCAATGTCGAGCCTACCAAGTGGCGGTAGCGACGGCGAAGAAGACTTTCTTCACCGCCTCTATTGCATCTGTAGAAAATAGCAGCAGGAGACTTTTTCAGGTGGTTCGCAATTTAGCGGAACCACCTGCTACACCGGGACCCAGTACGGGCCACATGATCTCCTGCAATGATTTTGCAAAGTTTTTTGCAGATAAAGTCGCTTAGATTCGGGAAGAGGTAGACGCCAGCGTGGGAGCAGAGCCGGAGCGGGAGAGTGTTAGAGCCATGTCTAGTCAAATTGCGTGGGATCAATTCCAATCTGTTACCTCCGAGGATGTGGACAGGCTGCTTGGACGAGTGAAACCAACCCCCTGTCTCCTTGATTCTTGCCCATCCTGGCTTATAAAAGCTAGCCGGGAAGGGCTGGACGATGGGCTACGTGGGGTGGTGAATGCTTCTGTAATGGTTCAAGGGGTTGCTCGTGGGTAGCCGGTGCCCACACCTGGCTGTCCGGACAGCCACTCACCCGTGGCTGTCTCAATCGCTGGCAGAATCCGTCAGTGGGCGTTTCTTAAACTTCTTCCAACAAAGGAGGCTTCCGGAGGCGGCGCCAGCGGTAATGGCGGATTCCCTCTGAACGGAGGGAGAAGCTCCGCGGAAATCGGGACCTCCGCTACAGCGAAAGCGGAGGACCCTTAAAAAACCCGCAGGCGGAAGAAGCCTGGGGCCGTGGGACCCAGCAGGCACTTTTTGCGCCCCCGAACTGTCAAAGAAGCTCTGTAAAGAGCTTTGGAGCGGAGCGGGGGTGCGCTGTGCTGAGGGTCGATCGCTACTTCTGCAGAGTGAAGCTGCACAGCAATTACCGGAGAGCGCTGACCTTTTTCCTGTGAAACATCGAATTGAAACATCTACCCGTGAGTAAGAACTGGGGAATTTGGAAAAGATCAAAGAATAAGAACTGATATAAACGAACTTTGAGCTTGATTCTGACTTTGATCTTGGACGCTATTGCGGAATTTGGATCTGAAACCGGCAAAGTGTAAACAGGAAGCCCGCTTTGCCGATCCTGTAAATAGTTTGAAAGCAAGGGATAAAGGAGCTTTGAACCAAAGAAATTGACTGACTGTAAAGAGCTAAATTTCACTGCCTGGCAAACGACCCCCCCCCCCATAAGTTGGGAAAGGGGGAAAAAACCATCACTCAATCCTTGATATTAAACAACTTAAAGGTCATTTTGAGTGCACCGCTTTTATAGACATCGTAACTTTTACTGTGGATTTCTGCAAGAGGCTGGTAACTTTTTAAGGATACATCTGAGTCCATAATTGTTTTTACTGGTATAACATTTGGGAAGTTTACTGTTTAACAATCATCACTTTGAAACATTTTGCTCCCCTGCTCCCCTAGAGGAGCTTTGTGTCATTGCTGGGGATTTTCCACTGCAGCTGTCATTTTTGTACTGTTAAGAAACAAGCCTGGGAGTTGTGTGAGCTGTGTGAATGACCTTGACTCTCAGAGGCTAAGTAATGGATCAGGACAAACAACAAGATAAGGCGCTGGAGAAGGCTCAAGAGAAAGCAACAAGAGCTAAAACTAGACAACAGCAGCAATTACTGGCACAGCAACAACAATTGTACAGAAGGGCATCTGTAACAGGACTTTCTACCCCACAAGCCACAGAAAGAGAAGAATCAAAAGGAGCAGGAACGGACTCTACGGCATTGGATAAGATTCTTTCAGCTCTACAAAACCTGACAGCTAAGATTGATTTAAATATCTCAACCATCAATGATCTTGGGCAGAAAGTGAGTGATGTGGGGCAGAAAGTGAATACTAATACCCAGGCTATTGACAAGTTGCTGCAGGAATCCAAGGAGACAAAGAAGACAGCAGAGGAAGTGAAAGAGAGGGTTGTGGCGGTGGAGGAGAAGATACCGCCAATAAATAGAAAATTGGATGACTACAAGGCACAATTCTCTCTGATTGAACTTAAAGAGAAACAGACTAATCTGAGAATAAGGGCGGTCCCAGAATCAGAAGAAGGGGAACTAATTGAATTTCTTACATCGGAATTTGAAGTTTTCTGGGACCTGGATCCACAAAAGGAAGAATTTAAGATAGTGAGTGCTTTCCGACTGGGAAGGGTTAAAAGAAAAAACAGAGCAAGAGACTGTCTGATTTCGTTAAGGTCAAAGGAAGAAAGAGATAAAATCTTGAATCTCCACTATCAGAAAGCACTCGTGATAGAAAGTGAGAGAATTGAAATCTTCAAAGATATCCCAAAATACTTACTGGATCTCAGAGCTAACTACGCAGATCTGGTAGGCCTACTAAGGAAAAGCAACATTCCGTTTAGGTGGGAATTTCCGCAAGGCCTCTCATTTACATTCAAAGGAAAGAAAATAAAGATAAGATCAAAGGAAGATAAAGTGAGCTTCTTGAGAGATTTTGGTGAAGACCTGCGAAAAGAGGCCAGAACAAAAGAACCGGAAGTACCAGGATTGGGACCACTTGATTTGGGAAGACACCCCTTGGGGTTGGATCAACTAGAGAAAGAGACACAACCGTCAGAACAAGAGCAACTCTTAGGAGCGGTTGGAGGAACCCTACAATAACCACAACATGTCTCTACAGATGTTAACCTGGAATACCAGGGGTTTGAATTCCCCTAGTAAGAGGAAGAGAATTTTTCACATGTTAAAAAAGGAACAATTAGATCTGATTTGTCTACAAGAAACACATATAACAAGACTCCACAGGAAATTACTGATAAATAAACGACTAGGCCAAGAATTTATTTCATCAGACAAAGTAAAAAAAAGAGGAGTTGTGATATATGCAAAAGAGAAACTATCACCAAAATTTCTCTTTAAAGATGAACATGGACGATTTGTAGCAATTGAAATACAATTTCAAGGAGAGAAAGTATTAATAATTGGAGTCTATGCACCTAATGAGGGGAAATCAGAATTTTATAAGAAACTGCATGAGACTTTGTTGGACTACATGGATCAAAATATCATTTTGATGGGAGACATGAACGGTGTTGTGTCAACAAATATGGATAAATCTGAAAAACAGTTACAAAAGATGGAAGACTACCAAAGACTTTTTTTGAAATGACAGACAATATGGACCTGATTGACATCTGGAGAACTAAAAACCCCCTAGGTAGAGAGGGGACTTTTTTCTCTGAAGCCAACATGACCTGGACACGAATTGACCAAATTTGGATCACAAGAGGGATGGCACCCAAGATTCGAAAGGTGGAAATCTGTCCCAAAATTTGCTCCGACCATAACCCTGTGAGAATGGATATGAAACTAACACCGATCGGTTCCTTCAGATGGAGAATGAATGACACCTTGTTTAGAGATCCAGAAATTATTAAGAAGGCCCAAAAAACTATAAAAGATTATTTTGAAATAAATTTGAAGACTACGGTGGAAAAAAGAGGAATCTGGGACGCAAGTAAAGCTGTAGTGAGAGGTTTTTTGATTCAGCAAAATGCTATAAAGAGGAGACTTCAAGAGGATAGAAAAGGAAAGATTCTAGAGAAAATTAAAGAAGGAGAGAAGAGATTAAGGTCTAAACCTAAGTCACAGGAGATTCTGCGAGAAATTAAATCATATCAAGCACAATATTTGAAAATGATTAATCAGGACATAGAATGGAAGATCAAACAGATGAGACAAAAAACGTTTGAATCGGCTAACAAGTGTGGAAAGCTGCTAGCTTGGCAGCTGAAGAAAAGACAAAAACTAAATACTGTGACTAATCTTGAAGTAAATGGAAGGAACATACAAAACCCAAAGGAAATTAAAGACTGTTTCCAGAGATATTTCAAATAATTGTATGCACAAGGGCCACAGAACGAGATCAAGGTTGAGAAATTTTTAGAAATAAACGGATTACAAAAGATATCTCAAGAGAACAAATTAATATTGAATGAAAAAATTTCTGAACAGGAGGTTGAAGGTGCTATAAAGAATTTGCAACTAGGCAAGTCTCCAGGCCCGGATGGGCTATCCTCCAAATACTACAAAGTTTTGAAAGACTATTTAATCCAACCGTTAATGGAGGTTTGTAATGAAATTATGGAGGGGAAAAGAGCGCCGGAATCGTGGAAAGAGGCCTATATCACACTCATACCGAAAAATGAGTCTGAAAAGACACAACTTAAGAACTACCGCCCCATATCCCTACTTAATGTGGATTACAAAATTTTTGCTGACATTTTGGCTAAAAGACTGAAAAAAAATTTAGTTGGAATGATACATAAAGACCAAGCTGGCTTTCTTCCAGGCAGATATATGTCAAATAATACGAGGAATTTGATTGACATTTTGGAAAAACTGCAAGTTAATATTAACACAAAAGCTGTTTTGATATTTATTGATGCGGAGAAAGCCTTTGATAATATTTCTTGGAGTTTTATGAGGAAAAACTTGCAAGGGATGGGGGTGGGAGAAAGGTTTGGAAACGGTATAGGTGCGATTTATTCAGAACAAAAGGCAAAATTAATAGTGAATAATGCAGTTACAGAAGAAGTTAAGATAGAGAAAGGGACACGACAAGGCTGCCCAATTTCCCCTCTGCTTTTTATTTCAGTCCTGGAGGTCCTGCTGAACATGATTAGAAGGGACCAACAGATTCAGGGTATACAGGTCGGAGTTAAACAATATAAACTTAAAGCATATGCAGATGACCTAGTATTGACATTACAGGAGCCAATTCCCAGTACGAACAGAGCTTTGGAAATAATACAAGAATTTGGTCAGGTGGCAGGTTTTAAATTGAATAAATCGAAAACTATGGTCTTGGAGAAGAACTTAACATCGACTGAGAAGGAAAGGTTTCAGGGAGAAACAGGTTTATCATTGGTGAAAAAAGTGAAATACCTAGGGGTGAATATGACTTCAAAAAATGCTAATCTATTTAAAGATAATTATGAGAAGTGTTGGTCAGAAGTGAAAAAAGATCTTGAAATTTGGACAAATTTGAAGCTTTCCTTATTGGGTAGAATTGCGGTTATCAAAATGAATATATTGCCAAGAATGTTATTTTTGTTTCAGACGTTACAAATCATTGACAAGATGGACTGTTTCAAGAAGTGGCAAAAAGAAATTTCTAGATTTGTCTGGCAGGGCAAAAAGCCCAGAATAAAATACAAAATTCTTACTGATACTAAGAATAGAGGGGGGTTTGCCCTGCCGGACTTTAAGATATATTATGAAGCAGCAGCTTTTTGCTGGCTGAAGGAATGGCTACTTCTTGAGAACACCGACATTTTGGATCTAGAGGGTTTTAATAATGCTTTTGGGTGGCATGCATATCTGTGGTATGATAAGGTTAAAGCTCATAAAGGTTTTAAAAATCATATTGTCAGGAAAGCACTATTTAATGTCTGGACTAGGTACAAAGATTTGTTGGAAAGTAAGACTCCTAGGTGGTTGTCGCCAATGGAGGCTAAAGCTGTGAAAAAGCTTAATATGGAATCTAAATGGCCGAGATATACGGAAATTTTGGATAAAGAAGGGGACAGGTTGAAATTGCAGAGTTATGAGAAACTTAAGAATAAGGTGCAGGATTGGTTACATTATTTTCAAGTAAGAGAGGCCTATAATTTGGACAGGAAAAATGGCTTCCAGTTTGAAAAATCAAAGTTGGAAACAGAACTGTTAGAACCCAATGCTAAGATATTGTCGAGAATGTATGATTTGCTGTTGAAATGGAATACTGAGGATGAAACGGTTAAATCGGCTATGATAAAATGGGCACAAGACATTGGTCATAATATTATGTTTGCTGACTGGGAACGGTTGTGGACCACGGTTGTGGACCACCGGTATGAAATTTACGGCATGCAATGCCTTAAGAGAAAATATTATGAAAATGATTTATAGGTGGTACATGACACCAGTCAAGCTTGCAAAGATTTATCATTTGCCTGATAACAAGTGTTGGAAATGTAAAGAAACTGAAGGAACATTCTTTCACCTTTGGTGGACATGCCCAAGGATTAAGGCGTTCTGGGAAATGATCTATAATGAACTGAAAAAGGTATTTAAGTATACTTTTCTGAAGAAACCAGAGGCCTTTCTCCTGGGCATAGTCGGCCAATTGGTGCCAAAACCTTTTTCATGTATGCTACAGCAGCAGCAAGAATACTTATTGCAAAGCATTGGAAGACGCAAGATCTACCCACCGTGGAAGAATGGCAGATGCAAGTAATAGACTATATGGAACTGGCAGAAATGACCGGCAGAATCCAAGATCAAGGAGAGGAGCAGGTGGAAGAGGACTGGAAGAAGTTTAAAGTCTATCTACAAAAATACTGTAAAATTTATGAATGCTGAGGGCTCTGAAAACGAAATGAAGGGGTTTCTAGCGATTAAGATAAATAAGACTATAAAGGGAGGGATAAAGGCTTAAAATGAATAATGAATGATCTTGCTGAACTAATTTTTAAAGTAGAATACAAGAAGGGAAGGCGGGTGGAAGTAAAGAGAATAAGGTTTTGAAAGTTACCAATATGAAAGAGTGTTCTTTTTTATGCTAAACCTTTTCTTTTGCATTTTTCTTTTTTCTGTTTTTCTGTTTGGATTTTTGATGTTTGTTGTTTGTTTTTTGTGATTTTTGTCGACTTTTGTTGGTGTTAATTTTTTGGAAAAATCCTAATAAAATATTATTATAAAAAAAAATAAACTTCTTCCAACAAAGAAGTTCTTTCACGCCCAGTCTCCTCCTACTTTCCCTGCGCGGAAGCTTTCTGAGCAAGGAGGGCGTAGGCAGCGGAGGACCCTTCCTCCCCCTGCTGGTCCCCGGCAAGGAGTCATGTGACTCCCTCTTAGATTCCCCCATCTGCCCCCCTTCTCCACTGGAGCTAAGCTGATTCCCTTCCCCAGAAGATGGACTGCCTCTCCCAATCCCGGGATGCTCTCTGGGATCCCTCTGGAGCTTGCTCTCTCCCTCCGGCACTGATGGCAGTTCCCTGACATCCACCTCCTCCTCAGGACCCCTCCCACCCCTGACACGATTTTCCGACACAACCTCCTCTCTCTCCTCGGCCGACGATGCGGGGAATCCCCTGAAAGTGCTTTCATCCTCTTCTGAGGATTCAAAACCAGCCTCCCATCCGCTGGGATCTCTTCCCGCTGGTTGAACCTCCCAGTCTGATTCTTCTCCCTCGGACACCTCCTCTCCCTCCTCTTCGGAGGCAGGAAAACCCACAAAGTCCCCTTCGTTGTCTGTGGGTCCAAATTCTTCCTCCCAAAATCTAGCTAATGGTTTGGGCTTATCCGGGAACAAACTGTGGAATTCTTCCACCAAATACTCATCAGTGATTGATTCAGCAGGGACCCACGTGTTTTCCGACCTGGGTTCCCCCTCCCAGGCTACCAAGTACTCTACCTGGCGACCTCGCCACCTTGAACCGAGTATTTCCGTGGCTTCATTACAGTGTTCCCTCTCCTCGACCCGCGGGTGGGTGGTAACCCCTCCCTCCTGTCCCGGGAATTCCCACCCCTCCCTGTACGGTGAAAGTAGGGACCTGTGGAACACCGGATGTATCTTCATGCTGTCAGGCAACTTGAGTTTAAATGCCACTGGGTTCACCTGCTGCATTACCTCAAAAGGCCCTAGCCGCCTAGGCTGCAACTTCTTGCACCCTCCCTTTAGGGGCAACCTTGTCCGTTGGTTTCCGGGTGCCTCGCCGTCGAGAAGCTCACCTCGACCTGTAGCAAGCTCATGAGTTTCCGCCAGAACCGGGAAGTAAATTGTTTCCCGCGATCCGAGATTACCCTCGAGGGATCCCCATGCAGTCTAAAAATGTGATCCACAAACAGTCTGGCTGTCTCCTCTGCCGTTGCTGCATGTGAGCACGCTACGAAATGGCACATTTTTGTCAGTAGATCGACTACTACCATGACCGCTGTCTTTCCCCTTGACTTGGGCAGATATGTCATAAAATCAATGGACACCACCTCCCAGGGCCTTTCCGGTGTGGGTAAGGGTTCCAGGCAACCCTGCTGGATCTCTCAGTGGTGTTTGATACCATTGACCATAACATCCTTCTGGACCGTCTTGAGGGTCTGGGAGCTGGGGGCACTGTCATACAGTGGTTCCGCTCCTTCCTCCTGGGCCGTGTTCAGAAAGTGGTGGTGGGGGATGAGTGTTCAGACCCCTGGGCTCTCACTTGCTGGGAGAGATCATCAGGGGGTTTGGGCTGGGTGTTCATCAGTATGAGGATGATACCCAGCTCTACCTCTCTTTCAAATCAGAACCAGTATAATCCTTAATCCCTAATAATAATAATAATAATAATAATAATAATAATAATAATAAATTTTATTTATATCCTGCCCTCCCCAGCCAAAGCTGGGCTCAGGGCGGCTAACAACAATAAAACAGTACAACACAACACTCTAAAATCATTCATTATAAAATTAATTCAAAACAAACCATTGGCAACCATTGGGCCAGAGCTCCGCGAAGATTGCCGAAGGAGGGAGTCAGGCTGTGCCCTGGCCAAAGGCCTGGTGGAACAGCTCTGTCTTGCAGGCCCTGCGGAAAGATGTCAAGTCCCGCAGGGCCCTAGTCTCTTGTGACAGCGTGTTCCACCACATCGGAGCCACAGCCGAAAAAGCCCTGGCTCTAGTTGAGGCCAGCCTAACCTCTCTGTGGCCTGGGACCTTCAAGATGTTTTTATTTGAAGACCGTAAGTTTCTCTGTGGGACATACCAGGAGAGGCGGTCCCGTAGGTACGAGGGTCCTAGGCCGTATAGGGCTGTAAAGGTTTAAACCAGCACCTTAAGCCTGATCCTGTACTCCACCGGGAACCAGTGCAGCTGGTATAGCACCAGGTGAATGTGATCTCGCAGCGAGGACCCTGTAAGGAGTCTTGCTGCAGCATTCTGCACCCGCTGGAGTTTCTGGGTCAGTCTCAAGGGCAGCCCCACGTAGAGCGAGTTACAATAATCCAGTCTGGAGGTGACCGTCGCGTGGATCACAGTGGCTAGATCAGGGCGAGAGAGGTAAGGAGCCAACTGCTTAGCTTGGCGGAGATGGAAAAATGCCGCCTCTGTTATAGCTGCAATCTGCGCCTCCATGGAAAGGGAGGTGTCGAAGATTACACCCAAACTCTTAACAGACGGTGCTGGCACTGATTGCGCCCCCGCAAGAGATGGGAGTTGCCCCTCCCCAATCCCATATCGTCCCGTCCCAGCCAGAGGACCTCTGTCTTCGAAGGATTTAGCTTCAACCGGCTCCCACGTAACCATCCAGCCACAGCTTCCAAACATCTGGTCAGTGTGTCTGGGGCCGAGTCAGGATGGCCATCCATCAACAGACAGAGTTGGGTGTCATCAGCATACTGATGGCAACCCAGCCCAAAACTCCGGACAAGCTGGGCGAGGGGGCGCATAAAGATGTTGAAAAGCATCAGGGAGAGTATCGCACCCTGAGGTACTCCACACACCAAGGAGTGGCGCGATGACAATTCCCCCCCAAGCGCCACCCTCTGTCCCCGACCAGAGAGAAACGAGCACAGCCATTGAAGGACTGTGCCCTGGATCCCCACGTCGGCAAGGCGGTGGTTCAGGAGTTCGTGATCGACCATGTCGAAAGCTGCTGACAGATCTAGAAGAATCAGCAGCCCCGACCCGCCTCGATCCAGCTGTCTACGAAGATCATCTGTTAGGGCAACCAGAGCCGTCTTGGTCCCATGACCAGCGCGGAAGCCGGACTGGAATGGATCCAGAGCCGATGTTTCATCCAGAAACCTACCAAGCTGTTCAGCAACCGCTCTCTCAATCACCTACCCAGGAACGGAAGATTCGAAACCGGGCGGTAATTGGATAGATCTAAAGGATCTAATGATGTTTTCTTTAAGAGCGGGCACACCACTGCCTCCTTCAGTTCCCCTGGGAATGTCCCCGTGCCAAGGGACAAATTGATGATACCCCCCAGGAGGGCCCGCACCTCGTCTGGACACACTCTAATCAGCCAAGACGGGCACGGGTCAAGAGGACAGGTGGTGGGCTTTCCAGCTCGGAGGAGTCTGTCCACATCGGCTGGGGATAGGTACATCAAAGTGGTCCAATACTGGACCTGAGGACAGTCGATGGGCCTCCAGTTCCTTTATTGTATCCAAATTGGCAGGGAGGTCATGGCGGAGCAACAAGACCTTCTCCGCAAAAAAGCTCGCAAATGCCTCACAGCTGTGTGTCAAATTGTTATTTAAATTTGGCTGTCCCTCAAGGGACGTTAAAGACCTAATTATACTAAATAATTGCTCCGGACAAGAGCTAGCGGATGCAATGGAGGCCGAGAAGTAAGACTTCTTAGTAGCCTTCACCGCCATCTCGTAGGTTTTCATAAAAGCCCTATAAGATGTTATTGAGGCTCCGTCACAGGCACCCCACCATACTCGCTCTAGCCGTCTGAGGAGCTCCACGGTAAACCAGGGAGCCCGGTTTCTGCGGGGTTGCAGAGGGCACTTAGGTGCAATCTCATCGATGGCTGCCAGGAGCTGGATATTCCAGCCCTCAACCAGCTCAGTCAATGAGTCGCCAGGGGGAGCAAGGTCCCGCAAGGCTTGGCGGAATCTATCAGGGTCCATCAGCTTCTGCGGGCGAGACCAAATCGGCTCGCCACCTAAGCAGGGTGGGGGTGGAAAGTCAATCCTGGCTTTCAGAGCGTAGTGATCATACCATGGCACCTTCATCGACAGGGTGGCTGCTGGTGCGCTAGGTGGCCGGTACACCAGCCAGACACCCAAGCTCTCCTCGGAGCCCCACACTAGGCCAACACATTCAATGCCGGGGATTGATGGCGATGGTAGAGCCCTGAAAGGACAATCTTCCTGGATTAATAATGCCAACCCTCCCCCCTCCGGCCCACAGTCCGCGACTGGTGGAGGACGGAGAAACCCGGGGGCGCCATCTTTCGTAAGGTAACTGTTTCCCCTTCGCGCACCCAGGTCTCCGTCACACAAGCCAGGTCGACCCCCTGCGAGGTAAAGAAATCTCGCAGGGTGGCGGTTTTGTTGCCTATAGACCTGGCATTGCACAGCACCAGTGACGGAGGTGAGTAATCCTTGCTCACCCTACCCTCGTCCCTCGGGATGAGGCACAGATTGGAAGGGGTACGAGCATATCCATATCTCGATCCCCTTCTCCTATAATATCCCCTATTCCCCCCCTCTCCCCATAAAGTAAACCCCCCTCCCCTCCCCCCCAGACTTCCCTCAGCTCCTCTCTCTGGTTTATCAACAAATGTTATTCTCTGCATGTTACAAAATTGTGTAGTTCCTTAATTTATCTAACTAACTATTGTCAATAAAAAGTTTGTGAGTGTTTATTCAAAACCTGCCAAGGAGTCCAGTTCACTTTGTTGTTTCTTTAAGTACTTTGTAAAAGGTTCCCATTCATCTTTAAAGTCACAGTTATCCTTGTCCTGTAGTTTATGTGTCAATTTTGCCAATTCTGCGTAGTCCATCAGTTTCTCTTGCAATAATTCTTTAGTCAGGATTTCCTCGTGCTTCCATCCTTGTGCTGTTAAGACTCTTGCTGCCGTTGTCGCATAGGTAAAGATATTTTTCAATTTCCTTCGTCTCCCATTCTAGCAGGATGCTATATGCACCCTTCAATAATCTGACTTTCCCTTCTATCACTTCCCTTTGAAACCTGGATATTGTGTAACTGAATCCTTTCTTAACTGTCTTCTTTGTATGTTTCATGTAATTGTTGATAGTGCAACCAACTCTGAAAATGATCTTTTATCGCATCATAATTTCTTAATTTCCATTTTCCATCTTGATCCTTTAACAGGTCAGCATATGCAAGCCATTTTCCTTTCTTTCCAAGTGGTTTGAGCAGTAACGCTTCACGTGGTGAAAGCCACCAAGGAGTCTTTTGTTCTAACAAGTCTTTGTATCTCTCCCATACTCTCATTAATGATTTCCTAATTATATGGTTGTAGAAACTTCTGTGTACTTTTCCTTTCCCATACCATAGATAGGCATGCCAGCCAAATCTGTTATCATGTCCTTCCAGTTCTAATGCTTCTTGCTTTTCCAACCTCATCCATTCCCTGATCCATACCAAACAAGCAGATTCATAATACAATTTAAAATCTGGGAGGGCAAACCTGCCTCTATCTTTTACGTCTGTAAGTATTTTATATTTCTGCCATTTTTTAAAACATTCATCTTTCAGGATGACTGGAGTTGATTGAAAAAGAAATAGCATTTTTGGCAACACATTCATTTTGATCGCTGCTATTTTACCTAACAATGAGAGATTCATTCTGCTCCATATTTCTAAATTTCTTTTTACCTCAAGCCAGATTTTTTCATAATTATTTTTAAATACATTTATATTTCTTGATGTTAACCATATCCCTAAATACTTAACCTTTTTATGGACTTCATTCTCAATATTTTGTTCTAGCTCCATTTTTTCCCCTCTTCCTTCAGGTTTTTAACTAATAATTTGGTTTTGTTCCTATTTAACTTAAATCCTGCCACTTCCCCAAATTTCTGAATCTTTTCTATTACTTTAGGGAGTGGAATTTTGGGCTCTTCCACTGTTATCACTAAATCATCTGCATATGCTTTTAGTTTAAACTCACTTTCCCCAGTTTTTACACCTGTAATCTCTTTATTTGCTCTTATGTTTTTGGCAAGTACTTCCAAGACCAGAATAAACAATAATGGTGATAATGGGCATCCTTGTCTAGTTCCTTTTTGAATCTTACAGTCATCCATTATCACCTGGTTAATAATTAATTTTGCTTTTTGTTTTGAATAAATTGCTGCTATTCCTTTTAGAAATTTAGAGCCACGTTTAATTTGTTCTAACAACATTGTCATGAATTTCCAAGAAACATTGTCAAAGGCCTTTTCAGTCTCTTTCATCATTGCCGGTTTCTTTTCATTTTTGGCCTCTAGGTATTCTATTATATTCAGAATATTCCTTATATTCTCCTTCATTTGTCTACCTGGTAGAAACCATGGCTGATCTTGATGTATATACTCATTTAGTATATTTTTTAATCTATTGGCTAATATATTTGCAAACAATTTGTAATCATTATTTAACAAAGAAATAGGCCTGTAATTTTTAATTTGCAGCAAATCTGCGTCTTGTTTTGGAATTACTGTAATATAAGCCTCTTTCCATGTTTCTGGAATTTCACCTGTATTCAGTATTTCATTCATGACATCTTTCAATGGGTTCACTAACTGTTCGCTTAGTTTTTTATAATATTTTGCCGTAAGACCATCCGGGCCTGGTGACTTGCCATTTTTGGAGCCTTTTATTACCTCTAAAAATTATTGCACTGTTATCTGGGAGTTAAGAATGTTCCTTTGTTCCTCTTTTATATATGGCATATTACTACTTCTGATGTACTCTTCTATCTTGAATGTTTTTTCTTTCCCTTGTCTATACAACTCTGAAAAATCTTTAACAAATCCTTCTCTTATTTTTCACTTTTTTTTTTTAGCTGCCAGGCTACCAGGCTAACAATTTTCCCGGTTTGTTTGCATGCTCAAAGTATTTTTGTTTTACTCTTTTTATTTTCCAACTAATTTCCTCATTAATTATCATTGAATATTGGGTTTGTAAAGTTTTTATTATCTGCTTCACAGCTTCTTTGTTTACCTTATTTGACAGCTGTTTCTCCTTTTCAGTGATTTCCTCTACAATTTCTTTTTTCCTTTTCTCTCTCAGTTTCCTTTTATATGAATTTTGTTGTATAAAGAGTCCTCTCATTACTGCCTTATTTGCGTCCCAGACCGTCTGTAATTTTGTTTGTCCTTGATTGTTTATTTCAAAATAATCAGTCAGGACCTTTTCTGTTTTTTCTATAAATTTTTGATTATCTATTAAATCATCATTTAATCTCCATCTGAAAGAGATTTGACTTTCTTTTTCCATAATCAAGGAATTATGATCTGAAAAGTTTCTGGGATTAATTTCGATTTTTTTGACTCTTATTTCCAATTCTTTGGAAATCCACAAAGAATCTGTTCTCGAGCTGCTACCATGTACATGGCTGTAATAAGTGAACTCTTTGTCAAACATATGTCTTATTCTCCATATTTTGAGTCATATCAAAAAAAGTCTTTGGTAACACTGGGCAACAATTTTTTACTTTTTGAATGTTGTCTAGATTTCTACAAATGATTTAGGGTATTTTTGCACTGCTGAATCAGGAAATGGCATCCATTTCTCTCCATCAGGTTTTTGTGCTATGTTGATGTGACAAAATCAATTACATTTTTGTGGCATTATCAGCTGATTTTTGTCAACACTATCATGGGAATTGGGGTTGCTTGTGTGTAACCTCCACCTGCTCCAAACTGCGTGAGGCGGTTGCGTTTCCCCCGGCTGAGCAGCCCCCCTTGGGCATGACTGCTTCAGTCGCTAGCAGAATCCGTCAGTGGGTGTTTCCTAAACTTCTTCCAACATAAAAATTCCTTAACGGACAGCCTCCTTCTCGCCTCTCTGCGCGGCAGCCTTCTGTGCAGAGTGGGCGTGCCTATCGGTGGTCCTCCACTCTCCTCACTGACCTCACTTGAAGAGTCTTGGAGGCTCCCCTCCGAGGTGCTCTCCAACCCTCCTTTCTTCCTGGTGTCACCTGATTTTCCTTCCCCCGCGGGAGCCCTCTCTCCTCCTGTACTGGTTCCTTCTCCAGTTCCTTCATTGGAGAGCCTCGCCTCTCTATTTTGCTCCGATGTCAGTTCCCTGACAATTTTCATAAGATTTTCCCTTATAAGGAAACAAGCCATGAATTTTATATTTTTAGTCCATAATTCATTCCAAATTTTGGGTTTGATCTTATGTCCCAGGTCCCTCTCCCATTTTACTGTAATTTCTTTGATATCTTCCTCCTTTCTTTGCCAATTCAAAAGTAGTTTGTACATTTTAGAAAGTATCTTTTGATTATTATATAAAATATCCTTCTCCAGATAGGATATTTTTGGGTCAAATCCTTTGGTTTTTTTATCCTTTTCAAGGGCGGCTTTTAATTGATAGTACTGCAGCCAGGTTATTCCCTTCTGTTTCAATTCGCTTAGGCCCTTTATTTTCGGATCACTACTTGTTTCCTCTACTAAATCCTTATATGTTAGCCAATCGCTGTTCATATTTATCCTGTGAACCGACATAGATTCCATTGGTGACAGCCACCATGGTGTTTTGGTTACTACTGATTTTTTACTCCTCTCCTATCATGGGAATTGGGGTTGCTTGTGTGTAAACCTCCTCCTCCTGCAAACTGCTTGATGCGGTTGCTTTTTCCCCCGGCTGAGCAGCCCTCCCCCTGGGCACGTCTGCTTCAGTCGCTTGCAGAATCCGTCAGTGGGCGTTTTCTAAATTTCCTCCAGCATAAAAATTCCTTAACGGACAGCCTCTTTCTAGCCTCTCTGCGCGGCAGCCGTCTGCGCAGAGTGGGCGTGCTTATCGGTGGTCCTCCACTCTCCTCACTCACCTCACTGGAAGAGTCTCGGAGCCTTCCCTCCGATAAGCTCTCCACCCCTTCTTTCTCCCTTGTGTCTCCTTGCTTTTCTTCCCCAGCGGACTTCCTCTCTATCCCTGTACTGGTTCCCTCTCCGGCATCATTTGGGAGCCTCGCCTCTCCACTCTGCTCCGATGTCAGTTTCCTGACATCTCCCATACGTCATATAATGCCCTTCTCACAATATGATTTAAAAATCCTTTGTGGGATTTAACCTTGTCATAGCCTATGTAGCCATGCCACCCGTACACAATATCCCATCCCTCCAGATCTAGGACTTCCGTGTTTTTAATTAATATCCAGTCCTTGATCCATGTCCAGCACGCTGCCTCAAAGTACAATTTAGGGTCAGGGTCAGATATTGACCTTAAACAGTATTTTAAGATTGGCCATTGTCAGAGTCAGTTACAATATCTGTTTTTTTCTGGTGTTACATCTTCCAATGCTAACCGTTCCAAAGCTTCCTTTTGTTCAGCTCAGGGATCCCCCCAATCTTGTTTGGGGTCTAAGTCTCTCCTATTTTTCTCAAGGAACTCTCTTGCCTGGAATTCTGATGTTAATCTATATCTCCTTTTCATGTATGTGAAAGAGATACCCTCTGGAAATTCCCATTTGTCTCTAATGTCGGCTCTCTTGAGTGCTGCTGTTAAAAACCTATATTTTGTTCTTCTGAGTCTCAATTTCAGTGGGATCTCTCAAAAAATGTCTACTTTCTGCCCGGCAACCACAAGATCTTTTTCAAAACTATTCTGAAGGATTGTGTCCTTCACTCTTTATGTTACTAATGTTAATAAAACATCTTCTGGCTGCCTCCGTTCTCAACTTTGGCATGATCTAATTCTAAAACAGCTCTCTGCTAGCCCATCCAGCCAGTCTTTGCTTTCCCCCATCCATTCTGAAATCGTCTGTGTAACATATGTCTCCAAATTTGGCTCTGAATCAGATTCTGGCAAACCTCTGATTCGTAGTATTCTGTCTCTTTCCCTTAGTTGCAGAAGAAGAACCTGATCTTCCAATTCATTCTGCTTCCCTTGAACCCCTTCTACAGTTCCCATCATCCCTTTTTGTTCCTCTCTCAATTCTCCTACCTCGTCTTTAATTTTTTCTAATTTGTCTACTTATGTTTCCAAATTATTAACCTTATCTCCCAGTATCCCAAATTGCTCTTTCAGGACTCTATTCGAATTTTCAATGTCTCAGTGCACTTGTTCAGTGATTGATTGGATTTTTCCATGTCACTGTGAACCTGTTGTGTAAAATCTTGCACTGATTGGATCATTTCTTTCCTGAATTCCGAGAGTTGCAATGCAAAGAGATCTGTCTGCTCTCTCTCTCCTTTATCTCCAATGTCCCCAATTTGTACACTAGCCCATCTAGCAGCCGCCGCAGCTGCCACTTTCCTAGTTGTTGCTCCCTCCTTGCCCGACATCTCTTATCAGTTGGTTCCCAGTGTTGTATGAGTTGTTCAAGGTCACACCTGCAGTTCCTGAGTCTATCCAACTGTGAGACTGACTCCCCCCTCCCAGATTCTTTCTAGTTTCTCTTTCCCTTTTGTCTGCCTTCTCCCTCCCCACCACAATATATCATACAGTTATATAACAAAAAGAGAAAAAAGGCAAAAAGAAATAAAACCATCCAATGGACCAGAAAACATAAAATATACAACTGAAAGGGTGAAAAATAAAAAAGAGAATTAATAAAGTAATTTACAAATCCAGGAAGCAGAGGAAAGGAAAAAATAAAAATGTTCGGCAAGTTCAATTTCAAGTTTATGTCTTTAAAAAAAGGGGGGGAGGAAGTTGTTCTTTGATTTGTACTTATCTACTTATGAGTATCTCAAACAGTGGTGGCTTGCAATAGTTCCAGAAGTTTTATTTCCATTTTATTTCTTATTTGTAATCCCATGGCATTTGTCTTGTTATTCAGTTCACAGACGTGCTGGGGTTTCAGTTAACACATCTTTCTTGGTGGGCTCTTTCAGTCTTTCGTAGTATCAAAGATGCTTTGGAAGCTGTTCCAGGCTCTTTCCACTTTCTGGGGTTACCCCCCAGATGTGCTGAGAGTCCCCTGTAGGCTTTCTTTCTTTCCCCTTTCCCTCTTCAGCGCCACCAATTTTTAAAAGACTGTTCAGATTCCTCCAGCTGTCAGTAGCTTTTTAACTTTGTATCCCAATAGGTAACTGAATACAGTTAATGTATAAATCCGTTAGAATGTAACCATCCACCAAGTCAGAGTTAAATGTTACAACTCTCCTTTGCTGTCGGCTGTGTCTGAGTCCCATTCACAAAAAAGTTCCCTTTGCAGAGCTCGTCCACAGAAATCGGAAGCTGACTTCCTGTTTTGCTTCCATTTCGCCAAATTAAATTTTTAAGCTCTAATTCAAAGTTCAAAATGTTTTATTTGACTTTTACCTCTAATTGGAAGATCTGCTGCTTCTTGTGACGGAACGTAGCTTTCGCAGCAGGCTGTGTTGGTGCCGAGAGCGAACTCGAGCCTCTTCCCCTTCCCTCCCGCACACACAGCAGCGGCCGGGAGACAATCGGGGTGTGTGTGTGTGAGATTTTCCGCTCCGCTGGAGCCCTCAGGTCCCCACTCTCCTGTGGGGGGGGGGTGCGCTGAGCTCTAGCACTGCCCCCCAACCCTTTCTGCTGGCTCCGTGTTGCGGGCGGCACTTAGCACACCGCCATTGTCCTCCGCAGCAGACCGGAAGTCCTTGACCATTTTCTCTTGATGCTGTTCTCTTGATGTATTCTGCTGTTTGCTGGCTCTCAGCCAGCAGCACATGGGCTCAAATCCCCACATTCTTTTCTGTAACTCCAAGCTAAAAGCCTGCCTTCAGGGAACCTACTGTGAACAGCATGTAAGTAAACTTATCATTACTTTTAAAGAAGACTGTTGTGTCTTCTTTAAAAGTAATGATAAGAGGGATAAAAGGGGAATTTACCAGGATCAAACCCTGGTTTGCTGAAGTAAAGAGATTCAAACGAATCTACCAACTAGCTTCCTGCTATATACTGGGGAATGTGCTACTGACTCATTAGTGTCAGGGAGGGAGGACAATATTTAATCAATCTGTCCTCTCCTTCTATCCACAACATTCCCACATTCTCAAAGCTAAAAAGCCCCAAATTTTGCAAGTCTTCATTCATAGGGGAGCCCCTCCATCCACCAGATCATTTTGGCTGCATTTTCTGAACCTTTTCCAGCCCTGCAGTATCCTTTTTGAGGTGAGTACTCTACACAGCACTGTGGGAGATGCACCACAAATTTGTGTAACAGCATTAGGATATTTGCAGTTTTACTTTCAATTCCTTTCCTACTGAATTTCTGGCATCAAATTTGCTTTAACAATTCCCAAGGCTCTTCCTCCCCCTCGCACCCCAGAGCCTTGCTGCTACTCACCAACATTCTTACACCAGATGGTGACTTTTGGCCTCTCTGTACTCAGGAGCTGATGGAGGCTGGAAACCATCTTGTCCATGTTTTCCACAACTGTCATGGGTCCATCAAGGATCTGAGGAGCACAGGAGCAGCTGCCCAAACCTTATCATCATCATCATCACCATCCGACGTTACCCAAGGTTTTCCCTGGCCCTCCTCCTGCAGACTGGGGGGGGGGGGGCAGCACATAATAGCATCTCTGAGGGGCTGCCCCATTGAAGAGAGCAAAGGCTGCTTAATACATTGCAGGGGGTTGGAACGAAATGGCCCTTGGGGTCCCTTCCAACTGTACAATTCAATGGTTCTATGATTCTATGACTTCTCTGCTGCTTAAGTTACTGGAGGGTAGATTTTGGTCAAAGATTAGGGAAGCTTCTTGATAGTAGGGAGAGTTTGACAATGGAGCCAGTCACACAGAGGGAGGTGGTATGAGACATCAGACAATCCTGATGGAAACGGAAGCAGAGTTTGCTTATTTGCCCCATGTCTGGAACAGAAATCAATGAATATGATTGGTCTTCACCTTTGTTGTGTTCAGCTTGCCAATGATATGGAACCAATTGGGATTCCTGCATTGCAGGGGTTTGGACTAGATGACCCTGAGGATCCCTTCCAACTCTTCACTCCTTTGATTCTATGAACTGCCCTTCCAAACCGAATTGTGTTTCCTTTGCATTGAAATGGATGTTGTGGAATAATGTAGTAAATCATGTAATAAAGTACATATTTAGTTGTGTAAAATTCTGCCACAGCAGACAGTGGGATTGATAACTTAGATTTTTGCCAGCAGTCTAACTGCTGTGAGCATAGGTGTGATGCAACTCATTTAATTGAGGTGTGTACCCAGGGATATTTATTTCCTTATATATTTCTACCTTCCTGAAAATCTTCCAGCAGAGGCTGGAGAACCATCTAGTGTTTCTTTATTTATTGTGTTTCTATCCCACCTCCCCCTGCCCTGCCAAAAAAACCCTCCAAGGAGCTCAAGGTATCCCCTCCGTGTTTAACCCCCGAACAACCGCCCTGTGAGGTCAGTGGGACTAAGAGGCCTGCATTGCCTTCCAAGGTCACCTCTGTCAGCTTCATGGCCCTAGGGTCTCCCATGGGTCCTGGTCTGGCCACATACTCTCAAGGATGGAAAGGGATGGTGGACTATCAGGACTGCTTCAGCTTTCTGGATTTCCTGCCTCAAACATTGGGGCTCACCAGACCGCCCCCCCCCCCGCCCGCCCCTTACTTCTAGGAAGCCATGATTTTACCGGCTTTATTTTGGACCACTCCTCAGCGTTCTGCTCCTCCAGGATTGCCCCGGCAATTGCCACGTAGTGCTGCCCCAGCTGCTCCAGCGTTGCCAGTTCCTCCGGCTCGTTGGCATCCATGTCTGAGACCTCCTTCAGCAGTTGCAAGATGCCCAGAAGAGCAGCTGCATCCAGAGATGTCGGCTCAGCATCCGTCAGGACCGTCTCCACCATCCCTAGGTAACCAGCGGCTACTGAAAGGTCCACGCCTCGGGCTTCTGCCTGGAAGATACTCTCGGGAATCTGTAGCCAGAAACAAGACCCCCAGGTTAGAGAAGGGGGACTAAATGGGGGCAGGGTGGGTGAAGGGGTGTGTGTGCCTCCCCTTTTGGAAAAATCCACCCAGATGTATCTGATCTGCACAAAGCCATTTTTGAAGTATTTTTAGTAGCAGTTGTTCCAAAATCTGTTATATGGGAACTTTGGGTTGGGAGCAGTGCACAAGCTGAAGGCACTTTAGGGGAAAGTGTGTAGGGAAGCCATAAATCCGGGAGTGGGGGGGGGGGGCGGGGACAGAGGGTCAATGTGGAGAGCTGAGATGAGAAGATTTGCCAATAGATGTCTATGCCCCACAACCAGACTTTAAGAAGCTTTGCCCACCGTGGGTCTCCTGAGACAAGGCTAGACACTTGTCACGTGTTCCCAGAGCTGTGGCTCAGTGGAAGAGCACTGGCTTTGAGTGAGGAAGGTTCCAGATTCAATCCCACTCCCCATCGGCAGCTCCAGGTAGAGCTACGAATGGCCCCTGCCAGAAATCATCCTGCTCAGCTAGATGGCTCAGGGGTCTGGCAGCTTCTTACAGAAATTACAGAACAGTGAAGCTGGAAGGGACCCCATGGATCTTCAAGTCCAACCCCCTGCAACCTGTACCACCCCAAATTCTCCCAGAAATCAGCTTCCCCACAGACTCACCCAGGAAACACTTGGGGGCACTGAGAAAAGGCTCCAGGGCCCATGAGGCCTGGCCAGCAACACAGTGATGCTGGACCACAGGTGGAAGCCCTCAGGGTTGAAGGGCTGAAGCCAATGCTTTAGACTCACCACTGTCGCATTCACACATGCATTAACCTGAGCTATGAGCTGTGGGACAGGTTTTGACTGTGTTTTCTTCAAGATCTGAGGGGGAAACAGCAGACATGCAAATGGAAGGTTGTGGAAGGTGGTTTACAAAGTTAGTACCTCGCCCATTTCATGGAGCCAGGCAAAAACATTCCTCTTTTAATAATAATAATAATAATAATAATAATAATAATAATAATAATAATATTAAATCTTTATTGTCATTGCCCCCTCTTGGGGACAACGAAATTACTTGGCTGCTCCATCCACTCAGGTAGGGCACTTCAACTAGGGCTTTGGCTGATTAAGCCATCTACGGCTTTTAAGTGTGATAGTGGTGGAGGGGTGGTGTTGTTTTGCTATTATGCTATGTAATTTGTGTTTTCATGTTGTATTTTCATGTTGTAAACTGCCCTGTGATCTTCAGGTGCAGGGTGGTATATAAATTTTAATAAGAAGAAGATTAATTCTTTCCACAGCCCTGCAAGGTAGACAAGGTCAAAAGAGAGCAACTGGCCCAAAGTCACCCAGAGCACTTTGTGGTCAAGGGGGGAGTTGAACCGGTGTCTCTCTAGGCCACTCTGACCACAAATCCAGGCTGATCCAACAACTGGGGATACCAGAAGTACCCTTCTCCCCAGGAAACCAACCCAGTGATGAAGACCTGCTTCAGAGGCACAGTTTCCTTGCTGAACAAGGCATGACAGGGCCTTCCCAGTGCTGGCTCCAAAACCTTGGAACTCTCTTCCAGAGGAAGTGGAATCTGATCCCTCGCTCCCAGCCTTGTGGCACTTTGGCATGAGATTGAGGAATATGAGCATTTAAATAAATAAATATTCTATTATGGTAATCTTTGTACGAAATGTTCCTTTCATATCTCCAATTTTCTTGAACATATCTCTGGTTTTTCCCATTCTATTGTTTCCCTCTATTTCTTTGCATTGCTCGTTTAAGAAGGCCTTCTTGTCTCTCCTTGCTATTCTTTGGAAATCTGCATTCAGTTTCCTGTATCTTTCACTATCTCCCTCACATTTTGCTTTCCTTCTCTCCCCCACTATTTGTAAGGCCTTGTTGGACAGCCACTTTGCTTTCTTGCATTTCCTTTTCATTGGGATGGTTTTCGTTACTGCCTCCTGTATAATGTTACGAGCCTCCATCCATAGTTCTTCAGGCACTCTGTCCACCAAATCTAAATCCTTAAACCTGTTTCTCACTTCCACTGTGATTCATAAGGGATTTGGTTTAGATTGTATCTTACCGGCCCAGTGGTTTTTCCTACTTTCTTCAGTTTAAGCTTGAATTTTGCTATAAGAAGCTGATGATCTGAGCCACAGTCAGCTCCAGGTCTTGTTTTTGCTGACTGTATAGAGCTTCTCCATCTTTGGCTGCAGAGAATATAATCAATCTGATTTCGATGCTGCCCATCTGGTGATGTCCATGTGTAGAGTCGTCTCTTGTGTTGTTGGAAAAGCGTGTTTGTGATGACCAGCTTGTTCTCTTGACAGAACTCTATTAGCCTTTGCCCTGCTTCGTTTTGATCTCCAAGGCCAAACTTGCCAGTTGTTCCTTTTATCTCTTGCCTCCCTACTTTAGCATTCCAATCCCCTATAATGAGAAGAACATTCTTCTTTGGTGTCATTTCTATAAGATGTTGTAAGTCTTCATAGAATCGGTCAATTTCAGTTTCTTCAGCACCAGTGGTTGGTGCATAAACTTGGATTACTGTGATGTTAAAAGGTCTCAGTGGACTACAGTTCCCATTATTATTCTTTTTTTGGGGGGGGGTGCTTTTAATGCACCGTGCAGATGGGACCATACTGAACAAAGTAAGAGTCACACCTGTTGCTCCACCCACTTCCCTGTTGCTCTGACCCACCGATTGCTGGCACAAAGAAATGGGGACCTTGGGCTTAAAATGACAGTTGCCACAGTTTGAGTCTGGAGATAAGGATAGTCAGAACTGCCATAGCTTTTTTTGTAGTGGCAGACAAAAGGCAGCAGCTGCAGGCAGGGGGCATAAGCAAGGCTTCCCTGCATGACCTGAAACATATGACATTCCTCCACAGGCCCTGGAAAAGAACAAGAACAACACCCTCCGTCTACTCGATGTTTTGGGAAATTGTTTGTTTTCTATAGGTTGGGATACCCCTTGAAGCATCATCACCAAATTCGGCAGGGGGTTTCCTGAGGGTGGAGTTGGCAGACTCTTGGATTCTAGGTGCCGTTTTGAATCAAGATGTCAGACCAAAACGTGACTTTGGCATGAGTTTACCCAATTTTGGTGTCATGGGTCCAAAATCACGAATTATGCTATTTTTAGTTTTAAAATTGCAATTTTTTTATTTCCTAAAAACTCCCAGGCAGTGCCAGGCACTCACTGCTACTAGGTCCTTATAAAGCATCTTACTTCCACCCAGCTCTCCTGTTGATGCATTTGCCCCATCTCCCTGCTGCCCCACCCCTCCCCCACTGCCTCCAGGTAAGTGGCGCTGACTCAGTCGTCAGGAGTCAGGTCGCAGCCATCGTCCCTCCCCGCCATCTGCTCCTGCTCCACACAGTTTATTCGAAATACACTCTGCCATTTGTGTACTTGCAGGTAGCTGAGTCACACAACCTGATCGCCATGGACATCTTCAACCCTTGGAGAAAGAAGACCCCAGCAAGTATCTACCTACCTATCTCAACAAGCCCATTTTGCAATAGAGACCCAAGAGAGTTCAAAGCCCTTCCAGCCCAAGATGCCTCCTAAACAAGGAAGGAGAACCTGTGGCCCTTCAGTTGGGACTACAACTCCCATCATCACTGGCCATGGTCTGCAGGCCACGGGGATCCCCACCCCTGTCCTGGGGCAGCTTCCTCCCCTGCCCCCATCCAATATAGGCATATAACCAGACCACACCGACTGAAAACAGGGACATGCAAATCAGCCAGCTCATCACAGACCAGATTCAGACAGCTGGTGCAGTCACAACCCGAGAGCGCTTTACCTGGGCAGGTTAGCTGCACTGTGGCCTGCTGGATGCTCGCTTCCACCTCGAGGATGTCGCTGCTCCAGGCAAACACGAGGCTCTCTTGAATAGGGATGCAGGAGCGCACTTTCTCCATCTTCTCCCTGCTGAGGACCCTCCGCCAAACATGCAAACCAGTGAGGTTCCCGCTGAAGGACTCTTTCTCTTTGAAGGCCCCACCCAGGGAGTCCTGATCTTACCCGATAATGAACATCCTGAGGCCATCCACGGCATGGGAAGCTGAAAGCCCTGTGGCTGAGGCCTTCTCCTTCCCATCAGCGTGGATGGTCCATGCCCCAATCTGATGCTGCCATGTGACACAGAAGTGGTGCCACTGCCCATCGGCACAAAAAACTGGCAGGTACGGGGAGTGGTGCCCATGGAGGATGATGGCAAACCTGATGAAGCCATCCTTGTCGACGAAGCCACGCAACTGGAACTCATTGATGAAAGCCGGGACAGCATAGGAGAAGACAGTGGAGCTCTCCACAGCCTCGGGGTCCCACTGGACATGGGCACAAGCACTCACGGCGGGCATCTCTGGGAAGTCGGCTAGTACCTTCACACACTTTGTGTCTGTTTTGTTCTTGAATACCAGGATTGGTGCGGAGATGTTTCCTGGGGGTGGGGGAGAGAGATGGGGATGTGACCAAGGACCCAACATTTAAAACAGTTTTGGTTGCCTCACATCAAAAAGCATGTTGTAGAGTTGGGAAAAGTTCAGAAAAGGGCAACCCAAATGATCTATGGGATGGAGTGATTTCTGTATGAATAAAGGTTGCCGTATTTGGGACTTTTTAGTTTTAGAGAAAAAGCAAGGAAGGGTTACATGATAGGATTTTTATAAAAATTATGCATGGCCAGGAGAAAGTGGAGAGAGAAAATTTTTTCTCCTCTCATCACACTGGAACTTGTGGTCATCCAGTGAAGCTGAATGATGGAAGATTCAGGACAGATAAAAGGAAAGCCCTTCTTCTTGCAGCATAGAGAGTTAAGCTATGGAACTCTGATGGCCACCAACATGGATGCCTTTAAAAGAGGATTGGACCAATTCCTGGAGGAGGAAGAGGAGGAGGAGGAGGAGGTGGAGGAGAAGGAGCAGAGGGCTGTCAATGGTTACTAGCCAGTATGGCTGTGCTCTGTCCTCCACAGTTGGGGGCAGCCATGCTCCTGAAAACCAGTTCCTGGAAACCACAGGAGGGGAGGGAGAGGGCTCTGGTGCTCATGTTCTGCTCCCTGGTTTCCCACAGGCGTCTAGGTGCACATGGTACTGTGAGAGCCGGTTGCTGGACCAGGTGGGCCATTGACCTGATCTAGCAGGCTTATCTTAGGTTCAATAGTGCAGCATACCTCTACTCACGCCTCTGCTTCGGCTTCTGCAGGAACACCTCTCCGTCATCCAGCCAGACTGCGCTCTGTACTTGGTAGGACTGCAGCTTTTCCCCAAGAGATGCCAGCTCAGATGGCAACCGAGCAAAGCGCTGCTGGCATACCCATCTGCATGCCACCAGTCCTGAAGGATGGGCATGTATTCATACACGTCTCCCAGCATCTCTATGATCAGGGGGACGGAGCCAGGATCTGCAGGGGGAACCACATGGAGGAAAAGCTAAAGTAGCTGCTGTGATTCCTGCATTGCAGGGGGTTGGACTAAATGACCCTCTAGGTCCCTTCTAATTCTATGATTCTGGGATAAGCATCCCCCTATGGTGAGTTCAACTTCCTCTGCCAAGAAGTCCCTTGGCTGGCATTATTTTATCATTCATTTTATCCAAAGTGCTTTTACCCTGCTGTTCAGCTGAAAAAACTTCCAGAAAAATCAAGAAAAAAACAATACAGCCCCTGCCCTCGGATGTATGTGACACAAAAGGAAAAAAGGGTGAGGAGGGATGATGAAAACTCAAACTCCAAATTCTTAATGTAATAAAAGGACCCACTTGGATGGAAATGGACTTCTCACAGTTAAAAACAAAACAAAGAGGGCTTGGGTAGCCCCTGAGAAATAACCTGGAAGTGAGTTTTACATGGCATATAAGATGACCTAGGATGGGGAGAGGCATGAAGTGTTAGTTTCTGTTTCTCACTGAGCAGCTGCTGCGAGTCACAGGACTCTGTTTACATTCCAGGGATTCCATACTACTGGAAGTCTCACGGGAGAGGAGACAGGATGTGACGTTAGTGGTTTCCTGTTTCCTTTGTTCCTTTATTCAGTTGCTCTCTGCTTTCATAGAGAGAGGATGTCTTTTCTGTTCTGCGTAGTTTAGAAATAAAACTCTTTACAATGTAGCCATACATCTCATCACTTCCACATGCTGTTTTGATGCTCTGCTGGGAGGACGTGCCTTGGAGCCTCATCAAAGGCTCAAGGTCGTTAAACATGTCGGGAGGCGATTTCAAAGGCTCGAGAAGAAAATGAGCTTTATCAGCTTGGCCGAGCGGAGATCCCGATATTTTTGGTTATGGGCCCAGAAGAACGGAATGCAGCTTATCTTCTCTGCGTGTCAAGAAGATTGATGAGAGGTATGTGCTCTTGCCCCAGGAAGCCTGCTAGTCCCTAATTAATGGCATTAAGGGGTGGACTTTGAACTTCTAGCCAAAGCTCAGGAGAAAGCGAAAGTGTGTTTTTGGAATGCAGCTGGTAGAGAGACACAGCTTGCTTTAAAAGACACAGACATGTCCAGTCCAAGAGTAACAGAGGTTCTTGGATTTCCAAAGCTTGGAAAAGGGAATTATCAAAACTGGGTGCAGTATGCAGAGGCTCTGCTACGAAAAGAGGGTCTGTATAATGTGATAACAGATGCCCCCCCTGCTCCAACGACCGATGAATGGAAGGCTAAGGATTCCAAAGCAAGGGGAACTCTGATGCTTATTGTGTCTCCTGAAAAGTTATGTCTTTTGCGTGACAAGGCCTCAGCCAGAGAGATGTGGCACAGTCTCCAAGAGTCACATTTGAGAACAGAAGCGGGCGCTTCTTTGTTCTTTTATGCCAAGTTGCATGATATGGCACTTGTTGAAGGAGCAGACGTACATGCCCACCTCATGGAAATGCAGAATCTTAGGCATGAGTTGCAACAGCGTGGAATCACCTTTCCAGAGGCTGTGTATTCCTTCATGATACTACATTCCTTGGGTTCAAGTTGGGAAGTGATTGCCAGCCAGCTTGCTGTTTTGCCTACTACTCTGCTAACGGTAGCGCATGTTACTGCTGTGGTGTTAAATGAAGCGGATCGGCGTAGTGCTAGCTGCATCACTAAGGTGGAGTCCTCACAGACGTCATCCCAGAATGCAGTGGAACCACTAGATGGCGCCAAAGCTGTGAAGGCAGTGAAATGCTACTCGTGTGGACGTCTAGGCCACGTGAAAAGGGAGTGTAAACATCCCAAGGCCAAGGCAACAGAGCAGCGCAGCGCAGCAAAAGCTCAACACGTGGAAAAGACAAAGGCAAAGGTCAGAAGTCCGGGACACCGCAACACAAGGCAATGGTCTCACACTTCACTCCAAAGGTCCAGAAGACATCTGGATTTTTCTTCATCATTGACTCAGGAGCGACCAGACACGTTTGTCGGGACAAACACCTGTTCGTGTCCTTTACTCCTCAGGAAGGTGCGATTCACCAAGCGGATGACCACACGATCTCCAGTCAAGGCTACGGAACAGTTGTTCTTCACAGCTTGGATGCTTCGATACGCAACGTTCTTTTTGTTCCAGATGCTGCACACAACCTACTGAGTGTCTCGCAGCTGACTGAACAGGACATAGACGTTTCCTTCAAGAAGAGGAAGTGCACCATCACCAAGAAAGATGACTTTGTATTGCATGCTGATTATATTGATCATTTGTTTGTATTGCATTATGATGATTCTGTTGATGTTGTGCAGGATGAAACTTCTTGTGTTGCAGATACTAAAAAGGTTTTGCATGCAGGATGTATTCATGACTATCACAGGAAATTTGGTCATTTACACTTTGAGGCAGTTTCCAAAATGCCTGCCTTAGTTGAAGGTATGACTATTAAACCCTGCAGGTACCACGTGAAGTGTAAGGCATGCACAGCGAACAAGGTCAAAATGGCTGCAAAAGGTAAGGTGTCTAGTAGACAAGCTACAGAACCATACCAGGTAGTGCATGCTGATCTCGTTGGTCCACTAACACCCTCTTTGGGTGGAGCCAGGTACTTCATGGTTCTTATTGATTCATTTTCCAGGTATATTCATGTGTTCAATCTCAAGCAGAAATCAGAAGCGTTTCCTAGGTTCAAGGAATTCTGTGCTTGGTTGAAAAATGTGCATAGTAAACAGGTGAAATGTTTATTTACAGATCGAGGGGGAGAATTCACTTCTCAGCAGTTTGAAGCTTTTCTGACTGAGAAAGGAATTCAACATGACATGTCAAGTCCACGATCTCCTTGGATGAATGGACTTTGTGAAAGGGCAAGCCAAACATTGCTTCAAGGCTTGAAAACCTTGCTGCATGATGCCAATCTTCCAGAGAGTTATTGGGCAGAATCACTCAGCTGTTTTGTTTATACTTGTAATCACAGATTATCTTCACCGATTGGTTGTACCCCCTATGAAAATATGTTTGGCAAGAAACCATACATCAAGCACATGAGAATTTTTGGTTCTGACATGTGGGTTCACACACCACAAAGCTCCAAGTTAGGCAAATGTGGTTTGCATGGTATCTTTCTAGGCTATCAGAAAGGTTCTTGCAGAGTAATGATGACTGACACTAACACAGTCAGGCTCACTAGAAGTGTTGAGTACAATGCCGAGTGGGGGGAGAATGTGGGAATTTTCCAATGTTATCCTGATGACACTGAAGAGTCTGAGGATAAAGAGCAGCAAAACCCCACACCCACTGATGAAGGTTCTGATTCTGAATCCGAAACTGAATCAGGTGATTCAGAGGATTTCAAAAGTGCTAAGGCCTCTCTGCGACCCTCTGAAGGCTCTGATCGAGAATTGGAGGAGCCACTGTTCACTATAGGCCACTTTTCTCCTAAGAAAGAAGAGGAGAGCGTTGAAGACCTACGTCTAATTCGCAGGTCTGAAAGAGCCACGAAAGGAAGACCTCCAAAGAGATTTGCTGATGAATTTGCTAAAGCAGCGAAAGCTGTAACTGCTGTTAATAGCTCCAAGAAGGTATTTGAACCTTCAAGCTTCCAAGAGATCCAGGCTTTGAATTCAAAGGATGCTGAGCCATGGTTAACCACCATGAAGGGTGAGCTTGATTCCTTAGAGGGGAACAAAACATGGGAGCTAGTTCCGACAGTTCCAGGGATGAAACTGCTTGACAGCAAATGGGTTTTCAAAGCAAAGACAGATCAGAATGGCAAGATAGTCAGACACAAAGCCAGATTGGTAGCCAGAGGTTTTTCACAGGTACCAGGAGAGGACTATCACGAGACCTGCTGATCCACCGTGAGATATGAGAGCACTAGGCTTATGCTCAAACTTGCTGCAGAAGAGAATCTACACGTTTCTCATCACGATGTGAATACAGCATTTTTGTACGGAACCTTAGGTGAATCACTTTATATGCTTCCACCTGATGGCGTACAGGTAAAACAGGGATTTGTTTGCTCTCTGAAGAAGTCCCTATATGGTCTCAAGCAAAGTGCACAGTTCTGGCACTCTAAACTCACTGAAGTGTTATTTTCTCTAGGTTTTCAGCAAGGTAAAGCTGATCCATGTGTATTTGTCAAAGAGGAAGGGCAAAAGAAGCTGTATTGCTTGTTTTATGTTGATGATATTCTTTTCTTTTGGAAGGATATCAAAATGTACCATAGCACCCTAGCTCAACTGAAGGAACACTTTGACATGAAAGATCTTGGTGAGGTAACCAACTACTTATCTCTGGAAATAGAGAGAGACCAAGACGGTAATATTCTAGTACACCAGTCACAGAAAATTGCTGATGTGTTAACCAAACTAAACCTGATGGATGCTAACCCTGTAGACACACCGATGACAACAGGTTATCAGGTAGATGACACTGAAGAAGCATTTTCTGACACTACACTGTACAGACGTGTGCTAGGCAAACCAAACTTCATTGCCAAGTGTTCAAGACCTGACATTGCAGTTAGCATGAATTTGCTAAGCAGACAAGTCAACAATCCTGGTGTTAAGGATTGGAAAGCTCTGAAACGCATAGCACACTATTTGAAAGGTACTATGCACTACAGACTGAGATTTAACAATCAGCAGTCTGGAGGTCTTGAAATATTTGCTGATGCGAGTTTTGGAAGTGACACTACAGACAGGAAAAGCACGTATGGAGTTTGCTACATGTACAATCAGGGTCTATTTGATTGGTCGTGCAAGAAGAAAACAACAGTAAGCTTAAGTTCTTGTGAAGCTGAGCTGAGTGCACTGTCTTATTCACTTGTGGGTTGTGAATGGTTGTTACAATTGTGTAAAGACATGAGAATTCCTGTCAAATGTCCAATCCAGGTTTATCAGGACAACAAAGCATGTTTGGCTTTGCTGACTTCTGAAGGTTGTAAGCAAAGCACAAAGCACTTGCAATTGAAGCTGCAACATGCTAGGGAATGTGTTCAGAAAGGACTCGTAACAGTGTCCTACATGCCAGGTAATGAAATTCCTGCTGATTTATTGTCCAAGGTTGTTCCGAAGGATCAACACTGTACCTGTGTGGTTTTGTACTGAGATTGTACTGACACGCTGCCCAGTGGTGTTCACAGAAAGGGGGAGGACGTTAGGACGTTAGTTTCTGTTTCTCACTGAGCAGCTGCTGCGAGTCACAGGACTCTGTTTACATTCCAGAGACCCTGCAGTCTCATGGGAAAGGGAGACGGGATGTGACGTTAGTGGTTTCCCGTTTCTTTTGTTCCTTTGTTCAGTTGCTCTCTACTTTCATAGAGAGAGTATATCTTTTCTGTTCTGCGTAGTTTAGAAATAAACTCGTTACAATGTAGCCAAACCTCTCATCTCTTCCCTGTGCTGGGAACCCTGCTGGATAGAATGTGCTTGAGGCCTTATCAAAGGCTCAGGTCATTAAACACGTCGGAGGCGATTTCAAAGGCTCAGCTCGGAGGAAGATGAGGCCTTATTGGCTTGGCCGAGCGGAGTTCCGACAACACATGCTTAAGGAAATCAGCCCTGAGTGCTCACTGGAAGGACAGATCGTGAAGCTGAGGCTCTAGTACTTTGGCCACCTCATGAGAAGAGAAGACTCCCTGGAAAAGACCCTGATGTTGGGAAAGATGGAGGGCACAAGGAGAAGGGGACGACAGAGGACGAGATGGTTGGACAGTGTTCTCGAAGCTAGCAGCATGAGTTTGACCAAACTGTGGGAGGCAGTGGAAGACAGGACTGCCTGGCGTGCTCTGCTCCATGGGGTCCGTTCTTCAGAGCCTCTGTTCTTCATATTTTCCCTTTGGGTTTCCTTAATGTCTCACTTTGTATTTTTTATATTACGCACAAGATTATTCTAAACACAACCAGATTTTTGTAGTTGAGCCCTGGTTTTGTAAATAATCATTTAAACACTCCCATTGCTTCATAACCACAGTTTTGGATTTTCTCCTTATTATATCTGTCAATTTTGCTAATTCCAGGTACTCGCAAAGTTTCCCCAACCATTCTCTTTTTGTTGGGATGCTTTCCTCTTTCCAATAGCTAGCAATCAAAATTTTTGCCGCTGTTGTCGTGTATAGCAATAAGTTAATTTTCTCTTTGGGGATATCTTTATCTAAGATTCCTAATATCTAATATTCCTAATATCTAATATTCCTTTATCTAAGATTCCTAATAAATATGCCTCTGCCTTTTTTTTATGTGATGTCCTTATCAATTTTTTTATTTCGTCATGGATCATGTCCCAAAAGATTTCAATCTTTGGTTGTTGTTTTTTTATAAAATTTTTATTAAGGGTTTTTTCTTATGGTTACAAAAACAAAACATAACAATACATTAAACATAACAAACAAATAATAACATGTATAATTTCAAATCTTATTTTCTTAAACCTTACTTCCCCGACTTCCTCATGCTTCCCCTTTCTGTATTCCAATTTCTAATCAATTATTCAGCAAATCTTCTCATATTTTAACTTAGTTTACTCTTATTTTTCTCCTTATCTTAACTATTACCGCTGTCAACCATTTATTTCACTAATCCAACATCATTTTAGGCTTCATTAATCTTACAATATTTCTTTAAATAGTCCTTAAATTTTCTCCATTCTTCTTCCGCTGCTTCTCTTCCCTGGTTTCGGATTCTGCTTGTCATCTCTGCTAGGCCCATGTAGTCAATCACCTTCATCTGCCATTCTTCCAAGGTGGGTAGATCTTGTGTCTTCCAGTACTTAGCGATAAGTATTCTTGCTGCTGTTGTGGCATACATAAAAAAGGTCATATCCTTCTTTAACACCCCCTGGCCGACTATACCCAAGAGAAAGGCTTCTGGTTTCTTAAGGAAGGTATATTTAAATACCTTTTTCAGTTCATTATTGTGATGGGATAATGAGCTGCTTGTGCGTAAAATGCAAGTCCCTCAGAGTTTGGTCAAGTTCTCAAACCTCTGCCTGCGACGGAGCCCCTCCGGCATGGCTGCGTCTGTCGCTAGCAGAATCCGAAAGTGGTCGCTTTCGGAATCTCTTCCAACATAAAAGCTCCTTAACGGAAACACGTCTTCTGGACTCTCGGCGTGACAGTTTCCGGCGAGGAGTGGGTGTCTTAAAGGGATGGTCTGTATCTGGTGCTCAGCTGCAAACTCCTTACTCATGAAATTACAGGAGCTGCCTGAATCCAAAAGCGCCTTGATCTTTAGTGGGTGTCCGTTTGGCAGCTCTAGTAACACCTCTATCACTAAAGCAGGTCTTGGAGGTTCCGGCGTGGGCACTTTCACTGCTCTTTGGCCTGGCTGCTGTGCCCCGACGGTGGCAGCCAGGCGTTGGCTTTTACTTGCTCCTTGCCTTCCTCCTCTTTTTCCCCAACAGCTCCCGCCATCCCTTGCCATTCCTTTCTTTGTGGGCAGACTCTGGCAAAGTGACCTGGCTGTTGGCAGAGATAACATTTCTTGGCGCTCTTCCCCTCCTTCTTCCGCCCTTCACTGGGATATGAAACTGCGCGCGCGCGCGCTGTTCCAATTTCCATCGGCTCTGCCGGCGGGAAAGGTGGCTCTGGAATGTCTGGAATGCGGAAATCCCTCCAACGTTCCCCTTTCCCTTCCCGCTTTTCCAAAGCCCTCGCCTCCTGGCGTGCTCCTATGGTCAGCGCGGATTTGGTCAGCTGGTCCATAGACTCCGCCCTGGGCGCCCGGGAAAGTTCGTCTTTCACTGCTGAAGAAAGCCCTTCTTCGAAAAGCATTTGAATGGGTTCCGCCGATAGATCCCACCCCAACTTATGGATCAGCATGGTAAACTCAGTCCAGTACTCATGGACAGATCGGCTCCCCTGTTTGCAAGCCATTAACTGGCTTCGCACCACTCCCTGCTCAATGTCGCTGGAAAACATCAGGTCCATGGCGCGAAAAAACTTCCGCGTATCCTTTAGGATCTCATTATTCACTGCCATCAGGGGCCTGACCCAGTCTTTCGCCCCCGCTTCGAGATGGCCAATCACAAAAGCCACTCGCGACTCCTCGTCGGGAAAGTCATCAAACTGCAGATTGAGAGCATATTGCATCTCTGTTCTAAAGGCATGATAGTTCCTGGGATCCCCCCCAAACTTCTGCACCAATCCTGGCACTTTTCTTGCGAGCGGGGTGGTTTTTCCCTTTTCTGCATCCTGAGCCCTCCTCTCCTCGAGCCGTGCCGTTTGCAGCGCTAGCTGGACCTCAAACACCCTGTACCTTTCTTCCAGGTTTGGACCGGCTCCAGCTCCTCCTGCTCCTCCGGTTTCGGCTGGGTTGCTCATGATGCCTTTCCCTGCACAAGCTGCTTACAGAGACTTTTGGATTGCTGTGATGGGATAATGAGCTGCTTGTGCGTAAAATGCAAGTCCTGCAGGTCCTATTCTGAATAATCGAGGAGTTAGGCAAGGCTGTATCTTGGCCCCTACCCTATTTAATCTATTTTTATCTGACCTACCATTATTTCTTCAAAACGCAACCACTCATACTCCTTATTTAAACAAGAGCCCACTCTTTTTATTACTTTATGCAGATGATGCTGTAATTATTTCACTCTCTGTTTTGGGATTAAAAAAATTATTTAAGAGTTTCTCAAACTACTGCTCTCTCAATAATCTCAAAATTAATTATGATAAGACAAAGATTATGCAATTCAGAAAGAGAGGGAACCCAAAAGGCTGTATAATTAATGGACATCTAATACAGGAAGTTAAGCACTTCAATTATCTGGGAATCACATTCAAAAATAATATGAATTGGAATACACATATATGTGCTGCAATAGTTAAGGCCAAAGTGACAGCCCACCATATTAAATCCTATTTTTTTTCTCAAGTAGGAAACCGATTTATTCCAGCTGTATTGCAAGTGATTGACATGAAACTCTGTGCCCAACTTCTATACGGCACACCAGTGTGGATTTCAGGTGACCTCAAGAGGTTGGATAAATTTCACGCATCCCTTCTGAGGTCATTATTAGGACTTGCAAACTCTGTAAAATATGAAACAATATGTTGTGAGCTGGGAATACTGCCTTTATCAGTAAGAGCATGGCTGAGGACCTTGAAATATTGGATCTTCCTCTATTATAGAGCCCTATCCCCTAATTCTATACTTTACGATCTTTTAAGTGATAGTGCAATCTACAATCTATCATTGATTTGTAGGAGAAAACTGGATTCGATAGGGCTCACTCTAACTGATTTTGAAATCTCTGATCCCAAAGATATATGGGAAATTATCAGGAAGACCCTCACAGAAAAAAGTGTTCTCGCCATGCTTGAGGTTGCAAAGCACAGCACCTGCTCTCCTATCCACCTAAATCTCCCTTTGTGTAGAGATTTCCAAAAGGGATACATGACAAATCTGAAGAAACATGAATTGTGTAGGCTGTTTATGTTGGCCAGATTTAACATGTTTCCCTCGGTGGTAGTGAGAGGAAGATACTTAGCTATCCCAGAATCAGAGCGTCTCTGCAAATGCAGAAAACAGGAACCCGATACTCTAGAGCATATATTCTTTTCCTGTGATTTTGGCAGCTATGCTAGAGGACAATTATTTGAGGCCCTAAAATTTAATAGACAGATTTTTACACAACCAACTGTTCGGGACCTGCTGGCGGACAGCGATGATCAAATTACCTTAATAACGGCTGAATTTTTAAGTGCTGTCCATGAAGAAAGAGTGGGCCATGGTAAAGAGACTTAGTGGTTTTTAATGGTAGGTGATGTTGCTGTGTTGTATTATATTATGTATGTACATCGATTTATTTCTTGGAGTTAAGAATAGGACTGGGTTAAATTGTGTTCACTGAGCCCGTATTTTATACAGTCTGTATATGATGTTTGTTTGTTAATGTGAGATGCGATATGCCTAATAAAGGATTTTGAATTGAATTGAATTGAAAATGCAAGTCCCTCAGAGTTTGGTCAAGTTCTCAAACCTCTGCCTGCGACGGAGCCCCTCCGGCATGGCTGCGTCAGTCGCTAGCAGAATCCGAAAGTGGTCGCTTTCGGAATCTCTTCCAACATAAAAGCTCCTTAACGGAAACACGTCTTCTGGACTCTCGGCGTGACAGTTTCCGGCGAGGAGTGGGTGTCCCTATAGGAGGTCTTGAGACCTCCCCACTGTTTTCGCTGGAAGTGTCTCTGAGCCATCCCTCCGACTCACTTTCCCTTGGAGTCCCTTCTCTCCCCCTACTGGTTCCCTCTTCAGCTGCTACGTCTCTCTCAACCTCAGTGAGCCTTTCCACCTCCCGTCCTTCCGATGGCAGTTCCCTGACAATTATATATTGTGATGGGATGATGAGCTGCTTGTGCACAAAATCCTAGTCCCTCAGAGTTTGATCAAATCCGCAAACCTCTGCCTACGACGGAGCCCCTCAAGCATGGCTCCGTCAGTCGCTAGCAGAATCCGAAAGTGGGCGCTTACGGAATCTCTTCCAGCATAAAAGCTCCTTAACGGAAACACGTCTTCTGGACTCTCGGCGCGACAGTTTCCGGCGAGGAGTGGGTGTCCCTATAGGAGGTCTTGAAACCTCCCCACTGTTTTCGCTGGAAGTGTCTCTGAGCCATCCCTCCGACTCACTTTCCCTTGGAGTTCCTTCTCTCCCCCTGCTGGTTCCCTCTTCAGCTGCTAAGTCTCTCTCAACCTCAGTGAGCCCTTCGACCTCCTGTCCTTCCGATGGCAGTTCCCTGACATCCACCTCCCCTCCAGGGCCCCCTTTACCCCCTCCCGTCCCCTCCTCTATGGGCGGTGAGGAAGCAAAACCCCTGAAAGAACCTCCCTCATCTTCTGAAGTCTCCAACACTTCCCTCCACCTGTTGCTGTTCCTGGTCTCCCGGTACTCCTCGTCATCGGAGTCAATTCCTTCTTCCAACTCCGATTCCGTGAATCCTTCCAGTTCCTCTTCCTCGTCGGTGGTGCCGAAGTACTCCCTCCTGAACCTTGCTACAGGCTGAGGTTTCCTCGGGAACCTTTGGTGGAACGTTTCTATTAAGACCTCGTCATTGACATCCTCTGCAGTCACCCAGGTGTTCTCGGACTCCGGTTCCCCTTCCCACGCCACCAAATACTCCACCTGATTTCCCTTCCACCTGGAATCGATGATTTCCGCTACATGGCTGCTGCGTTCCCTTTCTTCTAAGGCTGGTCCCCTGGTGTACTCCCCTTCACGTCCCCCCCTGTACGGTGACAGTAAAGACCTATGGAACACTGGGTGCAATTTCATGTGGTTGGGTAACCGGAGTTTGAAAGCCACTGGGTTGACCTGCTGAATGACCTCAAAGGGTCCCAATCTTTTGGGTCTCAATTTCTTACAACCCCCTTTGAACGGCAACCCTTGGGTTGACAGCCACACCTGATCCCCCACCCTTATGGTTTCACCTTCCCTTCTGTTCTTGTCTGCCTGCCTTTTATATTCTTCTTTGGCCCTTTCTAAGTTGAGCTGGAGCTGACGATGGATCGCTTCCATCTCTTCTACAAAATGTTCGGCCGCCGGGACGCTCCATTTCTCCCCTCCTTCCCCTGGAAATGCCCTGGGGTGACACCCGTAATTAGCCAAAAAGGGGCTCATCCCTGTAGACAAATTCTCCGCATTATTGTAGGCAAACTCTGCCAGCGCCAACTTTTCGACCCAATCGTTCTCTCTGTCATTGACATAACACCTCAGGTATTGTTGGAGGATACCATTTGCTCTTTCCGCCTGCCCTTTGGTTTCAGGGTGCCGGGCAGTCGAAAAATTGACCTCCACGTGCAGTAAGCTCATGAGCTTCCTCCAGAACCTGGACGTAAATTGTTTGCCTCTATCTGAGACCACCCTCAAGGGGGCGCCATGCAACCGAAAAATGTGTTCTACAAACAATTTCGCTGTCTCTTCCGCTGTGACTGCATGTGAGCATGCTACAAAGTGGCACATCTTTGTTAACAGGTCTACTACTACCATGATGGCTGTTTTCCCCTTGGACTTCGGCAGATCCGTCATAAAATCTATCGATACCGCCTCCCATGGTCGTTCTGGTGTGGGTAATGGTTCTAATAACCCTGCCGGCGCCCGCCTTTCCCCTTTAGCTCGCTGGCATTGGTCACACCCTCTTACATACTCCCTTACATCTTCCCTCACCTTGGGCCACCAAAATTCCCTGGTAACCAACCACATGGTCTTGTGTTGCCCAAAATGCCCCGCTGTGGGGCTATCGTGCAACTGCTTGAGTACTCTCCCCCTCAATTCTCCTTCGGGTATATACAGTGCCCCTTTGTAATACAATGCCCCATTTCTTTCCTCAAAGCCTCCGGGGCTCTCTCCCTCCCCCCTGAGACCTCTAAGCTTATCCTGGGCGTATTCATCATTCTCCGTTTCCTCTACCAGTTCTCTTTGCCCCACCAGTGCCGCCCCAACACACCCAGCGGTCCTCTGGGATGACATGTCTCTCTTCGGTTGCTCCCTCCCCCTCCAAATACTCAGGTTTACATGAGAGAGCGTCCGCCCTGACGTTTTCTGGGCCTGGCACATAACAAATTTCAAAGTGGAATTTGGAGAACTCCTGGGCCCATCTCACTTGTCGTTGGTTGAGCACTCGTGCCGTTCTCCAATACTCTAAATTCTTGTGGTCTGTGCACACTTGCACCTTATGTTGTGCACCAATTAATAAATGTCTCCATCTCCGGAACGCTTCGTGAATGGCGAGTAGTTCTCGGTCATACACCGTGTAGTTCCTCTCGGATTTATTCAGCTTCCGCGAGAAGAAGGCACACGGTCTCCACTCCGACTTACTCTTCCCCGGTTGTAGAAGCACCACCCCTACCGCCCGGTCTGATGCATCGGTTTCAACTCTCATAGGTTTTTGTAAATCCACATGCAGAAGTTGTTCTTCCGAAGCGAACGCCCTTTTCAGTTCTTCAAATGCTCGCTCCGCCTCCGCCATCCAAACAAATTTCTTCTTGCTGCTGAGACAGTCAGTGATGGGAGCCGTCAAGTGGGCAAAGTTCTTGATGAACTTCCGATAAAAGTTTCCAAACCCTAGGAATCTTTGCACATCCTTCTTCGTTTTCGGTGTTTTCCATTCCAGTACCGCTTGGACCTTGCCTGGATCCATGGCCAATCCCTTGTCTGACAAGCGGTACCCCAGGAATTCCACCTCCTTGGTATGAAACTGACACTTCTCCAGTTTCACCCACAGCTGGTTAGCTTGCAGATTGCCCAACACTTCTCGGACGTCCCTCACATGCTGCTCCTCATTCTCTGAATATACCAACACGTCGTCTAAGAAGGCTACACAATTCTTGTAGAGCAAAGGTCCCAGGACGTGGTTCATAAACGATTGAAAACACGCCAAGCCTGCTTGTAGACCGAAGGGCATAACGAGATATTCAAAGGCTCCCAAAGGGGTGAACATGGTGGTTTTCCATTCATCCCCTTTCCTTATTCGTATCAGGTTGTACGCCCCCCGCAGGTCCAGTTTTGTAAAAATCTTCCCCTTCCTCACCCTAGTCAAAATGTCATCAATTCGGGGCATAGGGAAAGCCAGAGGTTCCGACACTGCATTTAGGGCCCGAAAGTCCACTACAAGCCTCGGTTTATCTGTGTTTTTTTTGTCCACAAAAAACACTGGGCTGCCCCCCACCGCTCGGGACTCTCTGATGAACCCTCGCTTCAGGTTTTTGTCAATGAACTCCCTTAACTCCTGCATCTCCCTGTCTGACATAGCGTACAGCTTGCCCACTGGGAGCTGGGCCCCAGGGAGTAGATTGATTTGACAGTCAAAGGGTCTATGCGGCGGCAGTTTATCTGCTTCCCTTTTGCTGAATACGTTGCTCAGATCTGCGTATTGTGGGGGCACCTTCCCTTTGTCCGTTACTTCCATCCCTGCTAGGGTGACTCTGGCCCCTTCCGGAGCCTTCCCCTCTTTGCAGTGTTCTAGGCAATGCGCTGACCCAAAGGAGACCACTCTCTGATGCCAGCCCACTAGCGGATCGTGTAGCGCCAGCCAGCTCATCCCCAAAATAATGGGAGCTCCTCCCAAGGTGGCCACATTAAACGCTATCCGTTCGGTGTGCCTTGCCACCCTCATTATCATCGGGACAGTCTGTTGGCTAACTTCTCCTCCCAACAGCTCCCTCCCATCGATCGTGGTCACCTGCAAGGGGTTACTTAAACTGATAGTCTGTATCTGGTGCTCAGCTGCAAACTCCTTACTCATGAAATTACAGGAGCTGCCTGAGTCCAATAGCGCCTTTATCTTTAGTGGGTGTCCGTTTGGCAGCTCTAGTAACACCTCTATCACTAAAGCAGGTCTTGGAGGTTCCGGCGTGGGCACTTTCACTGCTCTTTGGCCTGGCTGCTGTGCCCCGACGGTGGCAGCCAGGCGTTGGCTTTTACTTGCACCTTGACTTCCTCCTCCTTTTCCCCAACAGCTCCCGCCATCCCTTGCCATTCCTTTCTTTGTGGGCAGACTCTGGCAAAGTGACCTGGCTGTTGGCAGAGATAACATTTCTTGGCGCTCTTCCCCTCCTTCTTCCGCCCTTCACTGGGATTTGAAACTGCGCGCACCCGCGCTGTTCCAATTTCCATTGGCTCTGCCGGCGGGAAAGGTGGCTCTGGAATCTCTGGAATGCGGAAATCCCTCCAACGTTCCCCTTTCCCTTCCCGCTTTTCCAAAGCTCTCGCCTCCTGGCGTGCTCCTATGGTCAGCGCGGATTTGGTCATTTCCCTGGGCGCCCGGGAAAGTTCGTCTTTCACCGCCGAAGAAAGCCCTTCTTCGAAAAGCATTTGTATGGGCTCCGCCGATAGATCCCACCCCAATTTATGGATCAACATGGTAAACTCAGTCCAGTACTCACGGACAGATCGGCTCCCCTGTTTGCAAGCCATTAACTGTCTGCGCACCACTCCCTGCTCAATGTCGCTGGAAAACATCAGGTCCATGGCGCGAAAAAACTTCCGCGTATCCTTTAGGATCTCATTATTCACTGCCATCAGGGGCCTAACCCAGTCTTTCGCCCCCGCTTCGAGATGGCCAATCACAAAAGCCACTCGCGACTCCTCGTCGGGAAAGTCATCAAACTGCAGATTGAGAGCATATTGCATCTCTGTCCTAAAGGCGTGATAGTTCCTGGGATCCCCCCCAAACTTCTGCACCAATCCTGGCACCTTTCTTGCGAGCGGGGTGGTTTTTCCCTTTTCTGCATCCTGAGCCCTCCTCTCCTCGAGCCTCGCCGTCTGCAGCGCTAGCTGGACTTCCAACACCCTGTACCTTTCTTCCAGGCTTGAAACCGCTCCAGCTCCTCCTGCTTCTCCGGTTTCGGCTGGGTTGCTCATGATGCCTCTCCCTGCACAAGCTGCTTTCAGAGACTTTCGGATTGCTGTGATGGGATGATGAGCTGCTTGTGCGTAAAATCCTAGTCCCTCAGAGTTTGATCAAATCCGCAAACCTCTGCCTACGACGGAGCCCCTCAAGCATGGCTCCGTCAGTCGCTAGCAGAATCCGAAAGTGGGCGCTTACGGAATCTTTTCCAGCATAAAAGCTCCTTAACGGAAACACGTCTTCTGGACTCTCGGCGCGACAGTTTCCGGCGAGGAGTGGGTGTCCCTATAGGAGGTCTTGAAACCTCCCCACTGTTTTCGCTGGAAGTGTCTCTGAGCCATCCCTCCAACTCACTTTCCCTTGGAGTTCCTTCTCTCCCCCTGCTGGTTCCCTCTTCAGCTGCTAAGTCTCTCTCAACCTCAGTGAGCCCTTCCACCTCCTGTCCTTCCGATGGCAGTTCCCTGACATATATCATTTCCCAGAATGCCTTAATCTTCGGGCACGTCCACCAGAGATGAAAGAATGTGCCTTCGTTTTATTTGCATTTCCAACATTTATTGTCAGGCAAATGGTAAATCTTAGCAAGCTTGACTGGGGTCATGTACCACCTTTAAATCATTTTCATAATATTTTCTCTTAGGGCGTTACAAGCCGTAAACTTCATCCCGGTGGTCCACAACTTTTCCCAGTCAGCAAACATAATGTTATGCCCAATGTCCTGAGCCCATTTGATCATACTTGATTTAACCGTTTCATCCTGTGTATTCCATTTCAACAGCAAGTTGTACATTTTTGACAAATTTTTCGTACTGGGTTCTAACAATTCAGTTTCCAATTTTGATTTTTCCACCTGGAAGCCAATCTTACTATCCATCTTAAAGGCCTCGTTTATTTGATGGTAGTGGAGCCAATCTCTCACTTTCCCTTTTAATTTCTCAAAGCTCTGCAATTTCAGTTTGTCCCCTTCCTTCTCCAAAATTTCCCAATATTTTGGCCACTTAGGCTCCATGTTTAACTTTTTAACTGCCTTAGCTTCCATTGGTGACAGCCACCTTGGGGTTTTATTTTCCAACAAATCTTTATATCTGGTCCAAAGATTAAATAGTGCTTTTCTGACAATATGGTTTTTAAATCCTTTATGAGCTTTAACCTTGTCGTACCATAGATATGCATGCCACCCAAACGTATTGTTGAAACCTTCCAAGTCCAAGACATCTGTATTCTCAAGAAATAGCCAATCCCTTAGCCAGCAAAACGCTGCCGCTTCATAATAAAGTTTTAAGTCTGGCAGGGCAAATCCCCCCCTTTCCTTTGCATCCGTTAAAATCTTAAATTTTATTCTAGGCTTCTTGCCCTGCCAGACAAATTTAGATATATCTTTCTGCCACTTCTTAAAGCAATCCATCTTATCCAATATTTGCAATGCTTGGAACAAAAACAACATTCTTGGCAATACATTCATTTTTATAACTCCAATTCGACCCAACAAGGAAAGCTTCAAATTTGATCAGGTCTCTAGATCTCTTTTTACTTCTTTCCAAATTTTTTCATAATTATCCTTAAATAAATTCACATTCTTCGTTGTCATATTTATCCCCAAATATTTCACTTTCTTTTTTTTTTTTAAATAATTTTTATTGCATTTTTTCAGACATAGACAGAAAAAAAAAAGAAAAAAAAAAGGAAAGAAAAAAAAACAAAAAGCAGATACAAAGAATCATGACCTTTCAACAACTTATTTCTATCGAGCTTCCCCGCATCTCCCGCACAATGCATTCTTAACAATAAATTTATCAGCAAATTATAACCTTGTTTCGTGTGTTTCTTTTATACTTTCAATTGCAGTTTAAGTTTAAATCCCTTGTTGTCCATTTACTCTAAAAACAGAATATATTATCATTTTTAACATTTAAACATTGATTCTTTCAATAATGTTATCCAATTCCGTAAATGTTGCATTCTCATTGCTGGGGCTAGCATTTCAAATTATGCATCATTTTATAGTTCATATAACTTATAAAATTTTTGCAAGTAATTCTTGAATTTTTTCCAGTCCTCCTCCATTGCTTCTTCTCCCAGGTCTCGGATTCTGGCAGTCATTTCGGCCAATTCCATGTAGTCAATCAGTTGCGTTTGCCACTCTTCCAGCGTGGGTAAATCTTGAGTCTTCCAGTGTTTGGCGATCAAAATTCTTGCTGCAGTGGTAGCATACATAAAAAACGTTCTATCCTTCTTTAAAACCTTTTGGCCGACAATACCCAAGAGGAAGGCCTCCGGTTTTTTAGGGAAGGTGTACTTAAACACCTTTTTTAACTCGTTGTAGATCATTTCCCAGAAGGCCTTCACTCTTGGGCAAGTCCACCAAAGGTGAAAGAATGTTCCTTCAGCCTCTTTGCACTTCCAACATTTGTTATCAGACAAATGGTATATCTTAGCAAGCTTGACTGGGGTCATGTACCACCTGTATACCATTTTCATAATGTTTTCTTTCAAGGCATTACATGCCGTAAATTTCATACCGGTGGTCCATAACCTTTCCCAGTCTTCAAACATGATATTGTAACCAATGTCCTGAGCCCACTTTATCATGGCTGATTTAACTGTCTCATCCTGCGTATTCCACTTAAGCAGCAAGTTATACATTCTCGATAAAACCTTGGTCTTTGGTTCTAACAATTCTGTCTCAAGTTTCGATTTTTCCACCTGGAATCCTGTTTTTTTGTCCAACTTAACCACCTCGTTAATTTGGGCATAATGAAACCAATCTCGCACCTTATCTTTTAAATTTTCAAAGCTCCGCAACCTCCAATTGTCACCTACTTTTTCTATTAGTTCCCAATATTTCGGCCAGCCGGTCTCCATATTGGGTTTTTTCCACGCCTTAGCCTCCACTGGTGATAACCACCTCGGAGTCTTACTTTCAACCAAATATTTCACTTTCTTAACCACAGTTAACCCTGTCACATTCTGAAACCTTTCTTTTTCAAATAATGTCATGTTTTTCCCCAATACCTTAGTTTTTGACTTATTCAGTTTAAATCCTGCCAGTTGACCAAACTCTTGAATTAATTCCAGAACCCTTTTCGTACTAGCTTCTGGCTCCTGCAATGTAAGTACCAGATCATCTGCAAATGCTCTCAATTTATATTGTTTAGCTCCGACCTGGATCCCTTTAACCAACTGGTCTCCTCTAATCATATTTAGCAAAACCTCCAGGACTGAAATAAAAAGTAATGGAGAGATTGGGCACCCCTGACGTGTCCCTTTTTCTATCTTAAACTCTTCTGTGACAACATTATTTACGATTAATTTCGCTTTCTGTTCCGAATATATGGCACCTATACCATTTTCAAACCCTTGGCCTACCCCCATCCCCCGGAGGTTCTTCATCATAAAACTCTAAGAAATGTTGTCGAAGGCTTTCTCAGCATCTACGAATATCAACACTGCTTTAGTGTTTATATTCACCTCCAACTTTTCCAAAATGTCAATTATATTCCTTACATTGTTCGACAAATGTCTTTTTGGGAGAAAGCCTGCTTGGTCCCCATGAATCTCCTCCATCAACACTCTTTTCAGTCTCTTTGCTAAAATGTCCGCAAAGATTTTATAATCCACATTCAATAATGAGATGGGGCGGTAGTTCTTAAGTTGGGTCTTTTCAGTCTCTGTCTTTGGTATAAGTGTAATATAAGCCTCTCTCCACGTGTCAGGTGCCTTTTCCCCTTCCATAATTTCATGGCAGACTTCCTTCAAAGGTTGTATTAACCATTCCTTCAGAACTTTATAATACTTGGAAGTCAATCCATCCGGTCCTGGAGATTTGCCCAACGTCATATTTTGAATGGCACCTTCTATTTCTTGTTCCGATATATCCTGATTCAAAATTCTCTTACTTTCCTGAGAAATCTTTTTCAGTCCATTTTTCTCAAGGAATTGCTCTATTTCACTTTCTTTCTGCGGCCCTTGTGAATAAAGTTGTCTAAAGTAGCTCTGGAAACAGTTTCTAATTTCCGCTGGGTTAAAAATATTCTTTCCATTCACTTCTAAACTTGTAACCGTGTTGAGTTTTTGTCTTTTCTTTATTTGCCAGGCCAATAACTTACCACATTTGTCTGCAGATTCAAAAGTCTTTTGTCTCATTTGTTTAATTTTCCATTCTACTTCTTGATTCATCAGTTCCATAAACTGTGTTTGATATAATTTAATTTCTCTTAAAATCTCTTGCGATTTCGGTTTCGATCTTAATTTCCTTTCCCCTTCTTTTATTTTTTCCAGAATTTTTTCTTTCTTCTCATTTTGACTTCTTTTTTTCAGAGCATTTTGCTGTATCAAAAATCCTCTCATCACGGCTTTACTTGCGTCCCATATTATTCTTTTTTCTACTTTAGTCCTCAAGTTAATTTCAAAATAATCTTTCAAAGTTTTTTGGGCCTTCTTACAGATCTCCTCGTCTCGAAATAGGGTGTCATTCATTCTCCATCTAAAGGAGCCAGTTGATGTTTGTTTCATCACCATCTTCACTGCATTATGGTCGGAGAAGGTTTTTGGGCAGATTTCCACTTTCTTTATGTTTGATGCCATTCCGCTAGTAACCCAAATCTGGTCAATCCGAGTCCATGTCATTTTGGCTTCAGAAAAAAAGGTTCCCTCTCTTTCCAGTGGGTGTCTTGTTCTCCAAATGTCAATCAAATCCATGTTGTCAGTCATTTCAAAAAAAGTTTTTGGTAATCTTCCATCATTTGTAACTACCAGTCTTTGTGATTTGTCCATATTTGTCGAAACTACTCCATTCATGTCCCCCAACATAATCATATTGAAGTCCATGTAGTCCAGCAGTGTCTCATGCAACTTCTTAAAAAACTCAGCTTTCCCCTCGTTTGGTACATAAATTCCGACTATCAGAAACTTTTCTCCTTGAAATTGAATTTCAATTGCCAAGTATCTTCCTTGATCATCTTTAAATCTAAATTTCGGTTGCAATCTTTCTTTTGCATAGATCACCACACCTCTTTTTTTTACTTTATCTGAAGATATAAATTCTTGTCCCAATCTTTTATTTATAAGTAATTTTCTATGTGCTCTTGTCACGTGGGTCTCTTGTAGGCAAATCAAGTCCAATTGATCTTTTTTTAATGCATGAAATATATTTTTTCTCCTTCTGGGGACATTTAGGCCATTACAGTTCCAACTTAGAAGTTGCAGAGACATGATGGAGCTACTTACTTTTTCCTCCTACAGCTCCTAATTGTTGTTCCTCTTCTGTTGGTGGTTCGGTCCCGTGTGGTAAGTTGGCCGTATCCGCTGATCCCTTACTTGAAGGGAATAGCACTTGTCCCGGAAACACTTCTTTCTGTAGGTCTTCTTCGTGTTCACCCAAGAACTTGTCTTTGTCACTCACTGATTTTATCCTTCTTTTCTTCCCCTTGTATTTAGAAGACAAGTCTTGAGGGAATTCCCACCTGAATGGTATGTAGTTTTTCTTCAGTAGTATCACCAAGTCCTTGTACAGGCCTCTTGCGTCTAAGATATGTTTAGGGATGTCTTTGTAAATCTCAATGTAAGAATCTTGAATCTGAAGTGTTCTTTGGTAATGAAAGTTCAGTATTTTATCTCTCTCCTCCTTTGACCTCAAAGTTATTAAGCAGTCTCTCACTCTGTTCTTCCTCTGGCTTGCTCCCAGTCTGAATGCGCTCTCTATCTTAAATTCTTCTTTGTCTAGCTCCTGCTTCCAAAAGTTAGAGAATTCTTTTGTCAGGTACTCCACCAGGTTGTCACCTTCACTTTCCGGCACCTGTCTAATTCTTAAATTCCTCTCCTTCCGTTGCATCTCCAGCATAGACAGTGCCAGGTCATGTTCATCCAGTTTCTTAAACACCGGTGGAATCTTTCCTTCAATTCCAGTTGCAATCTCCTTAGCATCCTCAGCTATCTTTCGTGTAGTTGAAGAATCCTCCAGAAGCCTTCCAATTGCTTCTGCATTAGAATTAACTTTATTTCCGAGATCAGTTATACTTTTCGTATTCAAATCAATCTTCCCTGAAATTTCTTCAATTTTCTTATTTGTTTCAGCAACTTGTACCTTAGTTTCTGCGCCTTGCTTCTTTAACTCCTCCAAGGTTCGGTTGGGCCCTTATACCTCTAGTATGCTTAAGACTAACACAGGAACACCACAGGGATGCGTACTCAGTCCGCTCCTTTATATTCTCTACACGTACGATTGTGTCGCTGCTCACCCTAGTAATAGGGTTGTCAAATTTGCAGATGACACAACCGTGATTGGGCTCATCTCTGAAAGGGAGGGTGAAACGGACTATAGAGATGAGGTGGAGCGGCTGACAGAGTGGTGCAGAGCTAACAACTTGCTCATAAATACAAGGAAGACAAAGGAGCTTGTGGTGGACTTCAGGAGACAGAAGAGCAATGTCCAGCCACTTTTGATTGATGGGGTCTGTGTGGAGAGGGTAACAACGTTCAGATTTTTGGGCATTGAATTACAAGAGGATCTGTCCTGGAGTGTCAACACAAGGGGGCTTGTGAAGAAGGCGCAGCAGAGACTGTACTTTTTGAGAATTCTAAGGAAAAACCATCTTCCGCAGAAACTGCTGCTTGCCTTCTATCACTGTGCCATTGAGAGCGTGCTCACTTATGGCTTATGTGTGTGGTACAGAAGCTGTACTACCCAGGACAGGATGGGGTTGTGCAGAGTTGTTAAGGCAGCAGAGAGCATTGTTGGCTGCCCACTCTCCACCTTAGAGCAGATTTATGCCACAAGGTGCCATAGGAAGGCACTGGACATAGTAAAAGATCCATCGCATCCTGGTCACTGTCTCTTCGAGCTCCTGCCGTCGGGACGGAGATACAGGACGATGAAGACAAGAACGAGCCGTCTTAAGAACAGCTTCTTCTCCAGAGCGATCTCGGCCCTGAATGGGAAGCCTGGACTTTGAAAGTCATCTAATCTTCCTTGCTGTATTGTTTTAATTAGTGTTTTTATAGTTGTTTTGATTTTGTGTGGAGTGCCCTACCTGGGTGGATGGAGCAGCCAAGTAATTTCGTTGTCCCCGAGAGGGGGCAATGACAATAAAGATATTAAAAAAAAAAAAAAGAGTCATTTATTTTTCCCAGTGCTTTGGCAAGCGCTTCGTCAGAAAGCATAGTTTTTACTTTTGTCTTTGAGGCAGCTGCACTTCCAGAGGCTCCAGATACTGAAGCCCTCCTTTGCTTAGTAATGTCAGTTTTATATTGTCTGCCAGATCTCAAGGTTGTTTCCTGTGTGTCTTCTTTCTCTTTCTCTTTACCATCTGCCATAACAAAATCTTACAGTCAAGGTCATTCTCTTGTATTGTCAAACAACTCTTGTATTGTCAAACAAAAGTTCTATAGTTAAGTCCAATAGTTGCTGAAAACTTTCCAAACTTTCCAAGTCCTCTAGAGGGCGAAAAACAAGTTCCTACATTCAAGCCAGTCACAAAGGAGGCAAACAAAAAAGAAAAAAAAAAAACAAATAACAAGAAAAAAGCAGCCTCGAGATCCCCAAAGTCCCTTTCTGATGATTTAAAAGAGAGAGTCAAGTCTGTCCTGTATAGGTCTTTTAACATGCAACAAAGTAATGGTGTAGAATGTATCCAAACTAAAAGTTGCCCAAGTCAGCTTCTCAGTAACTTTTTTACCTTCATGTATCAACTGTCCTTAGCCAGCTTTCTTTCCTACGGCAGTCCGATCCCAAGTTCAGGAGCAGCGGTGAATAGTCCAGATTCTTTAAAGGGCAGGAAAAATACTGTAGAAATTCTTCCCCCCCCCCCTCCTGCCTTCGGGGGGAGTTCTTTTTCTTCTTGACAATAGATTTCTTAACTTTCAGCAAATTCTTAAAAGGTTGCAGCTTAAAATGCCTTTTGCTTTTGATCTTACTGCAGAACGGAAAGCAGACTTCCTTTTTAATGCTTCTCCGTCTCGGTACCCAATTCTTCAATTTTTAGCGTCCAATTAGTCTTTGCAACTTCAATCCTACTCACGGATAAGTAGTTTCTTGTAGTCCAATTTCCAGGAAGAAATCAGCGCTCTCCGCTAATGGCGACGCGGCTTCACTCCGCAGGCTGGGTAGAAGCGACTCTCAGCACCGCGCCGCACACCCGCCGCTGTTCCGTAGCCTTTAAAAAGGCTCCTTCACAGCTTCGGGGGGGCGCAAAGGTGCCCACCGAGTGTCCGGTTCACAGGCTTCGTGCCTGTGACTTTTAGGGGTCCCCGCTCCGCCGTAGCCACGGGACCCGAACCTACGGAGCAGATCACCCTCGGGAGCTCCGGGGGAGATCCGCCATTAAGCGCTGGCGCCGACCGGAAGTAAGATTTCAATCTTTGGGCAAGTGTCAGGGAAAGGGAGGCAGACAGAGACGGGGGGGGCAGGTTTGCCAGAGGCAGGGGGCAGGTCTGCGTGGGTTGAAAAATTCTGTGGAGACCCTGGGACTTATCTTGATTTCAAAACTGAAATGGGTTATTTTTTGGAACTGCACAGTGCTCAGTTTGAGGATGACGCGCAGAAAGTTTCCCATGTAATTAGTCACCTATCGGGCTCTGCCAAGAGCTGGGTGAGGCCGTTAATTGCCTCGGGGAATCCAGCACTCAAGAATCTGTCCAAATTCTGGCAGGCTATGGACTTTATCTACTCAGATGAAAGTTTAATTGACAAGACACAGGAGGAGTTGTTAGCTTTGAAGCAGGGGAAATCCACGGTGCGCGAGTATTGGGCCGAGTTCGCCATGCTTATACACAAGCTGGGCTGGGAATTGGAGTCACAGCCAGTACAAGCTCTATTTAAGGGGGGCTTGAACTCAGAAGTTAAAGACGAACTGGCCAGGGGTCCACGCCCCAAGGACATGGATGGGTTAACGAAGGCTGCGCTTGCGGTGGGTTTGAGACAAGAAGCCAGACAGAGGGAGCGGAGACAAGGCAAGGAAAGGAGTTACCATGGTAACCGCATTCCTGAAATGCCGGCAGCTGCCTCAGAAGGTCAGCAAATGCCAGAGCCGATGGAGATAGACGCTGCCCGCGCGCGAGAGAGTTTGAAAACGCAACGGCCGGGCGGGAAGGAGAAAAAAGACTGGCAAGCGGCCAAGAAATGTTTTGTCTGTCAGAGAGCAGGGCACTTTGCCAGAGTGTGTCCTGAGCGTCGCAACTGGCAGGGAATGGTTGGGGCCACTCAACAGACTGAGGCAGAGGTCCCTAAGATGTCGGGAAACAAGGAGGCCTGGCTGGTGATGAACCGGGGCGGCAGCCAGGCACAAGCGACAGCGAAAGTCCCCGGCTTGGACACCCCAAAGCAAGCATAATGTTGAAAGTGATTCTAGAGCCCCCCAATGGCCAGATGGTGGAGGAATTCACTTTAGTGGACTCAGGTGCTTCCGCCTCCTTTTTTAGCAAGGAGTTTGCGGCCCGGCACCAACTGAACCTGAGGCCTTTGGATTTTCCGTTGCAAGTTACTACCATTGATGGGAGAGAACTGTTGGGGGGTGAAGTCACACATCGAACGCCTCCCATGAGGATCTGGGTGTCCACCCACTCCAAGGTCATCACCTTCCATGTGGCCACATTGGCGGGTCCGCCGATCATATTGGGCATGAGTTGGTTGGCCTTGCACGACCCGGTGGTTTCATGGCACCAACGGTCCCTCACTTTTGGTTCAACACACTGCATGGAGAACTGCCTGGGCCTAGAGCAACACCAGCTGACGGAGGCCAGGATGGCAGCAGCATGCGGAGCAGGAACTCCCGAGATACCTTCGTGCTACAAGGACCTGCAGGAGGTGTTCAGTGAAAAGGAGGCTGACGCGTTGCCACCTCATCAGCCATATGACTGTCAGATCAACCTGAAGCCTGGGGCCACGCTGCCTGTGGGACGGACCTACGCCATGTCGGAAGGAGAAATCAAGAACCTAAAGGACTTTATTGAGAAAAATCTGAGGAGGGGATTCATCAGAGAATCCAAGGCGGCTGGTGGGAGCCCTGTGTTCTTCGTGGACAAGAAATCGACTAACGAACGCTGCTTGGTCCTGGATTTCAGAATCCTGAACAGCCTGACGGAACCAGTGGCCTTCCCAATGCCCAGGATTGACGATGTTCTAGCCAGGGTGCGAAAGGGGAAGATTTTCACCAAGTTGGACCTCCGGGGGGCGTACAATCTCATCAGAGTGCAAGAGGGCGATGAGTGGAAAACCACCATGTTCACCCCGCTGGGGGCGTTTGAGTATCTCATTATGCCTTTTGGATTACAGTGTGGCAGTCCCTGCTTCCAGGCCTTCATGCACCACTTGCTAGGGCCTTTGCTGTACCGGAACTGCGTGTGTTTCCTGGACGATGTACTGGTGTACTCGGACAATGAGAAACAGCACGTCAAGGACGTACGGGAGGTCCTGAGCAAACTTAAGGAGCATCGATTGCGGGTGAAGCTGGAGAAGTGTCAGTTCCACACGAAAGAGGTCGAGTTCCTGGGTTACCAGCTGTCAGACAAGGGTCTGGCCATGGATCCGGAGAAGGTGAAGGCGGTGGTGGAATGGGAGAGCCCTAAGACCAGGAAGGATGTTCAGCGTTTCCTGGGCTTCAGCAATTTCTATAGGAAATTCATCAAAGGTTTCGCGAAACTGACGGCGCCCATAATGGACTGTCTTAGTGCCAAGAAGAAGTTTCGCTGGACGGAGGCGGCACAAGAAGGTTTCGAGCAGCTAAAGAGGGTCTTTGCATCAGAGGAGCAACTGCTCCACATCAACCCCGATCAACCACTACGGGTTGAGATGGACGCCTCTGATCGGGCGATTGGGGCGGTTTTGCTGCAGCCAGATCAAAAAGGGGAGTGGCGTCCGTGTGCCTTCTTTTCACGGAAACTGAGTAACTCAGAGCAGAACTATACTATCTACAATAAGGAATTGCTTGCGATCGTCGCTGCGTTCAAACAATGGCGGCATTTTCTGATTGGAGTGAGGCACCAAATCTTGGTGTGCACTGACCACAAGAATTTGGAGTACTGGTGAACGGCGAGGGTGTTGTGCCAGAGACAGATAAGGTGGGCAGAGTTCTTTGCCAACTTTAACTTTCAGATCCAGTATGTGCCGGGAGAACAGAATGCGAGGGCCGATGCACTGTCACGGAAACCAGAGTATATGGCGGAAGAAGGGGCTCCGGTGGCAAGACTGATGTTCCCCGAGAGCAAGTGGATGTGGGGGGGGGGGCATTGGTCAAGGACGATGAACTGATGGGGCTGCTCAGAGAGGATGACTTTGCCAGGCAAAAGATGGAGGAGTTAAGGCAAAGGGGAGGTTCCGAGGGAGGTTTCGAAGTTAGGGGGGGCTCCTGTACTATAGGGGAGCTTTGTATGTCCCGGGGGAAAACCTTAGGAACAGAGTGCTCAAACAACTCCACGATAGCTGCACAGCGGGGCACTTTGGGCAGCACAAAACCAAGGAGTACGTGAGAGGATGTGACACCTGCCGGAGGGGGAAAGGGGGGGGGGAGGAGGAGGAGGATATTGGGGAACACAAGGAATGGGGGACTTGAGGGAGGTTTTTGAAGTAACGGATGAGGAGGAGGGTAGTTTTACAGGAGGGGGCCTTTGAGGAGGGGGTGGATGTCAGGGAAAGGGAGGCAGACAGACGGGGGGGGGGCATGGAAACACTTACCGAGAGCCCAAACAGCACTTTTCCAGCCAGTCCTCTGAATCAGAGACTAAAATAGGGAGTGGCCAGTCTGTTCCAGGAACTAGCTATTCCCAGAAGAGAGGAGATAAGAGGCGTTCCCTGTCTCGCTGGGCATGCTGGTCTAGAAAGCCACGTCACAAAAATTTAGAAGCGGCAACTGACTGAGCAACATGGAGGTGTTGTTTTGGAGCTCCGGCGTGGGCTTGGATTTTGCAGTAATAAATCTACCGGACAGAAGTGGCTCGATGCCTGGAATGTTATCTCCAAACTAGCTAGGCAGCAAACACATCCCTCACAGCAAGTCCACCACATGTGATATAATGTACCTTTTGTTCTGTTACATTTCCAACATTTGTCGTTGTTCCTTTTATTTATTTTTGACAATCTGTCAGGGGTTAGATACCATCTGTGGTGCATTTTTCTGAAATTCTCCCTTAATAAATCACAAGCAGTAAAATTTATATTTTCCTCCCAAAAAGTTTTCCATCTTTCCAGATCTATCCCATATCCCAAATCGTGCTCCCATTTTAACATGTTTTCCCCTTTCGTCTCTTGTTCTAGGGTGGTTTTCGTTAATAGTCTATACATTTTTGCAAGTATTTTTTGATCGCTCTGTAGTATTTCCTCTTCTAATTTTGAGGTTTTATTTTCAAATCCCCCCTTTTTATGTCTTTTTCATAAGTTGCTTTTAATTGATAATATTGTAACCAATTTATTCTAAATGTTTGTAATTGTTCGTAAGTTTTTAATTTAATATTTCCGTCTGCATCCTCTAATATTTCCCTATATGTTGGCCAAGTCTCTTTTACATTACTCTTTAATGTTGTAGTTGCTTCCACTGGCGAAACCCATTGGGGAGTTTTCTCAATAATTTTTCCTTTTGTTCTTTCCCAGACATCCAATAGAGCCTTTCTTACTATGTGGTTTGTAAATTTTTTGTGTTGTTCTTTTTTATCATAGAATAAGTAGCCATGCCAGCCGTATATTTTGTCCCAGCCCTCTAGTGTTAGGACTTCATTATCTTTTAATAATATCCATTTTTTTATCCAGCACCAACACGCTGCCTCAAAATACTTCCTTAAATCTGGCACTGCGAATCCTCCACTTTCTTTTGAGCCCATCATTACTTCTGATTTTATCCTTGCTTTTCCCCCCTGCCATATAAAATTTGCAAGGTCTCTTTGCCAGCTTATAAAATATTTAGTTCCTATTACAATTGGAATCGTTTGGAATAAAAATAGAATTTTGGGGAGTATCATCATTTTAATCATAGATATTCTTCCTCCTAATGATAGTTTTAATTTTCCCCATTTATCCATACTTCCTTTAATTTCTTTCCATTTTTAAATATAATTATCCTTAAATAAATTTGTATTTTTATTTGTAATCCATATCCCTAAGTAGTTCACTTTATTTTCTATTTTTAGTCCTGTTATTTCTTCTAATTCCTTTTTTCCTTTCTCGCCTATATTTTTAGTTATCAATTTCAATTTATCTTTCTTCAATTTGAATCCTGCTACTTCACCAAATTCTTTCATTCTTTCCAATGCTTTATTTATACTTTCTTTTGGTGTTTCGGTTGTAATGATCACATCGTCTGCAAATGCTCTTACTTTATAACACTGTGTCCCAAGACATATGCCCTTTATTTCTTCATCCTTTCTCAGAGCTATTAATAGAGTTTCTAATATTGTTATAAATAGGAGTGGGGATAAAGGACATCCCTGTCGCGTCCCTCTCTCGATGTCGAATTCTTCTGTAATTTCATTGTTTAGGATTAATTTAGCTGTTTGTTTTTTGTAGATTGCTTGAATTCCATTCATAAATCTTTTACCTAAATTTAAGCTTTCACATGTTTTGATCATAAATTTCCAAGAGACACTGTCAAATGCCTTTTCAGCGTCTACTAAAAGCATTGAAATTTCTTTACTTGGATTCATTTCGGCATATTCTATTAAGTCTATAATTATTCTAGTGTTGTCCTTTATTTGTCTGGCTGGTAAAAATCCTGCCTGATCTTTTTTAATTATCCTTTTTAGCAGAGTTTTCATTCTATTTGCAAGGACTCCAGTAAATATTTTATAGTCTATATTCAATAAAGATATTGGCCTGCAGTTTTTTATAAGTCTCAAATCTGTACCTTGCTTTGGGATAAGGGTTATTAATGCTTCTTGCCACGAGTTAGGTATTTCTCCATTGTCTAAAATTTCATTCATAATTAATTGCAATTTGGGTGTTATTATTTCCTCTAATTTTTTATAATATGTTACTGAGATTCCGTCTGGTCCAGGCGATTTCCCCTCCTTCATATTTTTAATCACTTTTTTAATCTCTTCAAGTTCAATATTTGAATTTAATATTGCATATTCTTCTTCTTCTATATCTGGTAGTCTATTTTCTGATAGATATTTTCAAATTTTCTTTTCCTCTTTTAATTCTACTTTATATAAATTTTTGTAATATTTTATAAAACTTTCTTTAATTTGTTTTGGGTCAATGATTTCCTTTTCTTCGTCAATAATTCTATTTATTACTCTTTCTACCTGTCTTTCTTTGATAAACCATGCCAGCATCCTACCCGGTTTATTTGCCTGTTCAAAATATCTTTGTTTCGTCCATATAATTTTTTTCTCTACTTCCCTATTTATTAAATTTGATAGGTGGGCTTGTAAATTCTTTATTTGTTGGAGGATATCTTCATTCTTTGGGTTTTTCACTAGGTCTTTTTCTTTCTCTCTTTTAGCTTATTTATTTCCATAATATTATTATCTTTATTTCTCCTTATCTTTCCCATTTGTTGTATTACAAACCCTCTCATATAGGCTTTGCTCGCTTCCCAAATCATTTTTTTATCCGTATCCTGATTTGCATTTATTTCATAAAAATCTTTCAATATTTCCTTTGCCCTTTTAACCCTTTGATCGTCTCTCCATACCTCTTCTTTCATTCTCCACCTTCCCTTAGTATGATTTTGAAATTTCATTATTACCTGTCAGGGAATTGGAGGCTGCAGGGGAAACCACGAGGGAGGAAGACAAATATAGAGAGCCCAAGCCAGCATTCAGCAGTGTCTCTTCCTCGTCAGAAGGGGAAACTGGTAGGGGGGAACCTAAAGCAGGACCCAGCCATTCACAGGGCAAAACGAAAAGGAAACGTCATTTCCGAGAATGGGCTTGTTGGCAGCGTCGTAGACGAAAGTCAGATGACTCATCTGGATAGCTGAGTATGGATGTATGTGTTTGATCTCTCGCAAACGGCTTTGAAGCTGAACAATAAATCTTGTGAAGAGATGGCGCGGAGCCCGGAGTGTTGCTTTACTAGCTTATCAGCACCCTCACCCCTCACATTACCGATACCGGATTATGATCTGATATCGATCTGTTTAGTATTTTTGCTTTTTCTAAACTTAACATCAGCTTTTTTGTTAGCCATATTGCATCGATTCGTCCCCCAGATTTTTTTGCCTCCGAGTAATGGGTTATATCTTTAACACTTGGGTTTTTTGTTCTCCAGGCATCATATAAATTAAAATTCTCAATTAAGTGGAAAAAGGAGAGTGGTAATCTACCTGAATTTGACGTTTTCTCTCTTTGCGTTCTGTCCATTTCTATCGATGTTACTCCATTAAAATCTCCCATAATTACTATATTTTCATCCACATAATCTCATAATCTCTCTTCCAATTTTCTAAAAAATTCATCCTTTTTGCTATTCGGAGCATATATTCCCACCACTATGATTTTTCCTTCTTTTGTTTGTATTTCTACCCCAAGTACTCTACCTTCATCATCTTGGAATAACATTTGGGATTTCAACATTGTATTTACATAGATGACCACTCCCCTCTTTCTTTCCGTTGCAGATGCTATATATTCCTGTCCTAGTCTCGTATTTTTTAACACCCTTACATGAGTTTTGGATATATGTGTTTCTTGTATACATATGACATCCCATTTTTTCTTCTTTAATATACATTCTAATTGATTTCTCCGAAATTTACTGCTTAATCTATTAATACTCAATGAAATACATTTCAGTCTCATAATCCTTTATTTGTTTAAAATACTCACAACTTTACTGTTATTATGTAGTTATAGTCCAGAATATGCTATTGTCCTAAGGTCACGTTGAAAAGGAAATAAAAGTTTTGGTCTTGTCCTTCTTGCTTCACTCTACCAGTTTTTCTCCTCCCAATTCCTCCCAGTACTTCCTCCAGAAGATTTTTGTATCTTCTACTGATCTGAAGGATCTCCTCCTGTCTTTATATGCAAATGACAGTCCCTCTGGGAATTCCCATTTGAACCTTATTTTGTTTTTCTTTAGCGCTGATGTCATGAATCTATAATTGTATCTCCGCCTCAACAGGCGTGTTGGAATTTCTCTCATAAATTCTACCTGCCTCCCTTCTATACAGAGTGGATCTGTCCTGCCTTTCAATAGTAGTTTGTCTCTAAGCAGTCTTGAATTTAAAAACATCAAGCAGTCTCCAGGTCCTTTCCTTGTTTTGGTTTTGTCCACCTTTATTCTAAATATTTTTTCAATGTCCAATATCATCTCTTGTTCTTGGACCCCCAGCCATTCTGCTATTGCCTTTGTCAATTTTGTAAATATGTCTTCATCTTGGTTTTCTTTGACACCGCGCACTCGAAGAATCATTTCTCTTTGTTTCATCTGTAAGATGGCCAAGGAATCCCAAGTGTCTTCCTGGATCTTCCTCAGTTCATCTGTTTCTTCTTTATTTTTTTCTTGGTGTCTTTTCATTTCTCTTTGTTCTTGCAAGCTCTTTTTCATACTTTCGACCTGTTTCTGTACTTTTATTTTGGTCTCCTGGACTGTTAAATCTAGATTTTGGTGTTTCACTGTCAGTTGGTTCACTTGGGTTGAGAGGTCCATTATCACTTTAGAATTCTCTTCTATTTTTGCCCCCATACTTTCCATCTTCCCGTCAAGCATTCTTATATTTCCGTCCAAAGCTGTTATTTCCCCCCCTAGATTTTTCTCCATTCTTTCCATTGCTGCTAATATTTCTTTCATGTCTGTCAGGGAACTGCCATCAGAGACCAGAGGAGAGGGAGGTCACCCCAATGATGCAGGGGAGGGGACTAGCAAGGAGAGAGAGAGAGAGCTTCTTCTGGGGAAGGCAATCAAGGAGACACCAGGAAGAAAGGAGAGGCTGAGAGCACTTCGGAGGGAGGGCTCCGAGACTCTTCAAGTGAGATCAGCGGGGAGAGCACCGGACCCCCGCTTGGCATGCCCACACTGCGCAGAAGGCTTCCGTGCAGAGAATCTAGGCGGAGACTGGGCGTCAAGGAATTTTTATGTTGGAAGAAGTTTAGAAAATGCCCACTGACGGATTCTGCCAGCGACTGAAGCAGCCGCGCCTAAGGGCTGCTCAGCCAGGGAAAGGCGCAACCACCCCAAGCAGCTTGGAGCAGTTGGTGGTTTACGCACAAGCAACCCCAATTCCCATTACAGCAATCCGTCAGTCCTTTACGTTGCTTGTGTGCAGGAGAAGAGGGGCAACGTCATGAGTCAAACCGGAGGAGCAGGCGCTGCGGAGGGAGCCAGAGGGGGACCTACTCTGGAGGAGAGAAACAGAGATTTGGAACAGCAGCTGGCTATTCTGGCGGCGCGGCTGGATGAAAGGCAGACTCAAGATGCCCAGGGGAAGCCCACCCCCATCGCAAGGAAGGTACCGGGACTAGTGCAGAAGTTTGGGGGCAACCCAAGGGATTATAATGCATTTAAGACAGAGATGCAGTATGCGCTGGACCTGCAGTATGATGACTTTGTGGATGACGGGGCTCGAGTGGCTTTTGTGATAGGGCACCTTCAGGACGGGGCCAGGGAATGGGTTCGACCCTTAATGGCGTCCGATAATGCCGCGTTAAAGGATCTGAGGAAATTTTTTAGCGCCATGGACCATATGTTTTCGAGCGAAGTGGAGCTGAGCGTGACACGCAAGGAACTGATGGGTTGCAAGCAAGGGAACCAATCAGTGAGGGAGTACTGGTCACGTTTTGCCATGTTGATGCACAAATTTGGGTGGGAACTGAGTTCGGAACCGGTGCAGATGTTATTTGAGGAGGGGTTATCCCCTTGGGTTAAAGACGAACTTTCCCGCTCGCCCCGCCCGGAGTCGATGGACCAGCTGACCAAGAGGGCGCTTGCGGTGGGAGTAAGGCAAGAGACGCGGGCGATGGAAAGGCGGGAAGGGAGAGGCGAGTGTTGGCATGACAACCGCATTCCTGAGATGCCAGGGCAATCTCAACCGCCAGAGGAACCAATGGAGATTGGAGGCGCGCGCGGGGGGTTTCAAACTCTGGCGAGGTTCGTAAGAAGGAGGGGGAAACTGCCAAGAAATGCTTTCTCTGCCAACAGCCGGGACATTTTGCCAGGGTCTGCCCTCAGAGGAAGGCGTGGCAAGGAATGGTGGGGGCAGTTGGTGGGGAACAGGAGGAGGAAAAGGAACAGGGAAACGCCAGTGCTTGGCTGCCGAAGAGCGGGCACAGCAGCCAGGCAAGCACCCAGTAAAAGTGCCCAAGCCAGACCCTCCCCAGGCAGCCATCGCCATAGAGGTGGTGCTAGAACTCCCCAATGGGCACCCAATCAAGGTGAAGGCATTGTTGGATTCAGGGAGCTCATGCAACTTTTTTAGCAGGGAATTTGCCCTAGAACATCAGCTCCACGTATTGGCACTAGAGCACCCTTTGCAAGTAACGACCATAGATGGGAGGGAACTTCTAGGGGGGGAAGTGACCCACCAGACCCCTCCCATGAAAATGAAAGTCTCCAGACACACAGAGACAATTGCCTTTCACGTAGCCACACTAGCAGGACCACCAATCATATTGGGTATGAGCTGGCTGGCACTGCACGATCCAGTGGTGGGATGGCACCAGCGAACAGTCTCCTTTGGGTCAGCTTACTGCATGGAGCACTGCCACGGGGGAGAGACCCAGAGGATGGCAGTGGCCAGAGTGGCAGGGATGGCGGTAGGAGAGAAGCGGAGAGTGCCACCTCAGTATGCAGACCTGGAAGAAGTCTTCAGTGAGAAGGAGGCGGACAGGCTACCCCCCACAGGCCTTTTGACTGTCAGATCAACCTACTCCCAGGGGCCCAGCTGCCAGTGGGTAAGCTGTATGCCATGTCGGACAGGGAGATGCAAGAGTTGCAGAAGTTTATTAATAAGAACCTGAAGAGGGGTTTCATACGAGAATCAAGGGTGGTGGGGGGCAGTCCGGTGTTCTTTGTGGACAAGAGAGACTCCAAAGAGCCCAGATTGGTCGTGGATTATAGGTCCTTGAACCTGGTGTCGGAACCAGTGACCTTCCCCATGCGGAGAATCGATGACATTTTGGCCAGAGTAAGGAAAGGGAAGATTTTTACCAAGTTGGATCTTCGAGGGGCGTACAATTTGATAAGGATGAGGGAGGGGGATGAATGGAAAACCACCATGTTCACCCCTCTGGGGGCCTTTGAGTACCTAGTTATGCCCTTCGGACTCCAATCAGGCTCCAGCACATTTCAAAGTTTTATGCACCATGTGCTGGGGTCCCTGCTCTACAAGAATTGCGTAGCTTTCTTGGACGACGTGCTAATCTACTCAGAGAACGAGGAGCAGCATGTAAAGGACGTCAGGGAAGTGCTGCAGAGACTGCAGGAGTACCAGCTGTGGGTCAAGTTGGAGAAATGCCAATTCCACGCCCGAGAGGTAGAGTTCCTGGGTTACAGGTTGTCTGACAAGGGCTTAGCCATGGACCCGGGTAAGGTGCAGGCAGTGCTGGAATGGAAGACGCCCAAGAACCGGAAGGACGTGCAGAGGTTCTTGGGGTTTGGAAATTTCTACAGGAAATTCATCAAGAACTTCGCCCACCTGACAGCTCCCATTACCGATTGCCTCAGCAGCAAGAAGAAGTTTGAATGGACAGCAGAGGCTCAGCAGTCCTTTGAGGAGCTAAAGAGGGCGTTCGCTTCAGAAGAGCAACTCTTACACGTGGATCTGCAGAAGCCGATGAGGCTGGAGACAGACACGTCAGACCGAGCGGTGGGGGCCGTATTACTCCAGCCGGGAAATCGTGGAGAGTGGAAGCCGTGCACCTTTTTCTCGAGGAAGCTGAACAAGTCCGAACAAAACTACACAGTGTATGACCGGGAACTACTGGCTATACATGAGGCTTTTCGCCGCTGGAGACATTTTCTAATAGGTGCACAGCACAAGATCCAGGTGTGCACGGACCATAAGAATTTGGAGTATTGGAGGACTGCGCGAGTCCTGAATCAAAGACAGGTGCGATGGGCACAGGAGTTTTCCAAGGTTTTTTTTGAGATTAGGTACGTGCCGGGGAAGGAAAACGTCAGAGCAGACGCTCTTTCCCGCAAACCAGAGTACTTGGAAGGAGAGGGAGTGCCGGAAGCACGTCATGTCATACCTGAGAACCAATGGGTGTGTGGGGGAGTGTTGGTAGGGAGACAAGAGCTGGCCGGGCGGACGAGGGACGACCAGTACGCCCAAACCAAAATCAGGGAGAGCCGAGATGCAGAAGAAAATCAGGGGGGTTTTGAGGTCAAGGAGGGGGTTTTGTACTATAAGGGAGCGTTGTACATACCAGAAGGGGACTTGCGGGGAAAAATACTTAAACAGCTTCATGACAACCCCACGGCGGGACACTTTGGCCAGCACAAGACCATGTTGCTGGTCACCAGGCAGTTCTGGTGGCCGAGGGTAAGGGAAGATGTGAGGGAGTATGTACGGGGGTGCGAGCGCTGCCAGCGCGCTAAAGGGGAGAGGGCAGCACCCGCGGGGTTACTGGAACCCTTACCCACACCAGAAAGACCATGGGAAGTGGTATCAATTGATTTTATGAACGATTTACCCAAGTCCAGGGGGAAAACAGCCGTCATGGTGGTAGTTGACTTGATGACCAAAATGTGCCATTTTATTGCGTGCTCGCATGCAGTAACAGCAGAAGAAACAGCGAGGCTGTTTGTTAATCATGTCTTCAGGTTGCATGGCACCCCCTTGAGGATTTTGTCCGACAGAGGCCGGCAATTTACTTCCAGATTCTGGAGGAGGCTCATGAGCCTGTTAGACATGGAGGTGAGCTTCTCGACGGACAGACATCCAGAGACCAACGGACAAGCAGAAAGAGCTAATAGCATACTTCAACAGTACCTACGCTGCTACGTCAACGAAAGGGAAAACTATTGGGTGGACAAACTAGCGTTGGCTGAATTTGCATACAATAACGCGGAACATGTGTCCACGGGGATGAGTCCCTTCATGGCCAATTACGGGTGTCACCCCAGGGCTTTCCCAGGGGAGGGGGAGGGAAGGTGGAGTGTGCCAGCGGCCGAACAATTTGTGGAAGAGATGGAGGCGTTACACCAACAACTCAGGGTTAACCTGGAAAGGGCGAAAGAAGCGTACAAGAGGCAGGCAGACAAGCACCGCAGAGAAGGGGAAACTATAAGAGTGGGGGATCAGGTGTGGTTGTCTACCCAAGGGTTACCGTTCAAAGGGGGTTGTAAGAAATTATGGCCAAGACGATTGGGACCTTTCGAGGTAACACAACAAGTGAATCCGGTGGCTTTCAGACTCAAATTGCCCAGCAACATGAAACTACACCCGGTGTTTCACAGATCCCTACTCTCACTGTACAGGGAAGGGAGGGAATTTCTAGGACAAGTGTTCCTGCTTGGCAGGGGGTTGGACTCGATGGCCCTTGTGGTCTCTTCCAACTCTATGATTCTATGATTCTATGATTCTAAGAGAAACACCCATGCATCCACGAGTGGAGGAAAGGGAACTCAGTAGTCATGCAGCTGAAATTCTTGATTCCAGGTGGAGAGGGAGACAGGTGGAATATCTGGTGGCTTGGGAGGGGGAGCCCGAATCAGAGAACACTTGGGTTCCAGCGGGAGAGATCCGGGATGAGTATCTGGAGGAGGAGTTCCATCGCAGGTTCCCAAGGAAGCCCAAGCCGTTAGGGAGGTTCTGGGAGGAGCAATTTGGCAACACGGAGGATGAGGAAGAGTTTGTGGGATTTCCCGCCTCTGAAGAGGAGGAAGGGGGAAGATCTGAAGGGGAGGAATCTGACTGGGAAGAGTGGGAAGCGGAAAGAGACAACAGCAGGTGGAGAGCAGTGTTGGAATCATCTGAGGAGGAGGATAGCTCCTTCAGGGGGTTCCCCACTTCACCGTCCCAGGAACGGATGGGAGGGGAGGGGGGCCCTGGGAGGGAGGTGGATGTCAGGATGCCATCAGAGACCAGAGGAGAGGGAGGTCGCCCCAATGATGCAGGGGAGGGGACTAGCAAGGAGAGAAAGAGAGCTTCCGCTGGGAAAGGCAATCCAGGAGACACCAGGAAGAAAGGGGAGGCTGAGAGCACTTCGGAGGGAGGGCTCCGAGACTCTTCAAGTGAGATCAGCGGGGAGAACATCGGACCCCCGCTTGGCACGCCCACACTGCGCAGAAGGCTTCCGTGCAGAGAATCTAGGCGGAGACTGGGCGTCAAGGAATTTTTATGTTGGAAGAAGTTTAGAAAACGCCCACTGACGGATTCTGCCAGCGACTGAAGCAGCCGTGCCTAAGGGCTGCTCAGCCAGGGAAAGGCGCAACCACCCCAAGCAGCTTGGAGCAGTTGGTGGTTTACACACAAGCAACCCCAATTCCCATTACAATGTCCATGTTACTTTCACTTTCTACTAGTGATATTCTTCTTTGGTAGCTTTGCGATGTGTTGGCACCACTCAAATTTGATATTTTATTTGATCCCATCAGGCTGTTGTGTTATTATTATTATTTTATTCTTCCTTTCTTTATAGTTTCCTTGTTTCAGCGTTTTCTTCCTGCCTCCCCCACCCACCACTGAACAGGCAGAGGTTTTCCAATTATCCTTCAATTATTTTACAGGAGAGGCATTTGCTTTTCACAGTCTCTATTTTATAGGAGAGTTCAGTGCTGCCGTGCCGGGGAATTGGAGCGTTTGTACCAGAGAGTGGTTTTGCCTCTTTGCGCAAAGGTCTTCCCCTCGTCTTTCTATTTCAGTTTCTTTGTTCTATAATATTGGGAAACCTCTTCTTTTGCGCTGCCTTAGGCTTCCGCCCTCAGGTTCCCCCCTGAGGTCGAGGTAACTTACGCCTAGTCCCTCATTTCTCCCTCTCTGGCACCAGGTCCGCCTCGAGATTGCAGGAGCGCGGATCTCCACCCATCTCTCTAGCGCGCTGCTCTGAAAGTCGCTTTTCTTTTTTTTTTGGTTTATTTCACTTTGTTTTGCGCTTTTTGAGTGAATACGCATGCACACCCAAAAAGCATGAAACGAAGTGAAATAAGCCGAATCAAAGCTTTTACTTCTTTTTTCTATGTATTTTCATCCCCCAAACACACGCTTTTCTCTTTTTTTGGTTTATTTCACTTTGTTTTGCGTTTTTTGAGTGAATATGCATATACCCCCAAAAACACGAAACGAAGTGAAATAAGCCCAAACACAGCTTATTCGACATCTTTCTGTGTATATTGACACAAAAAACAAGTGTTTTGCTTTCTTTGAGTAAATATGCATACACAACCAAAAAGCAGGCAACACAAGCTTATTTGTCACCTTTCTATGCATATTGACCTAAAAAACACGTATTTTGCGTTCTTTGGACTTATTTCACTTTGTTTTCCATTTTTATTGTGATTATGCATGCACACCCCAAATGCATGAAACGAAATGAAATAAGCCCGAAATAAGCTTATTCGTCTTCTTTCTATGGATATTCACCCCCAAAACACATGCTTTTTTTTTGTTTTGTTTATTTCACTTCCTTTTGTGTGTGTTTTTTTTGGTGTGAATATGTATGCACACCCAAAAAACACGCAACGCAGTAAAATAAGCCCCAAATAAGCTTATTTGTCTTCTTGCTATGCATATTGACACAAAAAACAAATGTTTTGCTTTCTTTGAGTGAATATGCATGCACGCTCCAAAAACACGAAATGATGTTATATAAACCCAAAGAAAGCTTATTCGCCTGCTTTCTATACATATTCACCCCCAAACCTCATGCTTTTCTTTTTTTCGGTTTATTTCACTTCCTTTTGCGTTTTTTGTGTGAATATGTAGGCACACCCCAAAAACACGCAACAGTTTGAAATAAGCCCGAAATAAGCTTATTCGTTTTCTTTCTATGCATATTGACACAAAAAAACAGTCTTTTCCGAGACTTCCGGGTTGGTGCCTCCAGTAATGGCAGAATTCCTCTGATCGGGAGGAATTTGCCCCGTGGGAATTTGGGTCTGGCCGCCACGGCGAAGGCGGAGACCCGAAAAAATCACAGGCGGGAGAAGCCTGTGAACATGGGATTCGGCAGGCACCTTTTGCGCCTCCCCTACTCACGGGGAAACCCAGTTTCGGGGATCCGGAGTGAATTGGGGTGAGCGGCGCGGTGCTTCGAGTCGTCTGCTTTTTCCACGGAGTGAAGCCGCATAGCTGTTGCTGGAGAGCACTGACTTTTTCCTGTGGACAATTTGACTTCAAAGTAATTACCCGTGAGTAGAGCTGAAGCAGGAGAATTGGATTTTAAAAGTTTAATTTGATATCGAAACGGGGAGATTCAACACAGGAAGTCCGCCTTCCCTATTTGTAAATAGACTGAAGCAACGGCTGCAAGCTGAAGTCTTGGAAAGCCTTTTGTAAAAGACTAAATTTCCATCGGTAAAGAGTATAACCCCCCCCCCTTGGTGGCAGGAGAAGAGGGGGGGAAGTTCTGGACTGAATATGCCTGCAGGAGAGAGTGAGGAGAGTAAAAATACTGCCGCTCTGACCCTGGAAACGGGCTGCTAGCAGGACTGACGTTTTGGAATGTTCATTGACAGCGCTTAGAACGTTCCTTGACAGCTAGTAAAATAAGAGAAATACACTGTTTCTACTGTCTCTGGCTGTTTCTAAAAAGGAGTGAAAGTAACTGAAAGTAACTGAAAATCGAAACTAACTTTGGATTTGTGTTTAAAAGAGGATACTAATTGACTATTATAAATAGAAACTGTTTCCCCCTAGTGGAAGTCCTCGAAATGGGTTGCTTTACAAGAGCTGGGCTAGGGGAATTTCCAGCCACAAGATAAAAAACTGTGAGACTTTGGGAATGACCTTGAATTTGTTAAGTGTTATGGCAAATGGAAAGGGAAAAACAGACCAGCCAACAGCTGAAAAAACATTAAGATCCAGTAGGACTTGGCAGCAACCCAGGAGAGCTTCAACATCAGGCCCCCCTGCTTCTTCCGCTGCTGCTGCTTCTGTATCAGTACATTCAAAACCAAGAGGAATGTCGACAGAAGAGGCTTTAGCGGTTGCATTAAGTAAGATAAATAATTCACTGGAACAGCTTAACAAGAAAGTGGATGCTGCAACTAATAAAATTGTTTTAAATACAGAAAGTATAAATAACCTGGGACAAAAGGTGAACACCAATACAGAAACCACCCAGAAATTGATCCAGGAATCTACTTTGACACGGCAGACTTCGGAGGAAGCCAGGGAGAAGGCAGCTGCAGCTGAATGCAAAGTAACACAATTGGAGAAAGAGATAGTTCCGACCCTGCAGAGGCAACTTGACGAACATAAGTTGACGCTGGCTATGATTGAACTTAAAGAAAAACAGACAAATTTGAGGATTAGAGCCATACCTGAATTGGAGAAGGAAAGCCTGATAGATTTTCTCACACAGGAATTTGCTGACTTCTGGGACTTGGACTTGGGTAAAGAAGAGTTTAGAATTGTGAGGGCATTTAGACTTGGAAGAGGAGGGGAAAAAGAGAAGAATAGAATAAGAGACTGCTTGATTTCCCTTCGGACCAAAGAAGAGAGAGACAAAATCTTGGGTTGGCACTACCAGAAGAACCTAGAAGTACAACAGTCAAGAGTGGAAATTTTTAAAGACGTTCCGAAATACCTTTTGGATCTTAGGCCCAACTACGGAGATATTGTTGCTCTGTTGAGAAGGAATAAAATCATCTTTAGGTGGGAGTTTCCCCAAGGTCTATCTTTTAGCTTCAAAGGAAGGAAAATAAAAATAAGATCAGTAGAAGATAAGGTAAAGTTTTTGTTTAAATACGAAGAAGATTTGCAGAAGGGACTTGGAAAAGAGCCAACAGTATTGGATAGAAGATCACCAGATAGAGGACCAGAGCAAAGAGCAGCGAACAGAAGATCACCAAACAGAGGAATACTGGATATATCGGCATTATCTTTTGGATTGGACCCAGTGAACATGTCATCACCACCACCAACAGAAGAAGAGCAAGCATTGGGCACAGTTGGGGGGATACCAGAGTAACTACATGATGGCGTTGCAGGTTTTGAGCTGGAATGTAAATGGCCTTAACTCCCCCGAAAAGAGGCGGAGAGTATTTCATTTATTGAAAAAAGAACATTTGGACTTGATTTGTTTACAACAAACACATGTGATAAGGCTACACAGGAAGATATTGACTAATAAAAGATTAGGCCAAGAATTTATCTCATCAGATAAAGTTAAAAAAAGAGGAGTGGTCCTCTACGCAAAGGAGAGCCTATCACCAAAATTCATATTCAAAGACGATCAAGGAAGATTTGTTGCAATTGAAATTCAATTACAAGGAGAGAAATTCCTGATTGTAGGTATTTATGCACCAAATGAAGGAAAATCGGAGTTCTTTAAGAAGCTACATGAGACTCTGATGGACTATATGGATTACAATATGATTTTGATGGGAGACATGAATGGAGTGGTGTCTACAAATATGGATAAGGCACAGAGACAGGTAGTCACCAAAGATGGTAGACTACCAAAAACCTTTTTTGACATGGCTGAAAGTATGGACTTAGTTGATATTTGGAGAATGAAGAACCCTCTGGGAAGAGAGGGAACTTTCTTCTCAGAGGCTAAAATGACTTGGACAAGAATTGATCAAATCTGGGTAACCAGGGGACTGGTTCCGAAGATCTGCAAAACGGAGATTTGCCCCAAAACTTGTTCGGACCATAATGCTGTGAGGATGGAAATGAAATTGATGCCAATTGGCTCCTTTAGATGAAGGATGAATGATACTCTGTTCAGGAATGAAGAGGTGACTAAGAAGGCCCAAAAAACTCTAAGAGATTATTTCGAGATAAATATGAATACTACAGTGGAAAAAAGAGTAATTTGGGACGCAAGCAAAGCGGTTATGAGAGGATTCCTAATACAACAGAACGCAATTAAGAAGAGAACTCAGAATGAAAAAAAGGATAAAATCCTGGAGAAAATAAAGGAAGGAGAGAAGAAATTGAGAGCAAAACCAAAGTCACAGGAGATCCTGAAAGAGATAAAGTTATATCAAGTACAATATATGAAGCTGATGAATCAGGAAATAGAATGGAAGATTAAACAGATGAGGCAAAAGACATTTGAATCGGCAAATAAGTGTGGAAAATTGTTGGCCTGGCAGATGAAAAAAAGACAAAAACTCAATACTATTACGAACTTGGAAGTGGAAGGAAGTGTTTTCAGAGATACTTCAAACAACTTTACACAGGATACTTCAGAGATACTTCAAACAACTTTACACTTTACACAACTTTACACAGGAAAAGCAAAAAGAAATGGATATTGATGGATATTGATCGATTTCTGAAAATGGATATTGATCGATTTCTGAAAATAAATGGACTACGTAAAATCTCTCAGGAAAAACAGCTAATGTTGAATTATAAGATAACGGATCAGGAGGTGGAAGGGGCCATCCAGAACATGCAATTAGGCAAATCTCCAGGACCAGATGGTTTGACTTCAAGATACTACAGATCTTTGAAAGAATGGTTAATACAACCACTGAAGGAAGTCTGCGATGAAATAATGGAAGGAAGACAGGCACCAGAGTCGTGGAAGGAAGCTTACATTACACTTATACCGAAAACAGAGACTGAAAAGACACAGCTTAAGAACTACCGCCCTATATCGCAAGCTTAATGTGGATTACAAAATTTTTGCAGATATTTTGGCTAAAAGATTAAAAAAGGTGTTAGCAGAAGAAATCCATACAGACCAAGCGGGTTTTCTCCCGGGCAGACATTTGTCTGACAATACGAGGAACATAATTAATATTCTAAAAAAACTACAAGTGAATATCAATACGAAAGCAGTATTGATATTTGTGGATGCAGAGAAAGCCTTTGACAACATTTCTTGGAGTTTTATGAAGAAGAACCTACAGGGGATGGTGGTAGGTCAAGGTTTTGAAAATGGTATAGGTGCAATTTATTAAGAACAAAAGGCAAAATTAATTGTGTGAACAATGTGATGACAGAAGAGTTTAAGATTGAAAAAGGGACACGACAAGGTTGCCCAATCTCTCCATTGCTTTTTATATCGGTCCTCGAGGTTTTGTTAAACATGATTAGAAAGGACCAAGAGGTTAAAGGCATACAAGTGGGAGCTAAACAGTACAAATTGAAAGCATTTGCTGATGATTTAGTATTGACTTTACAGGAGCCAGAACCTAGCACTAAAAGGGTATTGGAACTGATTCAAGAATTTGGACAGGTTGCAGGTTTCAAGTTGAATAAGACGAAAACCAAGGTTTTAGAGAAAAATTTAACTGTGAATGAGAGAGAGAAGTTTCAGGAGGAGACAGGACTAACAATGGTTAAAAAAGTAAAATACTTAGGGGTTAACATGACTGCTAAAAATGTGGATTTATTTAAGGATAATTATGAAAAATGTTGGACTGAAGTGAAAAAGGATTTAGAAGTATGGACAAATTTGAAGTTATCAATGTTAGGCCAAATTGCTGTGATAAAAATGAATGTGCTGCCAAGGATGTTATTTTTGTTTCAAACATTGCAAATTTTGGATAAGATGGGTTGTTTCAAGAAGTGGCAGAAGGATATTTCCAGATTTGTTTGGCAGGGCAAGAAGCCTCGAATAAAATTTAAGATACTAACTGATGCTAAAGAAAGAGGTGGATTTGCCCTGCCAGACCTCAAACTTTATTATGAATCAGCTGCTTTTTGCTGGCTGAGAGAATGGCTGCTTCTTGAAAACACTGAAGTGTTGGATTTAGAAGGTTTCAATAATGCATTTGGCTGGCATTATTGTTGGAAACTGTTTCTGCCAGCACCCTGACCTGTTTTAACGGAGTTCCTGACCACACCCGGCTTCTTGCTTTGGACCCCACTTCGCCCTTGGTGGACAGTCTCCAGACCCTCAACCCAGGACCAGACTCTGACCACGCCTCACGGTAAACCCCCCCCCCCGGGACCAGCACAGCCTCTGAGCTACGACCTCCCTCAAACCCCTGTGGTAATTCTAAACTGTTTTCCTCTCCCTCCTATTTGGAAGGGAAGGGTCAAGCTGCGGTGTTGGTCTCCACCACTCCTCTGCCCAGTCCCGGACACCACCCAATCTCCATGCTCAGCAGCTCCTTCCTTTTTACACTTATTCTTTTTACTCTTTTTATATTTATTTAAACATATCCAAAGTCCAAGATGGTTGTCCAAGATGGCGTCGTCGTTAGTAGTAGCGTCGACTTGAACTCCGCATCAGTTGATGCTGTTTTTATTATTTTTATCAGTTTTTACTAGCTTTTTTATCAGTTTTTATTAGCTTTTATCAGCCTCAGTACTTTATTTTTGTTAGTTGGCAGCTATTAATTTACAAAGCTTAGGTCAAGGGCCTGAGTTACAGAAAGTCTGGAAAGCTCCGGAGAAGGCCCTAATTAGCTCCAGCTCAGCAGGAGTGGAGATTAGACGCCCTATCGTGGGTAGACGCCGAGCTTCCTGATTTACAGCAGAAGCTGCTCTGATTTACAGCGGCTCTATCCCTGGAAAATGCTTAGGAAAAAGAAACGACCGGCCTCATCTCCAGAAGGGAGCCCACAGAAGAGCAAGCAGAGCAAAATGGACGATTTTGTAAAAGCACAGAACTCAGAACCTACCACACCAAACAGAACTCATTCCCAGGTAGGTGGGGATGCTTTAATGGGCGGAGATCACCCAGGGGAGAATGCTGAGATGAGCGCTCATGAATTATCCCATGAACTACCATCTGAGGGGGCACCGCTCTATGCAGAAATACTCGCGGACCACTGTCTGCTGACTGCAAGAACAGTGGAGGAAATTAACATCAAATTAGAAAAGGTAACGTCTCTCCTGACGGAGTTGGTGCTCCTGGCAGCCAAAAATAGCCCACTCAGTACTAAAGAGACCGACCATAGCGTTGCCCTCCCTCTAGACCATCATGTACAGGGGTGCAACCAGTCTGGACTTGATAACCGAGAGACTACAAATACTAAAAACAACAAAAGCGAAAGTAGGGACCTGATCCTACAAAGTACTCAAGTAGCTCTGGATATATATCCTTTTAATGGTATGCTGCCTTACTGGAAATCAATCGACAGTGTGAAGAGAAACTTTAAGCTTTTACTAAATATCCATTGCAACACTCTGATCGCGATAAACTTGCTTTGCACGGACCCCCAGCACACTAGACTCATGCTGACATTTTCTGACTCAGCTACCCCTAAAATGCTACTGAAATATAGGGCCATTTTACAGGACTATAATATTGTTTTGAGGCGTGTTTTTAAAGACACAGAACGAAAACAACTACTGCCAAACTTGTCGTATAGCCGGACCGACCCCAAGCAATCAGCACCCTCTCTGCCGAAGGGCTTTCGCCATAGGGCCATGATTCATTCGGATCAAAGATGAATATGTGCGGTGAACCCAGCTGCAACATTCACTTGGAGAGGAAAACAGCAGACCAAAAAGGTCAAACACACAAAGAACGCCAGCCCAATCTAGATAATTCAAAGATAGGACTCTCTATTACGCCTTTGGCAGATCCAGAATTTCACCACCCTCTATCCCAACTGGAATCTGATCAGCCAATGCCAAGTGACGACCCTCCCAAGGGAAATGGGACACATAGAAAGCCAGAGACAGATTTAATTATCTTTGACGAAGACCCCCCGATGGCACCAGCAATTCAAATAACACCGTCGATGCCGGGAAATCAGGAAAATGCTGCAAATCAACCCCGAGAACAACAACACCGTGCATATCCTAAGAACGGTTGCATCATTACCGAACCAGTGGGAGAGCTGATAACAATTTCCCCACCACAATGAAGCCAAGCCAGTTATGGAACGAGCAGCTTTAACATTATCTCATGGAACATAGCAGGTTGGGCTAACAAACTTGGGGACGAGCCATTTCGTGAATATATAACGGGTTTTGACATAATAATGCTGCAGGAAACTTGGGCAACTAATAACATAGCTCTCGACGGTTACGACGTCTATGAAATCAAGGCCTCTAAACCGCTTGGAAGGGGACGACCGAGGGGGGGCCTAGTAACTCTGGTTTCCACTCAATCGGCATCACAAGTTATTGAGTGCTCAGTTTTCGAGCAGCTGGCACTGGGGATCACCTTGCATATGGAATCCAAGAGTATTATTCTTGTTTCAGCGTATATTCCACCATATACAGTGCAAACACAGATAGAGAGCACGTGGCGTAAATTCCATAGTTTCCTTTATTCCCTACAAATTAGGTACCCTGGCTCGCCATTTTACCTAATGGGAGATATGAATGCCAGAATAGGCTCAAATGATGATAGCCTGGAAATAAAATTCCCAATATTAAGAGATCTAAAGGAAAATAGCGCCCTCTTGCTAAACCCACCCCCACGTAGACATTCGAAAGATTGCCAAATCAACTATGCTGGATTCTGCCTGGTTTTTTTACAAATAAGTCTTGATCTGATCATTGCTAATGGGGCATTCCCCGGGGACAGAGAAGGCGAGTACACATTCATAAATACAAATGGAGCCAGCACAGTAGACTACTGTCTCACTAACAGACAGGCCTTTGAATCAATTAAAAAATTCACCATAGATAATAGGACTGAAAGTGACCACTTACCTCTTATCATCTCCACTACTGGCCAAAATTCAATTCAGCACTCTCACACAGAACATGAGGATATAGACAAAGCAAATGAGCCAGCATTGCGTAGGAAAAAATGGACACCTGAGATAGCAATTGCAGTTGAGAATAGATTGAATTCACAAACTGCAATTAAGTTAAGATCAATTATAATAAACAATTTATCAATAGACTCCTCCCTGACAGCTTATGAAAATCTCATTGAGTCCTTGCAGGATGTGGTCTCGGTTAACATAAACTTAGCCGGCAAGCCACGCACTGCTAAAGGGCGCAGTTGGTTTGACCAAGAGTGCCACACAAAGAAGGAAGCCTTAAGGAACGCCTATTTGGCCTATAGAAACGCTGGATTAAGCTACTTACCTCAATCTTATTTCAAAATCAAAAAAGAGTATAAAGCCCTTTTGGCCTCAAAAAAAAGGCAGTCCGAACAAAATTCCTGGTCCCTACTATTGAATGCCTCACTAAACAATGAAACTAAACTCTTTTGGCAACTGGTCTCCAACTCAATGAAAAATAGTTCCTCAGCCCCCAGCTGTGTCATTCCAGCTCAGGTTTGGGAGAACCACTTCAGAAATATATTTATGGAAAATCCAAACCTCCCTTCCAGCTTACAGGAGGATGACAGGGCAGAATTGTCACTGCTCCCTAATTGGAGGCCGGTTACTGTGGAGGAAGTCCATACATTAATTGGGAATCTGAAGAGTGGAAAGGCTCCGGGGAAAGACTTTATCCCAGCTGAGTTGATTACATCAAACCAGCACTGGTGGGCTCCGCTTCTGGCAGCACTCTTTACGGTAGTAAATAACTCGGGTAAGGTACCATATAGCTGGAAACATGCTATAGTAGTTCCAATCTTTAAGAGAGGCCACCCAAATGTACCTTCCAATTATAGGCCTATTAGCCTGCTCTCAGTAATTGGGAAACTGTATGCCCATTTCCTCAGTAGCAAACTGACAACTTTTCTAAATGAACATAATATACTATCTGAAGCCCAGGCAGCTTTTCGTGAGAATCATTCAACAACAGACCACTGTCTAATGCTGTCCTTCCTAGCTGAGAAGTATACCAGACATCTACAGGGTAAACTCTTTGTGGCCTTTATGGACCTGAAATCAGCATTTGACTCCATCCCCAGATCCCAGCTATGGTCCAAATTGAGTCTGATTTTGCAGGACAAACGACTTCTCTTTCTTATAAAAGCCCTGTACAATGGAACCAAACTGCAGGTCCGATGCGGTCGACAGGGACAGCTATCGAACAGCATCGAGATGACTAGGGGGGTGAGACAGGGTTGTATTTTGGCCCCCACATTGTTTTGTCTATTCTTAAATGACCTAGAAGAGAACTTAATGGACCCAGATGGACACATTCCAAAAATAGGAATGAGAAGGACCCCTCTGCTGTTGTATGCTGATGACGCAGCCATCATCTCGCGTTCCAGGCCGGGCTTGAATTATCTGTTGAGGAAATTTTCTGATTACTGTTCTGGAAATGGTTTATCCATTAATTATGAAAAATCTAAAATCTTAGTCTTCGAAAGAAGATTCTCCCAGTCTAAATGGGTGCTGGATGAAAACCAGAGGCTTTTCTCCTGGGCATGGTGGGCCAATTGGTGCCAAGGAAGGACAGAACTTTTTTCATGTATGCTACCACAGCAGCAAGAATTCTTCTGGCAAAGTATTGGAAGACGCAGCAGCTACCCACTCTGGAAGAATGGCAAGCGAAGGTGATTGACTACATGGGAATGGCAGAGATGACCGGCAGAATCCGTGACCAGGGGAGTGAGACAGTGGAAGAAGATTGGAAGAAATTTAAAATATACCTTAAAAATTGTTGTAACATTGAGGAGTGCTGAGATGTTATGGTGTTAAGAAACAGAGAATTGCAGCTGTAAATCATAAATTTAAGGGAATTATAAAGAAGATGAGTTAATTAATTAAATGGAGGGTTGCTGTCAAAAGGGAAAAATAAGGATGCAGAAAAAGGGAGGTATGGGGAAGTCCGGGAAATAAGGTGAAGGAATATGAGTTTATGAAATTATACATGTTTATTTGTTTGTATGTTTTGTTTTGTTTTATTGTTTGTTTTTATTACATGTCTGGAAAATTAATAAAAATTATTTAAAAAAAAAATAAAATAAATGGGTGCTGGATGACCATAACCTTGAACAGGTAAAATACTTCAGTTACCTAGGGCTCACATTCCATCATACAGGATCTTGGAAGCACCATTGGCAAACCTCCCTTCAAAAGGCGGAGATTACAAAGCTAGCCATACATAGATTCTTCTTCACAAAGGGCGGCAAATATGTTCCAGCAGCCTTAAGGGTTTTCAACGCAAAGCCCGTTTCCCAACTCCTGTATGCAGCAAATGTCTGGCATAATGGGGACCTGCCAAAGCTAGATGGCTTTCAGGCAAAATTTATACGATCTCTGCTGCAGGTACCTAACTGCGTCCCCAACTCCGTACTTCTGTTGGAAGCTGGTGAATGCCCAATTTCAGCTAGAGCGTGGTGGGCTGCCCTAAGACATTGGCTCAGGATTTCAGTGTTTAATCTAGGGAAGGGTCTGTACCAACATTTGACCAATGAGGAATTTGTCAGCAAATGGCAGAAAACCATGGCTAAAAAAGCCACCTCTATTGGTCTGTCTCCCCCCCAACTGTATTACCTGGGCTATGAAGGCGCCCAAAAGGTTTTAAAGCAAAGATTATGGGACAATGCACACAGTGACTTGCGATCTCGGTCACACGCAGTCTGTAGTCCACTGGCAGCAGGAGTTCAATATGGGTATGTCTTTGAGTTAACATCTTACATCAAAAACCTGACAGTACCTAACTATCGAAGGCTTTTCACCAAGGCCAGACTGAATGTCTTCCCCTCTGCAGTGCTGGATGGTAGGTTGAGAGGAGTTCCCTACCAGGACAGACTTTGCTCGTGTGCTCAAGACATCGATTCCATAAATCATATTTTGTTACATTGTGCGAAGTATGAGCAGGCCAGGGCTGAACTGATACTACCCTTGCTGGTGCCTTTCCCGGGAAAGTCAGAGGCTCACTATGTCAGGTTCCTACTGGAAGACCGGACAAAAGCTAGAACGTTGGCAGTGGCAAAGTTTTTATCGGTGGTTGCAAGAACAAATGAGCCCTATATTCCAAACAAAGTGCTTGATTAACCTGGAGGTAGGCTGTATGAACTCTGTATTGATTTGTAATGTTTTGTTGGTCTCTGGACCGTAATAAAGATTGTTGTTGTTGCATATCTGTGGTACGATAAGGTAAAAGAACATAAAGCGTTTAAAAATCATATTGTTAGGAAAGCATTGTTTAATGTTTGGATAAGATATAAGAATTTGCTAGAAAAGAAAACCCCAAGATGGTTGTCACCAATGGAAGCGAAGGCACAGAAAAAACTCAATATGGAGGCCAAATGGCCGAAATATTGGGAAATTCTGGAACAAGATGGGGACAGAATAAAATTGCAGAGCTTTGAAAAATAGAAAAATAAAGTGCGAGATTGGCTCCATTATTACCAAATAATGGAGGCATACAAATTGGACAAAAAAGTTGGTTTCCAGGTGGAAAAATCAAAATTGGAAACAGAATTGTTAGATCCAAAAACTAAGAATTTGTCCAGAATGTATAACTTGCTGTTGAGATGGAACACTCAGGATGAAACGGTGAAATCAGCTATGATTAAGTGGGCACAAGATGTTGGACATAACATAATGATGGCTGACTGGGAACAGTTATGGACCACAGGTATGAAATTTACGGCATGTAATGCCCTAAGAGAAAATTTAATGAAAATGATTTATAGGTGGTACATGACACCAGTTAAGCTTGAAAAAATCTACCATTTGCCCGATAATAAATGTTGGAAATGTAAGGAGATTGAAGGTACATTCTTTCACCTGTGGAAGAAGACTGGAAAAAGTTTAAAGACTATTTACAGAAATATTGTAAAATTAATGAATGTTAGAAGAACGTTGGAATGAAGAGATATGGCTTCAGTAGAAAGGTTATAAGGAATTAAGTACAAATAGATTAATAGAGTATTAAAGGAAAAATAAGGTTAAAATTTGTTAAGATAATTATAGGACAGAAAACAGGGGAAGATGGAAAGGAATTGCTGAAATAATTAATAGAAGTGAAATACAAAAAGGGAGGTGTGAGGAGGTCGTGGAAATATGTGAATATTTTTCCTTTTTTTGATGTGTTTTTAAATTGTTTTTGTTTTGTCTTGTTAGTTTAATGTTTTTAGTGTTAGGTAGTGTCTTTGTATTGTAATGTATTGTTTTTTTGTGTGTTTTTTTTGTAAGTGTTTAAATTGTTGTAAAAGTAATAAATATTATTTTTTTAAAAAACCAGTCTTTGCTTTCTTTGAGTGAATATGCATGCACACCCCAAAAATACGAAACGCTTTGAAATAAGCCCAAAGAAAGCTTATTCGTGTTCTTTCTCCCCCCCAATAATTTTTATTAAGTTTTATACAATTATAACACATACTGCAACAAACATTACAAAACCAAACAACAAACCAAAACAAAAAGAAAAAAGAAAAAAAAGAAAAAAAACCCACATCTATAAAAAATAACAGCAAACAAATAAACAACACAAACAAACTTAATTATTTAAAAACCCAACCTTATAAACATGTTACTATGCCACTCCAACAACAATTTATGAATTTTAGACATATTCTTAACTTTGGTATCTAACAACTCCGTTTCCAGTTTGGTTTTTTCTGTTGCAAAACCATTTCTCTTATCAATCTTAAATAATTCATTAATTTGATAATATTGAAGCCAATTCACTTTATCTTTTATTTGTTCAAACGGTTTTAATTTAAAACCTTCATAATCCCCGAACAGTAAATCTGAATATCTCAACCATTTATTTTCCATATTTAACTTTTTTGGGACCTGTGCTTCCATTGGCGAAATCCATTTGGGTGTTTTTTGTACTAAGAGATCCTTATATCTACTCCATAAAACTTTTCTAATTATATGATTCTTGAAACCACTATGATCTTATCATACCTGTCAGAGACTGCCTCCCGGTCTCAGCTCACAGAAGACCAACGCTAGCCATTAGAACTGTACAAAAGTCTTTATTGACATTTAGTTTCCATTTTCAAGCACTAGCGTGCGTCTCTACGTCTAGACCCTAGACCAGCGAAGCCTCGTCTGAGTCTCCGCCCCCTGTACACCAGCTTAAGACTCTAGCCTTACTCCACCTTCTACGTTTCTCCTTCCTCCTCTGGGTCCTACTACCCCCCGGGGTGCCTTCCTTCCTGGATGCCTCGGAAGCGGACCCTTCGGACTCCTCCCCTTCTCTCCGGCGGGCTTTGGGACCCGGCTCTCTCTCCGGACTGCCCATTGCGCCCCCCTCCTGTACATTTGAACTTGGCACGCGCGCGCTGCCCCTGACCTTCCTTTTGACCGTTACCTCGCTCTCTGATGCAGGCGTGGCTAACCCTGACTCCTGTCCTTCCGCTGACGGAAGGCTGCCTGCTGCCGATGTTTGGGACTCCTCCCCCTTACTGCTCTCCGGTGGGGAAGCTGGTCCCGATTTCCAGCTGCTGCTCTCTGAGTCCCCTCTGGCCCCTCCTTCCTGGGGTGTTCCCTCTGGCAACCCCCTGGCTCTGACCACTGGGGCCCCTTTCTGTGAATCCTCTGATTCACTGGAGAGACTTAGAGACCTCGGATGGCTACCCTCGCTGACTTCTCCCTCAGATTCCTCTCCCTCGGTCTCTACTTCCTCCCTTTCCTGTCCCTCTGCTCCTGAACCCCTGACATCCATCCCCCCCTCGAAGCCCCCCCTTCCCCCCTCCCCTCCTTCCGGTGCGGGTACTGGGTGCTCCGTCGTAGCGGGGGTGCTTGCAGGATACAGTTCGTCCCCCATGTACTCGTCAACGTCGCTCTCCTCTGCTTCCATCTCTCTGTCTTCGTGCTCGAACCCCACGTTGTCCCCCAACACGTCCATGTCCGTCTCGCCCCTCTCCCCCTCTTCGGGTGGTCCCATCCAAGGACCCCTCAGCCACTTCCTGCGCCACTGCTCCTCTGGTTGATCGTCCCACCAATACGAGTGGTCTGAGGCAGACCCCGGTGGCGAACCCACCTGGGAGCTGGGGACTGGTGCCTGTTCCTCGTCCGAGTCGAACCCCAGGAATGTGCTGGCTGAAAGAGTGGGTGTGAAAAGCCAGTCGTCGAAATACTCTGCTGGCATGGGCCTGTGCGGGAAGAGGGCATGAAACTCCTCTTTGAGCAGCGGTTCCTCCAAGGCATAGTCCGGTACCCAGCTGTTGGCACTGGCCGGGGTACCCTCTCTGGCTAGGAAATATTCTACTCCCTCTTCCCCCCATCTGGAGTCCAAAATCTCTGTGACCTCATTGATGTGTCCCCTCCTAGGCGACCCCCTCACTCTGGGCCCTTCACTGCTCTGGTCTGGTGCTGTGTCTGGCTCCTGAAACCTATGAGGTGCTTTGTAGGGCGTGAGCACCGATCTATGGAACACCGGATGCATTCTGGAACCCTCCGGAAGAGCCAACCGGAAGGCCACTGGATTGACCTGCGCCTGGACTTGGTAAGGTCCTAGCTGCTTATGTCCTAGCTTCTTCTTAGCTAATGATCTGGTCGGCACTGCTTGCGCTGCTAACCAGACCCAGTCACCCACCTGTATGTCTTCCCCAACTCTTCTGTGTCTGTCGGCCTGCACCTTGTATGCGTGCTTTGCTAGTTCTAACTGCCTCCTGAGCTGTTCGTGGACCTCCTGCAACTCCGACGCTAAGGCTTCCGCTGCCTGTGGCTCCCCCTCCCCCACTCTCTCTAAACCCGGGAAGGTTCTGGGATGCCTCCCGTTGTTGGCGAAGAACGGCGTCACCCCCGTCGACACGTGCTTCGTATTGTTGTAAGCGAACTCGGCGAGCGGCAGGTAGTCCACCCATGTCGTGGGCTGCTGGTTGGCGTAGCATCTTAGGTACTGCTGCATGACGGCGTTGACCCTCTCCGCTTGTCCGTTGGTCTGTGGGTGTCTCGCCGACGCCAAATTGACTTTGACGTTCAGAATGCCCATCAGCTTCTGCCAGAAGTTCGAGATGAACTGTCGCCCCCGGTCGGAGAGAATAGACCGTGGCAGACCGTGGACTTTGAACACGTGGTCTATGAACAGTTTGGCGGTCTGCTCTGCCGTGGCTACCTTCGCACACGGAATGAAGTGTGCCATCTTAGTAAACATGTCCACCACCACTAGCACTGCTGTCTTTCCCCTCGAGCTGGGCAGATCCGTGACGAAGTCCAGGGCCACCCTCTCCCACGGTTCAGACGGTGTCTGCAGCGGTTCCAGCAGTCCCGCCGGCGGTCTGTGAACTGACTTGGCCCTTTGGCAGGTGTCACATCTCGAGACGTAATCCGCTACTTCCCCCCGCATCTTGGGCCACCAAAAGTCTCTGGCTACGAGTTCGACAGTCTTTTCTTTGCCAAAGTGCCCTGCGGTGGGAGCGTCGTGTAGCTGCTGCAGGACCCTTGCGCGGAGGTCGTCTCCCGGCACGTAGAGTGCTCCCTTGTGGAGGAGCAACCCATCGCGAATCTGGAACTCGTCGGCCCTCGCTGTGCCCCTGTGCACCTCCTCCATCTTGGCCCGTGCGAAGGGGTCTTCCCGCAGCGCGCGACGTACGGCGTCCAGGTCCACGGTTGCCGATGCGCATGCCCACGCTTCCGGTGCGAAAATGTGCTTGGCCGCCGACGGTGCCGCCGACGGTGCCGCCTCCTCCAGGTATTGCGGCTTTCTGGACAATGCATCCGCCATCACGTTGTTGTCGCCTGGGATGTACTCTATCTTGAAGTCGAAGTCCGCGAAGAACTCTGCCCATCTAATGTGTCTCTGGTTGAGGAACCTAGCCGTGCGCCAGTACTCCAGATTCTTGTGGTCCGTGTGGACCTGCACTGTATGTCTGGCTCCGATGAGGAAGTGCCTCCATGCCTTGAATGCTGCATGTATGGCTAGCAACTCCCTGTCCCAGATAGTGTAATTCTGCTCCGACTTGCTGAGCTTCCTCGAGTAGAAGGCGCACGGCCTCCAGTCCCCCTGCTGGTCTTGTTGCAACAGGACAGCTCCCACGGCTCTGTCTGAGGCGTCTGTCTCCACCCTCATGGGTCTGCTGGGATTCACATGCAGCAGCTGCTCTTCGGACGCGAAGAGACGCTTGAGTTTCTTAAAGGACTGCTCCGCTTGCTCCGTCCAGATGAATTTCTTCTTCTTGGAGCTGAGCGTGTCGGTGATGGCCGCTGTCTGCATGGCAAATCCCTTGATGAACTTGCGGTAAAAGTTGGCAAAGCCGACAAACCGCTGGACTTCCTTCCGATTGCGTGGGCTTTTCCAGTCCAAAACTGCGCGAACCTTGGCGCTGTCCATGGCGAGCCCCTTGTCCGACAACTTGTAGCCCAGGAAATCCACCTCCGTCACGTCGAACTGGCACTTCTCCAGTTTGGCGTACAGCCTGTGCTCCTTCAGTCTCTGCAGAACTTCCCTGACATCCCTCTCGTGCGCCTCTCGCGATTCTGAAAAAATCAGGATGTCGTCCAGGAAGCATACGCACTTCTTGTAAAGGAGCCCCGCCAGCACGTGATGCATAAAGGCTTGGAAAGTGTGAGAGCCATTTTGTAATCCGAAGGGCATAACTCTGTATTCGTAGGTGCCCAGTGGCGTGAACATGGCCGTCTTCCACTCGTCGCCGTCGCGCATGCGAATCAGGTTGTACGCGCCACGTAGATCCAGCTTGGTGAAAACGCGTCCTTTCCGCACCGTCGCGAGCAGGTCGTCTATCTTGGGCATGGGGAAAGCTGAGGGCTTGGTTTTCGAATTCAAGATTCTGAAGTCCACCACCAGCCTCCGTTGGGGCGTGTCCCGCTTCTTCACAAAGAATACGGGACTGCCTCCCACCGCTTTCGACTCCCGGATGAACCCACGCTTCAAATTGTGATCTATGAACTCCCTGAGTTCTTGCAGTTCATCCTCAGACATGGAGTACAGTTTCCCAGTTGGCAGCGTCGCCCCCGGCAGGAGGTCAATCTTGCAATCATAGGGTCTGTGAGGGGGTAGCTTGTCCGCCTCCTTCTCGCAGAATACCTCCAAAAACTCCGCATACTTGTGGGGTACTGCTTGCAGCGTGCCCAACTGTAACTGCGGGTCCTCCTCTTCCCCTTCCGGGCTGGGTATAATGCAGTGTTCTGCACAGTAGGAGGAGCCAAAAGTCAGTTGGCGCTGGTACCAAGCCAATGCTGGGCTGTGTCTGTGCAGCCAACTCATGCCTAATACTATAGGCGTGTCGGACAGTTGGGTGACATTGAAACTGATGACTTCCCGGTGATTCCCAATTTGCATCACCATAGGCGGCGTCTGCTGCACCACCTGCCCCCCTAGCAGTTCCCTGCCATCCACCGTGACAACCTTCAGGGGCAGTGTGGCTGGCAGTAATGCTACGTTGTGTTGTTGAATGAACTCCAATCCTATAAAGTCTGCGTTACTGCCAGAGTCAATTGTAATAGGCACTTCTAAGGTGAGTCCATTGGGCAGCTGAAGCGATGCGGTTAGCTGCACCACTGGTTTGGGCGGGAGGGGGTCTGTGGGCTGCAAAATCTCTGGGGACTTCCTCACTGACTCGTCTGGCTGGGCCCCAGTGCCTCCTCTTCCAGCCAGACTTGGTCGTTTCCCTGCTGTGGTGCTCTCTGCTGAGTTGTTTCCAATACTGTCACTGAAGCTGCAGTGTGCTTGAAAATCCTCTGGGGACACTCTTTCGCCATGTGCTCTGCACTCTCACATATATAACACTTCCTGTTCCTTCTAGGCAGCTTCGATTTTACTGCTCCCGGCGTTAAGGCTCTGGTAGCTGAGTGAGCCCTAGCACCGCCAATCTCCATCTGCTCCTCGCCCCCTCCCTGTGGAGGCGTGGACTGCGCACGCGCTGCCTCTCTGGGCAAGAGGGAGGGCACTCTCGCTGGTGAGCGTCCCCAACGCCCTTCTTCTTTGCTCCACTGGCGTTCTTTCTGCCTCACCCCAATAGACAACGCTCTTTCAACCACTTGTTGAGTGGTTGTGGGTCTCTCTCCCCTTGCCATCTCATCCTTGATCTGTGCATTCAGACCCTCCCAAAAAAGGTCTCTAACCGGCGGAGAATCCTTATCCCAATTCAGCGCGTTGACCAATGCAAAAAACCGGGAATGATACTGCCTTACGCTGGCTTTCCCTTGTCTTAGCCCAAATATGTCCCTCCGGGCAATGTCAAGGTCTATTTTGGATAAGAAACAGGAGTCCATCGCCTTAATGAACGCATCTGCGCTTTGGAGCGCTGGATCCTTATCCCTCCACAGGTTGCGCAGCCATGCTTTCGCGTCCCCATGCAAATGAGACAAAATAAACCCCACTTTCTCCCGCTCATCTCTAAAGTCTCTTTCCAGCAGCTGCAGCGCAAACAGCACATCTGCTCGGAAATTGGGGTACTGCTGCAAATTCCCATCAAAATGAGATACAATGCTGCCTCCTCTCTTCCCCAAACCGATCCCCTCGGATCTGGGTACTGGGATCCCCTGCTTTACAAGCCCTTCCAACCTGGCTTGAAGATCTCTGCAGGCAGCTGCCGCTTCTTCCTCTCTCTTCCTGGAAGCGATTATTTCAGCGTTGAGTAGTGTCACCGCTTCTTGCAGGGAAGCTATTTTCTGTTCTGTAGTCATCTTGCCTGACTCTTGTGAGCTCGCAAGGCACCAGTCTTCTACCCTCCCTGCCTCGCTTCCTTAGCGATGCTTGAGGCGAAGAAAACCGATGATACTGGAGACGAGGCTTACTGTCAGAGACTGCCTCCCGGTCTCAGCTCACAGAAGACCAACGCTAGCCATTAGAACTGTACAAAAGTCTTTATTGGCATTTAGTTTCCATTTCCAAACACTAGCGTGCGTCTCTACGTCTAAACCCTAGACCAGCGAAGCCTCGTCTGAGTCTCCGCCCCCTGTACACCAGCTTAAGACTCTAGCCTTACTCCACCTTCTACGTTTCTCCTTCCTCCTCTGGGTCCTACTACCCCCCGGGGTGCCTTCCTTCCTGGATGCCTCGGAAGCGGACCCTTCGGACTCCTCCCCTTCTCTCCGGCGGGCTTTGGGACCCGGCTCTCTCTCCGGACTGCCCATTGCGCCCCCCTCCTGTACATTTGAACTTGGCGCGCGCGCGCTGCCCCTGACCTTCCTTTTGACCGTTACCTCGCTCTCTGATGCAGGCGTGGCTAACCCTGACTCCTGTCCTTCCGCTGACGGAAGGCTGCCTGCTGCCGATGTTTGGGACTCCTCCCCCTTACTGCTCTCCGGTGGGGGAGCTGGTCCCGATTTCCAGCTGCTGCTCTCTGAGTCCCCTCTGGCCCCTCCTTCCTGGGGTGTTCCCTCTGGCAACCCCCTGGCTCTGACCACTGGGGCCCCTTTCTGTGAATCCTCTGATTCACTGGAGAGACTTAGAGACCTCGGATGGCTACCCTCGCTGACTTCTCCCTCAGATTCCTCTCCCTCGGTCTCTACTTCCTCCCTTTCCTGTCCCTCTGCTCCTGAACCCCTGACAATACCATAAATATGCATGGCATCCAAATCGATTATCCAATCCCTCCAAATCCAAAACATCTTCATTATCTAATTGAATCCAATCCTTAATCCAGCAAAAGGCAGCAGCTTCAAAATATATCTTCAAATCTGGCAGGGAGAAACCCCCTCTTTCTTTTACATCTGTAAGTAATTTATATTTAATTCTGGGTTTTTTCCCCTGCCAGAAAAATTTAGACAGTGCCTTCTGCCATTCTTTAAAACATCTAACATTATCAATAATTGGTAAGGTTTGAAACAAAAACAACATCTTCGGCAATACATTCATCTTAACCACCGATATTCAGACCATAAATGAAAATTTTAAATTTGACCATATCTCAAGATCTCTTTTGATTTCATTCCATAATTTTACATAATTGTCTTTATCCGTGTTCTTTCTATGCATATTGACACAAAAAACAAGTGTTTTGCTTTCTTTGGGTTTATTTCACTTCATTTTGCTTTTTTTTTTAGTGAATATGCATGCACTCCCCAAAAATAGAAAACGAAGTGAAATAAGCCCAAAGGAAGTTTGTCTTCTTCCTATACATATTCAACCACAAAACACATGCTTTTCTTTTTTTCGGTTTATTTCACTTCCTTTTGCATTTTTTGTGTGAATATGTATGCACACCCAAAAACCACGCAACACAGTGAAATAAGCCCAAAATAAACTTATTCTGCTGCATTTCAATGTTTGCATATTTTCTGACCTAGTTGTAAAGTACCTTGAGATTCCCCCATAACAGGTCGCAAGTAAATACTCTAAAAATAATAACTCCCCCCCCCATCATGTCACAAAGTCAGTTGACACAGAGCCTAAAATAATGCCAATGAGCTCTTCTACCTGGAAGTACAACATCAGCCCTTAAACACATTAGCATGATGTGCAGTTGTCACACGGCTACGAGCCCATTTCTCATAGGCCATTAATGCAGGTCTGAATAGTGCTCCTTTGGAAACTCCCACCCTCCATGTAGAAAAACAGCATCTGCCCCTGAAATCCTTTCATTTTAAAGTGTATGAATTACAGATAGCTATAACACTGTCTCCTTGGCTATTTGGCTCATGTGTCTCATAGAACAAACTCAGTGGACGAAAACAGCCTTGCCAGGAATGTGAGCCGACTTTAATCCAGCCTGCCCTGAAATATCTCAGAAGTGAAGCGGGAGAAAGTGTTGGGATACTGCCAGGGAGATAACGTCCATCTGAGCCCCCAAGCCGGCTGCCGGACGATCCATCGACCTCCCGTAGACACGCAGCCACGCAGTATCAGCAATTAGCGACACGAAGCCTCAGAAATAGCTTGCCACATTCTTAGGCTGGTGCACACTCTTTCAGCAGACTTCACACAGCAAAAGATGCACAGCAGGAGAGCATATTTACAGTTTATTCAACGTTGGTCAGAACAAAGGAAAGACATGACCGCCTGCTACAGCGTTCAGGCACGAAGAAGAAACGAAAGCAACTGAAAACATAAACATCCTGTGCAACAGGAAATACACAGACTCTGTGACTCACAGCCTGCTCCCTTTTAAGGTGGAACGGAAATATCCTAACATCCTCCCCCTTTCCGTGTAACCTGTAGTACTTGTGGTTCAACCCAATTGCAACCTTTGTACGTAAACCTTAAGTTGTTCTCTGTTAACAACCTTAGACAACAGATCAGCAGGAATTACGTTTACCGTGAACATTCTCCAACCAAGCACAGAATGCCTTTAACCTAGGAAACGCTTGCGATTTCTGCTCGAGCATAAACACATGAATGTACCTAGAAAAAGAATCAATTAGAACCATGAAGTACCTTGCTCCTCCCAAAGAGGGCGCAAGAGGACCAACCAGGTCTGCGTGCACTAGCTGGTAAGGTTTGGAAGCCTGCCTGCTAGACTCCTTGCCTTTTGGAGCAACCTTCACCTTGTTCTCTGCACAAGATACACATTTCATGTGAAATTTACAGGGTTTGATGTTCAAACCTTCAACCAACCCAGGCATCTTGGCCAGCGCTTGCCAAGAGAGGTGACAAAATCTTCGATGTGCATCATGAATGCATCCTGCATGAAGAACTTTGTTAGTTTGTGCAACACAAGAATCAGCATTAGACACAGCAACAGCATTGTCATCATAAGTTATACATAATAAGCCATCCATAAACTTTGCATGCAAAATGTCCTCTTTGCCTTTCCTGATGACACAGACACTCCTCTTGAAGGAAACCTCAAAACCACGCACAATCAGCTGTGGGACACTGAGCAAATTGTCCGCAGCACCTGGAACAAAAAGTACATCTCTGATGGTAGTGTGCAGACTTGCAAGTTTCACAGTCCCTTTTCCTGCAATTTGCAACGTCCTTCCATCAGCCAGGTGGATCTCACCATCTTGAGGTGTGAAGGAGATAAACAGGTGCTTATCCTTCGACAAATGGCGGCTGGCGCCAGAGTCCACAATAAACCTGGCGTTGGCCTTTGGAGCAGCTTTTCTGGCAAGCAAAACCTTGTTTTCCACTGGCGTGGGCTTTTGCAGCTTGCCCCCCTGCTCCTGGCCATCAGACTTGCCTTTAGCCTTTGGTGAAGCAGTGCCAGCAAACAAAGCCTTGTTTTTCCCTGGCTTGGGCTTTCCACCCCCCTTCTGCTTCGGGCCATCTGCAGGCTTTTTCCTTTGTTTATTTCCAGTCTTTGGACAAAACTTCTGAGTATGACCTTGGTTCACACAGTTCCAGCACTTCACAGCTGCCAACGCTTTGGCTCCCTCTGGAGGCTGGAATGCTGTCCCACATTGCTCCCCCTGAAGCGCACAAGCCGACTCAGCTGCATTTCTCCTATCATATTCGTTTTGCAAAGTCGCCAAGACCTTTGTAGCAGTGAGGTCTTGTGCTGGGAGGGTCGCCAGCTGACTTGCCACAGCATGGTAGCTTTCATCCAGGGAGTCCAGGATGAGAATTGCAAACAGTGACTCAGGCATATTGAAACCTCTCTGAGTCAATTCCTGTCTGAAATGCTGCAAATGTAAAACGTGGGCTCTAAGGTCTTCCCCTGGCTCCAAACGCTTCCTGTGCAGTTTTCTGAAATAAAGCAACACAGACCCAGCCTCTTGTCGGAGATGACAGGCTTTAAGCCCGTCCCACATCTCACGGGCACTGGCCTTGCCAGCCAGGGTGATTAACTCTTCAGGAGCTACTGAGAGCAAAATTATCCCCATGGCTCTCGAATCCTGTGCCTTCCACTCATCTGTCACAGGGGCTGGGGGATTCTCAGAAATGGTATTCTACACTCCAAGCTTTCTCATCTGGCCCTCACAGTACCTTGCCCAGGTCTGATAGTTGTGGCCATTTAGCTTTAGTGGACACGGAGCAGCTTCTGAGGATTGTAAAAGATCCATCTCAGCTATTCACTTGAGCCGTGAGCCCTTTATGCCTTCAAAGACCTCTTATCTCAGCAGCTCATTAATCACGAATTCTCTGGCGGCGCTCCCAGACCAATTAGCCATCTGGAGTTCAGAGACTCTTGCCGCGGCCCACAAAAAAGCCTCATGTGCTTTTGCTTTTGCACATACCTCAGCAGTCTTTCACAGTCTTACTCTCCTGTAAGTGCCGTGAATCTGGGCCCATAACCTGTTGTTGGGATACTGCCAGGGAGATAACGTCCATCTGAGCCCCCAAGCCGGCTGCCGGACGATCCATCGACCTCCCGTAGACACGCAGCCACGCAGTATCAGCAATTAGCGACATGAAGCCTCAGAAATAGCTTGCCACATTCTTAGGCTGGTGCACACTCAGCAGACTTCACACAGCAAAAGATGCACAGCAGGAGAGCATATTTACAGTTTATTCAACGTTGGTCAGAACAAAGAAAAGACATGACCGCCTGCTACAGCGTTCAGGCACGAAGAAGAAACGAAAGCAACTGAAAACATAAACATCCTGTGCAACAGGAAATACGCAGACTCTGTGACTCACAGCCTGCTCCCTTTTAAGGTGGAACGGAAATATCCTAACAGAAAGATGCCCAGTTTATGGCGGTGAGCTGACTTGGTTTTGAGTAGGAGGGTGTGAGCTGCAGGGGACTGGTCTGCTTATGTGAATAGGCTGGACTACAAAATATCTGGCTGCTCTTATATTCTTTTCCTGCAAGACTGCAGTTAGGTTAGTGAGTGGCAGGCTATTGCCTATCTTGTGTATCAGCAGCACTGTAGAGTTAGGCCAGATGGCAAATCCTGATAGTTGGGGTCAGGATGCATATGGAATGGGTTGGGGAAAGAGGGGTGGCCACTTCCAATCTACCAGGAAGCATTTTTCTGCTGGAGAAACAGCTTGCACCAGCAGAGGGAGGCAGCACTCCACAGAAAACCTCTCTGTCATACAAGCAGTCCTCTACAAGGAGATCCTTGGGCTGGGAGGGGGCTGGAAGTGACCATATTCCAGATGAGGGGGAGCATGAAGCCAGGCTCTGGGCTTTTGTTTTGTGTTGGAATAGAGATGTAAATTCACTTCTTTTGTATTCAGGTCAGGACAACAGATCCACACCTGGGAGCTTGATGGCAGCTGAAGGGATCCACGGTGATCCAGGACAAGCTGCACTTGCTGCTCAGGTAAGGCCAGAAGTAGGCTTACCAGGTGTCCCCAGTTGCCAGGACAGTCCCCGGATCCAGCAATCTGTCCCTGGCAGAAATAGGTCCCCGGAATGTCCCCGTATTTAATTAATGTCCCCAGATTTACTTCCTGCGTTGCATGGCACCTGCAGGCTAGGGAAAGAGCTCTTTAGCACCCTGGGGTGGTGCTCCTTCTCAGCAATAGCACTGTCTGCTCATTCCCAACTTCATCAACCAGTGCCTCCGTGCCTTCCCTGTCTCTCCTGATCCCCTCCTATTGTTCTCCCCCCCCCCCATGTTACCTGTGGGGGCGCCTTACCAATACAGTCGTACCTTGGATCCCAAACACCTTGCGACTCGAATGTTTTGGCTCCCGAACGCCACAAACCCGGAAGTGAGTGTTCCGGTTTGTGAATGTTCTTTGGAGCTCAAATGCCCGACGGGGCTTCCGCGGCTTCGGATTGAGTGCAGGAAGCTCCTGCAGCCAATCGGAAGCCGCGCCTTGGTTTCCGAATGTTTTGGAAGTCAAACGGACTTCTGGAATGGATTCCGTTTGACTTCTGAGGTACCTCTGTATATCTTCTCGGAGCAGGGGCAATCCCATTGCCGCCTTCAGTTCTGGTAAAGCTAAGAATTGCTTGTGCAGATCTTGATGCCTTCAAGGCCGAGGCTGTCATCTGATGTGACCCAGTACTCCTATCAGAGAAGCAAATCCTCAAATACAGTCATACCTCTTGTTACGCTCGGTTCAGGTTACGTCTTTTCAGGTTGTGTCCCGCGGCGACCCGGAAGTAACGGAACGGGTTACTTCCAGGTTTCGCTGCTTGCGCATGTGCAGACACTCAGAATGATGTCACGTGCATGCGCAGAAGCGGCAAATCGCGACCCGCACATGTGCAGACGCGGGTTGCATTCTGCTCATGAGGTACCACTGTAGTTGAAATGCCTGGCTTGTTCAATGGCTTGTCCATTTAGGAGCCATTTCTGCTTCCTGGGCTGTGCCCCCAATACTACGGCTTTTGTCTTGGAATAATTTGTATTCAAATCTTTGTTACGACACAGTCTCCCAAAGTTCTTTAGTAATCGCCTCATTCCCACCTGCGTATGTGCTAACAACACCGTATCGTTGGCATGTAGCAAAATGGATACATTATGGGATAAAACTGAAACAGGGAAATATCTGAACATTTGGGTTCCTTTATTGCATCATTTACATAAATGTTAAAAAGCAGAATTTTAAAAAGTATTTAAAAGTGTTTAAAATGATTTAGGAATTACAAGGTTAACTTTTTAAAAAAGATATTAAATAAGTTTTAAAAGCCTGCATGTGTAACTGCTGATGATGTTGTGGGGTGGGGCGGCAGCTGTGGTTGTAAGACTCCCTTAAAACTGATTTACAGTGCTGGCTCTTGGGGATTGAAAGGGCACATAAAAAGGCCTTGCCCCAAATTAAAGAAATACCAACAAACAACCCCAGTCAAACAATAAAAAAAACAAAAAAACAGCCTGTAGCGCTCAGATGAACAAGTCCCACTTAAGTGCAATTTGACCGGAATGACATGCACAGATGCTCCCTTCTTTTTCTGAGTGATAGCAGCTCTTTTGGCTGAGGTGTGGCATGCAGCTGAAACAGTATTTAAGGAAACTCAAGCATTGTGTGTGAAGCTCCAGGATCTTGAAGAGAAACTCCAGCCGTTGCCAGCAACACTCCAGGAGCTGCAAGCCAGAGGTATTTTTGAGAATCCTGTCTTCACATGGCCTTCCCTCCCATTGATGTTGGGTTTCAAGTCCCATCATCCATGATGAGCGCTGGCCATGTTGGCTGGGGCTTAGGGGAGTCTGGAGCACAGTTCAGTGTGCCTTTGTGGGGAGCTGGCAGCCATGCCAGGGTCACCTTCACTGCGTGGAAGGGGTGGCCTCCCCCCCCCCACCCCCACCCCATGCGCAGGAAACCAGAGGCCAGTAGCAGACTGTGCATGTGCCTCTGAAGGGCACAAAGGTTTGCTGCCTCCTTGTGTGCCCATTTTCTTGCCAAAAAGAAAAAAAATACAGCATATGATTGCACATACCAGGCACCAATTTTAATGGTGGTTCTTTGGCTTTTCCTTCAGGTGAGGAACACGAGGAGGAGGAGCAGCAGCAGGAGGAGGAGAAGGAAAAATAAAGAAAATGGGGGGAATATATATTTCCCTTTATATTTCTATTATTAGTTCTATGTATTGCTTCTTTATTTAATAAAATTTATTTTTAAAAGCCTGCAAAGTGGTTTACCAAAACAAAAAACAAAAAAACCACCACAGAGGTAAAATCAAGAAAAATTAACAATCCAGCCCTGATTTCAATCGATGCGGAGAAGGCTTTCGATAAAATCTCATGGGAATTTATGAAAAAACTATTAAAAGAATTGTGTCTAGGTGAAAAATTCCAAAAAGGTATAAATGCAATATATAACCAACAGAAAGCAAAAATTATTATTAATGGAGAGTTTGGAGAAGAAATCAATATCTTTAAAGGTACAAGACAAGGATGCCCCCTATTCCCAATGTTATTTATAATAGTATTAGAGGTTCTATTAAAGAAAATAAGGCAGGACAACCAAATAAGAGGAACAGCAGTTGGTGAAAAAAGATACAAGAGCCTTTGCAGATGATGTTATGATCACAACAGAAAATCCCCTACAATGTACATCTAGAATATTGGACTGTATAAACAAATATGGCAGATTAGCAGGATTCAAATTAAACTATGGGAAAACCAAAATACTAGTGAAAAATAGAAAAAAAGATAAAGTGAAATTACAAGAAATTACAGGATTGGAAATTAAAAAGAAAATAAGGTATCTTGGAATAAATTTAACAACAAACACTATAGATTTAAGTAATGAGAACTATGGGAAAACATGGAATGAAATAAAAAATGATTTGCAAGTATGGGGGAAATTAAAACTTTCCTTACTAGGGAAAATATCGGTAATAAAGATGAACATATTACCAAGGATGATGTTTTTATTTCAAAGTATCCCAATACTAGGAGGAGATAAATGTTTTAATAATTGGAAAAGAGATTTGGCTAAATTCGTGTGGTCAGGGGAAAAACCAAGAATAAAACACAAAATAATGATAGATAAAAAGGAGAGAGGAGGATTTGGCTTCCCTGACATGGAGTTATATCATGATGCAGTGGGTCTGACCTGGCTAAAAGAATGGATCAAATTAGATGACTCGGATGTATTGGATTTAGAGGGAGTAGAGACGAGATTTGGCTGGCATGCCTATCTAATAGATGAAAAGGTCAAAGTACATAAAGGCTTCCTAGGGCATATAGTCAGAAAGTCTATATATAAAATATGGGAGAAATATAAAAGACTCCTAGAACCCAAAACTCATTGGTGGGCATCGCCGGCAGAAATTGTTGCAGTGAAAAAATTTAATATGAAAGAAAATTGGGCTACCTATAAAATTGTATTAAAGGAAGAAAACGGAGAATTGGAATTAAAGGATTATACAGAAATTAAAGCTCATATTAGTGATTGGTTCCAATATGTTCAAATTAAGTATAGATTAGCGAAAGGCAAAAAGTTAGGATTTGAAAAAGAAATATCAAAATTCAATAAATACTTAATACAAGAAAAAAAATATCTAAATTGTATAATCTGATTTTAGAGTGGGAAACAAAGGATGAATTGGTCAAAGCATCAATGATTAAATGGGCGCAAGATATTGGGGAAAATATTATGTTTGAACAATGGGAAAAATTGTGGAAAGAAGATATGAAATTCACTATGTGTTATATATTGAAAGAAAATTACCTCAAAATACAACATAGATGGTATTTAACACCCGAAAGAATAGCAAAAATGAATAAAAATTGTAGCGATGTCTGCTGGCAATGCAACACTGGAAAAGGTACTATGATACATATATGGTGGAATTGTTTAAACATCAAACAATTTTGGGAAACAATATATAACGAAATGAAAAAAATGTTCAGATATTCATTTAGGAAAACACCAGAAGGTTTTCTATTGGGAATAGTACCAGGAAGCCTAAAGGAAGAAGACAAGACCTTATATTTATACGCAACAGTAGCCGCAAGGCTATTGATTGCGAAAAATTGGAAAAGTGGTATTGTACTGACAAAAATAGAGTGGTTTGCCAAATTATTGGAGTACTACAATATTGTGGTTCGAGGACCCAATCCCCACTTAGTGGAATGAAGACACACGGACACGTAATATAAGGTTAATGGGCAAGAAAAAGGCCACAACTTTATTGATTACAGCAAGTGAAAAGGTATTGGCTTAGGCATTGGATCACGTCACTTGACTCCACCCACTCGGACAGGGGTGAGTCTAAAAGGGGGTTTATTCACCAGTAGGTGGAGCCTGTTGATGCTAATCCAACTATAAGCTCTCCCCTGATGTCACCGAGGGTCGTGCCATGGCCCCCCGTCACACAGGCAGCGGACAGGATCCACGACCGCCAGATTCCTTTAACGGAATACCCAAAAACTGAAGGCGTAGGCGATGGCCACACCTAGCCCTTTCACACACCACAAACACATTCCAATGCCTAACCGCCATCTGAGCCCAAAAAGCCCGCCGCCAATACCCTCACAGCTGTAACCAATCCCTGATACTGCTGATGATGCTACCTAACCAAATATCGTTCCCCCGATCTGAAAGATGAACCCCATCATTCCGGAACAAGGCCTGATCGCCAATCCGGATACGGTCACAAGAAATGACTCGGCCATTCATAAAGCGCACCCAGCGGACTACTGCGCGATTTAAGAGTTTCCTGGATTTTTCTATGGCCATAGTGTTCTGCGCACCGCACCAAACTATTCTCTTTAGGAAGGAGGACCAGAACACCGTTGTTCCGGGACACAAGGCAGCAAGCTCATCCAAGTCTCTTTTTATGTTCCACAACAAGTCCGCACTTCTTCTGCTAACGAGGTCATTCTCCCCCAGTTGAAGGATAAGGATGTCAGGGGGGCCAAACGCGGCAACTTTTTCTCTCAGCAATGGCATGAGTTCCTCCCAACGCATGCCTCGCCTTGAAAACCAGGAAACTCGCATTCCAGATGGCAACCCGAGATTAGGGTTGAGGCCGCAGCTAGCTGACCGTACGTGGGCCCAATGAACTATACTGTGGCCGCAGATCCAAACACTCTTTCTGAAGATGTCTAAGGATAAAAGAAAGAAAGGACGGGTAAGTGGAGATAATGTAGCGAAGTTCAGCGCATGCTAACGAATGTAGCCTTTATAAGCATCGGATTTCCAGCGGCTCATTTCTTTAATCCTATCTGCCGGCAGGCCCAAGTGGGCAGCTGTTGTGGCGGCACCGATCCTGAACGAGTGTGCTGCGTAATCCTGGGAAGATAAACCACAGGCGTCTATAGCTTTGCAGAGTACCCTTGTGAATTGGTGCCTCATCAATCGTGACCCATCCTCGTGAACCAGGAGCGGGCCAGGACCTGGCGGTCTGAGGTAAAGGTACTGCCTGGTGTCCTTGACCGGGCATGGGCCCTGCTGCACAGAAGCTGTCAGTTTAACAAGGGAACCCTTCCCAGCCTGATCGGTTTTAGATTGACGTATCCGCACCGTCATGCTAGCTTCGGACATCTGCATGTTCTCCATGAGGAGGCCGCGCGTTGAGCCACTTGCGGTAACCTCGGCTACTACCTCGCCAACCCTAAACACGCCAAAAAAGGAGATAGCATATGCCGCGGAAAAGAGGCGGGCCTCAAACTTGGTCCAGCAGATCGACCTAAGCTTTATGCGTATTTGAGAGAGCAACCCGTAAGAAACTGGCTTACGGCCCTCGGCTCTAGGGGGTTGCAGCCTACCCCAACCTTCAATAGCTCTGCGGATCAGGAAGTCACTGCACAGGTCGGAGGAAAACATGGCTTTACAAAAGAAGCTGATGGCGGCTACGTGTATCTTTAAAGTTTTGGAGGCCCTGCCCAAATCATCAAGGTGGGAGAGGTATTGCAGAACGTCATCAGTGGAGGGTGGCACGTTAGGTGAAAGCCCCGATATCCCTGACCTGAAACCCATGAAATCGCACCACACTTTCTTGTAAGATCTGAGGGTGGAAGGTGCGACAGACGCTAATACTCCCTTAATCACTTTGCGTCTCCAAGGTTCCACAGGTGCTCCGGAAAGGGTTCGGGCAACAGTTGAGCTCCAGGTGCTAGCAATCGGAAGCGAGGCATCTGGAAACGAGACAAGGCATCCGCTATATCGTTATTGACCCCCGGTATAAATGTGGCCGAAAAAATTATGTTATACTCAAGGCACCGGAGGACGAACGACCATAGGAGGGACGACACCCTCTCGGAACGAGATGACTGCCTAGCCAGTATGTTCACCACCCCCTGGTTATCAGTTCTGAAGCACACCCGGCGATTCCGGAACTCCTCCGTCCAAATATGCACGGCCACTACTATGGGAAAAAACTCAAGGGAAGTGAGATCCTGCATGATAGCCTTGCCCTGCCATCCTGCTGGCCACTGCTGAGCGCACCACCAACCTCTAAAGAACAAGCCAAAGCCCAGGGACCCTGCCGCATCTGATTGAACCTGGAAATCTGAGGACAAGTTAAGGACTTCCTGCCAGAAAGATACTCCATTGTAGTGATTCAAAAATGTTATCCAGATCTCTAGATCAGCCTTAACTGACTTAGGAAGTCTGACTCTGTGGTGCGGATGCTTGAGACCGGCTGAAAGCGTGGCCAGGCAGGAGCAGAAGGGGCGTCCCGGGGAAACTACTCTGCAGGCGAAGTTAAAATGACCTAACAGGGATTGTATCTGTCTAAGAGTGACCTTTTTTAACATGAGGGTTTTATGGATTATTTCCAGAAGGGCGTCTATTTTTTCCTTAGGTAAGTGGGATGATTGGGCAATTGTATCCAGTTCCACGCCCAAGTAGGTGAGTCGTGTGGTCGGGCCCTCAGTTTTATCAGCTGCTAAGGGAACACCCAGGTCCTGAGCTAAGGCTGAAAATGCACCAAGAAGGGAGGCACATTCCCTGGTATCGGACTTCCCCACGAGAAGAAAGTCATCAAGATAGTGCGTCACCCCGGAAGAATTTGTTCTAAAACGCAAGGCCCAATCCAAAAACATGCTGAATGTTTTGAAAGCTGAACACGCTACTGAAAAGCCCATTGGCATAGCCTTAACAACATAATACTTCCCTTGGAATTTGAAACCCAGCAACCAAAAGTCATTAGGGTGAACCGGCAAAAGGTGAAAGGCCGATTCTATATCTCACTTCGCTAGCAGTGCTCCGTGACCAAAACCCCTAATAAGTTTTACTGCCTGGCCGAAGGTGGCATATTTAACCGAGCATAACTCTGGTGGAATGGCATCATTTACAGAGCCGCCTTTTGGATAAGAGAGAATGTGGATAAGCCTGAATTCTCCGGGGGTCTTTTTGGGGACGATGCCTAAAGGTGAGATGTGCAAGTTCCAGATAGGTGGGCTATTAAATGGGCCTGCTACCCTCCCTGCACCTACTTCCTTAGCTACCTTCCTCTCCGCTACCTCTGGCCTCTCCCTAACAGACTTTTGATTAGGGGAATCCTTTGCTATTAAAGAATTTGCTACTGGAATTCGAAACCCACTGGAAAATCCCTCCCAAAGATAGGAAGCTGCGTTTTTGTCCGGGTAAAAGGATAGAAGGTCGCGGAGAGGAGCGAGCTTGATCGGGGAAAAGGCTAGCTCCAGAACTACCTTATCTTCTGTTTCCAGCCGCTGGGGCTCCCCTGGAACTGGAGTGGTGGAACCCCCGGCCTCCACAAAAGGGCTGCTTTCCTCCCTTAAAACAAGCTGCAGCTGGGTGAGCCCCGGCGCATCTCTCGCATTCATGAGGGTATTTGCAAGAGTGCCTTTGGCATGACCCTTTGTTAAACTCCCAACATATCTTCCGCTTAATGTCCCTCCGTAGGTCAACCCTGGCCGAACGATAAGAATCAACCTGCTTCTTCTCGACATACGGACCCACAGCTACCGACCAGATGCCGTTTGCAATTTGATCCCAGCGCGCTAACGGAATCCTAGAGGCCTTCCTGCGGAACTTCTTATCATAGCTAATGGCGGCGGCCTCCCCGGAAAGGGCGTATGCCGTACGGATGTGCGACAGGTAAGCCACCAAGTGGACCGCTCGTTTTTTGTTTTTTTTTTAATAAATTTTTTATTGGTTTTCCAAACACAAAATAAACACAAACAATACACAATACACAAACATACAAACATATAAACATGTATAATTTCATAACCTTACTTTCATACACCTTACTTCCCAGACTTCCCCATACCTCCCCTTTTCTGCATCCTTGTTTTACATTTCTTCAGCAACTCCTCCAATTAACTAATTATTCAATTCATTTTCTTTTGAGTTCTTCTCTAACTTATTAATTACAGCTGCAATTCTCTATTTCCCAATTCCTTGACATTTTAACACTCCTCAATTTTACAACAATTTTTAAGATATATTTTGAATTTCTTCCAGTCTTCTTCCACTGTCTCTTTCCCCTGGTCACGGATTCTGCCAGTCATCTCCGCCAGTCCCATATAGTCAATCACCTTCGTCTGCCATTCTTCCAGCGTGGGTAGTTCTTCTGTCTTCCAATACTTTGCTAAAAGAATCCTTGCTGCTGTAGTAGCATACATAAAAAACGTCCTATCCTTCCTTAACACCAATTGGCCAACCATGCCCAGGAGAAAAGCCTCAGGTTTCTTAGGAAAGGTCCTTTTAAGGACTTTCTTAATTTCATTATAGATCATTTCCCAAAAGGCTTTAATCTTCGGGCAGGTCCACCAAAGCTGGTAAAAGGTACCTTCAGCCTCATTACATTTCCAGCATTTATTATTGGGCAAATGATAAATTTTTGCAATCTTGACTGGGGTCATGTACCACCTGTAAATCATTTTCATAATATTTTCTCTTAAGGCATTACATGCCGTAAACTTAACACCGGTGGTCCATAGCTGTTCCCAGTCAGCAAACATAATGTCATGACCGATGTCTTGTGCCCATTTAATGATTGCTGATTTCACCGTTTCATCCTGTGTATTCCATTTCAACAGCAGATTATACATTCTTGACAAATTCTTAGTATTGGGTTCTAACAGTTCTGTTTCTAATTTTGACCTCTCCATCTGGAAGCCAATTTTCCTGTCCTGTTTAAACACCTCCATTATTTGATAGTAATGAAGCCAGTCTCGTACCTTAAACTTCAGTTTTTCATAGCTCTGTAGTTTGACTTTTCCCTCGTCTTGCTCTAAAATTTCCCAATATTTTGGCCATTTAGACTCCATATTAAGTTTTTTCACTTCCTTGGCTTCCATTGGTGATAACCACCTGGGAGTTTTGCTTTCCAATAAGTCTTTATACCGCATCCAAACGTTATATAATGCTTTCCTGACAATATGGTTTTTAAAACCTTTATGAATTTTTACCTTGTCGTACCATATATATGCATGCTGTCAGAGCTGCCTCAGGTCCCAGCTCACAGAGGACCAACACCAGTCCGTTGTTATATAAAATAGTCTTTATTGAAGTTCAGTTTCTCTTTTACAGCCACGGCGCGCAGCTCTACGTCTTAAACCCTAGACCGCTGAAGCTCCGTCTGAGTCTCCTCCCCCCAGACACCAGTTTAAGACCCTAGCCTTGCTCCACCTCTTCCTCTGCTCCCTCCTCCTCTGGGTCCGCTTGTCCGCCGAGGTCCTGCCTTTCCTAGACTCTTCTGACGCTGAGTCCCCTGAGTCTTCCCCCTCCCTCCGGCGAGCTTTAGGACCTGGTTCCCAATCCGGGTTTTCTGCTGTCCCGCGCGCCTGTACATTTGAACTTGGCGCACGCGCCCAGCCTGCCACCTTCCTTCTGACCGTTATACTGCTCCTGTCGCTGCTTCCCTCTTCGGGGATGCTAGCTGGGTCTGACTCCTCCTCCCTGCTTGCCGGAGGAGACGCTGACTCTGACCTATGGGGCTCTTCCCCCCCACTACGCTCTGGTGGGGAAGCTGATCCTGATTTCCAGCTACTGCTCTGGGAGTCTCCGCTGGCCCCCTGCTTCTGGTGTGTCCCCCCTGGGACCCCCCCTTGCCCTGGCCATCGGCACCCCCTTCTGGGAATCTTCTGATTCACTGGAGAGGCTTATGGAATCTCTCGGGTCACTGTCATTCTGCCCTCCGCTGCCCTCAGATTCTTCCCCTTCGCTCTCCATTTCCTCTCTCCCCTGCGCCTCTGCTCCTGAGCCCCTGACATCCATCCCCCTCGAAGCCCCCCTCCCCCCCTCCCCTTCTTCGGGTGCGGGTTCCGGGTGCTCCAGTGCTGTGGGGGTGAGTGCGGGGTACAGTTCTTCCCCCCTGGTGTGGAGCTCGCCAGCTGGATCCGGCCAGTCCATGATGGGTTCGTCGACGTCGATCTCCTCTGCTTCTATCTCTCTGCAGCTGTGCTCGAACCCAGGATCCTCCCCCAACACGTCCATGTCCGTCTGTCCCCCTGTTGCCTCGGGCGATGCTGCATGTAAGGGCCCCCTCAGCAGTTCCCTGCTCCACCCCACCTCCGGTTGATTGTCCCACCAATAAGAGCGGTCTGTGGCAAACCCCGAGAGTGATCCCTCCGGGGATTGTGTGTCTGGCGCCGGCTCCTCATCTGATGAGAACCCGGGGAACGTGCTGGCTGAGAGTGTGGGTGTGAAGAGCCAGTCGTCGAAATAATCTGCCAGCATAGGTCTGTGTGGGAATAGTGCATGGAACTCGTCTTTGAGGTAGTGCTCCTCCAAGGCATAGTCCGGTACCCACCTGTTGGCGCTGGCCGGGGTACCTTCCTCGGCGAGAAGATATTCAACTCCCTCTTCCCCCCATCTCGAGTCCAAAATCTCCGTGACCTCGTTGAGTGGTGCCGCCCTCGGTGACCCCTTCCCTGTTGGTGATTTGCTCAGTGGGTTTGGTGCGGCCCTTGGGGTCTGAAACCTGTGGGGTTCCTTGTAGGATGTGAGCACCGACCTATGAAAGACCGGGTGCATTCTGGAACCCTCCGGGAGTGTCAACCGGAAGGCCACTGGATTGATCTGCGCCTCGACTTGGTAAGGCCCTAGCTGCTTGTGTCTAAGCTTCTTCTTAGCTAACGTTCTGGCCGGCACTCCCTGAGCTGCTAACCATCCCCAATCCCCCACCTGGATGTCTTCCCCGACTCTCCTGTGCCTGTCTGCCTGCATTTTGTAGGCGTGTTTTGCTAGTTCTAAGTTCCTTCGGAGTTGCTCGTGGACCTCCTGCGACTCTGCTGCCAAGTGCTCTGCCCCCTGTGGCTCCCCCTCCCCCTTCGTCTCTAACCCCGGGAAGGTTCTGGGATGCCGCCCATTGTTGGCGAAGAACGGCGTCACCCCTGTCGATGTGTGCTTTGTGTTGTTGTAGGCAAACTCGGCCAGCGGTAGGTAGTCCACCCAGGTCGAGGGTTGTTGGTTCGCGTAGCATCGCAGGTACTGCTGCATGATGGCGTTGACCCTCTCCGCTTGTCCGTTGGTCTGCGGGTGTCGTGCCGACGCTAAGTTGATCTTGACGTTCAGGATGCCCAGCAGCTTCTGCCAGAAACTCGAGACGAATTGGCGCCCGCGGTCGGATAGGATGGACCTCGGCAAGCCGTGAACTCTGAACACGTGGTCTATGAACAGCTTGGCGGTTTGTTCCGCCGTGGCCACCTTCGCGCAAGGAATGAAGTGCGCCATCTTGGTGAACAGGTCTACGACCACGAGTACCGCTGTTTTGCCTCTCGAGCTGGGCAGATCTGTGACAAAGTCCAGGGCTACTCTCTTCCACGGTTCAAACGGCGTCTGAAGCGGTTCCAGCAGTCCCGCCGGTGCCCTGTGTACTGGTTTGGCCCTTTGGCATGTGTCACACCGAGCGACGTAATCCTCGACTTCACCCTTCATCTTGGGCCACCAAAAGTCTCTGGCTACTAATTCCGCTGTCTTGTCCTTCCCGAAGTGCCCAGCGCTGGGCGCGTCGTGTAACTGCTGCAGGACTTTCGCGCGGAGGTCGTCCCCCGGCACGTAGAGAGCCCCTTTGCGGAGGAGTAGTCCGTCGCGTATCTGGAACTCTCCGTCCTTCGCTGTGCCTCTTTGCACCTCCTCCATCTTGGATCGTGCGAACGAGTCCGTCTGCAGCGTGCGACGCACCGCGTCCAGGTCCACTGTGGCTGAAGCGCACGCCCACGCTTTCGGTGCAAAAATGTGCTTGGCCGCCACCGGTTCCGCTTCCTCGAGTTACTGTGGTTTCCTGGAAAGTGCATCCGCCATGACGTTGCTGTCTCCCGGGATGTATTCTATCCGGAAGTCGAAATCCGCAAAGAACTCCGCCCAGCGGATGTGTCTCTGGTTCAGGAACCGCGCCGTGCGCCAGTACTCCAGGTTCTTATGGTCCGTGCGGACCTGCACTGTGTGTCTGGCTCCGATGAGGAAGTGCCACCACGCTTTGAAGGCTGCATGAATGGCCAGCAACTCCCTGTCCCAGATGGTGTAGTTCTGTTCCGACTTGCTAAGTTTCCTGGAGTAGAATGCGCACGGCCTCCAATCCCCTTGCGGGTCTTGCTGCAACAGGACCGCCCCCACCGCTCTGTCCGAGGCGTCCGTTTCAACCCACATTGGTTTGCTGGGGTTTACGTGCAGCAGCTGTTCTTCGGACGCGAAGAGCTGCTTGAGTTTCCGAAAGGACTGCTCCGCCTGGTCCGTCCAGGTGAACTTCTTCTTCTTGGAGCTGAGGGTGTCCGTGATGGCCGCTGTTTCCATCGCGAACCCTTTGATGAACTTGCGATAGAAGTTGGCGAAACCGACGAACTTCTGGACCTCCTTCCTATTGCGCGGGCTCTTCCAGTCCAACACTGAGCGGACCTTGGCGCTGTCCATGGCGAGCCCCTTGTCGGACAGCTTGTAGCCCAGGAAATCCACCTCCGTCATGTCGAACTGACACTTCTCCAGCTTGGCGTAAAGTCTGTGCTCCCGTAGTCTCTGCAGGACCTCCTTGACGTCTCCCTCGTGAGCCTCCTGCGATTCCAAGAAGATCAGGATGTCGTCCAGAAAGCAGACGCACTTCTTGTAGAGGAGTCCCGCTAACACGTGGTGCATAAAAGCTTGGAAGCAGTGGGAGCCGTTTTGGAGACCAAATGGCATAACTCGATATTCATAGGTGCCTAGAGGTGTAAACATGGCCGTCTTCCACTCATCGCCCTCCCTCATGCGTATAAGGTTGTACGCTCCTCGTAAATCCAACTTGGTGAAGATCCGTCCCTTCCTCACCGTCGCGAGCAGGTCGTCGATCTTGGGCATGGGGAAAGCTGTGGGCTTTGTCTTGGAATTTATGATCCTGTAATCAACTATCAGCCTTTTTTGGGACGTGTCCTTTTTCTTAATGAAAAACACGGGACTGCCCCCCACTGCCTTGGATTCTTGGATGAATCCCCGCTTCAGGTTGTGATCTATGAACTCCCTGAGTTCTTGCAGTTCGTCTTCAGACATGGAATACAGTTTTCCAGTAGGCAGCGTCGCCCCCGGGAGGAGGTCAATCTTGCAGTCGTAGGGCCTGTGGGGCGGCAGCTTGTCCGCTTCCTTCTCGCAGAAAACCTCCAAAAACGCCTTGTACTTGTTCGGTACTGCTTGGACCATGCCTAGGTGTAACTGTAGTGGATCCTCTTGCCCCTCCTCTTCCCGGCTGGTCCGGATGCAGTGTTCCGCGCAGTAGGAGGAGCAGGTCAATTGACGCTGGTACCATGCCAATGCCGGGCTGTGCCTATCCAGCCAACTCATGCCCAACACTATGGGTGTGTCCGACAGGTGGGTGACGTTGAAGCTTATGACTTCGCGGTGATTTCCAATTTGCATCACCATAGGGGGTGTTTGTTGTGCCACCTGTCCTCCCAGTAGCTCCCTGCCATCGACCGTGACTACGTTTAGGGGCATCGTGGCTGGTAGGATCGCTATGCGATGTTGCCTGATAAAGTCCACTCCTACAAAGTCTGCGTTACTGCCAGAGTCAATGGTAATAGGAACTTCCAGGGTGAGTCCATTTGGCAGTTGGAGCGATGCGGTGAGTTGCACCACTGGTTTGGGTGGGAGGGGATCTGTGGGCTGTAAAATCTCTGGGGACTGCTTCACTGACTTCCCTGGCTGGGCCCCAGCACCACTCCCTCCAACCAGGCTTCTTCGTTTCCCTGCAGCTGTTCCTCCTGTTGATCTGCTCCCCTTACTGTTGCTGAGGCTGCAGTGTGCTTCTGGATCCTCTGGGGACACTCTTTGGCCATGTGCTGTGCACTGTCGCAGATGTAGCACTTCCTGTTCCCTCTAGGAGTCTTCGCCTTGACTGCTCCTGGTGTTTGGGCTCTGGTTGCTGTCTGAGCCCTAGCACCACCTATCTCCATTGGTTCTTCTCCCCTCCCCAATGGAGGCGTGGATTCTGCGCGTCCCGTTTCTCTGGGTAGGAAAGGAGTTGTCCTGGCTGGTGTGCGCCCTAAACTTCCCTCATTCCTGCTCCAAGGGCGTTCTTCCAGGCGCACGCCTACCGCCAGGGCTTTCTGTATGACTTCCGTGGTGCTGGTAGGTCTCTCCCCCCTTGCCAGCTCATCTTTCACAGACCCATTTAGTCCTTCCCAGAACAGATCTCTCACGGCAGCGGAGTTCTTCTCCCAACCGAGCACATTTACCAACGCCAAAAAGCGGGAGTGATATTGTCTTACAGTGCCTTTGCCCTGCTTCAGCCCATGCATTTCCCTCCTGGCTACATCCACATCTACCGTTGATTTAAAACAAGCGTCCATAGCTTTGAGAAATGCGTCTGAATCATTGAGGGCGGGGTCATTTTCGCGCCATAAAGTGCGCAGCCACGATTTAGCTTCCCCATGCAGATGAGTTATTATGAAGCCTACTTTCTCCTCCTCATCTCTAAAGTCTTTCTGAAGCAATTTGAGCGCGAAAACTATGTCTGCTCTGAAGTTAGGATACTGCTGCAGGTTCCCGTCAAAATGGGCTACGATGCTGCCCCCCCTCTTCCCGAGGCCAACTCCCTCCGGTTTGGGTCCTGGCAGCCCCTCCTTGCCCAATCTTTCCCACCTGGTCCGCAGATCCTCGCAGAGCGCTACTGCTTCTTCCTCTCTTTTTCTGGAAACTTGCACTTCTGCGTAAAGTGTCGTGACTGCTTGTTCCAGCTCTTTCACCTTCTCCTCTGTAGTCATCTTTGCCTCTCTTCGTGAGCTCGCAAAACACCAAGTTTTGCCCCTTGCTGCGCCAACTCGCACTGCGAGGGTTCAATTTTTTGAGACGGAGCTTACTGTCAGAGCTGCCTCAGGTCCCAGCTCACAGAGGACCAACGCCAGTCCGTTGTTATATAAAATAGTCTTTATTGAAGTTCAGTTTCTCTTTTACAGCCACGGCGCGCAGCTCTACGTCTTAAACCCTAGACCGCCGAAGCTCCGTCTGAGTCTCCTCCCCCCAGACACCAGTTTAAGACCCTAGCCTTGCTCCACCTCTTCCTCTGCTCCCTCCTCCTCTGGGTCCGCTTGTCCGCCGAGGTCCTGCCTTTCCTAGACTCTTCTGACGCTGAGTCCCCTGAGTCTTCCCCCTCCCTCCGGCGAGCTTTAGAACCTGGTTCTGGGCTTTTTGCCCTGCCAGACAAATTTAGATATGTCTTTCTGCCACTTCTTGAAACAGTCCATCCTGTCCACAATCTGCAGTGTCTGAAACAAAAACAACATTCTAGGCAATACATTCATCTTGATGACAGCAATTCGGCCTAACAAGGAAAGTCTCAACCTTGACCATATTTCTAAATCTTTCTTTACTTCTGTCCAGCATTTATCATAATTGTCTTTAAATAAATTCACATTCTTAGATGTTAGATTTATCCCCAGGTATTTCACTTTCTTTGCTATCACTAAGCCTGTTTCACTCTGAAACCTCTCTTTTTCAGCATTTGTTAGATTTTTCTCCAAAACTTTAGTTTTCTGCTTATTCAGTTTAAATCCTGCTACCTGACCAAATATTTCGATTAATTCTAAAACTCTTTTAGTACTAGTGTCTGGCTGTTGCAAAGTCAGTACTAGATCATCTGCGAATGCCCTCAATTTGTAATGTTTGGCTCTGACCTGAACTCCTTTAACCAGCTGGTCCCCTCTAATCATATTTAACAAAACCTCCAAGACCGAAATAGGGCATCCCTGTCGTGTTCCTTTTTCTATAGGTATTTCTTCCGTAACCACATTGTTAACAATTAACTTTGCTTTTTGTTCAGAATATATAGCACCTATACCGTTCTCAAAACCTTGGCCTACCCCCATCCCTTGGAGATTCTTCTTCATAAAACTCCAGGAAATGTTATCAAAGGCTTTCTCCGCATCCACAGCCTTCGTATTAATGTTCACTTCTAACAATTCCATAATGTCTATTATATTTCTCACATTGTCTGACATATGTCTCCCTGGAAGAAAGCCAGCCTGGTCCTTATGAATCTCTCCTACCAACACTCTCTTCAGTCTTTTTGCCAAAATGTCTGCAAAAATTTTGTAATCCACATTAAGTAATGATATAGGGCGGTAGTTTTTAACCTGGTTCTTTTCAGTCTCAGTTTTCGGTATAAGTGAAATAAAAGCTTCTTTCCACGATTCAGGTGCCTTTTCCCCCTCCAAAATTTCATTACAAACCTCCTTCAATGGTTGTACCAGCCATTCCTTCAATGCTTTGTAGTATCTAGCAGTCAAACCATCTGGTCCTGGAGATTTTCCCAATTGCATATTCTGAATGGCACCCTCTATTTCTTGTCCTGTTATTTTCTCATTCAAAATCATTTTGCTTTGCTCTGAAATTTTTTGTAATCCATATTTCTTAAGGAATTCTTCTATTTCTTCTTCGTTGACTGGCCCTTGTGCGTATAATTTCCTGAAATAACTCTGAAAACAGTTACTTATCTCATTTGGCTTATAAATATTCTTTCCATCCATCTCTAAGCTTGTAACTGTATTCAGTTTTTGTCTTTTTTTCAATTGCCATGATAGAAGTTTCCCACATTTATCTGCTGATTCAAATGTCCTTTGTCTCATTTGCTTAATTTTCCATTCTATCTCTTGATTCATCAGTTCCATATACTGCATCTGATAAAACTTAATTTCTCTCAAAATCTCATGAGACTTTGGTTTAGACCTCAATTTCTTTTCTCCTTCTTTCATTTTTTCCAAAATTTTATCTTTCTTCTCATTTTGTTTTTTCCTCTTTATAGAGTTCTGTTGTATTAGGAAACCTCGCATCACGGCTTTACCTGCGTCCCAAATTATTCTTTTCTCCACCTCTGTTCTCAGATTTATCTCAAAATAATCTTTCAATGTTTTTTGGGCCTTTTTGTAGATCTCTTCATCTCTAAAGAGGGTGTCATTCATTCTCCATCTGAAGGAACCAGCTGTTGTTAATTTCATCTCCATCTTTACAGCGTTGTGGTCAGAGCAAGTCTTTGGGCAGATTTCTACTTTTTTTAATCTTTGGCGCCATACCACTAGTTACCCAAATCTGGTCAATTCTTGTCCATGTCATTTTTGCTTCAGAGAAGAAAGTTCCCTCTCTCTCAAGAGGGTTCCTTGTTCTCCAGATGTCAATCAAGTCCATATTTTCAGTCATTTCAAAGAAAGTCTTTGGTAATCTCCCTTCCTTGGAAATTACCTGTCTTTGTGCCTTGTCCATATTTGTGGAAACCACACCATTCATATCTCCCATCATTACTACATTATAGTCCAGATAGTCCATTAAAATCTCATGCAGCTTCTTAAAAATTTCCACCTTCCCTTCATTTGGTGCGTAAATTCCAACTATCAACAGTTTTTCTCCTTGAACTTGTATTTCAATTGCCAAATATCTTCCTTGTTCATCTTTAAATATCATCTTTGGGGCCAACTTTTCTTTTGCATAGATCACCACTCCTCTTTTCTTAACTTTGTCTGATGAAATAAATTCCTGTCCTAATCTTTTATTTATAAGTAATTTTCTATGTATCCTAGTCACGTGGGTTTCTTGTAAACAAATCAAACCAAGGGCTAGCGCTATGTTTAAGTACCCAAACTTTAGGTGGAGTACTAAGCTCTACGAACATTTGGAAGATTTCATTATAAATTTTCGGAATATCACTGTGGGAATTAGTGGTCTTTAAGTTGGATAATATTTGTTTTCTCAGGTTGGCTGTAAGTTTTTGCCCCACTGCTGCACTCATTTCCTGGGACCATTTTAATTGGGTCATTTGTTTGTATTGAGAAGGTTCTATGATATTGTACTTGGTTATTTTGGTTTCGACCTTTAAGTTAATAGACAACGATAATGGCTGATGGTCGCTTTCAGTACGCGTTCCAATTTTGAGGTCCATGATCGAATTTATAATATTATAAGGGACAAGAATATAGTCGATGACACTGCATCCTCGGGGGGAGAAGTATGTAAACTCCCCGCTTCTATCGCCTTTTGTTGAACCGTTCACAATCTGCAAATTAAAGTTGTTACATAATTCAAGTAGGCGTAGGCCTTCGTTGTTTACAACCCTATCTCTGGAGAATCGTCCTATTTTCAGGGCATGTGCGATATCATTGTCAGTATTCCAATTTAGTTTGCTACATAGTTGTTCATTGTTGGTTCCCACTCTGGCATTAAAATCACCTGCTATTATCAGTGAGGCGTTTGGGTATTTATCGGTCAAATTTTCTATATAAAAGGTTAGTTGTGACCAATTTTCACTGCTGCTGTTGTTTTTAGTTGGGGGGATATAGACATTTACAAGTAACAAAGTATCGTCTTTTTGGGTTAAAAGTAGAGCTTGTGCAAGTGGTAAGCATTTTTCTAGCTGCTTGATTTCAAACCCTAAGTTGTCTTTGATCATACAACAGAACCCTGCTTTCGGCCGGCCCTTCGTGTTTGTTTTCAGTGCGGGTTTCGTATAGGAGGTGAATCCATTGATTTTAATATCTCTAGTTGACCATGTTTCTTGTAGAAGTATTAATTCAAAATCTTTAAAGAAGTTCATTAGGTCTGAGTCTCCGTCTTTGTTTCCCCACCCTGCAATATTCCAGGACAGCAAGCGTAGGATCCGTTTTTGAGTTGGTGGCTGGTTGACAGCATTTAGTCATTCTAGTTCTGTTATTGAGTCCAGCGAGGGATTTTGTCTTGTGCAGATACAGCCATTTGTCGCTGCTTTCGGTGGGGAACATAATGGTGGATCTTTTAGACTCTTTTTTAAAGTGCGGGAAATTAAAATTTCCTCCCTTTCTTGATTTTCTTCCTTAACTGTTCCTTGTTCCTGAGAAATTTCTGTGGTTGGTGGACTGTTATGGACAGTAGGACTGTTTTCAGTCTCTACTTCCATTTCTTTGGCCTCATTTGGTGTTGGGCTCAGTGTGTCAGGTCTGTTGGAGGTCATCTTTTGTTCGGCAATGTTAGAGTCCTTTGTAGTACTTAAATAAGGGGTACCTATTTCGTTTGGAGCTAGTATTTGATATCTCAGCCAGGAATTTGTGGTCTCATTGCTGGAGTTTTTCCTTGCCATTTCATATTCTAAAGGAGGCTGGATTTGAAGCTCTGCATCTATACATTTGAAAGTTCCATTAGTAGCTCTCTTTTTGACTATGCATTTTGGGGAGAAGGCTGGTAAGTGTAAAGTTTGATTGTGTATTGTTTCTACTGCATTTTGTTGACCTTGTTGGTGAATTTCGGTCAATCTGGCCTGTAGTTTCGTCAATTTACTGAGTATGTTTATTTGTTCTTTATCTGGTAGCTTGGTAAAGTTACTCAGCAGATCTTCTTCTTCTGGGACTGTCCAGTCTATTGTGTCAAGGGCGAGGCTGTTATTTGATGCTACAGTCGCATGGTTTGGGAGCTTGGATTTTTCTTGCGTGATTTCCCGGGTAGCTGGCTGCGGTTTCTCCCATCTACTGGGTTCTTCCACGGGAGTAGGGCAGATGTCGGCTTCTGGTGGAATGGCCTTGTTCATCTTGTTCTGTCTTTTAGATGCAATCAATGGTCTGAGTGATATATCTTCAAAGTGTCGACGCGGAATAATTCCTTTCTGGGCTAAATGAGCCTTTTCCCTTAAGATTTTGGTTGGAATTCTATGACTACCAAATCTTAGTAGTACTTTTTTGGAGTATCCCTCGTTAGTGAGCCTCTTGACTGCTTTTAAGTCGATGCTTCCACCCTCAAGGCCTAGGAGCAGATTTAGATGATGTCTGGCCCAGAAGGATGACTCCCAGTAAGGTAGGGGCCCTCTATATGGAAAAATGTGGAGAACAATCTCACATGGCCTCAGTATCAGATTGACTGAGTGAGGGGGGCTTCCTCTGGTTTTTGGCTGGTTTAGAGGTATAAATTTGTATTTGGTCTGTTTAATCTCCAGGGCTTGTTAAGGATGGCAAAAAGGGAGTAAGTTGCCTCCTTTCATCTGGGTTATCCAGCTTCTTGGAGATGTTTTGTAATTGTTCAAAGATTTTTTGAACTGTTTGAGCAGTCAATAGGCAGCATTCCTCCAGCAGCTCCACCTTTCTATCAATTAGTGCTTGTGCCTCGATTATGGGAGTAGTAGCCTTGTCCTCATTTATTCCTAGGGATATCTCTTCAACTGTCTTTCCATGTAAAGAGTTGAGGAAGGTTTTGGGAGGAGATATGTGCTGTTTTTGAGGTAGCAGGTAATTATCTAGATTACTCTGTTTGAAACCAGAGGGCTCTGCGTCAGTTTCTGTATCAGGACACCTGAGTCTTTTGGCTCTTCTCATTGCTAGATTCTTCTTAAATCAATGAGATCAGACTTCTAAATAGAGTGATAGAGTGCTAAAGTTCTCAGGTCGCAATCTCATTCACTTCTCATTCAGTCCTGGCTGGGCTGCTGCGAGGAGTTTAAAAACTGGGTCCAATTAGAGCACTCCTTTGAAGTATCCCCCCCCCTTCTTCTCAGTTTGTTAAAACAACTGAGATGTTTGGGGGTCCACGAAGTTAGAGGTGGTGGGAGAAATTTGTGGTTTTATGAATTTGTAGTTTTTAAGGTTAAAAGCCCATTAGAAGTCCTTAAAGATCCTTGGAATAAGTTTGTCACGAGGAGTCAACGAGAAACTGGGAGGGAGTGCCTTAATGCCCGGGAGGGAATGTCTGAGAGCCTTCGTTAAAACTTCATTAACTTCATTAAGTCCCGGCACCGAGGAGGATAAGATAAGATGTTCAAAGGCACAGCGAAGTAGTGAAAGGAAATAAAGTCCAAAAGAAGGAGGAGAGCCAGCAACAAAGGCATTTAGTTAAAAGATTTCTTTGAGCTCCGATAAGAGCGTCTTACCTCGGCGCCATCTTAGTGTCAACTAACTCTACCACCAATTGCAGAATCCAAATGGTCCCAATACTTTACATCTGTATTTAACAATCTACACAGTGAACCTAAAGGAAATGAGACCACTAAAAATAAAATCAATAAACTCCAGGAGTGGCCAAGGGTAGAAGAAGAGGAAATTAGAGAGATAGTTAAAAATTTCAAATCGGGGAAATCTCCTGGGCCAGACGGTCTACCAATAGAATTATTCAAGACCTATATAGATTGGTGGGCAGAACCCTTAGCTCAATTGTTTACTCTCATAGATAAATATGGGATCATACCTGAGATATGGCTAAGATCAATAATTATCCCAATCTTTAAAAATGGCGACCCAAAAGAACCAAGGAATTATAGACCGATAAGCCTACTATCAGTGATAGGGAAAATCTACGCTAAGCACCTCTTATCTAAACTCCTTACCTGGATGAAAAACCTAAATTTACCAGGGAAAGAACAAATAGGTTTCTCCAAAGGTTGCTCTACATTAGACCACTGCCTTATACTTATGCATTTGGTTGAAAAATACAGATCCCAAAGGCAATCTAAGATATATGCTGCTTTTGTGGATTTTCGTGGTGCATTCGACTCAATTGATCGCCCAAAGCTGTGGAGGAAACTCGCAGAATTAAAAATTGATCAGCGCTTATTGATTCTAATACAAAATCTATACTCTTCCAATACCTGTCAAGTCAAACTTAACACCAAAGGTCACCTTTCATCAGACATCCCAAACTCGAAAGGGGTAAAACAAGGGTGTATTCTTGCCCCCTTTCTATTTAATTTATTTTTATCAGACTTGCCAGATCACCTTCAAAAAATAGAATCACATGCCCCTAAACTTAATCAGAAACCAGTCCCTCTCTTATTATACGCAGACGATGCTGTCCTACTATCATTAACGAGCTTGGGTCTGAAACGTCTTATATCTTCTCTGATCCTTTACTGTGAATGTAACAAACTCTCTATAAATTATGAGAAGACAAAAATTTTGGTCTTCTCGAATGGTTGGAAATTAGAGAAATGGAAAATAAGAGGGCAAGTAATCCAACAAGTGAAAATCTATAGGTATCTGGGAATCTTATTCCAGAGCAATTTAGGGTGGGCAAATCATCGCACAAATGCCATAAAACAGGCAAAGTGCACCTCATCAGCAGTTGCCCGTTTTTATTATCAGAAAGGTAATCAATTTATTCCTGCGGCCAATCAGATATTTCAAACAAAAGTGCAATCCCAGATATTCTATGGAATCCCGCTATGGGTCCAAGCATATAACAGTGATTTAAAAAAGATTCACTCCAGCTTTCTGAGGCGTATTCTTGGACTCCCAGCTGTGATCAAATATGAAACAATGTGTGCAGAAATAGGCATACACACAATGGAATATTGGGCCTGGTCCACCTCAATAAAGTACTGGTTACGCTGCCATTTTCGCTGCCCTCCATCAAGTCTGCTCGCTGATTTGCTCAAAGACTCCTATAAATCAAGATGGTATCAGTACCTCGAAAAAAAGATTGAATCTTTAGGCATCGAGCTGGAGCCCCTGTACAATTCTAATGAGCAATACATTTTCCATAATATCCTAATTAGACTAAAGGATGTCGAGAGACAAAATATTATGGCAGCTGTAAACAAAATTTGCTCCCCCATATTCTATGATTTAAATATCTTAGATAGCAGAGCCAATTATGTCACTAAATTAATAATCCCAGCCCAACGTAGGGCTTTTATGCTGGCCCGTTTGAATGTTTTCCCCTCAGCATTTGTCAGGGGAAGATATCAAAACATTCCCAGAAACAAGAGATTCTGCAGATGTTCTATGAATGTCCCGGACACTGTAGAGCATATTCTCTTTCATTGCCCATTGTACAGTACGCTCCGTCAACGCGTGCTGTCCCCTCTTTTGGGTGGTCTGGAACCCCAGCAAGGTGAATGTGTGGGATTCTGCCTATCCGACGTTGACCAAAGGGTAACGGCGGGGGTAGCCGAGTTTTTGGTAGCAGTCCTCCAAGGAGCAGGTTAACAAGGAAAACCACTGATTTTATATGTATATATATAAATATGTATGTAGCCAACTGCTGCCTTTCTATATATATTTTAAGGCTTTTATATGCTATTTTCTCTTTTATGGTTTTATTTGCATAATGCCTAATAAAGGTTTGATAAGTAAGTAAGTAAACAAATCAAGTCCAATTGTTCTCTTTTCAAGATATGAAAAACCTCGCGTCTTTTTTTGGGAAGGTTCAAACCATTACAATTCCAGCTAAAGAATTGCAGAGACATTTTGTTATTAGGTGTTTGTTCCTCCAACTGCTCCAAGCTGTTGTTCCTCCTCTGTCGGTGGTTTGAGTCCAAATGTTAGATTCAAAATATCTGTTGATCCTTTTTCTTCTGAGGTTGGATCTACCGTTCCTTTCTGCAGATCCTCCTGGTTTCTCTCCAGAAACTGCTCTTTGTCTTGAATTGTTCTTATTTTGACCTTCTTTCCTTTGTAATTAAAGGACAGTCCTTGTGGAAACTCCCACCTGAAAGGTATGATGTTCTTCTTCAGCAGGTAAACCAAGTCCTTGTAGAAGGCTCTCACCTCCAAAATATATTTAGGGATGTCCTTAAAAATTTGTATTTGAGAATCTTCAATCTCCAAAGCTTTTTGATAATGTAAGTTTAGTATTTTATCTCTTTCTTCTTTGGATCTTAGAGTGATCAGGCAATCCCTTGGACTCTTTCTATTTTGTCTCCTGCCCAATCGGAAAGCTGTTATTATCTTAAATTCTTCTTCCTCCAAATTTTCTTGCCAAAATTCCGAAAACTCCTGTGTGAGGAATTCCACAAGGTTGTCCCCTTCGCTCTCAGGGACTAGTCTCAATTTCAGATTTCTCTCCTTCCTCTGTAGTTCCAACAAAGACAAGGCTGCATCATGCTCATTCACTTTTTTGGAGATCGGTGCAAGTTTTTCCATTGTCTCTTCCGCAATATTTCTGGCATCTTCCGCAATCTTTCGAGTTGCAGAATTCTCTTCAATCAATTTGTTTATAGATTCCGTGTTAGATGTTACACTTTTAGTATTCAAGTCCAGCCTTGTTGTCAGTTCTGTCAATTTTTTAGAATTTTCTGTACTCTGCTTTGTCAAGGCGTCTAAGGATTCATTTATCTTAAATAGTGCCTGTGTCATTGATTCCATAGATGCAGTTGCCACTTTTTCCTGTGCAGCTGCTCCTGCTGGTGTTGGACTTGATATTGAGCCCCTTTTCTTTTGTGCTAGTTTTGCTTTGGCTCTAGTTGTTATCTCGTCTGCTGGGCCACTCATATCCCAAGGACGTTCCCACAGGAGCAGTTTACTAATGGAAAATCCCACTGTCTTCTTCTTTTAATCTGCAACTGTTACCCTTCAACCCTCTAGAGGGAGCAGTCCAAAGTATCCAGGTGAAAGAAACAAAGAACAAAGAAGCCAAAAGTCCTCAATAAGAATTGCTGCAACACTTTTTCAATATAACCACTACCAGAGCTTCAGATAAATAGTTTCAGTAAAGTCCCAAAACTTTGTATCAAATAAAGTTCCAACTTTGTATCCAATTTCAAGTGGCAGTTCACTTTCCCAGTGCCTTATTTTGACAGTCCATCCCAGGAGATTAAGGCAGCGGAAAACTTTTTCCCTTTCACTATTTTCATGCAGGTTAAAAAGTCCACTTTTCTTCCCCCCTGCTCCTGCCTGCTGGGGGGAAATTCGAGTTCAATGTCAGGCTTAGACGGTTTTAAAGTTATTTTTCATTCAAATGCAGCTTTGCACTTTCGTTGCTTTAGCTATCATGCAATCCGGGGAGGCAGACTTCCTTATTTTATGCCTTTCCCGTTTCCGGCCGAATTTCAAATTAAAAATTTAAAAGTCCCGTTCGGTCTTTCAATCCTACTCACGGGTGTTTCGATCCAATTTCAGCTTTCAGGAAGGAATCGGCGCTCTCCGTTCATGGCGACGCGGCTTCACTCCACGGGCTGGGTAGCGACTCTCAGCACCGCGCTCACTCCCGATGCCGCTCCGGAGCCTTTAAAAAGGCTCTTTTGCAGTAAGGGGGGGCGCTAATGGTGCCCACCGAGTCTCCTTGCTCACAGGCTTCCGCGCCTGTGATTTTTGGGCGTCCCCCACTCGCTGTAGCGGTCAGACCCGAACTCGTGGAGCAGTCCTCCTCCGGAGCTCGAAGAGAGGACTGCCATTAAATGCTGGCGCCGACCGGAAGACTCGTGGACCGCTCGTTTTGGATAGGCAGCCACAATTGTCCCCATATAAGCCTGAAAACCATCTAACCAGTTGTCGAATGTCCTTGGGACTGAGGGGTACTTGCTTTTTTGTTTCCCATAGGAAGGCCTCTTTTCACCCCTCCCCAACTCCTCTGTGGGAGGAACCAATTTAAACATGTCTACAAATTCCCCATTTAAATTTTTTGCCCGCAATTTAGGGGAGAGATGATCCCCCGGGATGACATCTGAAGTTGAATAGGTCGAAGTAGTTGATTCTTTGACTAGAGCCCCATCCTTCCACTCCTGGGTTCCCCCTGTCAGGGCTGCCTCAGGTCCCAGCTCACAGAGGACCAACGCCAGTCCGTTGTTATATTAAATAGTCTTTATTAAAGTTCAGTCTCTCATTTACACCCACGGCGCGCAGCTCTACGTCTTGAACCTAGACCGCCGAAGCTCCATCTGAATCTCCTCCCCCCCAGGCACCAGTTCCATTTCCTCTCTCCCCTGCGCCTCTGCTCCTGAGCCCCTGACATCCATCCCCCCCTCGAAGCCCCCCCTTCCCCCCTCCCCTTCTTCTGGTGCGGGTTCCGGGTGCTCCCGTGCTGTGGGGGTGAGTGCGGGGTACAGTTCTTCCCCCTGGTGTGCAGCTCGCCAGCTAGATCCGGCCAGTTCGTGATAGGCTCGTCGACGTCGATCTCCTCTGCTTCCATTTCTCTGTAGCTGTGCTCGAATGCAGGATCCTCCCCCAACCCGTCCATGCCCGTCTCTCCCCCTGGCACCTCGGGCGAGGTTGCATGCAAGAGTCCCCTGCTCCACCCAACTTCCGGTTGATTGTCCCACCAATAAGAGCGGTCTGTGGCAAACCCCGAGAGCGATCCCTCTGGGGAGCTTGTGTCTGGCGTCGGTTCCTCCGCTGATGAGAACCCCTGGAACGTGCTGGCGGAGAGTGTGGGTGTGAAAAGCCAGTCGTCGAAAAAATCTGCTGGCATAGGTCTGTGAGGGAAGAGTGCATGGAACTCGTCTTTGAGGTATCGCTCCTCCAAGGCATAGTCCGGTACCCACCTGTTGGCGCTGGCCGGGGTACCTTCCTCGGCGAGGAGATATTCAACCCCCTCCTCCCCCCATCTCGAGTCCAAAATCTCCGTGACCTCGTTGAGTGGTGCCGCCCTCGGTGACCCCTCCCCTGTTGGTGATTTGCTGCGTGGGTCAGGCGCGGCCCTTGGGGTTTGAAACCTGTGGGGCTCCTTGTAGGGTGTGAGCACCGACCTGTGAAAGACCGGGTGCATTCTGGAACCCTCCGGGAGCGTCAACCGGAAAGCCACTGGATTGATCTGCGCCTCGACTTGGTAAGGCCCTAGCTGCTTGTGTCTGAGCTTCTTCTTAGCTAAAGTTCTTGCTGGCACTGCCTGGGCTGCTAACCATACCCAGTCCCCCACCTGGATGTCTTCCCCGACTCTCCTGTGCCTGTCTGCCTGCACTTTATAGGCGTGTTTTGCTAGTTCTAAGTTCCTTCGGAGTTGCTCGTGGACCTCCTGCAACTCCTCTGCCAAGTGCTCTGCCCCCTGTGGCTCCCCCTCCCCCTTCGTCTCTAACCCCGGGAAGGTTCTGGGATGCCGTCCATTGTTGGCGAAGAACGGCGTCACCCCTGTAGACGCGTGCTTCGTGTTGTTGTAGGCAAACTCGGCCAGCGGTAGGTAGTCCACCCAGGTCGAGGGTTGTTGGTTCGCGTAGCATCGCAGGTACTGCTGCATGATGGCGTTGACCCTCTCCGCTTGTCCGTTGGTCTGCGGGTGTCGTGCCAACGCTAAGTTGATCTTGACGTTCAGGATGCCCAGGAGCTTGTGCCAGAAACTGGAGACGAACTGGCGCCCCCGGTCGGATAGAATGGACCTCGGCAAACCGTGAACTCTGAACACGTGGTCTATGAACAGCTTGGCGGTTTGTTCCGCCGTGGCCACCTTCGCGCAAGGAATGAAGTGCTCCATCTTGGTGAACAGGTCTACGACCACGAGCACCGCTGTTTTGCCCCTCGAGCTGGGTAGATCTGTGACAAAGTCCAGGGCCACTCTCTCCCACGGTTCAAACGGCGTCTGAAGCGGTTCCAGCAGTCCCGCCGGCAGCCTGTGTACCGGCTTGGCCCTTTGGCATGTGTCACACCGAGCGACGTAATCCTCGACTTCACCCCTCATCTTGGGCCACCAAAAGTCTCTGGCTACTAATTCCGCTGTCTTGTCCTTGCCGAAGTGCCCAGCGCTGGGCGCGTCGTGTAACTGCTGCAGGACTTTCGCGCGGAGGTCGTCTCCCGGCACGTAGAGCGCCCCTCTGCGGAGGAGTAGTCCGTCGCGTATCTGGAACTCTGCATCCTGCGCCGTGCCTCTTTGCACCTCCTTCATCTTGGATTGTGCGAACGAATCCGTCTGCAGCGCGCAACGCACCGCGTCCAGGTCCACTGTGGCTGACGCACACGCCCACGCTTTCGGTGCGAAAATGTGCTTGGCCGCCACCGGTGCCGCTTCCTCGAGATACTGCGGCTTCCTAGATAGCGCATCCGCCATGACGTTGCTGTCCCCCGGGATGTATTCTATCCGGAAGTCGAAATCCGCAAAGAACTCCGCCCAGCGTATGTGCCTCTGGTTCAGGAACCGTGCCGTGCGCCAATACTCCAGGTTCTTATGATCCGTGCGGACCTGCACTGTGTGCTTGGCTCCGATGAGGAAGTGCCACCACGCCTTGAAGGCTGCATGAATGGCCAGCAACTCCCTGTCCCAGATGGTGTAGTTCTGTTCCGACTTGCTGAGTTTCCTGGAGTAGAATGCGCACGGCCTCCAATCCCCCTGCGGGTCTTGCTGCAACAGGACCGCCCCCACCGCTCTGTCCGAGGCGTCCGTTTCAACCCGCATTGGTCTGCTAGGGTTTACATGCAGCAGCTGTTCTTCGGACGCGAAGAGCTGCTTGAGTCTCCGAAAGGACTGCTCCGCCTGGTCCGTCCAGGTGAACTTCTTCTTCTTGGAGCTGAGGGTGTCCGTGATGGCCGCTGTTTCCATCGCGAACCCTTTGATGAACTTGCGATAGAAGTTGGCAAAGCCGACGAACTTCTGGACCTCCTTCCTATTGCGCGGGCTCTTCCAGTCCAACACCGAGCGGACTTTGGCGCTGTCCATGGCGAGTCCCTTGTCGGACAGCTTGTAGCCCAGGAAATCCACCTCCTTCATGTCGAACTGACACTTTTCCAGCTTGGCGTAAAGTCTGTGCTCCCGTAGTCTCTGCAGGACCTCCTTGACATCTCTCTCGTGAGCCTCCTGCGATTCCGAGAAGATCAGGATGTCGTCCAGAAAGCAGACGCACTTCTTGTAGAGGAGTCCCGCTAACACGTGGTGCATAAAAGCTTGGAAGCAGTGAGAGCCACTTTGGAGACCAAATGGCATAACTCGGTATTCATAGGTACCCAAAGGTGTAAACATGGCTGTCTTCCACTCATCGCCCTCCCTCATGCGTATAAGGTTGTACGCCCCTCGTAAATCCAACTTGGTGAAGATCCGTCCTTTCCTCACCGTCTCGAGGAGATCGTCGATCTTGGGCATGGGGAATGCTGTGGGCTTAGTTCTGGAATTTATGATTCTATAATCAACGATCAATCTCCGTTGGGGCGTGTCTTTTTTCTTCACGAAAAACACTGGACTGCCCCCCACTGCTTTGGATTCTCGGATGAATCCCCGCTTCAAATTGTGATCTATGAACTCCCTGAGTTCTTGCAGTTCGTCTTCCGACATGGAATACAGTTTTCCAGTGGGTAGTGTCGCCCCCGGGAGGAGGTCAATCTTGCAGTCGTAGGGCCTGTGGGGCGGTAGCTTGTCCGCTTCCTTCTCGCAGAAGACCTCCAAAAACGCCTTGTACTTGTTCGGTACTGCTTGCACCATGCCCAGGTGTAGCTGTGGTTCATCCTCTTGCCCCTCCTCTTCCTGGCTGGTCCGGATGTAGTGTTCCGTGCAGTAGGAGGAGCAGAAGGTCAATTGACGCTGGTACCATGCCAATGCCGGGCTGTGCCTATCCAGCCAACTCATGCCCAACACTATGGGTGTGTCCGACAGGTGGGTGACGTTGAAGCTTATGACTTCGCGGTGATTACCAATTTGCATCACCATAGGGGGTGTTTGTTGTGCCACCTGCCCTCCCAGCAGTTCCCTGCCATCGACCGTGACTACGTTCAGAGGCATTGTGGCTGGTAGGAGCGCTATGCGATGCTGGTTGATAAAGTCCACTCCTACAAAGTCTGCGTTACTGCCAGAGTCAATGGTAATAGGAACTTCCAGGGTGAGTCCATTTGGCAGTTAGAGCGATGCGGTGAGTTGCACCACTGGTTTGGGTGGGAGGGGATCTGTGGGCTGTAAAATCTCTGGGGACTGCTTCACTGACTTCCCTGGCTGGGCCCCAGCACCACTCCCTCCAACCAGGCTTCTTCGTTTCCCTGCAGCTGTTCCTCCTGTTGATCTGCTCCCCTTACTGTTGCTGAGGCTGCAGTGTGCTTCAGGATCCTCTGGGGACACTCTTTGGCCATGTGCTGCGCACTGTCGCAGATGTAGCACTTCCTGTTCCCTCTAGGAGTCTTCGCCTTGACTGCTCCTGGTGCTTGGGCTCTGGTTGCTGTCTGAGCCCTAGCACCGCCTATCTCCATTGGTTCTCCTCCCCTCCCCAATGGAGGCGTGGTTTCCGCGCGTCCCGTCTCTCTGGGTAGGAAAGGAGTTCCCCTGACTTGTGGGCGCCCTGAACCTCCCTCATTCCTGTTCCAAGGGCGTTCTTCCAGGCGCACTCCAATCGCAAGGGCTCTCTGTATCAACTGCGTGGTGGTGGTGGGTCTCTCCCCCCTTGCCAACTCGTCTTTCACAGCTCCATTCAGCCCTTCCCAGAACAGATCTCTCACGGCAGCGGAATTTTTCTCCCACCCAAGCACGTTTACCAATCCGAAAAAGTGGAAGTGATATTGTCTTACAGTGCTTTTGCCCTGTTTTAACCCATGCATTTCTCTCCTGGCGACATCCACATCTACCGTAGATTTAAAACAAGCGTCCATAGCTTTGAGAAATGCGTCTGAGTTATTGAGGGCGGGGTCATTTTCGCGCCATAAAGTGCGCAGCCACGATTTAGCTTCCCCATGCAGATGAGTTATTATGAAGCCCACTTTCTCCTCCTCATCTCTAAAGTCTTTCCGAAGCAATTTAAGCGCAAAGACTATGTCTGCTCTGAAGTTTGGATACTGCTGCAGGTTTCCGTCAAAATGGGCTACGATGCTGCCCCCCCTCTTCCCGAGGCCAACTCCCTCCGGTTTGGGTCCTGGCAGCCCCTCCTTGCCCAATTTTTCCCACCTTGCTCGCAGATCCTTGCAGACCGCTGCTGCTGCTTCCTCTCTCTTCCTGGAAAGCTCCACTTGTGCGTAAAGTGTCTGAACAGCTTGTTCCAGCTCTTGCACCTTCGCCTCTGTAGTCATTTTTCCCTCTCTTCGTGAGCTCGCAAAACACCAAGTTTTGCCCCCCGCTGCGCCAACTCGCGTTGCGAGGGTTAAATTACACAGATGGAGCTTACTGTCAGGGCTGCCTCAGGTCCCAGCTCACAGAGGACCAACGCCAGTCCGTTGTTATATTAAATAGTCTTTATTAAAGTTCAGTCTCTCATTTACACCCACGGCGCGCAGCTCTACGTCTTGAACCTAGACCGCCGAAGCTCCATCTGAATCTCCTCCCCCCAGGCACCAGTTCAAGACCCTAGCCTTGCTCCACCTCTTCCTCTGCTCCCTTTTCCTCTGGGTCCTCCTGTCCGTCGGGGCTTTCCCCTTTCTAGACTCTTCCGACGCTGACTCTCCCGAGTCCTCCCCCTCCCTCCGGCGAGCTTTAGGACCTGGTTCCCAATCCTGGTTTCCTGCTGTCCCGCTCGCCTGCACATTTGAACTTGGCGCGCGCGCCCAGCCTGCCACCTTCCTTCTGACCGTTATGCTGCTCCTGTCACTGCTCCCCTCTTCGGGAATGCTAGCTGGGCTTGACTCCTCCTCCCTGCTTGCTGGAGGAGTCATTGGCCCTGACCTATGGGACTCTTCCCCCCCACTACGCTCCGGTGGGGAAGCTGGTCCTGATTTCCAGCTACTGCTCTGGGAGTCTCCGCTGGCCCCCTGCTTCTGGTGTGTCCCCCCTGGGACCCCCCTTGCCCTGGCCATCGGCGCCCCCTTCTGGGAATCTTCTGATTCACTGGAGAGGCTCATGGAATCTCTCGGGTCACTGTCATTCTGCCCTCCGCTGCCCTCAGATTCCTCCCCTTCGCTCTCCATTTCCTCTCTCCCCTGCGCCTCTGCTCCTGAGCCCCTGACACCCCCAAACTTTTTATAATGGGAATTGGCCCTCCCGGAGAGAGCCCAGTCAGGGAGACCAGAGATCTCCTCTCCTCTACCCCAGTAGGAACCCAGGGAGGCATCGCTATCATACTTGGAAGAGCTACCTGTCTCTTCGTCCGTGTCATCATTCCTCGACTTGCTTTTCTTGCAAATGTGCTTCTTCTCATGTCTCTTGCCGGAAGGCTTATCCTCTGCCACTGTACGGGGCTCCTCCTCCAACTGCTGCTGCTCCTCCTCAGCCCCGGATGATGTGCCCGATTCCGGAAGCTGGACTCTGGGCTGCTTATTCTGCGAATGATTAGATGAACTAGAAGCGACAGGGTTATTAGCATGAGATGACTTAGATGCAGCCTTCCCACTCCGCCCCGTGGAGCGGATGCTGCGGAATGTGACTGGGACCTAGTCTGGACTGGCTCTGCCCTGCCTCGGGTGCTTGCACCCGCCCTTCTCAGTTGAGAGTCACTAAAGAGGGCGGCAGAGGTGCCGGGAAGGTCATCCCACTGTGAAGGAGGCGGGCTCTCTGGAACAACCTGTGAATAGGGTAGGCTATCCGCGATTGCGTCAGGAGATGGGGGTGGGCTGGGGTTCCGATCAGGAAAACGTTGCTCATAATCATCTATGAATGATCTAAAGTCATTGAGAAAATGTGAAATGGGCTTTTGGTTATTCATTCCACATTGCGCCTGAGATGGGTTACCAGTCGCATTGCGTGCTGCTTCTGCCGCACGCTTCCTCTTGGGAGCCATGAGCTGTGCTGTGCACTAATAAAAGTGTGGTTGCTATTTATTGGGTGGAGTTGTTATTTTTTATTATTATTATTATTATTATTATTATTATTATTATTATTATTATTATTAATTTTATTTATTTATTTTTAAAAATTTATTTATTTTTAATTATTTATTCATTTTTACTTTTTAATTTTTTATTTATTTATCTATTTATTATTAATTATTTTATTCTTACTGTTATTATTTATTAATACTGTTATTATTTATTTTATTATTCTACTTTATTAAATTTATTAATTAATTAATTTCTATTTATTTATTTATTTATTCACAGTTTTATTATTGTTGTTAATTATTATTATTAATATTTATTTAATTATATATTCAATTATTTATTAAATCAATTTATCATCAACTGTCTATATATCAACTGTCTATATCAGTGTTTCCCAACCTTGTGCCTCCAGCTGTTTTTGGACTATAATTCCCATCATCCCTTGCCACTGGTCTTGCTAGTCAGGGATGATGGGAGTTGTAGTTCAAAAACAGCTGGAGGCACAAGGTTGGGAAACACTGGTCTATATATCACATTAGAATCATAGAATCATAGAATCATAGAGTTGGAAGAGACCACAAGGGCCATCGAGTCCAACCCCCTGCCAAGCAGGAAACACCATCAGAGCACTCCTGACATATGGCTGTCAAGCCTCTGCTTAAAGACCTCCAAAGAAGGAGACTCCACCACACTCCTTGGCAGCAAAGTCCACTGTCGAACAGCTCTTACTGTCAGGAAGTTCTTCCTAATGTTTAGGTGGAATCTTCTTTCTTGTAGTTTGGATCCATTGCTCCGTGTCCGCTTCTCTGGAGCAGCAGAAAACAACCTTTCTCCCTCCTCTATGTGACATCCTTTTATATATTTGAACATGGCTATCATATCACCCCTTAACATCCTCTTCTCCAGGCTAAACATGCCCAGCTCCCTTAGCCGTTCCTCATAAGGCATCGTTTCCAGACCTTTGACCATTTTGGTTGCCCTCCTCTGGACACGTTCCAGTTTGTCAGTGTCCTTCTTGAACTGTGGTGCCCAGAACTGGATACAGTACTCCAGGTGAGGTCTGACCAGAGCAGAATACAGTGGCACTATTACTTCCCTTGATCTAGATGCTATACTCCTATTGATGCAGCCCAGAATTGCATTGGCTTTTTTAGCTGCCGCGTCAAACTGTTGGCTCATGTCAAGTTTGTGGTCAACCAAGACTCCTAGATCCTTTTCACATGTACTGCTCTCAAGCCAGGTGTCCCCCATCTTGTATTTGTGCCTCTCATTTTTTTTGCCCAAGTGCAATACTTTACATTTCTCCCTGTTAAAATTCATCTTGTTTGTTTTGGCCCAGTTCTCTAATCTGTCAAGGTCGTTTTGAAGTGTGATCCTGTCCTCTGGGGTGTTAGCCACCCCTCCCAGTTTGGTGTCATCTGCAAATTTGATCAGGATGCCCTTGAGTCCATCATCCAAGTCGTTGATAAAGATGTTGAATAAGACCGGGCCCAAGACAGAACCCTGTGGCACCCCACTAGTCACTCTTCTACAGGATGAAGAGGAACCATTGATGAGCACCCTTTGGGTTCGGTCAGTCAGCCAGTTACAAATCCACTGAGTGGTAGCATAGTCAAGTCCGCATTTTACCAGCTTCTTTACAAGAATATCATGGGGCACCTTGTCAAATGCCTTGCTGAAATCAAGGTAGGCTACATCCACTGCATTCCCTTCATCTACCAGGGTTGTAATTCTGTCAAAAAACGAGATCAGGTTAGTCTGACATGACTTATTTTTCAGAAATCCATGCTGACTATTGGTGATCACAGCATTCCTTTCTAGGTGCTCACAGACTGTTTGCTTAATGATCTGCTCCAGAATCTTCCCTGGTATTGATGTCAGACTGACTGGGCGATAATTATTTGGGTCCTCTCTTTTCCCCTTTTTGAAAATAGGGACAACATTTGCCCTCCTCCAGTCTGCTGGGACTTCGCCTGTTCTCCAGGAATTCTCAAAGATGACTGCCAGTGGTTCTGAGATCACATCTGCCAGTTCTTTTAATACTCTTGGATGCAGTTCATCTGGCCCTGGAGACTTGAATACATCTAGACTAGCCAAGTATTCTTGTACTATCTCCTTAGTTATTCTGGGCTGTGTTTCCTCTGCTGAATCATTTGCTCCAAATTCTTCAGGTCGGGCATTGTTTTCTTTATCGGAGAAGACTGAGGCAAAGAAGGCATTGAGGAGTTCAGCCCTTTCTGTGTCCCCTGTTTGCATTTCACCATCTTCTCCTCTGAGTGACCCCACTGTTTCTTTGTTCTTCCTTTTGCTACGAACATACCCATAAAAGCCTTTTTTGTTGCTTTTAACCTCTCTAGCAAGCCTGAGTTCATTCTGTGCTTTAGCTTTTCTGACTTTGTGTCTACACGTGCTGGCTATTTGTTTGAATTCCTCTTTGGTGGTTTCCCCCCTTTTCCATTTTTTGTACACATCCTTTTTTAATCTTAACTCAGTTAAAAGTTCTTTAGATAGCCACCCTGGCTTCTTTAGGCACCTTCCATGTTTCCGTCTCATTGGTATTGCCTGAAGTTGTGCTTTTACTATCTCCCTCTTAACAAACTCCCAGCCATCATGAACTCCCTTTCCTTTTAGTATTACTGTCCATGGGATCTCACCCAGCACGTCCCTAAGTTTTATGAAGTCGGCTTTCTTAAAGTCAAGAAATTGAGTCCTAGTATGCTTGGCTGCTCCTTTCCGCTGTATAGTAAACTTCAGAAGAGCATGATCACTCGCGCCTAATGATCCTTCCACTTCTACCCCACTAACCAGGTCATCAACATTGGTTAGGACCAGATCTAAAATGGCTGTTCCTCTTGTTGCTTCTCCCACTTTCTGGACAATGAAGTTGTCTGCAAGGCCAGTGAGGAATCTGTTTGACCTTGTGCTCTTGGCTGAGTTTGACATCCAACAAATATCCGGGTAATTGAAGTCCCCCATTACTACTATCTCCCTTCCTTTTGCATGCTTGGCCATCTGTTCCAGGAAGGCATCATCTATGTCCTCCGTTTGGCTTGGGGATCTATAGTAAACTCCCACAATGAGGTCTCTGTTATTCTTCTCTCCCTTAATTTTGACCCAAATGCTCTCACTTTGGCTTTGAGGTTCTAAATCTTGGATCTCTTCACAGGTATACACATCCCTGACATATAACGCCACTCCTCCTCCTTTCTTGTCTGGTCTGTTTCTCTGAAATAGATTGTATCCCTCCATTATTACATTCCAATCGTGGGACTTATCCCACCAGGTTTCAGTGATGCCTATTATGTCATATTTAGTTTGCTGTACCAAGAGCTCAAGCTCATCTTGTTTATTTCCCATGCTTTGCGCATTAGTGTACAGACATTGAAGTCCATTAATCATTCCCCCGTGTCTCTTATTTAAGGATTTTTTCCTCCCACCACTAGGTCTGTGTGCTGTTTGCTCCATTTGGTCTATGACATTTGGACGATCATCTTCATCAATTGATAGACTCCTACCTTCAGGAGCACTGTCTCCCTCCCCCACATTAATCAGTTTAAAGCCCTCCTGATGAGGTTTCTGAGATTTTTGGCAAAAACATTCCTCCCAACCGTTGTGAGGTGCAGCCCATCGCTTGCCAGAAGTCCATCTTTAAGAAACTGCAGTCCGTGATCTAAGAATCCAAACCGTTCCTGTTTACACCATTTGCGAAGCCAGTTGTTCACTTCCACTATTTTTCCCTCTCTCCCTGGGCCATGTCGTTCAACTGGGAGGACAGATGAGATGACAATTTGTGCATTTAATTGCTTCAATTTCCTGCCCAGAGCCTCGTAGTCTCTTTTGATCCTCTGGAGGCTATTGCTTGCAGTGTCATTGGTTCCCACATGAACCAAGAGGAAGGGGTATTTGTCAGTGGGTTTTATGATTCCTTGCAGTCGTTCAGTTACATCTTGGATCTTAGCCCCGGGGAGACAGCACACTTCCCGAGACATCTTGTCAGGCCCACAGATCACTGCTTCTGTTCCCCTCAGTAGGGAATCCCCTATCACCACTACACGCCTCCTCTTAGGTCTGGTCGGGGTTCTTCCGTGAGCTGTCCGTTCCAAGGTCGCCTGCACATTCCCTGAGGACTGACTTTGCTGCTCGTCTTCATATACCTGATCGACTGTAATGAGGGAGAGATCCTCAAATGGAGTCTGCTCTTCGTCATCCATGCTAGGGGAGAGGACCTCAAAGCGATTGTGTATTTCTAAACAATCAGAGCGAACCCTGGGCCTCCTACTTCTTTGAGTCACGTTTCTCCATATATCTGGCTCCTGTGTTGGTGAACTAGCCTCCTTCTCAGGGGAGTCCCCTGTCTCCTCCTTGGTGGAGACGGTGTGCTCTGTTGCTTCCAAGAAGAGCTCTAGCTCTCTAATTAAAGCGCCTTCCGAATAATAATATCTCAAATCAATTCAATAATTGTTATCAAATGCCAATATGCTATTAATAGTTATAAATTCACGTTTGGGTCAACGCCTGATGAAAAAGATATTAATTAGTATCAATTCAATCAATCAGTGTATTCATACCAATGAATAGTTATTACACCTGCCTCCTCCAGGGGGTTCTGTAAAGCACACTAAGACCCTCAGCAAAGGTGAGACAAAAGCCGATTAATAATGCATGCACTGAAGCTGCATTAAGAGGAACAGACCTCTTAAGGCTGGCACTTAAGCACAAAAGGCCACCAATATGTGAACTGCCTGGTACTTGAATTCACAATAAATCCTGACTGCCAAGCATTCAAACAGCGATTTAACAATGTTACTAGATTGTTGCCTGTTGGGGTTTTGAAATGAAGCTGCTATTGAGACGTGGCAGGGTAATTAGATGAGTATAAACCTTCCCTGCTGACCTCGGCAAACACAAAGACTCACAAGGTAACAGGAACTGCCAGTCGTTAAGGCAACAATGAAACCTGGCAAGCCCTTAACAAAAGGAAGATCTGGCGATCGTTAAGCTGAACAATGTATCCTGCCGGGCAGGCACAGATACTGTTCTCCTGACAAGATTGAGCTGCCGGCAAATCTAAATCATAAGCAGAGTAACACAAAGAGGGACCGTAAACCTGAAAGGGTATAACAAGCAGCAAATTTGAATTCACCCTAGTAATAAGCCAGACAAGCGCAATTTTCCTTTCGGATTTACTTGGCAATTATTTCAAAGACTGATTTATAATGAAATGAAGGAGTGAAGGAGCTGCGGGGGGGGGGGGGGCAGCCGGCGTTTCAAATGAAGGAGGAAGGGGGGTGGCTTTCAAGTGGAGGCAAAAGGGGCGTGCTTGTCAAGACCCCAAAATGTAAAGGTAAAGGTTAATAGCAGCAGGGTCGAACTAACAACAGCTATACGCGATTATAAATTTAAAACCCCAGCCAGGCAGCTTCCAACTGCAGCTCTTAAAACACAAAATGCCAACGATCTCATAGGTGTAGTGAATGAAGACTAGCGGCCCCACGTGCAGCCCCACACTGCCGTGCACACTCCCACAAAACTGTCTGCTCGCGGATTATGAACCCAGCGGTATCAGCAGAAAAAATCACTGCCCAGGGACTTATTAAATTGCCACTATCCTCCCTAGATTATCTGCCTTCTGTATTAGGCTTCTCCCGGGGCAGGCAGTTTCCTTGGGCAGGGAGAGTTTTTTTAAAAAGAAAAACCGCAGGGAAGCAGTCCAAGCAGAAATGGTAGGGGGGGTGTGGGTTAGACGACGTAAACGGAAAGATATAGGCAGCAGCCAGCATTGCACGGCTCCGTTAAAAGCTCTATAGGGGAGAAAGCAGGGAAAGCTAGCGTTTTTAATTCACACACACATAAGGAGCGGAAGGGCTTGCAAAGACCCCAACTTAAAATTTTTGTTAAAGAAGGCTAAGAATAAAGGCTCCTTCAAAAGGATTTTAGCTCAGGGAGAGCACACACGTGCGCGATTTAAACACAGCGGGAAAACACACACTCAGAAGACACACACACACTAGCAGACCTAAAGTCGCTAAGCTCTCAATTGCACTTAGATGAACAAGCAGTCAGGCAGCAGGAGGGGGGTGGGGAGAAGACACAGTAAGGCAGATTGCAAAAACTAAAGCACTTAGTGAACTGGATGCCTGGATTTAAAAAGGTAACACAATGAGCACCCGCAAGCCTCTAAATTTAAAAGGCAAAATAGGGGGGGGGGGGACGATAGCCCGGTTTAAAGGAGGAAGGTAACTGAAGCCGCACGTGAGTGATAAGGGAATCTGCGCACCAACAAATATTCTAGAGACAAACAGGAGAATGGGACAAAGAAGCTGGGTATAGCAAAGAGGAAAGAAGCAGGCACAGAAAGCCCTGAAGGAAAAGATATGGATAAAACCCAGACACCCTTCTCCAAATCTCGCAGTGAACTGCAGATGATTAAAGGGGTCCCCGATGATCGCTACTGTGCAGGAGCAGGACAACGACCTGGAACGTGTTGACTCGCGACGGGAAGGCGGAAAATGAGGCAGAATGGCTGGCGCAGCAGTAAGTTAAACTGCAAACCATGCCCCTCCAAGCCGCCCGATTGGGCGCTTACCTGTGGGCATGGTGCGCCAGCCAGGTGAGTGGGTGGCAGGGGGCTAACGCCCTCCTGCTTGAGGCGGGGATCGGATCCCGCCCACAACCCCTCCACTCTTGCAGGAGGAGAGTCTTATCCAAAACAATGGGATAAATTGGAAGGATCTCAAAAGAGAAGATAGACAGGGACTGGAAGGTGTTTAAAAGATACTTGCAAAACCATATCGAAAAATCAGAACTCCTATTAGAATAAACAAGTTCCGTTTCAAACACTGAAATACTAAATAAGATGGATAACAATGTGTAATAGAAAAAGAAGTATGAAATTAGGTTAAAGGTGTGTGAAAGAAAGTAATAGAAGTGGAAAGAAATGGCAATTGAGTAGATTGGAAGTCAAACACAAAGATGGGGTGAGGGGTGGTGGATGGTGATGGGAAAAGAAATTATCTGTGGGATTGAGTGTAGGTATGTTTGAACACTTAAGGATTGTATGAAATGTATGTTTGCATGCTTGTATATTTGTAATACATGTGTATTAATGCTGAATTATTTTAACAATAAAAACTTTTTTAAAAATAAGAATCCTAATTTAAAACATACAAAAGCTAAAATATTAAAAGAGATGAAAATTACTTCAACTTCCTAAGCTTCTAGGTATGGTTGCCTAAACAAGAATGCTTTTAGCAGGTGCCTGAAACGCGTCTAGCAAAGGCACGTGCTTTGTTGCAAGAGGCGGGGAGTTCCAAAGGGCAGGTGCTGCCTCACTAAACAATGCAGTACAGATATTATGCGGAACCTGTAGTAGTGCTTGAAACTGTTAGAATTCCAGCTCCATGATTGCAGTCATGGGATTGTTGTCTATGTTTTGACTCCACAGAGTGGGAAGTGACGGAGACAGGATGTTTGTGTCCCTGTGTTCCGTGAAGTGGGACTATTGTCCTTTGTTCTTTTTCTCTTTGCTGTCTGATGCTAGAGAGAGAGGGAGCCATGTTGCAGTGCTCCATGTGTGTTTTTATATGTAAATAAAGTCGATTAGCCAAAATGCTGAGTTGCTGAGGTCTGTCACGCATGATCCACAAACTCTGCGGATCCCTAAGTGTGCCGGTGTCGCTTGGCATCGGTCGCTGTGATGTTCGGGCTGAAGCAAGCTTATGAAGCTCCCAAACGATCGACCAGGAGGGAGGGAACATGCCAGTCGGGCACGTGTCTCTGCCAGGGTGCTACTCGAGTGTAGGCTGAACTCCTGACAGAAACTACGGAAGGGGAGGTTTTATTCATGGGGGTTTCACCATGCTCTGAAAAGGAAAACAATGATTTCAACAGCAGGCCTGCACAGCAGCAATCTACTCGCCTGCGAGTCTCATCATGATCAGTGGGACTTCTTCCCGAGCCGGCGGTGCATAAGATGGGCTGCACCCCTTGCACCCAACTTGTACCTAAAACTCTGCACAAGCCTGCACCAGAGAAGAGTGGAGTTGGAAGGGACCCCTGAGGGTCATCAAGCCAACCCGCTGGGGCAATGCAGGAATCTCAAGTAGACTATCCCTGACCGATGGCCCCCCGTCTTCTGTTTTTCCTCTCAGCCAGGACACACAAGAACGGAGACTGGAGGTGGGGGAAAAGATAAATTTTGAAGAGGGAAAGGCAATGGGGCAGATTTGTCAGGCGCACACAGGCACAGCTTGAAGACTTTACACAGAGAGGAACTCCACACGGGTTTCCCCTAATAGATACAAGGGAGACACAGATACACAAGCACACAGAAGTCAATAACCCAAGAGTGGCTTCTAATTGAGGGGTTGGCTGAGGACAGGGTTGGGCAGAAACATGTGGAGCTTTGCAGAGATGAGGCAGAAAGCATTTGTCAGAGGGAAACTCACTTTCCCTTTTTAGAAACCGGCCAAGATCCCTTCTGCATTTGCAGCGCTGCCCCCGAAGTGACCCTTTCAACCCACTTGATAGTCCAGCTGTAGGCGCTGGTCTTCCAGGCAGAATAAAAGGCACACCCACCGATCCCGCTTCCTTCCTCTCCCCTTCCTTTCCCCCTCCGTTCTTTGCTCACCTGCCTCCTTCCCGTCCTCTCCCCTGCCTGCCTCCTCCAGCTGTTAGCTATATGCAGCTTAGTAGCGCTGCAGAGCGCTGACCCTTCATGGATCACTGCCATGCCGTGGCGAAGGGGCTTGAATAACTCAGAGAAGCTTGGCCAGTATCCCTGCCAAGAAAACTCCATGGACAAAGGCAACAGGCATATAAAAGTTATGACGCTGGAAGATGAACCCCTCAGGTCGGAAGGCGTCCAACATGCTACTGAGGAAGAGCGGAGGACAAGTACAAGTAGATTCAGAGCTGATGAAGCGGCTGGGCCAAAGCCAAAAGGTCGCTCAGTTGCGGATATGCCTGGAAGCGAAAGGAAAGTCCAATGCTCTAAAGAAAAATATTGCATAGGAACCTGGAATGTAAGAACCATGAACCTGGGTAAGTTGGATGTGGTCAAAAATGAGATGGCAAGAATAAATATTGACATCCTGGGCATCAGTGAACTAAAATGGACGGGAATGGGCGAATTCAGTTCGGATGACCATCATATCTACTACTGTGGGCAAGAATCCCGTAAAAGAAATGGAGTGGCCCTCATAGTCAACAAAAGAGTGGCGAAAGCTGTACTGGGATGCAATCACAAAAATGATAGAATGATCTCGATACGAATCCAAGGCAGACCTTTTAACATCACAGTAATCCAATTTGACCAATTCTATGAAGACTTACAACACCTTATACAAATGACACCAAAGAAGCATGTTCTTCTCATTATAGGGGATTGGAATGCTAAAGTAGGGGATCAAGAGATAAAAGGAACAACTGGCAAGTTTGGCCTTGGAGATCAAAACGAAGCAGGGCAAAGGCTAATAGAGTTCTGTCAAGAGAACAAGCTGGTCATCACAAACACGCTTTTCCAACAACACAAGAGACGACTCTACACATGGACATCACCAGATGGGCAGCATCAAAATCAGATTGATTATATTCTCTGCAGCCAAAGATGGAGAAGCTCTATACAGTCAGCAAAAACAAGACCTGGAGCTGACTGTGGCTCAGATCATCAGCTTCTTATAGCAAAATTCAAGCTTAAACTGAAGAAAGTAGGAAAAACCACTGGGCTGGTAAGATACAATCTAAACCAAATCTCTTATGAATCACAGTGGAAGTGAGGAACAGGTTTAAGGATTTAGATTTGGTGGACAGAGTGCCTGAAGAACTATGGATGGAGGCTCGTAACATTATACAGGAGGCAGCAACGAAAACCATCCCAATGAAAAGGAAATGCAAGAAAGCAAAGTGGCTGTCCAACAAGGCCTTACAAATAGTGGGGGAGAGAAGGCAAGCAAAATGCGAGGGAGATAGTGAAAGATACAGGAAACTGAATGCAGATTTCCAAAAAATAGCAAGGAGAGACAAGAAGGCCTTCTTAAACGAGCAATGCAAAGAAATATAGGAAAACAATAGAATGGGAAGAACCAGAGATCTGTTCAAGAAAATTGGAGATATGAAAGGAACATTTCGTACAAAGATTACCATAATAAAAGACAAAAGTGGAAAGGACCTAACAGAAGCAGAAGACATCAAGAAGAGGTGGCGAGAATACACAGAGGAATTATACCAGAAAGATATGGATGTCTCATACACCCCCGGTAGTGTGGTTGCTGACCTTGAGCCAGACATTCTGGAGAGTGAAGTCAAATGGGCCTTAGAAAGCACTGCTAATAACAAGGCCAGTGGAAGTGATGGTATTCCAGCTGAACTATTTAAAATTTTAAAAGATGATGCTGTTAAGGTGCTACACTCAATATGCCAGCAAATTTGGAAAACTCAGCAGTGGCCAGAGGATTGGAGAAGATCAGTCTACATCCCAATCCCAAAGAAGGGCAGTGCCAAAGAATGCTCCAACTACTGCACAATTGCACTCATTTCACACACTAGCAAGGTTATGCTTAAAATTCTACAAAGCAGGCTTAAGCAGTATGTGGACCGAGAACTCCCAGAAGTGCAAGCTGGATTTAGAAGAGGCAGAGGAACCAGAGACCAAATTGCAAACATGTGCTGGATTATGGAGAAAGCCAGAGAGTTCCAGAAAGACATCTACTTCTGCTTCATTGACTATGCAAAAGCCTCTGACTGTGTCGACCACAGCAAACTATGACAAATTCTTAAAGAAATGGGAGTGCCTGATCACCTCATCTGTCTCCTGAGAAATCTCTATGTGGGACAAGAAGCTACAGTTAGAACTGGATATGGAACAACTGACTGGTTCAAAATTGGGAAAGGAGTACCGCAAGGCTGTATATTGTCTCCCTGCTTATTTAACTTATATGCAGAATTCATCATGCGAAAGGCTGGGCTGGATGAATCCCAAGCTCGCCGGAAGAAATATCAGCAACCTCAGATATGCAGATGACACAACCTTGATAGCAGGAAGTGAGGAGGAATTAAAGAACCTTTTAATGAGGATGAAAGAGGAGAGCGCAAAATATGGTCTGAAGCTCAACATCAAAAAAACGAAGATCATGGCCACAGGGCCCATCACCTCCTGGCAAACAGAACGGGAAGAAATGGAGGCAGTGAGAGATTTTACTTTCTTGGGCTCCATAATCACTGCAGATGGTGACAGCAGTCATGAAATTAAAAGACGCCTGCTCCTTGGGAGAAAGTCGATGGCAAACCTAGACAGCATCTTAAAAAGCAGAAACATCACCTTACCAACAAAGGTCCCTATAGTTAAAGCCATGGTTTTCCTGGTAGTGATGTATGGAAGTGAGAGCTGGACTATAAAGAAGGCTGATCACCGAAGAATGGATGCTTTTGAATTCTGGTGCTGGAGGAGACTCTTGAGAGTCCCATGGACTGCAAGAAGATCAAACCTATCCATTCTTAAGGAAATCAGCCCTGAGTGCTCACTGGAAGGACAGATCGTGAAGCTGAGGCTCCAATACTTTGGCCACCTCATGAGAAGAGAAGACTCCCTGGAAAAGACCCTGGTGTTGGGAAAGATGCAGGGCACAAGGAGAAGGGGACGACAGAGGACAAGATGGTTGGACGGTGTTCTCGAAGCTACAAACATGAGTCTGACCGAACTGTGGGAGGCAGTGGAAGACAGGAGTGCCTGGCGTGCTCTGGTCCATGGGGTCATGAAGAGTCGGACACGACTAAATGACTAAACAACAACAGAGCTGCAGAGAGCTTGCTGGGGAGACCATGTATTAAAAAGGGACTCAAAAATAACTTAAACAAGGTTTTAATAACAAAAACAAAAACTCCTTATACACTAAATACATCAAAAACAAACCAGACCCAACCACCAACCCATCCCCCAGGGTAAAGGGAGAGCTAGGTGCTGCTCCTTATATACTGTACCCAATTGCTGACACAGCTTGATTAACACAACTCAGCAGCACCTGCTGTGTTTCACAGCTGTAAGACTGGGTCTCGTTATTTGCCCTGGCCCTTAAAGACATACACAACTTGTGAAGCAATAATGAACCTTCACATTTTTAAGTGACCATTCAACACCAGCCGGGAGCGCGGGGCAACGGCACGCTGCCCACCCACGACTCCCAGCTTCCCAAGCCTACAATGAATGCCCCCCCCCCCGGATGACACCCAGTGTGGACCTCCCCCATCTTGCTCCGCCACTGCTCTGGAAGAAGCTGTTCTGCTGAGAGCTGGACATCTCTGAAGACTCGGCTGGGGTTCTGTAATCTCTGGTGATACATTCCACTGGTTGAGGTGTGGTGAACTGCAGACTGACTCCCACAAGTCACCAACTGAGAGTTCCATGGTCCAGATGCCACTGCACCCATAGGTACTGAAAAGTGTTGAATGGTCTCTTTAAATTTGAAGGTTCATTATTGTTCCACAAGATCTGTATGTCTTTAAGGGCCAGAGCAAATAATGTGACCCAGTTTTACAGCTGTGAAGGAGTATAGCAGGTGCTGTTAAGTTGTGTTAATTAAGCTGTGTCAGCAATTGGGTATAGTATATAAAGAGCAGCACCTAGCGCTCTCCTTACCCTGGGGGATGGGTTGGTGGTTGGGTCATGCTTGTTGTTATTTTTAGTGTAAAAGGAGTTTTTGTTTTTGTTATTAAAGCCTTGTTAAAGTTATTTTTGAGTTCCTTGTAATGCGTGGTCTCCCCAACAAGCTTTCTGCAGCGCAACTAAATGGCAAATAGCCAACAAAAAGTAACAACTTTAAGGGCTTTGAAAGGAAATAAGACAAATTCAATGTTGATATTTATATGCTGTCCATCGGACTGGGTTGCCCCAGCCATTCTGGGCGCTCCATTTGTGGCTGGAATCTCCTTCATTTCTGACCGCAAGTACCTGTGGGCTCTGCCCGACGAGCTGGGCTGTTGAGTAGCCTCACACCCCGGAATTTTCCTCATCAATGCCAACTCAATCATAGAGGCAGAATAGGAAGCCAGCCCTCCAGGACTTGCTCCTCTGCTGTAAACATAGTTAAAGTTGAGCTGCAGCTAGTAAGACCAAGCACTGGGCGCCTCTCACAGAATCAAACGCTAAAATTGGGTCGAGTGCTTCTCTCCAGAATCTCTTTCCAGGAATATGGCTTCACATGCTTCCTTCTAATAGCAAATTCATCTGGAAAGACCTGATAGATGGTGGCCAAACACATGGAAAGCACATTTGCTGGTGGGCAATAAGAGTGTGCTGCTCCACAAACCTTAAAAAGCACCCTCTCCAATGGCATGGCACTTGGATGACCCTGTGGTTCTACCCCTGGGGCTGAGGGTGATGAAAAAATTACTGAGACAGCTAAAGTGCTGGTGGTGAAAAACCCATTTCAATGAGACCAAACATGGGTTAGAGCTCAACGTCGAGCCTACCAAGTGGCGATAGCGACGGTGAGGAGGACCATTGTTGCTGGATCTGTTGGTGAAAACAGTACCAGGAGACTCTTTCAGGTGGTTCATAGTCTAACAGAACCACCTTTGCCATCAGGGTCTGAGATAGAGTCCAAGATCTCCTGTAATGACTCCTGTCATGAGGTTTTTTGCAGATAAAACTGCTCAGGTTTGGAAAGAGGTAGACTCCACCCAAGGTAGGAGGGTGCCAGAGCTCTGCCTAGTCAGAGACATAGTATGGCTTGCCAGTTCCCGGGGCCACGTGGAGGAGGGGGTAGGAGGGAGGGAAACAGATGGAGTATGTATGCGCTTTCGACTGACTAATGGCATCCACATCACCCAGGGGATCACAGCCACAGAGATAAGAAAAGAAGAGCCATCCCATTGTCTGGAGAGGTCACTTACCTGTTCGCATGGACAAGCCGTTGTCATCGGACCCAAGTGATGGAAACGTGCAGTTGTATTGAGGCAGCACCAGGTGCTGAAATTGTGCACCTCTAACAATTTTGTGCCTGGGGCAACTGCCCCTGTGCCCCCGCAGCCCACTACACCACTGGGTCTAGTCAAGTTGGATGGGATCCATTACAACCTGTTGTCTCTGAGGATGTGGACAGACTTGAACGAGTGAAACCTACCACCTGTCTCCTTGATCCTCGCCCATCCTAGCTATAAAAGGGAATCAGACATGGCTGAGAAATAGGCTCAGTGGGCTAGTGAATGCTTCCCTCTGTGACATTGCTAACACAAGAGATGAATCTCAAGATCAGCTTCCCCTCTGGCCCCCCACCGATCCAGAAGACATCCATGACTTGATTGTTAAACTCAAAACAGGGAAAGCACCTGGGCCAGACCTGATCCCGGCAGAAGCTATAAAATACCACGCGGACTGGTGGGCCAAAGTTCTGGCGACCATCTTCGATGCCGTTAACAACTCTGGAATGATCCCGGAAGTATGGAAGGACGCTGTTATCGTTCCAATCCACAAAAAGGGCTCACCAGATGACCCAGGGAATTACAGAAATATCAGTCTGCTCTCAATAGTAGGGAAACTGTATGCCCGCTTCCTGTTGAACAGACTTAACCAATGGGCCGAAGAGAAAAAATTAATTGGGCCCGAACAAGCTGGATTCCGCCCAAAGCAGTCAACAATTAATCATATTCTAATTTTACAGCATCTTGCCTGGAAATATTCCACCCCAAAGGGTGGCCAACTCTGTGTGGCATTCATTGACCTAAAGGCAGCATTCGATAGTATCCCCAGGAGCATCCTCTGGGAAAAACTCACCCGCTGGGGCATCGACAGAAGGCTTCTCTGGCTAATAATCAAACTCCATGAGAACTCAGCGGCTAGAGTGAGACTCACCCCGGAGGGTGATCTCACCAATTCAATTCCCATTAACAGAGGTGTCCGACAGGGTTGTATATTGGCTCCATTCCTGTTCAACTTGTTCATAAGCGATATGAGGACTCCCCTAATAGAGGCTCAAGAAAGGATTCATGCACCCCGCCTAGCACTTTATCGCTGCCCCTTGCTACTATATGCGGATGACGCAGTCATCCTTTCTTTTTCTAGAGTAGGTCTCAGGAGGGCCTTAAAATTTTTTGGATCATACTGTAACACAAATTCCCTTACAATTAATTATGGAAAATCCAAGATCCTAATTTTCTCAAAGAGCCGGAAACTCCATAATTGGAGAATTGATGGGAGAGTCATCGAACAAGTCTATAGATTCCAATACTTGGGAGTTTGGTTACAACATAACCTTAGATGGAAGGCCCATGTAGCCTATGTTACAAATAGAGCCAAAGCTATCTCCTTGGCGATCTTGCGATTCTTCTTCACCGATGGGGCCCTTCATATCCCATCGGCGTTGAAAGTCTTCAAGGCCAAGGTGATCCCGACAATTGCCTATGCCATCTCAATTTGGGGGACTTTTGTCAATCTATCTCACCTAGAGGTTATTCAAAATCAGTTTTTGAGAGGGATATTGAAACTGCCCAACTGTGTAAGTAATACAGCGCTACGCATGGAACTTAATACTGTATCCCTGGAAAACGCTCTGTGGAAGCACATACTTTGTCACTGGTTATCTCTATGGCACAATCTCCCAAACTTGTACTTGATACAATGTATGTGGAGAGATGATTTCCAGAGCCCATGGGTAAAAAATTTACAGCTGAAAATTACGGCAATGGGAATCTCCCCATCCAAATTACTAGAGCAGGACATAGTTCCAGCTAAAAGAACAGTAACCTGTAAACTAGAGGAGATGGACTTGCAGCAGAAAATGGTCTTGGGCAATGGTACCTGCTCACCTCTAAACCTTGGTTTATTACCCCTCTTAAGGCTCCCAAACTATTTGAATTCCTTAACTTCTTCGGCTCATAGATATGCCTTTGTAAAGGCAAGATTCAACACCTTCCCATCGAACGTGCTGAGAAATAGATTCTCCAATGGACAGATATCACTCTTATGTGATTGTAATTGTGGGGCACCGGAATCGTTGCATCACATAATTTTTGATTGTGCTTTTCACTCATCGGCCAGGAGCAAGTTCCTTGCTTAATATCTAAAGGGAATTGCCGATGATACAAATGAAGCCAAACTGAGATATCTATTAAATGATGATGACCCCCTAAGATCACTCACGGTTGCCAGATTCTTGATCAGCGTCCTATCCCTAAAGAAGAGAAACGGACTCCTGTGCGGCTCGGAAAATCCCTTTAAACCATGATCTATGTTTTAGGATGTAACTAGGTGATATCACCACTGATGTCTTCTATTAATTTATGAGCAGAGGGTGATGTTTATGTTACAAATTTATTGTAATGTATGATGTTGGTCTTTTGTTTTTGTTCTGCTTTGGTTCTTGTCTGTTTTTTGTAAGTTTTGACGGTTTTAAATTTGGAGGTTCAAGTACATTATGTTGGTATGGGAAACTGTCGTGTGACGGGCCAATGGCCGTAATAAAGATCAATCCAATCCAAATCCTTCCCTCTGTGAGGGAGTCTTCTCGGACCCCCTTTAAGAAGTGAATGCTAAACTGCTTATTAAAAAGACATATTTGGACCTGGCCATTATGTCCAATTATTGTCCAGTCTCAAACTTTCCATTCCTGGGCAAGGTGATTGAGCGGGTGGTTACTGAACAACTCCAGGCATGTCTGGAGGATAATACAAAATATAGATGTCTTGGCAAAATCTCGGGATATACTATAAATAGGTCCAAATCGGAGTTGATGTTATTAGGAAATACCTATTTTTGTTCAACTGTTTAAACAATACCAGGGCTGTATTTTAGCCCCGGCCTTATTCAACTTATATATAAATGACATGGTCAAATACCTAACATCCCTGGAGTTTCATGCCCCCAAACTGGCCGAAAAATCAATTTCAGCGCTCCTCTATGCGGACGACGCGGTTCTCTTATCACGAACTAAAGTAGGCCTCAAAAGGCTACTAAGAGAATTCTCAGCCTACTGCAGGAGAGATCAACTGGTGGTTAATCACCAAAAAACCAAAGTCATGGTCTTCGCTAGGAGACACAGACATCACAGATGGGAGATGGACAATCAGCCAATAGAACAGGTCAAAATTTTCAAATACCTCGGAGTAGTTTTCCAGTCAACAGGGGCCTGGGAGGCCCATCATAAATATGCTAGGGAAAAAGCATCTCAAAGCGCCAAAATACTGTCTCGCTTTTACTTTACGAAGGGGGGCAGACATATTCCAGCAGCTCTGGAGGTCTTTCAAGCAAAACCCTTGGCGCAATTACTCTACGGGGCCCAAATCTGGACGGGAAATCATTGCCGCACACTTGAAACGGTCCAGTCTAAATTCTTAAGACAGATTCTAGCCGTTCCACCATGCGCACCAAATGCGGCCCTACGGCTGGAGACTGGCCTCCTCTCCGTCGAAACCCGAACCTGGTTAAGAACATTCAACTATTGGCTTCACTTAAATTTAAACCCATCCGGACTACTACCTCTAGTAGCATGAGATGCTCATAGAAGTAGGTGGTCCAAAGTAGTGCATCAAAAACTACTTACATGTGGCCTCCAAGAACTGCATCTACTGAAAATGGGTTTCCCCAAGGCAAAAACCATTATTGACCAGCGCATGAAGGATATTAAGCAGCAGAATAATCTGGCCTATATTAAGAAATTAGTGCTTGGTACGCTTATCTGCCCCCCTCCCACTTTGATTTTCGGGCACCTTATTTGTCTACCTTAACCATTCCAAAACTCAGGTGGGCCTTTACATTGGCCAGACTAAATATGTTACCCTCAGCTGTTCTTGAAGGTAGATATCAAAAAAATTCATTCGAGAACCGGCTCTGCCCCTGTGGAGCTGGCTACGTGGAGACTGTGTCACACGTTCTCTTGTCTTGCTCCCTATATAAAGATCTCAGGGACGAGACCATCACACCGCTCCTATCTGCCATCCCGGGCCGCTCTTGTGAAGTCAAATTGTTCTCACTCCTAGCCGACCAGAACAGCTCGACAACAGAGAAGGTTGCCAAATTTATTGAGAGAGCAATGAGACTGAGAGCTGCTATCTGAATGACATCAGTGTCGTCACCCGGATTCCTCGCCTAGGATCTTATTATTATTATCATTATGCTTTATTATTATTATTTTATTACCTCTGCCAAGTTTTAAGTACTGAGATTATTAATTTATCTGCATCTGGTTATTATTATCTTTCTCCCTGTCCTGACCATCCCTCCGAGGTTATATTTATATTTATAATCTTTCAATTTGGCTGGTCTATTTACTTAACCGACCTGGAGCAATCTACCAGAGAAAAGGCCGCCGCCCATGGGACAGAGGGTCATTGATGAATGATAATCCAACTTCTACCTAGGGTTTTAATAGGTCATAAGATTTTATGTTTGTTTGAGGATCCAGATCAACCCACAGAACAAAGGAGAATTTCAGGGGATCTCACCGGAGCGAGCCTTTGCTGACTTCCTCTTTGCCAGCACTATCCTGCATCTTGTAGTCATCAACTTTGTGGGCTGATACAGAAGACTTGGAGGTCCTGGATTTGTCTTGGTTGCTGAAAACCCATCATTCCACTGAACAGGCATCACACCACACATCACTGACTCTGAATAAGTTCCGTGGTGGCAGTAGGGATGGGAATGTTCCCTGAAACATATGGCCATCACATTCACTTTCTATGTTTTTCAATAAACAATACCAATTTCATACTTGTACAGAAAATGTTAATTATCTAGGCACATTACTACCATGAGATTTATCAGCAAAGTATTCCCCTCAGCTCTTCCTCCTGACTAGGCTGCTTCTGTGGGAGAAGAGAGCTGTCACGTGCCTTGCCCCCTCAGGCAGCAAAATGTCTTAGGCTGGCCTTGGGCATAAGTACTTGCCAAGTTGCAACGTTTTGTTTCAGACCCCACTTGCATAAATTAAAAAAAGGAAAAGAAGGGAATGCTTTTTTAAAATAAGGATGTGCCCAGAACTCCTTTCTCTGATCAGTGAGTAAGCCCAAACAGCTCCCACACATCTGGCCTTAGGAATTCCAGAGAGGATGTGTGATCCCAAGCTATTGTTTGACATGCCATATTTTTCATTTCAGAATTGGAGCGCTCTTGCAGAGACTGTCCCTTTGTTCAGAATGTCACAGGCCCAGAGTGAAAAACTGACACTCCTAATTTCAAGCTCAGGCCCTCCAGGTGTTTCTGGACTCCAGATCCTATAATCCCAGACCATTGGTCATGATGGTGATGGGCATTGGAGACCAGCAAAATCTGGAGGGACACAGATCCCCCACCTCAGCTGTAGAAAAATAAGCTTTACTATCTTAAGGCAGGCTTTGAAATGTGGATCCAGCAACTTCTGAGTTAAGGGGCAGACCAGCGATAGCTAATCCCATTTCAGGCTGAGGGCCACACTGATTTATGGTCAACATTTCAAAGTAAGTGCCACTGAAGTGTAAAAGTGGGTGCAGGCATATATATTTTTAAGGACCACATTGTTTGGGGCTTGGTGGAGTCACGAAAAGCTTTGGACCTCACAGAATAACAGCAAGGGCTCCTCAGGAGAGGTCAGTTATAACAGTATTATTTCCCCCATATGTGGGGTGGAGTGGGGGGGGCAGGGCTTATAAAGTGAAGTTGATCCTCCACTGTGGGTTACTTTTGTTCAAAGCAAGATTCCTCTGGAGGGAGAGGATGTTGCAAAGTAAGTCAGAGGCAAAGCAGCCCAAAGCCAGGTTCTGTGTTTGCACACATGATTTGCAGTGAGCCAAGGGCTGAATTGCTGCTGTTGTTTTGGGGGGACCACTAGGGGCGCATCAGAAGATGGCTGACAATAACATCTCTCCGACCCACACGAGGTAAGAAGAAGAAGAAGAAGAAGAAGAGTTTGGATTTGATATCCCGCCTTTCACTCCCTTTAAGGAGTCTCAAAGCGGCTAACATTCTCCTCTCCCTTCCTCCCCCACAACAAACACTTTGTGAGGTGAGTGGGGCTGAGAGACTTCAAAGAAGTGTGACTGGCCCAAGGTCACCCAGCAGCTGCAGGTGGAGGAGCGGAGACGCGAACCCGGTTCCCCAGATTACAAGTCTACCGCTCTTAACCACTACACCACACTGGCTCAATTGGAGGCTGTGATGGGAGTAAATAGCCTCCCTACCCCCCCCCCCCGGATTATGGTGGGGGACTGTCCTTGCCTGCTGTGCCCTATACCACCCCCAAATTTGTGGGGGTGGGGGCACTAGGCACAATGCCCTCCTGTGGGATTTCGGCACTCCTGGACACCGTCTCTGATCCGCGCCACTAGCTGCAAGAACTTCAAAAGAAATAATTTGGATGAAGCTAATGCACATATTTCAAGGAAGAAGGGGGAGTAAAGACTGCGAACAGAAGAGATCTCTGATAAAACAAGACGAGTCGGAGGAAAAAGTATAGATCATGAGAAGATACGCCAAGACTCGGTATGGCAAAGGGACTGATGGGGGAGGGGGGGAAACCTTCCTTTCTTTCCTTTATGTGATTAAACAAGAATCCCACCCACCCACAAGTCAGAAATGTCGTTTTAAGGACTTAAGCTGTGGATTTAAGGCTGTGTGGAGATAAACTTTTGAACCAGAGCATGTTTTAAGAAGAGCGTGGAATGTATAAGGGCTTTGGAATGACGCAGTTAAAAATAACGTCACCATATTGGGAAGTTCTGTCGGATGACTTAAGTCTGAGAGGAGAAATAGAGAAATAGAGCTGTTTTTATATTGTGGATGAAACTCCTCAGTGGGACTTAAGAACGACAGTTCTGTAATTAATGATGGAAAGAGCGCTGTTATCTATGAAGGCGATGATATATGGAAACCATCTCGATTTGAGGACTGGAAGAACGGAAAAATTCACACAGGATTATTATTGGTGTTTATCGGCTTAAGGAGACTATCAGAAGAGATCATAAAGAAAAAAGAGAAAATATATGAACAAGATGTGATGTGGAAACAGCAAGATAAGTCTGGATAGAATTATGAACTTTGTTTGGATTGATTTGGACATTAACACAGTAGCAAGAAGACGATCAGAATCCCCCTTCGGATCTTGAAATATGGGTTCCCTCAACAAAATTTAAAATTCGGCTTTGTAATTCGGAATTTATGTGATGTGGTTTGATTTGATGTGATTGGCCGGTTAATAAAAATTATTTTAAAAAAAGAAAAAAAGAAAAAGAATTGTTGCTGTTGTTTCATAGCCCAGAACAGCAGGTGTAGGCAAAAGCTCGAAAGGTCGAAAGTTAGACAACCAGGTCTTCGTCAAGGCATCCGCTGACCAGCAGGCCATAGAGAAGAGGAACGTCAGCATTTCAACTCTGAGCCAAAAGTTTGGCTTTTGCTATTTTTTGACACCCTTGGTCATGGGCCAAGTGTGATTCTCGAACTCTGAATGCTGACTTTGCCAAATCCATACAGGCCCTTTTCATCTCTCATGCTCAGCAAGTAGCAGCCAGAGCTCAGGAGAGGATTTTTCATTTGCTCCTTTTCCATGGGGTGGGGAAAACTCAACACTTTTAATCTTGTCTTATTTTTATGCAAATTGGGTGGTCCAAAAGAAGGAGACTTATATCTGCACCCTCTCTTTAGCACAGATGGCCTGCAGGAGAATTTCCTGTCCTTAAAAGTAAAACTGAACTTTTTGGCAGTGCAACTGCAGGGAAGGCATTGTCTGCCACGTTTGCAGTTGAAGGCAGAGCTTGGGGGGGGGGGTTGGGGGGCAGGAATGTTCAGCAGAGGGCAACCAAAATTATCAAGGGGCTGGAGCAACTCCCAGATGAGAAGCTAAAACATTTGGGGCTTTCTAGTTTAGGAGGGAAATGAGTAAGGGAGGACACGGTCAGGGGTACACACATAGTGTAGAGAAAGTGGAATGCGATAAGTTTTTCATCCCTCCAGAGGTGTGTGGGGTCGCCACTGCCATGCCCCTTTCCCCAGCTCAGGCTGGCAGGGGCCATGACGGGCAGAGCAGCCCAATCCTGAGCCACCTGAGTCCGAGACCCCAACAACTCCCCCTCAACCTGGACATTTCCTTTAAAATTTAAAAAATCGCCCAGATAGGCATGTTGGTCCCCAAAAAGAGGACATGTCCGGGTTTCCCCAGACATATGGCAACCCTAAATTGTGGTGGAAGATGACCCTGAAAATACTGGCAAAGCCTTGTATGGTACGGCATGGAAAGGGGAACTAGAATAAAGGACTGAAGGGGCTGCATTACTGAGGTTGTTAGAGCAAGTTTCCTTGGAATGAGGCTCAGCGGAGACCGTGGTGTCTTTATGATACAGTGGTGCCCCGCAAGACGAAATTAATTCGTTCCGCAAGTTTTGTCGTCTAGCGAATTTTTCGTCTTGCGAATCACGAAATCCCATAGGAATGCATTGAAAATCAATTAATGCGTTCCTATGGCCAAAAAAAGTCCAAACAAAGCCAAATTTGGTACAACAACAGTTTATTAACTGCTCTTTAAAGTCACACATACTGTAAAGAGCAGTTCAAAAATTGAAGGGAAAATAAATTAACTTTATAAACATGACAGAAAAACATTTAAAAATCAACAAAGTGCACAGTACATACATTTTCTAAGACTCTGGGGGACCACTCGAAGAAGGCTCCTCTTCCACTCTTTGCTTCTTGGTCAAGAACCTGTCCATAGTCTGCTGCTTCATCCGCCTTTTCAGCAGCTCCCTGAAAGGCGACATGACCCTCGTATCAAAAAAGTTCCCAACGTCATGTGCCACGTGCTTCTCAGGGTGGTGTTGCTCTGCAAAAGTCTGCACCTCCTTCCACTTCAGGCAAATGTCCCTCAGTTTTTCGGAGGACAGCCGTTCCTCAGTTGCTTCCTCCTCTTCCAGTGAGGCCTGCTCCTGCGCAGCCTCTGCCTGCAGTTCGACCAGCTCCACGGTGGTCAGCTCGTCGTCGTGCTCCTCCACCAGCTCGCAGACGTCCTCCTCCGTGACCTCCAGGCCCATGGTCCTCCCCAAGGCAACAATGTCCTGCACCACTGTTGACTCTGGTGCATCAGAGTCACTTGGTGCCACACAGTCCGGCCACAGGCTGCGCCAAGCGCAATTCAAATTTCTCTGGCTGATCCCGTTCCAGGCCGTGGTGATCATCTTCAAGCAGGTGACGATGTCGAAGTGGTCCTTCCAGAATTCCCGCAGGGTGATGGTGGTGCAGTCAGTCACCTCGAAGCATCGCCTGAAAAGCTCCTTGGTGTAGAGTTTTTTGAAATTGGCGATGACCTGCTGATCCATCGGCTGCAGCAGTGGTGTGGTGTTAGGCGGCAGGAACATGATGTTGATGAAGCTGAACTCCTCCAACAAGTCCACCTCAAGGCCTTTAGGATGGGCAGGAGCATTGTCCATCAGAAGCAAAGCCTTCAGCGGCAGGTCGTTGTCCAGCAGGTACTGCTTGACAGCAGGGCCAAAAGCAAGATTGACCCAGTCCACAAACAGCACACGTGTGACCCAAGCCTTGCTGTTGGATCGCCACATGACACTCAGCCGCTCCTTGTCGATCTTGTGTCTCTTGAAGGCCCGTGGGTTCTCCGAGTGGTACACCAGCAGGGGCTTGATCTTCAGGTCGCCGCTTGCGTTGGCACAGAAGAGCAGGGTCAGACGGTCCTTCATGGGCTTGTGGCCAGGCAACTTGGACTCCTCCTGCGTGATGAAAGTCCTTTTGGGCATCCTCTTCCAAAACAGCCCGGTCTCGTCGCAGTTGAAGACCTGCTGTGGAACGTAGCCCTCCGTCTTCACAACCTCCAGGAACTCCGCTGCAAAGTCTTCAGCCGCAGGAACATCAGAACTGGCAGCCTCTCCATGCCTGACCACGCTGTGGATGCCGGATCTTGTCTTGAACCGTTCAAACCAACCTCTGCTAGCCTTGAAGACTTCTGGCTCGGCTGAGGTTCCTGGCTGTTCCCGGATGAGGTCAGCGTGCAAGGCCTTGGCCTTCTCACAAATGACAGCCTCAGACACTGTGTCCCCTGCACGCTGCTTCTCTTCTATCCAGATGAGCAGCAACTTCTCTCTTTTTTTTTTTTAAATCATATTTATTGAAATTTCCAAAATACAGAAAGTAAAAGTAAAACAAAAATAAAATACATTTGAAACCTTACTGTCATTACCCACTTTCTGGGACTCCCCCCTCCCCCATCCCTACCATATTCCCCTTTCATAACGTTGGTTCTACAAGCTCTCACTCCCAATTTAAAACTTAATTTGTTTATATTTTTTTCCAGATAAATGTTTATTAGTTTCCAAAAACAAAGATGATAAAAAAGAAATAAAAGCAATACGAACATACACCACAACGAGAAAAACGAAAACGTCCACCTGCAACGAGCAAAAAGAAAAGAAAGCAAAGTACAAAAGAAACACACTATATACACAATAAAGAATTTTCACCTACAATTTTACATTATCGTCTCTTTTTCTGGACTTCCCTCAGCTCGTCCGTAAATCTTCCGTAATAAAAATCATAATTACGCATTTCCTAGTTTGTATTGTCGTTATACATTTCTTTTTTCCTATTTTTATTAAACAATAACTCTTAATCTCTTCACAGTGCTTCTCTGAATCCCCTTAACGTTATTTGTCCTTTGCTAATATGTTCCAGGTAATCTACATATTTTCCCCATTCCTTAATGAACTTTTGGTCTCTTAGGTATCTTATCTTTCCCGTCATCCTATCCAAGTCCGCGTAGTCTAGTAATTTTACTCTCCACTCCTCTATTGTTGGCATCTCCTGTTTTTTCCACATTTTGGCTAGAGTTATCCTTGCTGCTGTGACTGCGTAATATACAAATTTATGGTCTTTCTTTTTTATTTCATTCCCTAATATCCCTAACAGGAATATTTCAGGTTTTTTTATAAACGTATATTTTAGCACTTTCTTTAACTCCGTGTATACTTTTTCCCAAAATTCTCTCACTTTCCCACATTCCCACCACATGTGGTAAAAGGAGCCCTCCTTCTCTTGGCATTTCCAACATTTGCTGTCAACTTTATACATTTTCGATAATTTCACTGGTGTTATGTACCACCTGTGAAACATCTTCATGACATTCTCTTTTACCGTTATACACGCCGTAAAATCCAAACCATCCTTCCACAGATTCTCCCAGTCCTCGAATTGTATTTCATGACCCACATCTTTAGCCCAGCGGTTCATCACTGTTTTGACCTCCTCATCTCCCAGATTCCAATCCAACAACATCTTATATATTTTAGATATTGTTTTCACATCATTGTTTATAATCTCCATCTGAAATTTTGAGTCTTTATCTGCGTATCCTTTCTCTTTCATCTCTTTTCTGAACATCTCATTAACTTGGAGGTGCTGAAGCCAATCATATACATACTCTTTAATCTGCTCATATGGCTTTAATTTCCATTTCCCATCTTCTTTCATTAACAATTGACCATATGTTGCCCAATCCGTTCTCATATTAATTTTCTTAACGCTCATCATTTCAAGAGGTGAGAGCCAGCGCGGAGTTTTAGGTTCTAATATATTTTTATATCTTTCCCATGTCTCAATAACTGGCCCCCTAAAGATATGATTCTCAAACCCCTTGTGTACTTTCCTCTTATCTCCCCACAGATAGGCGTGCCAGCCGAACCTGTTGTCGAAGCCCTCTAAATCGAGTAACTCCTTATTCACTAGTTTGACCCAATCTTTTATCCAGCATAGGCAAGATGCCTCGTAGTATAATCTCAGATCTGGCAGAGCAAAACCTCCCCTTTCCCTTCTGTCCGTCAATGATTTAAATTTTATTCGAGGTTTTTTGCCCTGCCAGATGAATTTTGAGAGCATCCTTTGCCATTCTTTAAACATTCGGCTCCCCCTAATTATGGGTATAGTCTGAAATAGGAAAAGTACCCTCGGTAATATATTCATCTTAATGGTGTTAATCCTTCCCCAGAAGGACAGTCTCAGACCTCTCCATACTTCTAAATCCTTTCTTATTTCTTTCCACACCGACTCATAATTGTTTTTAAATAGATCTATATTTTTGGGTGTGAGCCATATCCCAAGGTATTTCACTTTCTTAACTACTTCTATCTGTGATTGGTGTTGGATTGTTTCCATTACAGTTTGGTCCACGTTCTTGACCATCATCTTTGTTTTCCTCTTATTTAATTTAAAACCTGTCATTTCCCCAAATTGATCTATCTCTTTTAGAATTTCTTCTATTGTAGTTATTGGGTCCTCTGTCATTATTACTAGGTCATCCGCAAAGGCTTTGGTCTTATAAGCATTTTGTCCTATTGTTATTCCTTTAATTTTTTCATTTTGCCTAATTGAATGCAGGAGTACTTCTAATACCATTATGAATAACAACGGGGAAAGTGGGCATCCCTGTCTTGTACCTTTCTGTATTTTTATTTCTTCTGTCACAGTGTTGTTTATAATCAATTTGGCTTTTTGCTCTGTGTATATCGCTCTTATACCATTAAAAAAGTCTTTGCCCACTTCCATATGTTCCAAATTCTTTAACATGAAGTCCCATGCCACATTGTCAAACGCTTTTTCTGCGTCCACAAACATCATTACTGCCTGTTTGTCAATCCTGACAGACAGGAATTCTAAAATATTAATTATGTATCTTGTGTTGTCCCTCATGTGTCTGCCTGGAATAAAGCCAGCCTGATCTTTGTGGATGATTTCTACCAGTAGAGACTTCAGCCTTCTCGCCAGAATTCCTGCAAAGATTTTATAATCCGTGTTTAGCAGCGTAAAACTTAATTTGTTTAACCCAATATTCAAATTTGAATTTATACAGTCATCATCATTACCTTAAATAAAAATCAAAGATTCTCCCCCCAAAGTCCACCCCATTTTCCTTCCACGAATTCCCTTTTTTTTAATAAAGACTCCCCAACAAAGTATAAAAAACTATATAAAGATATAAAAGATAAAAAGTATATAAAAAAAAATTCCAGAAAATAGTTACCCAGCCTTTGGATTCTAAATCTCCCCCCCCTTCCCCGGTTTAGATTCCCCATGTCCATCAGTCTGTCTGTTGTCTGCCTGGAAGTCTTAGATCCATAATCAGACTTTCCCCCAGTTCCTTGCCAGTTTTTTTAAAGTTAAACGTTCTAATTCAGAAATTTAGTAGCTCTACAGGGGTTGTTGTTATTCAGGAACAAAAACTTGCGTTCAGTCCCTTCCTTTCTTCAATAGAAAATTCTATTGTCTCCTTTAATGTAAGCACCCCTGTAGACAAAATACTAATTCAGTTTTGCAGCTTTCCCAGGAGATAACAAGTCCTGTACAATTCCAAGAGTATTTTTCCACTTACGACCATATTTGTAATGTCCCGAAACCCCTCTAGGGGGATTGTAGTAACTTTGTTTCCTCTGATCCAAAAGACCGATTGTTGTTCCATATTTTCAACATTTTGTATCCAAATCGTAGCAAATTGTAACGAAATTAACTAGCAAAGTCCTCATAGCAGAGTCCTCTTTAAATTTTCCGACTTTGACAACTACTTTGACAGCTGTCAAAGTCTCCGTCTCTTTTCACCAGGCTGTCTCACAAATCGCCCCGGTTCCCGGGGGGGGGGGGTTGCGTTTTCCTTCTCCCTCCACTCTTCTCCTCCAGCACAGTTCTTGTAGTTTTCCATCGTGGAATTCTTAATTTTTGTCAGAAATACGCTTCTTTTTAGACCTTGGTTACCCAGTCCTTGTTTTAAAATGTTTACAGTAGGGAGGGGGACTGACTTCCTTTTTGGATCCCCCCCCCCGCTCGTGCCAAATCCAAAAAAAGATTCCTTTTTTTCCCTTTTAAACCCAGTTTCCCAATTACTCACGGGTTGTTGTTAAAAGTCCGAATTTTCAATGGAAGAAGTCAGCGCTCTCCGCCGGATGGCATGCGGCTTCGCTCGGCAGGGAAAGCAGAGGACTCAAAGCACCACGCCACTCCCCGGCACCCGATCCGTAGCCTTTAAAAAGGCTCCTTCACGAGTCGGGAGGGCGCTAACGGTGCCAGCCGAGTCACCCATGTCCACGGGCTCCGTGCCTGTGGTTTTTAAGGGTCCCCGCGTCACCGGCGCGGTAGGACCCAGCCCCTGCCGAGCAGGCTCCCTCCGGAGCTCGGAGGGAGTCCGCCATTCGGCGATGGCGCCAACCCGGAAGTCCCAGATGAGCAGCAACTTCTCGACCTCCTCCAGAACAGCTGGGAGGTTTTTCACGATCCTGGTGACTCCCTTGGCTGCATCAGTCGCCAGGATCTTCTCCCTCATCTTCAGGATGGTCCCGATGGTTGATGGATTCCTCCCGTACTCCCTGGCGATGTCCGTCACACGCATTCCGCCGTCGTGCTTCCGGATGATCTCCTTCTTCATTTCCAGCGTCACCTTCTCCTTCTTCCTCTCGCCGGCCACCGCAGCAGCAGTCTTCTTGGGTCCCATGGCAGCACAGCTCTTACCTTCGTAAACTCAGAAAAAGAAAAAAAAATCAGTGATGTGCTTCAAATCCAAAAAATACAAAAGCACCCAGCCACCCACCACACAGAAATTAAAACCCAGAACCAAGGCCTTGAATCCCAAACACCCCAACCCAAAATCCAAAATCCAAAAAAGTTTTAAAATTTTAACTTACCAAATGGATGCAAGAGAAGTTCTGGAAAAGCTTCAACAATCAATCACCGAAGTCTTCAGAAACCTCAAATGGCTTTTTTTTGTGTGTGGATAATTTGGATGTTAAAAATTATAGACCAATTTCACTGTTAAATAATGACTATAAGTTATTCGCAGATATAATGGCGGAAAGGTTAAAAAGGGTTATGACTAATAAAATACATAAAGACCAAACAGGCTTCCTTCCAGGGAGACAATTACGGGACAATGTAAGGAATCTGATAGACATCATTGAATATTTGGATTTGAATATAGATAGAAAGGCGGCACTGGTTTTCATAGATGCAGAAAAAGCATTTGATAACATCTCGTGGGATTTTCTAAAGAGGAGTTTGGAAATGATAGGAATAGGGGAAAAATTTAGAAGGGGCATTGAAGCAATATATAAAGAGCAGAAAGCAAAGTTGGTCATAAATAATACCACAACAGAGTACTTTAATATTTACAAAGGGACCAGACAAGGCTGCCCCCTGTCCCCCTTATTATTTATTATAGTGTTGGAAATACTTAATGAGAGACTGAGGGAATCAAAGAAAGTGAGGGGGATTAAGGTAGGAAAGAGAGAATTTAAGATCAAAGCCTATGCAGACGACATTGTGCTGACTTTAGAGGAACCAAAGGACAGTACAGAGGAAGCCCTACAAACAATTGAGGAATTTGGAGCCGTGGCAGGATTTAGGGTAAATAAGAGTAAAACTAAAATGTTAGTTAAAAACTTAACTAAGGAAGAGATGACAGAGCTAGAAAGAAAGGTAGAAATTACGGTAGCCAGGAAAGTGAAATATTTGGGAGTGTGGATTACGGCTAAAAATATAAACTTATATAAGGACAACTATGAGGTTACATGGAAGAAGATAAAAAAAGACATCGAAATTTGGGGGAGGATGAAACTCTCCTTCTTGGGAAGGATAGCAGTGGTGAAAATGAACATCTTGCCGAGAATGCTGTTCCTATTTCAGACCCTCCCAGTTATTAAGGGCGTGAAACAATGTAAGGAATGGCAGAGAATCCTGGCGAAATTTATCTGGCAGGGGAAACGACCACGGATTAAAATGAAAATATTGATAGATAAACAAGAAAGAGGAGGTTTCGCTCTACCAGAATTGAGTATATATTACGAGGCAGCGTGCCTACTTTGGTTGAGGGATTGGATTAAATTAGAGAATGAAGATCTATTGGATTTGGAGGGGTTTAATAACCGGTATGGGTGGCATGCATACCTCTGGTATGAGAAAGTGAAAGTTCATAGAGCCTTCTTAAATCATGTATTTAGGGGACCTATCTATCAGATTTGGGAGAGAAACAAAAACCTCATTGAGAGAAAGACGCCCTGGTGGATTTCACCAATGGAAGTATTAGCGATAAAGAAAGTTAACATGGAGGGGAAGAGTGCTACGTACGAGGATTTGGTAAGAAAAACAGAGCAAGGGTTCAAACTCAAACCTTATGAAGAAATAAAAGACCTATTCACTGGTTGGTTACAATACCATCAGGTAAACGATCTGTTAAATGAGGATAAAAGGAAAAGAGGATTTGAAGACAAAAAATCAAAATTTAATATAGAGATAGTAGAAGGTAAGAGTAAAATATTGTCTAAAATATATGATATCCTGCTGGAATGGTATACCAAAGACGAGGAAGTCAAAGAGGCTATGATTAAATGGGCAATTGACTTTGGATACAACATAGAATTTGATAGGTGGGTGGAATTGTGGAATAGGAATATTAAGTTCACGGCATGTACGGCTTTGAGAGAGAACATCTGGAAAATGTTGTATAGATGGTATCTTACCCCGGTGAAACTGGCTAAAATGTATAGATTAAAGAATAGGACTTGTTGGAAATGTGGAGAGGTGGAGGGAGATCTTTACCATATGTGGTGGCGATGCAGGAAGGTGAAGGCTTTTTGGGAAGCAATATATAATGAGCTCAAAAAAATGCTAAAATATACATTCCCCAAGAAGCCGGAGGCTTTCTTGCTGGGAATTATGAGTAAAGAGATAAAAAATGAAGATAAAAAAATATTTCTTTATGCCACCACAGCCGCAAGAATTATGCTGGCACAAAACTGGAAAACAGAACTTGTACCTACGATAATGGACTGGCAGGATAAAATGATAAACTATGCTGAGCTCGATAGGCTAACAGGTAGAATACGAGACCAAGATGATCAGAAAGTCAAAAAAAATTGGAATAAATTTTGGAAATATATTGGAATGGATACGTAGAGGAACTGGCGGTACTAGAGCAACTCTAACAGTGATTAATCATAACTGTAATATTTAAATACGCAAATAGGGAACTTTACAGGACGCTTACCAAATGGATGAAGGGAAGTCAAAGGTTCGATAGAACCTAAGACCTTACTATTATTATTATTTTCTTATTATGAGTTCTTAGGGTATAGTTTGTGTTTGTATAACATAGGGAAGGGATCACTATGTGTAAATTTGTGTATGTATTTCACGGCTTTTGTTGATACTCTTTTTTTTTGTAAATATTGAATAAAAATTTAATTGTGAAAAAGAAACCTCAAATGGCTGCAAAATAAGTTTTGGAAAAGCTTCAAAAATCACCAATGTCTTCAAAAACCTCAACCGCTCCCACAGACACCCACCCACCCACAACACAGAAATTGCAAACCCCTCCCCAACTGCTCCCCCAGCCCCTCCCCAACTGCTGCAAACCCCTCCCCAACTGTTCCCCCACCCAGACAAATAAAAATTTCAAAAAATAACAACATGGCCCAATGGTCCCAGATTCCTGCAGAAACCTCCCCAACTGTTCCCCCAGCCAGCCAGCACTCAGAAATTCAAACTCAGAAAAATTTTCAAAAAAAAACAACCTGGCCCAATGGTCACAGAAAATCATAAAAATTCCCAAAAAAGCCCCACAAGCTCCCAGATTCCTGCAGAAACCTCCCCAACTGTTCCCCCAGCCAGCCAGCACTCAGAAATTCAAACTCAGAAAAATTTTCAAAAAAAAACAACCTGGCCCAATGGTCACAGAAAATCATAAAAATTCCCAAAAAAGCCCCACAAGCTCCCAGATTCCTGCAGAAACCTCCCCAACTGTTCCCCCAGCCAGCCAGCACTCAGAAATTCAAACTCAGAAAAAATTTCAAAAAAACAACAACCTGGCCCAATGGTCACAGAAAATCATAAAAATTCCCAAAAAAGCCCCACAAGCTCCCAGATTCCTGCAGAAACCTCCCCAACTGTTCCCCCAGCCAGCCAGCACTCAGAAATTCAAACTCAGAAAAAATTTCAAAAAAAAACAACCTGGCCCAATGGTCACAGAAAATCATAAAAATTCCCAAAAAAGCCCCACAAGCTCCCAGATTATCGCAAACCCCCCCACAACACCAAGTCCTTGAATCCCAAACACCCCAACCCAAAATCCAAAACCCCCCAAAAAAGTTTTAAAAGTTTAACTTACCAAATGGATGCAAGAGAAGTTCTGGAAAAGTTTTGGAAAAGCTTCAAAAGTGAGCAAAGTCTGAGAAAAGGCTACCAAACCACGTGCTAACAGTTGCTCCTCGAAGTCAAGTCGCAACTGCAGCTGTTCAAGCTAAGCACCCTTGGTTTTAACGGTTTTTAGACAAAGGAAACAAAGTCGCGAGACGTTTTCGTCTTGCGAAGCAAGCCCATAGGGAAATTCGCCTTGCGAGGCAAATCGAAAACGGAAAAACCTTTCGTCTAGCGAGTTTTTTGTCTTGCGAGGCATTCGTCTTGCGAGGTACCACTGTATATGGTTTATTCACACACATATACATCCTGAGCCTAAGATGGAGAGGCTCACAGCATTAACGCCCCAGAAGGTCTTGCTTCTTCCAGTTACAGCCTTCGAATCAAGAAGAAATCAGGCATGGCTCTCTCTCTGTGACTTCTGCCAACTTCCAGCCTAGCTCTCTCACACAACTCTGACCTTTTCCTTTCTCCTTCCCAGCCAGGCGAGGGAGGAGGCCCACCCCCATTTGCCCTCTGGCACAGAGCAACCACAAGGTACATAGGTGGCAACTATGACCCTTGCTTGGTTAATTCAACAATGGAATCCTCCATTGCAGACTAGCTCCCAAACTCACAAGGCTGAGGGACTAGGCAAGACCAAGGCTATTTCAAAACCAGTTTTTAGGTGCATGTCACTTTGTGTTCTATAGCTTTTAGCCCAATGTTGATTGATGGGGAATGGAGGTTTATTTTGGGATGGTTTGTAGTGCACAGCCCTGTCTTGTTTTGTTCTCTTGTTTGTTTGTTTGTGTGTGTGTGTGTGTGTGTGTGTGTGTGTGTGTTTGTTTCAAGGGCGTTTTGCTTGTTCACCGGGATCCTTCAGAAGGAAGAGACAAAAGAGTAGTGGCATTTTAGGACAACATAACAAAAACTTGCGCATATTAATAATAATAATAATTTTTAAAATTAATTTTTAGCATACAAAAATTTTAAAGACATACCACACAAATTATTATACATATATCCTTATTTGGACTTCCTTCAGCATCTCTGATAGTCTTCCATCTTGATTATTTCTCCTGCAATTCTTAACTTAATATTGCCTTTCCATTTTCTAACAAATCGTTTTTCCCTTTCCATTTTTCCAATATTTCTTAAGTTACTCCTCACAGAACTTCTTGTAGTCATACAAACATAATCTGATCATCACAAATACTTTTCAGATACTCAGTAAATTTAGTCCAGTCTTCGGTAAACCTCTGGTCCCGACGGTCTCGGATCCTTCCTGTTAGCTTGTCTAATTCTGCGTAGCCCATCAATTTCATCCTCCATTCTTCTAATGTTGGTAGTTCTTCTTGCTTCCATTTTTGGGCCAATAATATTCTTGCTGCTGTTACTGCATATAAAAACAACTTACAATCTTTCCTGTTTATATCATTTCCAACAATACCTAAAAAAATTGCTTCTGGTTTTTTAATAAAAGTGTATTTCAACATTTTTTTCAGCTTATTATATATCATCTCCCAGAAACATTTCACCTTTTTACATTCCTACTACATATGATGAAATGTTCCTTCTTTTTCTTTGCATTTCCAACATTTATTACTAACTTTATACATTTTTGCTAACTTAACTGGTGTGATGTACCATCTATACATCATCTTCATCACATTTTCTTTTAATGCATTACATGCAGTAAATCTCATATCATGGGAATTGGGGTTGCTTGTGTGTAACCTCCACCTGCTCCAAACTGCGTGAGGCGGTTGCGTTTTCCCCGGCTGAGCAGCCCCCCTTGGGCACGACTGCTTCAGTCGCTGGCAGAATCCGTCAGTGGGCGTTTCCTAAACTTCTTCCAACATAAGAATTCCTTCACGGACAGCCTCCTTCTCGCCTCTCTGCGCGGAAGCCTTCTGCGCAGAGTGGGCGTCCCCACCGGTGGTCCTCCACTCTCCTCACTGACCTCACTTGAAGAGTCTCGGAGCCTCCCCTCCGAAGTGCTCTCAATCCCTTCTTTCTTCCTGGTGTCACCTTGCCTTTCTTCCCCAGCGGAAGCCCTCTCTACCCCTGTACTGGTTCCCTCTCCGGCATCATTGGGGAGCCTAGCCTCTCCACTCTGCTCCGATGTCAGTTTCCTGACATCCACCTCCCTCCCAGGGCCCTCCTCCTCCCCCGCCCCTTCCTTGGACGGAGACACCGGGAACCCCCGGAAGGAACTATCCTCTCCATCTGATGATTCAAACACCCCTTTCCATCTGCTGCTGTGTCTTCCCCCTTCCCAATCTTCCCTGTCGGATTCTTCCCCTTCGAACAATTCCCCTTCCCCCTCCCCCTCCTCCGAGTCGGGAAATCCCACAAACTCTTCTTCATCATCTGTGGTCTCAAATTGCTCCTCCCAGAACCTCTCTCTTGGTTTGGGTTTCCTTGGGTACCTGCGATGGAAAGCGTCTTGCATATACTCATCCCCAACCTCTTCTGCTGGAACCCATGTGTTTTCCGCTTCTGACTCCCCCTCCCAAGCTACCAAATACTCCACTCGCCCCCCTTTCCATCTTGAGTCGAGAATTTCAGCTGCATGCCCGCTGAGTTCTCTTTCCTCCATCTGTGGATACAAGGGCGATTCTCCTTCTTGACCCAGCTGTTCACTTCCCTCCCTGAACGGTGAGAGCAAGGACCTGTGGATTACCGGATGCAATCTCATGTTGGGAGGCAATTTGAGCCTAAAAGCTACCGGATTCACCTGTTGGGTTACCTCGAACGGTCCCAATCTTTTGGGCCGTAATTTCTTACACCCTCCTTTGAATGGTAACCCTCTGGTGGACAACCACACCTGGTCTCCCACTCTTATGGTTTCCCCTTCTCTGCGGTGCTTATCTGCCTGCCTCTTGTACTCTTCCTTGGCTCTTTCTAGATTAATTTTAAGCTGTTGGTGTAAAGCCTCCATCTCTTCCACAAAATGCTCCGCCGCTGGAACACTCCCCCTCCCCTCCCCCTCCCCGGGAAAGGCCCTGGGGTGACACCCGTAATTCGCCATGAATGGGCTCATCCCCGTGGATACATGTTCCGCGTTATTGTATGCAAACTCCGCCAACGCTAATTTGTCCACCCAATCGTTCTCCCTGTTGTTGACATAGCAACGTAAGTATTGTTGGAGTATGCTATTGGCTCTTTCTGCTTGTCCGTTGGTCTCTGGATGTCTCGCAGTCGAGAAGCTCACCTCCACGTCCAGCAAGCTCATCAGCTTCCTCCGGAATCTGGACGTAAATTGCCGGCCTCTGTCGGATACAATCCTCAAGGGGGCGCCATGCAGCCTGAACACATGCTCTACAAACAGCTTAGCTGTCTCTTCAGCCGAGACCGCATGCGAGCAAGCAATAAAATGGCACATTTTAGTCATCAGGTCAACTACCACCATTACCGCCGTCTTCCCCCTGGCCTTGGGTAAATCAGTCATAAAATCAACTGATACCACCTCCCATGGTCTCTCTGGCGTAGGCAAAGGCTCCAGTAACCCCGCTGGCACTGCCCTCTCTCCCTTTGCTCGCTGGCAGCGCTGGCACCCACGTACGTATTCTTTGACATCCTCCCTCACCCGTGGCCACCAGAACTCCCTGGTTACCAGTAGCATTGTTTTGTATTGGCCAAAATGTCCTGCTGTGGGGCTGTCATGTAGTTGTTTGAGTATTCTTCTCCTCAAATCCCCCTCTGGTATGTACAGCGCACCCTTGTAGTACAAAGCCCCCTCCTTAACCTCAACCCCCCCCCCCCGATTATCTCCGGCATTTCGGATTTCCCTGATTTTGGTTTGTGCATACTGGTCCTCCCTCGTCAACCCAGCTAGCTCTTGTCTCCCTACCAACACTCCCCCACACACCCATCGGTCCTCGGGTATGACATGCCGCACTTCAGGCACCCCCTCCCCTTCTGAGTACTCTGGCTTGCGTGAGAGAGCGTCTGCTCTGACATTTTCCTTCCCAGGCACATACCTAATCTCAAAATTAAACTTGGAGAACTCCTGTGCCCATCACACCTGTCTTTGGTTCAACACTCGTGCAGTTCTCCAATATTCCAGGTTCTTGTGGTCAGTGCACACCTGGATCTTGTGTTGTGCACCTATCAAAAAATGTCTCCAGCGCCTGAAGGCCTCGTGGATAGCCAGCAGCTCCCGATCATACACCGTGTAATTTTGTTCTGACTTGTTCAGTTTCCTTGAGAAAAAGGCGCACGGCTTCCACATTCCCTTATCTCCCGGCTGGAGCAATATGCTCCCCACCGCTCTGTCTGACGTGTCGGTCTCCAGCCTCATCGGCTTCCGTAGATCTACATGTAGGAGTTGCTCTTCCGAGGCGAACACCTTCTTAAGCTTTTCAAAAGACCGCTGTGCCTCTTCCGTCCATTCAAACTTCTTCTTGCTGCTGAGACAATCTGTTATGGGTGCCGTCAAATGGGCGAAGTTCTTGATGAACTTCCTATAGAAATTTCCAAACCCCAAGAACCTTTGCACGTCCTTCCAGCTCTTAGGAAGCTTCCATTCTAGTACTGCTTGCACCTTTCCTGGGTCCATGGCTAAACCTTTGTCCGACAACCTGTAACCCAGGAACTCCACCTCTCGGGCGTGGAACTGGCACTTCTCCAGCTTGACCCACAACTGGTGCTCCTGCAGTCTCTTCAGCACCTCCCTGACGTCCTTCACATGCTGCTCCTCATTCTCCGAGTAGATCAACACGTCGTCCAAGAACGCCACGCAATTCTTGTACAGCAATGCCCCAAGCACGTGATGCATAAATGCTTGAAAGGTGCTTGAACCCGATTGTAATCCGAAGGGCATAACTAAGTACTCAAAGGCACCCAGAGGAGTGAACATGGTGGTTTTCCATTCATCCCCCTCCCTCATCCTTATCAAATTGTATGCCCCCCGCAGGTCCAGCATGGTAAAAATCTTCCCCTTCCTTACCCTGGTCAATATGTCGTCAATTCTGGGCATAGGGAAGGCCACGGGTTCCGACACCCGGTTTAACCCGCGGTAATCAACTACAAGCCTAGGCTCCTTGGAGTCTCGTTTGTCCACAAAGAACACTGGACTACCTCCCACCGCCCTGGATTCTCGTATAAACCCTCTCTTCAGGTTCTTGTCTATAAACTTCCGCAACTCCTGCACCTCTCTATCTGACATGGCGTACAACTTTCCCACTGGCAGCTGCGCGTCTGGAAGTAGGTTGATTTGACAGTCAAAAGGCCTGTGGGGGGGTAGTCTATCCGCCTCCTTCTCGCTAAAAACGTCTTCTAAGTCTGCATATTGAGGTGGTACCTTTCCTTTTTCCCCTACCGCCATCCCTGCCACTCTGGCTACTGCCATCCTTGGGTTTTCCCCCCTGTGACAGTGCTCTACGCAGTGTGACGAACCAAAGGTCACTGTCAGCTGGTGCCACCCTACCACTGGGTCGTGCAACGCTAGCCAACTCATTCCCAGTATGATCGGTGGTCCTGCTAAGGTGGCTACGTGGAAGGCAATTGTCTCTGTGTGTCTGGAAACCGTCATTCTCATGGGCGGGGTCTGGTGGGTCACTTCCCCCCCCCAATAGTTCTCTTCCATCAATGGTTGTTACATGCAAAGGGTGTTCTAGCGGCACCACCTGGAGCTGGTGTTCCAGGGCAAAATCCTTGCTAAAGAAGTTACAAGAGCTGCCTGAATCCAGCAGCGCCTTCACTTTGATCGGGTGTCCGTTTGGGAGTTCTAGCACCACCTCTATCACTATGGCAGCTCGAGGGGGGTCTGGTTTGGGCACTTCTACTGGTTGTTCGCCTGGCTGCTGTGCCCTTTTTCCTGCAGCCAAGCACTCTCATTTCCCTGCGACTTAGCCCTTTCCTCCTCACTCCCCACTGCCCCCACCATTCCCTGCCACGCCTTCTTCTGAGGGCACACTCTGGCAAAATGTCCCGGCTGCTGGCAGAGGAAACACTTGTGTTGGCTTTCCCCTCCTTCTTACGGACCTCGCTGGAGTTTGAAATCCCGCGCGCGCGCGCTCCTCCAATCTGCATTGGCTCCTCGGGTGGCACCGTTGACGCCAGCACGTCTGGAATGCGGTTGTCATGCCAACGCTCTCCTCTGCATTCCCGCCTTTCCAGAGCGCGCGTTTCTTGCCGAACTCCCACAGCGAGCGCCAACTTAGTCAGCTGGTCCATCGACTCCGGGTGGGGTGAGCGGGAAAGTTCATCTCGCACCCAAGAAGATAAACCTTCCTCAAATAACATTTGCATGGGTTCGGAGCTGAGATCCCACCCAAGTTTATGGATCAACATCGCAAATCGTGACCAGTACTCTCTCACTGACTGGTTCCCTTGTTTGCACCCCATCAGCTCCTTGCGAGTTACACTTAGTTCCACATCACTCGAGAACATGTGGTCCATGGCGCTAAAAAACTTTCTCAGATCCTTCAAAGCAGCATTTTCCGCCGCCATCAAGGGCCGGACCCAATCTCTGGCCCGCCCTTCCAGGTGCCCCACCACGAAAGCGACTCTCCCCCCATCGTCTGCAAAGTCATCATACTGCAGGTCCAGTACATACTGCACCTCTGTTTTAAATGCATTATAATCTCTGGGGTTGCCCCCAAACTTCTGCACTAGTCCTGGTACCTTCCTTGCGATGGGGGTAATCTTCCCCTGGGCATCCTGAGTCCTCCTTTCATCCAGCCGCGCCGCTAGTAGAGCCAGTTGCTGCTCCAAGTCTCGGTTTCTCTCCTCCAGACTTGGTCCTCCCTTGGCCCCCTCTCCTGCGCCGGCTCCTCCGGTTTGACTCATGACGATGCACCTGTTCTCCTTCACACAAGCAACGTAAGAGACTGACGGATTGCTATCATGGGAATTGGGGTTGCTTGTGTGTAACCTCCACCTGCTCCAAACTGCGTGAGGCGGTTGCGTTTTCCCCGGCTGAGCAGCCCCCCTTGGGCACGACTGCTTCAGTCGCTGGCAGAATCCGTCAGTGGGCGTTTCCTAAACTTCTTCCAACATAAGAATTCCTTCACGGACAGCCTCCTTCTCGCCTCTCTGCGCGGAAGCCTTCTGCGCAGAGTGGGCGTCCCCACCGGTGGTCCTCCACTCTCCTCACTGACCTCATTTGAAGAGTCTCGGAGCCTCCCCTCCGAAGTGCTCTCAATCCCTTCTTTCTTCCTGGTGTCACCTTGCCTTTCTTCCCCAGCGGAAGCCCTCTCTACCCCTGTACTGGTTCCCTCTCCGGCATCATTGGGGAGCCTAGCCTCTCCACTCTGCTCCGATGTCAGTTTCCTGACATCTCAAACCCTCTTTCCATAGTTTGACCCAATCACTTAACTGAATATTATATCCTAAGTCTTTTGCCCAATGAATCATAACTGATTTTACCTCCTCAGCTTTCAAGTGCCATTCAAGCAGTAACTTATACATTTTAGACAGAATTTTAAAGTCATTATTCAGTATTTCTTGTTGAAACCTCGATTCTTTTTCACAGAAACCATTTTCTTTGATATCTTGTTTAAACACTTCATTAACTTGATAATAATGTAACCAATCATTAACATACTCTTTCACTTCTTCATATGGTTTCAATTTCCATTTTCCTCCTTCTTTAATTTCCAATTCCCCATATGTTATCCACTTCCCACTCACATTGACCTTTTTTACACACATCATTTCTAATGGAGACAACCAATGTGGTGTTTTTTGTTCCAATAGGTTTTTATACCTATCCCAGATTTCAATAAGAGATCTTCGAAGTATGTGATTTCCAAATCCTTTATGGACCTTTTTCTTATCATACCATAAATATGCGTGCCAACCAAATCTATTATCATAACCTTCTAAATCCAACAGTTCTGTATTTTCCAATTTCATCCACTCCTTCAACCAACAGAGGCACGATGCTTCATAATATAATTTCAAGTCCGGCAGGGCGAAGCCTCCTCTTTCCTTAGCATCTGTTAATAACTTATATTGTATTCTTGGCTTCTTACCCTGCCAGATATATCTTGAAATTATCTTCTGCCACTCTTTAAATATTGCTGCCCCTTTGATTATTGGAATTGTCTGAAACAGAAATAACATCTTTGGTAGCACGTTCATCTTTATTGCTGATATCCTTCCCCAGAATGATAATTTCAACCTTCCCCATACCTCTAAGTCTCTTTTCACACTATTCCACATTGGTGTATAATTATTTTGAAACAGATCAATATTTTGGGGAGTTAACCAAATTCCTAAATATTTAATTTTTTTTAACCACTTCTATACCTATCTGTTGTTGCAATGTTTTAACCAGTTCCTGTTCCATATTTTTAACCAATATCTTAGTCTTCCTTTTGTTCAATTAAAAACCTGCCACTTGACCGAACTGTTCTAGCTCCTCTATTACTTCCTTAATACTTATTGATGGTTCTTCAATTGTTAATACCAAGTCATCAGCAAAGGCTTTTACCTTATATTCATTCTGTCCGACTGTAACACCCTTTATCAACTCATTTTTCCTTATCGACCTTAGAAGTACTTCCAGTACCTATATGAATAATAGTGGAGAAAGGGGGCATCCTTGTCTTGTGCCTTTAGCAATTACAATATTGTCTGTTGTTATATTATTTACAATCAATTTTGCTTTCTGCTCAGTATATATAGCTCTTAAACCATTTAGGAAGGATTGACCCATGTCCATCAATTCCAAATTTTTAAGCATAAATTCCCAAGATATATTATCAAAGGCCTTTTCCGCATCCACAAAAATTAACATTGCTTGTTTTTCATTCCTGGCTGTCAGATATTGAATAATATTAACTATGTTCCTTATGTTATCTTTCATCTGTCTGCCAGGAAGAAAACCTGCCTGATCTTTATGTATAATTTCTTTCAGTATTTTTTGCATCCTGCTCGCTAATATGCTTGCAAATAATTTATAATCATTATTCAACAACGAAACTGGCCGATAATTCTTTACTTGCATTAAATCAGAGTCTTGCTTCGGAATAAATGTAATATATGCTTCTTTCCATGTTTCAGGTAATTCTCCCTTCTTTAATATATTATTCATAACTCGTTTCATTGGCACAGAAAGGATGTGTTTCATTTATTTATAGTATCTTGCAGTGAATCCATCCGGTCCTGGTGTCTTTCCACTTTTCAATTCTTTTATAGCTTCTTTTATCTCCTCTGTTTCAATTGGGTCATTCAGTCTGTCTTTTTTATCAGTCGGGATTTTTTGCACCTCCTTTTCCCTCAGGAATTCTATTTTTTTAATATCACTTTTCCTCAGTTCTTTTATATAAATGTCTATAAAAATCTACGAACCCTTTTCTAATTTCTTTCGGATTATCTGTTTCTTTCCCATCCACTATAATTTTGTTAATTGTATTCTGTTCCTTTCTTTTCTTAATTTGCCATGCCAGCCATTTTCCAGACTTGTTTGCAAATTCAAAAATTTTCTGTCTCATTCTTTTAATATTCCATTCTACTTCTTTATTTATTATCATTGCAAATTGAGTTTGTAATATTTTAATATTTTGCTTTATTTTCGAATTATTTGGTTTTTCAATTAAATTCTTCTCATTTTCCATTATTTGTTTTAAAATTTCTTTCCTCCCTTTTCCTCTAAATTTGTTTTTAATCGTATTTTGCTGAATAAAAAAACCCCGCATCACCGCTTTGCTGGCATCCCATACCGTACTAATTTTCGTACCCTTATTACAGTTGTTCACAAAATAGTCTGTTAAGTTCTTACGTACCTTTTCTATTATTTTCTGATCATCCAAAAGACTCTCATTCATTCTCCATTGAAAGGATTTTTCTTCTATTCCTTTTATAACACACTTTATTGCATTATGATCCGACATTACCTTTGGCTGTATTTCAGTTTTAGAAATTCTTGGTGTTAATTCACTAGAAATCCAAACCTGATCAATTCTTGACATTGACTGATTTGCTTCTGAGTGATAAGTGAATTGTTTTTCTAATGGGTGTTTTAATCTCCAGATATCTACCAAATTACAATTCTCAATCATTGAAAAAAAAGTCTTAGGTAGTTTCCCTTCTTTAACTTTCCCACTTGCTCTTAGTCTATCCCTTTCGATTGACACCACTCCATTCATATCACCCATTATTATAATTTTCTGGTCCATAAATTCAAGTAACTTTTCCTCCAATTCTTTGTAGAAATCAGTTTTCTTTCCATTAGGTGCGTAGATCCCGACTATTATCAATTTTTCACCTTGCCATTTGACTTGAACTGCCATAACCCTACCTTCTTCATCTTTGAAAATCTGCTGAGCTTCCAATTTGTTTTTTATATACAACACCACCCCTCTCTTCTTGCTTCTGTCGGATGAAATAAATTCGTTTCCTAATTTCTTATTAATTAATACCTTTCTATGTCTTCTCGCCACATGAGTCTCTTGTAAACAAATAATGTCCAAATTCTTCCTCTTCAGATAATATTCAATTTTATTGCGTTTTTTTTAATCGTTGATCCCATTAATATTCCAAGTCCATACTTTCAGCGCCATCTTGTGTTCTTTTTTTGTAAATCAAATAAGTTAAAGTCTTAAACCTGTTCTTCTTCTTCTTTTTCCTGTTCCTCCTCTTCTTCCTGTTCTTCTTCCTCTCTGTCTCCTAATTCCTCCTTCTGATCCCTCTCCCCTCCATCCACTCCCGCCGGGCCCCCAAATCCTGTTCCCGCTCCAGCTCCAGCTGCTTCTTCTTCTCTTCCCAATTCCTTGTATCTTCTCATAAACTTCTGTGTTTCATCTGGGTTTGTAAGTTTAAACTTTTTCCCTTTATAAAAAAAGGAAATCGCTTCTGGGAATTCCCATTTAAATTCAATTTGGTTTTTTCTCAAAGTTTGTGTCAATGGCTTGTAAGGATCTCGTTTTTTCAACAAGCGAAGTGGAATGTCTTTAAAGATGATTATAGAATTTCCATCAATTATCAATCTTTTTTCTCTATTTTTCTGTAATATCAAATTCTTCATTTCTCTGTCTTTAAAAATGATTAGACAATCGCCTGGAAATTTCTTTGCTTTAACAGATCTTGTCTTAATCTGAAATACACTTTGAATTGTTTTCATCACATCTTCCACTTCCATACCTAACCATTGTGCAATTTCTGATGTCAAATTCTCCCTTATGTTCTCCCCTTGTACCTCAGGTACCGATCTCAACCTTAAATTCCCCCCTCTTTGCCTCAAATCATTCATAGCAATCGCATCCCATATACCTTCTTGCGTCTTATTAATTTCTGAAACTTCGGCTCTCATCTTCTCCTCCTCCCTCTTAACCTCCCTCATCTCTAATTTTGTTCTTTTCATTCCCTCTTCTAGACTCTGTGTTCTCTTTGTCATCTCCTTCATTTGTCCTTTCAATTCATTAACTGTCATATCAATTTTTTTGTTCATCTGTTCCAACCTTGTCTCTAAGTTTTTTGCACTTTGCTTAATGTCTCTCTTTATCTCTGCAAACATCTTTACTATATCTCCTTTCGATTCCGTCTCTTGTTTTATTGGTTCTGTATAGTTTGTGTTTTGTTTTTAAGGGGCGGGATCAGGGCTGCCTGGGAGTGGGGCCCCAGTCAACATGATGGCTGGGACAAGTTCCACAGGGGGGGGGAAGCACTGGGACATCCGATCTCGGTGATCATGGGCAAGAGGAGGAGTTACGCTAAGACCAGACCATGTCATTACCGAGGAGGCAGGTTTAGTCATTGTTTGAAGACTATCCATGCCTCCGGGTCTGGCCTTGACCGGATGGATACTGGAATCAACAGGGGAAACCCACATGACCTGAAGGTGCTGCTGTGTAATGCCAGGTCAATGATGAATAAAACCACTGCCATCCACGACCTGATTGTGGATGGAGGATTTGACCTGGCATGTGTGCCAGAGACCTGGTTGGAGGAAGCAGATGGGCCTGTCCTTGCCACTGCTTGCCCACCAGGTTTCTCTTACGCACAGCAACCCAGGTCATGTGGGCGGGGAGGGGGGTTGCAGTGATTTTTAGGAAGTCACTAGCTTGCATCAGGCGTCCTACTGGGAAGACCCAGTTTTCTGAGTGCATGTTCTGGAAGTTGGGCAATAGGGGCAGTACAGGATTCCTTTTGGTGTACCAACCTCTCAGCTGCACCAAGGATTCCCTGTCCGAGCTGCTTCAGGTCGTGGCGGATGTTCTCGAGACACCTAGCTTGGTTGTCCTAGGGGATTTTAACATCCATGCCGACACGACTTCCGGCTTGGGTCGCGGACAGCGAGGAAGCGCAGAAAGCCCTTGTAAGGGTTTTCTGAGCAACGCAGAGGCTTGGGGGAGCTGCAAAGGCACTGCGCCCCCCAAAAATCCCAGGGGGGAGACCCTTGGGGGATAGGCTACCCGGCAGCGTGGGAGCGCTTTCATCGTCTTTTTTGGGGGGGGGGTTACGGAAGAAACTCGGGGACGATGAGACCGTGAGCGCAAAATGGGAGAGCACCGACTCCATGTTGTGATGCCTCTAGCTTCTGCTGAGAAAGGCGACAAACCTCCACAAAGATAAAAACGTATTCCGTTGCGTGTTGTGATTTAAAACATCTTAAAAAATTGGAGATTAAGCGAGGAGAACCCTGGATGTCTTAAGATTTTGGCAAGGAATTCATCCGGTTGAGGACAGAAAATGGCGCGGGTTACAGAATCGCAGGTATATATATATATATAAAGGAAGTAGCTGCCTGACTGGCTGAGTGAGTACAGAACGTCCATGGCAACTTTTTCAAGGCAAATTAATTACTAAACACAAAGTAGCAAAGAAGATGCCTGCTTGAATTTGTAGTCTACCCCCCCCCCCCCCCCGCATACTTTGTTTCTCTTCTTTTGGGACATAGTTTCCAATAACTAACCAAACTCAGCAGTTGGGGGAGAATAAAGAGAGGCTGTAAGAGTTTATTGCGAGTGGCGCTGAAAGGACGAAATATAAAGAGACAGAAGGGAAAAGACAAAAGGAATTTTACAACAGACGCTTTGGAAATTTGAACACAGTGAGCTAAAATATAGTGGGGAACGTAAAGTTATTCTAAGGAGATTTATAATCCCCCACGTTTTTTCTTTCTGGTATTTTTCCTTTCTCTCCTTTCACTCCGCTGTGTGGTACTAGTTTCTTTTTCGGTTGCTCAACAATTGTAGCGACTAGCCCTGTAACCCCTCTGGTGCTGGAACAGAACTTGAAAGTAAATTTGAGCACTAGACCCCCCACCTATATTATAGGGGGGCTGTGTTTCTAACCAGCCAGAGCTGACTCTGAACGTAACAGACTTACTCAAGTTTATGTTGGACAGACACCACCTACTCCTTTGGATTGTGTTGGACATTTTTCCAACAATTTAAACAAACAAGAAAGCTGCAGAATAAGGGGTGACTTTCTCTTTTCGTTTTTATGAACGTCAAGTGGATCGGACTGCATTACCTTTTTATATGTTATCTATGCTGGATTAGGCCGCCAAATGGCTGAAGAGTCTAGGGCCACTCTGGCCTGGTTGGATTAACTTTTGTGAAACATTTTGGGAAACACTTTTGAATCAGACCGTATCTTCTTCTGCGTATTTTAAAAAGATTGTTGGCTTGATTTAGCCCAGCTAACTACTCTATACTGAAGAGGAAATCTCTACTGTTGGGTCAATATCCTCACTAGCTCGATATATTTTACTGTTGGGTTAATCTTCTTTACGATTGGGTTTATATCCTTACTGCCTTTGGAAAATATTTATATTTTTTGTGAGACAGGACTATTTGATTGAACACAGCAAGATATCTAAAGTAACTAATTCAGAAGAAATGTTTTGAATTCATTTGGGGATTGAGGGAGTGGAAGGGAGAACTTAAAGGGCTCACATAATGAGGTTATCTGTCTTCTGGTATATAAAGGATTGATGAATAATTTGAAAGTGTAGCAAATTAGGTTCAGAAGTCATACCCGCAGATACAGCCCAGATATTGGATTGAGACATTCTATAAGATTCTAGATATTTTTGGATGTGGTTGAGGAGTATAACTTAACCTCTATACAAAGGTTTTCTGAGCTTTTTTTTTTAAAAAAAAGGAAATTTCCGAAAAAAAGAAGAAAGAGACTGTGAGCCCTTTAAGGGAGAGATTTAGTTGTAAAATACAAAGTGTGAAAATAAGGATATAATGTCGGGGGAAAACGGGAAAAAGGCGGGGGGACTCCAGCTGAAAGGAAGACATCCCGACAAGAAGAAATTAAAGATCTAGATTTTTTATGGTTAAAAATTAAGAAGGAATTTAAACAAAGTGAAATACACATGGAAAATAAATTAGGAGAAGTGCAGGAGATGATAGACAGAAAGATAGAAGGAGCAGTAAGAGAACTTTCCATTAAAATTCAAGACTTATCAGCCAAGTCAAAAACAATTGAAGAAACTAATAAAAAAATTCAAAAAAGAGATGAGAGAACAGAAAAAGGAGACAGAAAAAATAAAGGAAGAAATGAGAGAGGTGAATAAAATGCAGGAGCAAATATGGGATAACTTAGCGATGACAGAAATGCGACAGAAACAACTTCATTTAAAATTCAGAGGAGTAGGAGAAGAAGCGAAGGAGAATATAAAAGAGAAAATGATTAAGGAGTTAACTAAATGGCTGGAACTGAAAGAAGAAGAGGTGGCATATACGATAGAGAACGCTTTTAGAATAAGAATGAGATCCCAGCAAAACAAGTTAAAAAAAACCTCTTGGGGACTGTCTAGTAATCTTTAATTCAATCGAGATGAAGAACTTAATATTAAAAACGAGTTATCAAAAAAAATTAATAATTGATGGCAGACCAATTATTATTTTCAAAGAAATACCAGTTAGACTTCTGCGTAAAAGGGAAGGATATAGACAAATAGTAGGCGTTCTGAAGAGAAATGCCATAAAATACAGATGGGAGTTCCCTGAAGGGATCACCTTCTTTTTTAAAGACAAAAGATTTAAGTTGACAGACCCCCAAGAGGTGGAAAAATTCCTGAGAAGGTATGAGAAAGAGCTTGGTAAGGTTGAGGACAGGCTAAGAGATAGAGAGGGAAGCAAAAACGAGAAAAGAGGAAAGAAAGAGAAGAGAGGGGTATGGGACGAGAAAGAAGACGAAGAAGAAGTAGAAGAAGAAGAAGGTGCTGTGGGGGGTGAAGAAGCAGAAGAGGAAGAATATACAGGGAACGGAAGCTCCAAAACACAAGTTTGAAAATTCAAATTGAACAAATAGAAACTAATTTTAATAATGTCTTTGAATTTTTTGCCCTGGAATGTAAACGGTCTAAATGAAAAATTTAAAAGGAATAAAATAGAGAAAGTTTTGAGGAATAAAAACTATGATGTGATTTGTTGTCAAGAGACACATGTCGCCAAAAAACACAAACATATATTGATAAATAAAAAGTTGGGAGTTGAATTTATTAATTTAGATGTAAATAAAAAAAGAGGATTGGTGATTTACATCAAGGAGAAATGGGAACCTGTATTAATTTCCAAGATGATGAAGGAAGAATTTTGGGAGTTCAAATTAACCACCAAGGTGAAAAATTTAATGTGGTAACCGTCTATGCCCCAAATACAAACAAAGCAGAGATTTTTAAAAACTGGAACAAGTATTGTTAGAATTAGAAAATCATAAATTAATTCTGCTCGGAGATCTGAATGGAGTACCAATACCAGAATTAGACAGAAGTGAAAAAAAGAGGAAATCAAACCAAGGGAAACTTCCAAAATCATTTAATAACCTTGAGGAAAATCTAGATCTGATTGATATTTGGAGGCATAAAAACCCAATAACGAAACAATTCACACATTTTTCAGAACCATATCAGAGCTGGGGCAGAATTGATCAGATATGGGTCTCAAGAGAATCATCTACAAGAACAACGAAATGCGAAATACAACCCAGAACCCTTTCTGATCACAACCCAATTGTTTTGGAAATAAAATGTAAATCATTTGGGCCATATAGGTGGAGAATGAATGAATACTTATTTGAAAATGATGAGGCAATTGAGAAGGCTAAAAGTACCCTGAAAGATTACTTTGACTTAAATTTAAATAAAGAAACAAAAATTGATATATTTTGGGACGCCAGCAAGGCGGTTTTAAGAGGATTCTTAATTCAACAAAATAATTATAGAAGGAAACTAAGAGAACTAAAGAAAGAAGAAATTATTAATCAATTAAGAGATTGTGAGAAAAAAATTAATAATAAACCCCAGGGATGAAAGGACTAAACAAATCTCTAAAATGTTGCAAACACAATATTCAACATTAATAAGTCAAGAAGTAGAATGGAGAATCAAATCAATGAAGCAAAAATATTTTGAATCCGCAAATAAAACGGGGAGACTACTGGCGTGGCAACTAAGAAAAAGGAAAAAACAAAATGTGATCAACAAAATAAAAACAGAAGAGCAAATATTAGAAGATCCCAATGAAATAAAGGAAAAGTTCCTTCAATTCTATGAAAACCTGTATAAAAAGGAAGATGAGGACATAGTAGAAATGGAAAAATATCTGGAAAGAAATGGAGGAGAACACTTGACGGATGAAGAAAAAACCCAATTAAACAAATTAATAACAGCAGATGAGATCAAGGAGGCAATTAAGAAGATGAAACCGGGGAAAGCACCAGGTCCAGATGGTCTGTCATCAAAGTACTACAAAGTTTTAGAGGAGTATCTGGCCCCGGTACTATGTGACGTAATGAATAATATTCTACAAGGAGGGAGAATACCTGATTCCTGGAAAGAGGCACACATCACGTTAATACCTAAATTAGACTCTGACAAATTGGACATAAGAAATTATAGACCGATATCACTACTTAATAACGACTACAAAATCTTCGCAGAAATAATGGCGAACAGACTTAAATACTTAATAAAATCCATTCGTAAAGATCAAGCCGGATTCCTCCCTAACAGGCAATTAAAAGACAACGTAAAGCACATAATAAATATTATTGAATATTTGGAATTCAAGAACGATATCCCCACGGCATTAATTTTCATCGACGCCGAAAAGGCTTTTGACAATGTATCCTGGCGGTTTTTATTAAAATGTATGGAGAGGGTAGGGATAGAGGGCCCTTTCATGGAAGGAATAAAAGCGATCTATTCAAGCCAAAGGGCTAAACTAATTATTAACAATAATTTAACTAATTCGTTTGTGATTTTGAAGGGTACAAGACAGGGGTGCCCTCTGTCCCCTCTCTTATTTATTATGGTGCTGGAAGTAATTACAAATAAAATAAGGAAAACATCAGAAATAAGAGGAATCAGAATTGGAGCAAAAGAGTATAAATTAAAGGCCTACGTCGATGATTTGGTAATATCGTTAGAAGATCCAGTAAAAGGTATCGGTAAAGTTCTAGAGCTACTAGAAGAATTTGGAAAACTGTCCGGTTTTAAGCTAAATAAAGTTAAAACCAAGATGTTGACAAAGAACTTGGCTGAAGACTTAAGAAGCCAGTTAGAGTTGCAAACAGGAATCAAGGTGGTGAAAAAGGTGAAATATCTGGGTATTTGGGTCTCCACGAAAAACATAAACTTAGTAGAAGATAACTATATTAGGACCTGGAGAGAGATTAAAAAAGACTTAGATACCTGGAGTAGGATAAAACTTTCCTGGTCAGGAAGAATGGCCGCAATTAAGATGAGTATTCTTCCAAGACTGCTGTTTTTATTTCAGAACATCCCAGTGATTAGGGGTACGACAATGTTTAAAGATTGGCAGAAAACCCTTTCCAGATTTATTTGGCAGGGCAAAAGAGCAAGAATTAAATTTAAACTACTTACAGATCGAAGAGATAGAGGAGGGTTTGCTGTCCCGAACTTGAAACTATACTATGAGGCCTCGTGCTTGTGTTGGATCAAAGAATGGATCGTCTTGAAAAACACAGATTTGTTAGATTTAGAGGGATTTAACACCATATTCGGTTGGCACGCATATCTGTGGCACAATAAAGAGAGGGTACACAAAGGCTTCTCTAATCATATCATCAGAGGAGCGTTGCTTGAGGTATGGGATAGAAATAAAAGACTTATAGTAAAAGACACCCCCTGGTGGCTATCACCAATTGATATTCTAACAATCAAAAAATTAAACATGGAAAGTGAAAGATGGACCTATGAAGACCTCCTGGTAAGATCAGATAAAGGATGGAAAATCAGAACATATGAAAATTTAAAGGATAAATTAACGGGTTGGCTACAATTTCACCAAATTAATGCCTTATGGAACGAACATAAAAAAACAGGGATGAATGAGAAAAAGTCCAGATACCAGGTGGAAATACTAGAAGGTAATTCCAAACTCTTATCCAAAATGTATAATCAATTACTAGATTGGGATACTAAGGATGAAGAGATAAAGGAAGTTATGGTCAAATGGGCCATAGATCTTGGATACAACCTAGATTACGATAGGTGGGTGAAACTTTGGAACAAGGATATGAAGTTCACAGCATGTGTTGGACTCCGAGAAAATATGGAAAAAATGATGTACCGATGGTACATCTCTGTCGCGTATTCCACGCGGCGCTTTCAGCGAAACACTAAGAGTTCCATGTTTTTCCAGTGCAGTCTTTTTTAATGTGAGCTATATACAGGCATTTACAAAAGAAACAGTCCATACAGAGTACTTACAAACGAATACTCTCCACCACAGCACCACCACACTACAGCACAACCACCACACCCACTGTTAAACAGGCTTTCCTTTTAAAACAGGTGATAGCCAATCACACTAATCACACTCCTGCTGAGTCACTCTGACCCAGCAGAGTATTGCATCATCCTGTTGAAGCCTGCAGACTTATCCAGTATCCTGCGAACCCCAACACTCCTCCTTAAGTCAAAGGCTTGAGACCTAATAATTCTCTTAAGTCTCGAAATTTAGGAGCATCCAAACATTTTGTATACAAATCTGCCACATTACATTTTGTGTTACAGTGCTGTACCTTTAACACATTTCTTTCCAAAGCATTTTTCACATTTCCGTATCTTATAGCAATATGTTTACTCTTGCTCTTAAAGTTCTGTTGGTTGGCAAGCTGTTGTGCAGCCATGTTGTCACTTAGCACAGTGATTGGCATTTCAGAAGGTATTCCAAGCTCTTTTGTTAGGCAAGCAAACCATTCTATTTGTGATACACATTCACTTATGGCTGAGTACTCTGCTTCACAAGTACTTGTGGCAACAAATGTTTGTTTCTGGGATTTCCACTGAACCAGGGCATTTCCAATATATATGGCATAGCCAGTGGTAGTCTTTCCATTTTCTCTGTCCCCCCAGCTGGCATCAGCGTATGCATACACTTGCTGATCATATCCTGTATCCAGCACCAGTTTGTAATCTTTTGTGCCTTTCAGATACCTTAGGATTCTTTTAAGTGCTACCCAATCTCTCTGAGCCGGGTCTGCACTTCTTTGGCTTAACATGTGCACTGCCAATGTTGTGTCGGGTCTTGTCCAACAACTTAAATATAACAGAGAACCCAACAGAGAATGAAACGCTGCTGCATTCTCACATTTTTGCCCTTCTGGTTCATTTTTGTACTGGGTAGTTATGGGAGTGTCAACCTCATTTGCCCTCTCCATTCCATATGTCTTCAGTAACTTTTCGATTTTTTCCTTCTGACTCAGAGAGTAGACGCCCTCTTCATTTCTCTGAACCTCTACTCCTAAGTAATTCTGAATCTCTCCCAAATACTTCAGTTTGTATTTGTTACCTAGGCTGTTTATAAACCAAGACACTTGCTTTTGTGCAGTTGTTATTAGACAGATATCATCAACATACAAAAGTAAATAACAAACACTTCCTTGCACCATTGCTGAATATAAACAGGAATCAGCCAGGCTTTGTTTGAATCCCATCTTTTTCAAAGTTGTGTCTATGCATTCATGCCATAGACGTGCACTTTGGTGTAAACCGTATAGTGCCCTTTGCAGTTTTAACACCATGCTGTCTTTTTCCAGCTCATAACCTGGTATCTGCTGTAAATACACCTCGGCGTCAATAGGAGCATTTAAATATGCTGAGGCAACATCAAAATGATTAACTTTTAACCCTCTCAGACTTGCCATTGCTAAAACTGATTTTACTGTTTCAGCCTTTGCTGTTGGGGCAAACACTTCATCATAATGTATCATTTTCCTTTGTGTAAAGCCCCTTGCAACCAACCTGGCTTTCCTCTGACAACTACCATCAGCCAGCTTTTTCACTTTAAAAACCCACTTACAGCTTATGGGCTTTTTACCTTCAGGCAATTCTGTAGGTACAAAGACATTGTTGTTTAGCAGAGAGTTATACTCTGCCTGCATTGCCTTTAACCACGCCTCTTTCTCTAGAGTAGGTAACTCTTGCACTTCTTCAAAGTTTTCTGGCTCAGTTACACAAACCTGGTTTATGGTGGCTGGGAACCCATAACGGTCTGGAGGTTGACCTTTATTACTTCTTGTAGACCTCCTTGGTTCATTAATCTCACCCCCTGGGCTACCTTCAGGACTGCTTTTGGGGTGGATTGACTCTGTAGATCTACCTCCTCCTGTCCCTGTTGCACTTTCTTCTCTCCCCTGCTCCATGCTAGCAGCTGGAGAAAAATGCTCAACCTTTACCTCCTCCCTTTCAGTTTCTCTGGGAGAGCTGCCAATTCTCAGCTTTGTTTCAACTGCCTTATCAGGTATGCTCGGCAGTAAAACTTTTTCTGGCAGCAGGTTTGCATGTATCTTGGGCCAATTTCTTTGCTCATTAAAGCTGGCTGATCGACTATAACTCAAAAGATTTTTATCATCTTCAAACCTATAGGCTTTTGTACCACTTTCATACCCAAGAAATAGCAACTGCTGTGCCCTTTTCCCACCTTTTCTTCGGTTTTTTTACAAGTATGTCAACCCATGCCTTTGTCCCAAAGATTCTCAAATGTTGCAAACTGGGACTTTTGTTATAGAGAATTTTATAGGGTATGTCATCTAGTACCCTTGACCACAAGCGATTCCCAATATAATTTGCGGTCTTAATACTCTCAGCCCAGTACTTAATTGGAAGATTTGCATCTGCTAACAATGCTTTCATTTGTGTCTGCAAGACACCTCCCCTACGCTCTGCTACTCCATTCTCCTGAGGTGTTGCCACATTGGTAAGCCTATGTTTAATCCCTTGGGAACGCAACCAGTTTCTTAGGGAGCTTGCCATAAACTCTCCTCCCCTGTCTGTCTGAACAGAGCACACCTTTTCACCAAGTTGCCTTTCTACCCTTCTTACCCAGAACTTCAAAGTTTGGGCAACGTCAGACTTTTGCTTCAATGGATAGACCCAGCCAAATCTAGAATAGTCATCCACTAGGATCAAACAGTACTTGTTATGGGAGACACTTGGTGGAAAAGGACCAGTTACATCAGCATGAATCAACTCCAGTGGTTTTTTGGTTTCTCTCTGGCTTGCTCTTGCTACTGGGCAAGCCCTGCTTTTAACCTCCTTGCAGATATTGCAGTCTAAGTAATTATCACAACTTTTAATGTTTTTCATCCCCCCACACAACTCCAATGTTTTGTTCAGCACCTTATAGCTTGCATGAGCCAGACGCCTGTGCAGGAGATGAATACACATATCATGGGTTGGGACATTTTGCACATTCGCAACCTTTTTTTTTTTTTAATATAAATTTTTATTGGATTTTCACATACAAAGTCAATTTGATAGACATAAAGAAAGAAAAAAGAAAGAAGCAAAAAGAAAAAGTAAAAAAAATTCAACTTTTCAAATCATTTTTGCAAATCCAACTGGACTTCCCCACATCTTCCGAATCCAGCGTACTTTAGAATAAAAAACATCAGCAATTTGTTACCTTGTTTCATACCTTACTGTATCTTTCAGATATTATGTTTCTAGATTCAAAATACAGTTTCTCCATTACTTGTACGTTAAAATAGACATAATAAAGTTGTTTCAAATCTCCACCTTATCCTTCTTGTAACTTATTTTCCAATTCACTAAATCAGTTTGCTGAAGCTATAATTTCCAAATCATGCACATTCTTAACATTCATACAATTTATAATGTTTTTGCAAATAGTCCTTAAACTTTTTCCAGTCCTCTTCCATTGTTTCCTCTCCCAAATCTCGGATTCTGCCAGTCATTTCAGCCAGTTCCATATAGTCGATCAGTTGCGTCTGCCACTCCTCCAGTGTGGGTAAATCTTGTGTCTTCCAATACTTTGCGATAAGAATTCTTGCTGCTGTAGTTGCATACATAAACAAAGTTCTATCCTTCTTTAACACCTTCTGGTCGACAATGCCCAGGAGGAAGGCCTCTGGTTTCTTGGGAAAGGTATACCTAAATACCCTTTTTAACTCATTGTAAATTACTTCCCAGAAGGCCTTCACTTTCGGGCATGTCCACCAGAGGTGAAAAAAGGTCCCTTCAACCTCCTTACATTTCCAACATTTATTATCAGACAGGTGATATATCTTAGCAAGCTTAACTGGGGTCATGTACCACCGGTATATCATTTTCATAATGTTTTCCTTCAGGGCATTACATGCCGTGAATTTCATTCCGGTGGTCCATAACCTTTCCCAGTCTTCAAACATAATGTTGTGCCCAATATCCTGTGCCCATTTTATCATGGCAGATTTAACTGTCTCATCTTGTGTGTTCCACTTAAGCAGCAAGTTGTACATTCTAGAGAGTATCTTAGTTTTTGGTTCTAACAATTCCGTCTCTAGTTTCGATTTTTCCACCTGGAACCCAACTTTTTTATCTAATTTAAAAACCTCTTGAATTTGAGCATAATGTAACCAGTCTCGCACCTTATTCTTTAATTTCTCCAAGCTCTGCAACCTCCAGTTTATTGGACTGATTAATCTCACGTGACTCCCGCTAATTGATCTGCGATCCTCGATTAGCGATTTATGGCCGCCCGGCACACTCCCGCTCGGAGCTCTCAGTCACGTCTCAGCAGAGTTTCACACAGCGGTGTGAAACTGTCATGTTCTTCGGCTCAGCTTGCAGACAAACACACAGAGCACAGGTTTGTCTATTTACAGCCGTTTATTTCATCATTTTCTCAGAAAAATCCAGGACTGCTTGCAGCCATTACAAAACTGCTCCTTTCCCCTCACAACACAGAGTGAGTCTGACAAACTCCTCCCAAACTCCTCCCACCTTCGAAAACTGACGTCAGAATGGTGGCACCATGGGAACAACTTAACCTGTTAAGTTCCAATCCCAACACCCCCCTTTGCCGCCCATTCTGACAAGACCCTTTTTGAGTTCAACACCTTCCCCTTTGCCTTGTGCCCCTTCTCGGCATCTTTCCCAGGCACCTGTTGAACCCCTTCAACACTCCCAGAATCACACTGTGCGAATCTGGCCCACGCACTTGTTGCCTGGTATCTTTCAGGTGGAACGCCCTTTGTTGAGCGACTAGACCTTCTGGGCACAAACTCAGATGTTACCTCTGACTCACTGCCACCAGAAGATGTGTCCCCAGCATCACGGGATTCCCCCTCTGACTTAAAGCGTTTTCGAATCCTTTCCATTACACTCACAGGAGAACTGGGCTCGCTTTTGGGTGTTCTTTTTACATCTTGTGGAGAAACTACAGATACCTCCTCCTGTTCCTGACTTTGCTCCTGGCTTTGGCCCGTGATCTGATCATCATCATCGGATTCTGAACCCTGATCGTGTACCTGGTCCTCATCATCGGGATCAGCCTCTGTTTCTCTTTCCTCCTCAGAATCAGATAGGCATTCTGAGAGCAGATCACGCTGGACAGCAGTTTTTGACCTTTTCTCCTGCTCATAGAACTCAGCGTGCTTACTGATCAGTAACTTACTCTGATCACCTGATGGAAATGCGAACCTCCATGCACTCGCTGCTGGCTCATACCCACAGAAGATCATTTTCCGGAACTTGGATCCATCTGGCCCCTGCAAAGCAGTAGGTACCGGCACAGATGCACTTGCACCAAACATACGCAAAAAATGAATCTGGGGTTTCCTGCCATGCAACAATCTAAAGGGTGTGTCACCTACTAGCGTATTGTAGGTACGATTCCAGGTGAAGCTCACATACTTGATTGCCTCCAGCCAAAACCTTGGAGGCAACTCAGAATCTTTCAGCAACACCTGTGCAGCCTGAACCAGAGCCTGGCGTCTCAGCCCTGCCACCCCCCACTGATTGGGTGAAGTCACTGAGTGACGTATCCCTTTCTTGCGAAAGAACTTCTGCAAAGCAGAACCTGTTGACTGGGCTCCGCTATCACTGGTCACCGCTTGCACTCTGGTGGAAAACCTTTGTTCCACCTCCTCAATCCATCCTTTGATCAGCTGTGCTGCATCATCCTCGGATTTGAGACCATGGGTCCATGTGTTCTGTGTAAAATTATCCTGCATCGTCAGCAGATACCTGCCCCCCCCCAGACTTGGTTCCTTTACAGGACCCCACAAATCTATGTGGACCAGTTCAAAAGGTCTCGTGGTTACCCTCTCCACTTTTGGATAACTGCATCCTTTTACCTTTGCCAGTTTGCAAGTTTCACAATTTATAGCATATCCACATTCTGCGATGTGACAACCTTTGGAAACCTCCGGCAGCACCTGTAGTTCTTCTAGAGAACCATGAGCTGTTCGTGTATGCCAAGCATGGACACATGAATCATGATTGGGAATTGTAGCACGCAGTGCTTGTGCTTTCTCAACCTTCCCATCACCCTCCAGAGGCGTTTTAAGAATGAAGAGATCATTCTGCCCCTTTTTAACCTTGGCAAGCATCCTCCCTCCTTTGGAGATTGTGCACACATCATCCTGAAAACAAACCTTAAATCCCTTTTTCAGTAAATAAGGCACAGATAAAAGACAGTGGTGCATCCCAGGAACGGTACAAAACTCCATCGTCTCCTGTAAAGCAAGCACATGCACATTTACATAATTATTGACATTCCCTTTCTGTCCATTCGCAAAAAGTACAGTTTTCCCAGCCGGAATTGCCTTGCAATTCCACCTCTCGACAGCTGGTGTCTCTGGAATCAAATTGCAGTTAGCTGCAGAGTCAATGATAAAATTTAACTCTGAGCTTGTCTCACAGCTGTCTTCAGACAAAGCCAGACTAGCCGTGATCTGATACGTCTCCTCACGTTGTTTTGCACGTCCACCAGTCTCAGTCCCACGCCTGGCTGCTCTCCCAGGCTGGTTGCTATGGAAACCCGACTGATTCCCATGAGAGTTCAGTTGGTTGACCTTGAAGCCTTCCTGTGCAGCTGCCCTCGCTCTTTGTGGGCAGTCTCTTTTAAGATGGCTGTTGGACCCACACGTATAACACCGACGAATGGAAAAAGCCTGAACAGAGCTCTCATCTGGCCTGCCCCCCCCCCTTGCTTCCGGCGGAGCTGCCTGCGCCAGACTTGCCCTCCCTTAGGCGTCTCTCCTGTTCGTCAGTCAAGCGTCCCGTGACGTACGCCAGAGTCAAATCCTGCGGACTCATAGACTCCAAAGTTAGACATAGATTGTCATAACTTTTGTCCAGAGAGCTGAGCAAAATATAAACCTTCAGCTCATCTGTAAAGTTCACCTGCAACAGCCGCAGTTCATTAAACACAGAGAGCATCTCTGTAACATGCTGTCTTATGTCCCCACCTGGACGCAGCTTCATCTCAAATAAACGCCTGGTGGTGTGGATTTTTGCACCAGCCGTGGTCCTGTGGTGCACTCTTTCAAGAGCAGCATAAGCTTCATGCGCAGTGTCCAACCCCTCCACATGGGGCAACTCTGAACCCTCCAAACTGAGCACTATAGCTCCCAGGGCTTTCTGATTTCTCCTCTGCGAGGCATGCGCATCTGCAATTGCTGCAGCTGCAGCTCCGGCGGCTGGTTGAGGCAGTGGAGGCCTTAAGACCGCCTCCCACAGACCCTTGGCTACCAGCCAGGCCTTCAGCTTTCGACTCCATTCTGCCCAATTCTTGCCGTTTAGTTTTTCAAAAGGCACGGAGAATGAATCATGGCCGTCCGCCATCTTTTCCCGTTCTCCCAAGGGGCCCCAAGCTGTACTCACAAGATCACCAGCTCATCCAGCACCCGTCCGGAGAAACGATTCCCTGCTGCTCTCAGCTCCTTGGCTCCACAGCATTCAGCAACACAGGCAAATCTCTGCGTTTTTTCAGCTTGCTTGCTTGCTTCAGATTCCGGCCTCCCGTTCTCCTGCCGTGCTTCTCTGCTTTACACCGCAGATCAAAGCTTTCGGCAGCCACCAATGACAGTTTTACGATCGGTGATTTAGGTTACCCATAACCTATTGGACTGATTAATCTCACGTGACTCCCGCTAATTGATCTGCGATCCTCGATTAGCGATTTATGGCCGCCCGGCACACTCCCGCTCGGAGCTCTCAGTCACGTCTCAGCAGAGTTTCACACAGCGGTGTGAAACTGTCATGTTCTTCGGCTCAGCTTGCAGACAAACACACAGAGCACAGGTTTGTCTATTTACAGCCGTTTATTTCATCATTTTCTCAGAAAAATCCAGGACTGCTTGCAGCCATTACAAAACTGCTCCTTTCCCCTCACAACACAGAGTGAGTCTGACAAACTCCTCCCAAACTCCTCCCACCTTCGAAAACTGACGTCAGAATGGTGGCACCATGGGAACAACTTAACCTGTTAAGTTCCAATCCCAACACAGTTATCTCCAATTTTCTCAATTATTTCCCAGCAGAGTATTGCATCATCCTGTTGAAGCCTGCAGACTTATCCAGTATCCTGCGAACCCGAACAATCACCCCTGTGAAATGGGAATCTCCCCATCCAAATTACTAGAGCAGGACATAGTTCCAGCTAAAAGAACAGTAACCTGTAAACTAGAGGAGATGGACTTGCAGCAGAAAATGGTCCTGGGCAATGGTACCTGCTCACCTCTAAACCTTGGTTTATTACCCCTCTTAAGGCTCCCAAACTATTTGAATTCCTTAACTTCTTCGGCTCATAGATATGCCTTTGTAAAGGCAAGATTCAACACCTTCCCATCGAACGTGCTGAGAAATAGATTCTCCAATGGACAGATATCACTCTTATGTGATTGTAATTGTGGGGCACCGGAATCGTTGCATCACATAATTTTTGATTGTGCTTTTCACTCATCGGCCAGGAGCAAGTTCCTTGCTTAATATCTAAAGGGAATTGCCGATGATACAAATGAAACCAAACTGAGATATCTATTAAATGATGATGACCCCCTAAGATCACTCACGGTTGCCAGATTCTTGATCAGCGTCCTATCCCTAAAGAAGAGAAACGGACTCCTGTGCGGCTCGGAAAATCCCTTTAAACCATGATCTATGTTTTAGGATGTAACTAGGTGATATCACCACTGATGTCTTCTATTAATTTATGAGCAGAGGGTGATGTTTATGTTACAAATTTATTGTAATGTATGATGTTGGTCTTTTGTTTTTGTTCTGCTTTGGTTTTTGTCTGTTTTTTGTAAGTTTTGACAGTTTTAAATTTGGAGGTTCAAGTACATTATGTTGGTATGGGAAACTGTCGTGTGACGGGCCAATGGCCGTAATAAAGATCAATCCAATCCAATCCACCCCTGTGAAATTGGAAAAAATGTATAAGACCGGAGACAAAACATGCTGGAAATGCAAAACAAAAGAGGGTGATTTCCACCGCATGTGGTGGACTTGTGAAGAAGTGAAAAGGTTTTGGGGACTTATTTATGATGAATTAAAAAAAAATGAAATATACTTTCCCAAAAAAACCCGAAGCCTTCCTCCTGGGAATGGTCGGAGAGGAGATCAAGAAAGAAGACCAAATAATGTTCCAATATGCAACGGTAGCCGCCAGGATATTGCTAGCGCAAAATTGGAAAACCCCTAATATCCCAACTGTTAGAGAATGGCAAATTAAATTATTCGAGTATATAGAATTAGCAAAGATGACACAAAAAATCAGGCATCAAAAAAGTGTAAAATTTATTAACGATTGGAACAAATTCATAACATACATAGAAGCAAATTTAGGAAATATTAAAATCACAGTAGGTGTAACATAAAGCCTGCGATGTATAGATAGAGGTTGTAAAATGATACCGCAGAAAGGTATTGTGGTTACATAGCCCAAAACCGAGATGGAGGGAAGTCAATCAATGTTACGTTATGAATTGATGTTGGTTTGTTTTCCGTTTGTTTTCTTTTTTTATGTGTTGCTTTGTCTTTTTTCTTTTTTCTTTTTGTTGTTTTTCGTTTGTATGTTTTTGTTCCCTCACTTTGTATGTTTTTGTCTTAAAAAAGAACTTAATAAAAAGAATTTAAAAAAAACAAAAACATCCATGCCGACACGACCTTACAAGAGGCTGCTCGGGACTTCGTGGAAAGCATGGCCTCCATGGGGCTGTCCCTGAATAAGTTTGGCCCAACTCATAGTCATGGACATGCCTAGTGACGTGGGTGATCTTACACTAAGTAAAAGTGAAACAAAAGAAGTGCCATGGTCAGATCACTTCCTGGTGCAACTGGACTTCTCCGCGACCCTTCCCCACTGCAGGGAGGTGGGAGCAATTCGGATGGTCCGCCCCCGCCACTTAATGGATCCAATTGGCTTCCAGAGAGTGGTAGGGGATGCTTTATCCTATGTTGATGGCCTTTCAGCTGATTCCCTGGTGGCCCGCTGGAATGCAGAGTTAACCAGGGCTATCGACTGTCTGGCTCCGAAGCGCCCTCTCCGATTGCATGGAGCCGGGACAGCCCCGTGGTTTTCTTCGGAGCTGAGGGCGATGAAACAATCACTGAGATGGGTAGAGCGTCGGTGGCAGAAAACTCATTCCAAATCTGACCAGACACAGGTTAGAGCTCAACGTCGAGCCTACCAAGTGGCGATAGCGACGGCGAAGAAGACATTCTTCACCGCCTCTATTGCATCTGCAGAAAATAGTAGCAAGAGACTCTTTCAGGTGGACCGCAATTTAGTGGAACCACCTGCTACATTGGGGCCTTGTAAAGACCGCAAGATCTCCTGCAACGAAGTTTTTTGCAGATAAAATCACTCATATTCAGGAGCTAGACACCACCGTGGGAGCAGGGCTGTGGCGGGAGAGTGCTAGAGCCCTGTCTGGTCAAGTTGCATGGAATCAATTTCAATCCATTACCCCCGAGGATGTGGACAGGCTGCTTGGACGCGTGAAAATAACCACCTGTCTCCTTGATCCTTGCCCATCCTGGCTAATAAAGGCAAGCCGGGAAGGGCTGGGTGATGGGCTCTGCAGGGTGGTGAATGCTTCCCTCTGTGAGGGAACATTCCCAGATCCGCTGAAAGAGGCTGTCATTAAACCGCTTCTTAAAAAAACATCTTTAGACTCAGCCAGTATGGCCAACTATCGCCCAGTCTCAAATCTTCCATTCTTGGGCAAGGTGATTGAGCAAGTGGTTGCTGAACAACTCCAGGCACGCCTGGAGGATGTGGACCATTTGGATCCCTTCCAATCGGGATTCAGGCCTCACCATGGGATTGAAACTGCCTTGGTCACGCTGGTTGATGATCTCTGGCGAGCTAGGGACAAATGTGAGAGCTGTTTCCTAGTTCTGCTGGATCTCTCAGCGGCGTTTGATACAATAGACCATAACATCCTTCTGGACCGTCTATTGGGGCTGGGAGCTGGGAGCACTGTTATACAGTGGTTTTGCTCCTTCCTCCTGGGCCGTGTTCAGAAAGTGGTAGTGGGGGATGAGTGTTCAGACCCCTGGGCTCTCACTTGTGGGGTACCTCAGGGTTCCGTTCTCTCCCCCATGCTTTTTAACATCTATATGAAGCCGCTGGGAGAGATCATCAGGGGGTTTGGACTGGGTGTCCATCAATAGGCAGATGATACCCAGCTCTACCTCTCTTTCAAATCAGAACCAGTGAAGGCAGTGAAGGTCCTGAAGGCGGTGAAGGTCCTGGAAGCGGTTGGAGGATGGATGGCGGCTAATGGATTGAGGTTGAATCCTGACAATACAGAAATACTGTTTTTGGGGGACAGGGGGTGGGCTGGTGTGTAGGATTCCCTGGTCCTGAATGGGGTAACTGTGCCCCTGAAGGACCAGGTGCGCAGCCTGGGAGTCATTTTGGACTCACAGCTGTCCATGGAGGCACAGGTCAATTCTCTATCCAGGGCAGCTGTCTACCAACTCCACCTGGTACGCAGGCTGAGACCCTACCTGCCCGTGGACTGTCTCGCCAGAGTGGTGCATGCTCTAGTTATCTCCCGCTTGGACTACTGCAATGCGCTCTACTTGGGGCTACCTTTGAAAGTGACCTGGAAATTACAACTAATCCAGAATGCGGCAGCTAGACTGGTGACTGGGGGCGGCCGCCGAGACCACATAACACCGGTCTTGAAAGACCTACATTGGCTCCCAGTACGTTTCCGAGCACAATTCAAAGTGCTGGTGTTGACCTTTAAAGCCCTAAACGGCCTCGGCCCAGTATACCCGAAGGAGCGTCTCCAGCCCCATCGTTCTGCCCGGACGCTGAGGTCCAGCACCGAGGGCCTTCTGGCGGTTCCCTCATTGCAAGAAGCAAAGCTACAGGGAACCAGGCAGAGGGCCTTCTCGGTAGTGGCGCCCGCCCTGTGGAACGCCCTCCCATCAGATGTCAAAGCAAACAACTACCTGACATTCAGAAGACATCTTAAGTCAGCCCTGTTCAGGGAAGTTTTTAATGTGTGATATTTTTGTTAGGATATTTCCGTTCCACCTTAAAAGGGGAGCAGGTTGTTGTGTCACAGCCTGCGTATTTCCTGTTCACAGGATGTTTCTCTTTTGTTATATAGCTGTTGTTTTCTCTCTCTGTGCCTGAACATCGAAGCAGGCAGTCATGTTTTTTCTTTGTTCTGATCAACGCTGAATAAAGCTGTAAATAATGCTCTCCTGAGTGCATCTTTCGTTGTGCGAACTCTGCTGAAAGAGCGTGCACCAGCCTTGGAATGTGGCATGTTATTTCTGAGGCTCATGTCACTAATTGACTGATACTGTATCTACGGGAGATCGATGGATCGTCCAGAGGCGACATGGAGTCATGATGGCCTTTGTCTCCCTGGCAGTATCCCAACAACAGGTTTCGGGCCCAGATTCACGGCACTTACAGGAGAGTAAGACTGCAAAAGACTGCTGTGAGGTATGTGGGGGGGAAAGCGAGAGCAAAGGATTTTCTGTTGCCGCGGCAGAGTGACTTTGATGTCCGGCTGGCTTAATTGGCCTGGGAGCCGCGCCAGAGGCTTCGTGATTGATGACCTGCCGAGATAAGGAGTTTTTGAAGGCATAAAGGCTCACGGCTCAAGTAAAAACCTGGAATGGAGTTTTTACAAGCCTCAGATGATGGCACTCAGTGCCCAAAGTTAAATGGCCAAAATTATGAGACTTGGGCAAGTTGCTGTGAGAGCTTGCTGCGACAGTTTGGAGTGTGGCATACTGTGTGTGAGGCCCCTCCAGTTCCTCTGACAGATAGATGGAAGGCCCAAGATTCAAGGGCCATAGACGTAATTGTCTTGTCCGTCTCTCTGGAGGAAATTGCTACGCTAGCTGGCAACACCACAGCACGTCAGATGTGGAATGCTTTGAAAGTAGCCCATCTGCCGGTCATCCCAGCCCAGAGTTTGACTGCGTCGGAGGTCCTGGCTGTTTCCCAGAATGCGAGTGAATGCAGGGATGCCGAGGGCACCGGTTGCAAGCTGCAGGGGGAGCTGACTGTGATGTCATCCCAGGCAGCATTCCAGCCTCCAGGGGGAGCCAAGGAGTCGGCAGCTGAGAGCTCTGATTCCCATGAGAGCCAAGGTTATCTTTGCAGAGGCCGGAAGGCCAGAAGTAAACAGAGACAGGAGCCAGCAAATGGCCCAAAGCAGAAGGGGGGTGGAAAGCCCATGCCAGGGAAAAACAAGGCTTTGTTAGCTGGCACTGCTTCACCGAAGGCCAAAAGCAAATTTGATGGCCAAGAGCAGGGGGGCAAGCAGCAGCAGCCCAAGCCAGTGGAAAACAAGGTTCTGTTTGCTGGCACTGCGTCCCCAAAAGCCAAAGGAAAGTTTATTGTTGACTCTGGAGCTACCCGCCATCTGACAAAGGATCGGCACCTGTTTATCTCCTTCACGCCTCAAGACGGAGAGATCCACCAGGCTGATGGAAAGACGTTGCGAATTGCAGGAGTTGGGAATGTGAGACTGGCAAGTCTGCACACAACCATCAAAGATGTACTTTATGTTCCAGATTCTGCAGACAATTTGCTCAGTGTCCCACAGCTGACTGGGCGTGGTTTTGAGATTTCCTTCAAGAGGAGCGTCTGTGTCATCAGGAAAGGCAAAGGGGACATTTTGCATGCAAAGTTTATCGATGGTTTGTTCTGTATAACTTATGATGGCAATGCTGTTGCTGTGTCTAATGTTGATTCTTGTTGTGTTGCACAAACTAACAAAGTTCTTCATGCAGGATGCATTCACAAGGCACACAGAAGGTTTGCTCACATGTCTTGGCAGGCACTGGCCAAGATGCCTGAGTTGGTTCAGGGTTTGAACATCAAGCCCTGTAAGTTTCACATGAAATGTGTATCTTGTGCAGAGAACAAGGTGAAGGTTGCGCCAAAAGGCAAGGAGTCTAGCAGGCAGGCTTCCAAACCCTACCAGCTAGTCCACGCAGGCCTGATTGGTCCACTTGCACCCTCTTTGGGTGGAGCAAGGTACTTCATGGTTCTAATTGATTCTTTTTCCAGGTACATTCATGTGTTTATGCTCGAGCAGAAATCGCAAGCGATTCCTAGGTTCAAGGCATTCTGTGCTTGGTTGGAGAATGCTCACAGTAAACGTATCGGCTATTTGTTTACTGATCGAGGCGGGGAGTTCACTTCTCAGCAGTTTGAAGCTTTCCTGACTGAGAAGGGAATCCAGCATGACCTCTCAACGCCTAGATCGCCATGGCAGAATGGACTTGCTGAGCGAGCGAGCCAGACTTTGCTGCAAGGCCTAACAACCTTGTTGCATGATGCCAATCTCCCTGAGAAGTTTTGGGGGAAGTTTTTGTCCACGTTCGTTTATTCCTATAACAGGAGACTGTCATCACCTATTGGTTGTACTCCCTATGAGAAGATGTTTGGTAAGAAACCTTACGTCGAGCACATGAGACTCTTTGGTTCTGACATGTGGGTACACACCCCACAGAGCAACAAGCTTGGGAAGCGTGGGGCACATGGTTTGTTCATGGGGTACGAAAAAAGTTCATACAGGGTATGGATGACTGACTCTAAGTCCATTAAGTTCACAAAGAGTGTTGAGTACAATCCTAAGTGGGGGGGGAAATGTGGGAATTTTCCAGAGTTACCCAGAGGAAGATGAAGGTGATGTGAAAAAAGCAGATGATGTTGAGGTAGAAGAGGAAGATGATGATGATGATGATGATCAGAGTTCGGATTCCAGCTCAGTGGGCGGCGCTGCTGCTGGTGTCAGCGACAGTGATGACTCAGCAGACTACAAGAGCGCAAAGGCCTCAGTCAGACCATCTGATGCGTCTGACAATGAACTGGAAGAACCACTGTTCACCATTGGTCATTTTTCTCCTAAGAAGGAGGGGATGAGTGAAGAAGACTTGTGTCTAGTACGCAGATCTGAAAGGGCGACAAAAGGCAAACCTCCAAAGAGATTTGCTGATGAGTTTGCTAAGACGGCAACTGCTGTTCTTAGTAGCTCAGAAAAGGTGTGGGAACCTTCAAGCTTCAAAGAGGTTCAGGAGTTAACCTCTAAAGATGCTGAGCCTTGGCTTAATGCCATGAAGGCTGAAGTTGATTCCTTGAATAGGAACCAAACTTGGGAGCTGGTACCGGTAGTCCCAGGAATGAGACTGGTTGGCAGCAAATGGGTCTTCAAGGCTAAGACAGGCCAGAATGGCAAGGTTGTCAGACACAAAGCCAGATTGGTTGCCAGAGGTTTTTCACAGGTACCAGGACAGGATTACCACGAGACCTACTCACCCACCGTCAAGTATGAGAGCATTCGGCTGATGCTCAAGATTGCTGCAGAGGAGAAACTGCATGTTTCCCATCATGACATTAATACAGCTTTTTTGTACGGGGTTTGGGGGGAGGAGCTGTTTATGCTTCCACCTGATGGAATGCAGATACAGAAGGGAATGGTCTGTAAACTTCGGAAATCCTTATACGGTCTCAAGCAGAGTGCCAGGTGTTGGAACACAAAACTCACTGAGACATTGCTTTCTCTAGGTTTTCACCAGGGCAAAGCTGATCCATGTGTGTTTGTCAAGGAGGAGGGGCAAAACAAACTGTATTGTTTATGTTTTGTTGATGATCTTCTGATGTTTTGGAAGAATCAGGCTTTGTACCAAAGCACCCTAGCTCAGTTGAAGGAGCACTTTGACATGAAGGATCTTGGTGAGGTATCCAACTATCTTTCTCTGCAGGTGGAGAGGGACCAAGCAGGTAATTTTCTGGTACACCAAACACAGAAAATTGCTGATGTATTAACCAGGTTGAATTTGGTTGATGCAAACCCAGCAGTCACACCGATGGTGACAGGTTACCAGGTTGATAGTACTGCTGAAGCGTTTTCTGACACTACACTGTACAGATGCATTCTAGGCAAGCTGAATTTCATTGCTAGATGTTCAAGACCTGACATAGCTGTAAGCACTAACCTGCTTAGCAGACATGCCAACAATCCTACTGTTCAGGATTGGAAAGCTCTGAAGCGCATAGCCCGCTATTTGAAAGGGACTTTGCACTACAGGCTGAGGTTCACCAGTCAGAAGACTGGAGGTCTTGAAATCTTTGCAGGTGCTAGTTTTGGAAGTGACACCACGGATGGTACAAGCACTTCTGGAGTATGCTACATGTACAACCACTACCTGTTTGACTGGCTGTGCAAAAAGCAGACGACAGTAAGCCTAAGTTCCTGTGAAGCAGAACTCAATGCTCTGTCATTTTCACTCATGGATTGTGAATGGTTGATGCAACTGTTTAAGGACATCAGAGTTTCTGTGAAATGTCCTATACAAGTGTATCAAGACAATAGATCCTGTTTGGCTTTGCTGAACTCAGAGAGTTGCAAGCAAAGAACCAAGTACTTGCAGATTAAGCTACATCGTGCAAGAGAGTGTATTCAGAAAGGACTCATTCAGGTGTCCTACATGCCAGGAAATGAAATTCCTGCTGATCTGTTGTCTAAGGTTGTTAACAGAGAACAACTGAAGGTTTAAGTACAGAGGTTGCAATTGGGTTGAACCACAGGTACTACAGGTTACACGGAAAGGGGGAGGATGTTAGGATATTTCCGTTCCACCTTAAAAGGGGAGCAGGTTGTTGTGTCACAGCCTGCGTATTTCCTGTTCACAGGATGTTTCTCTTTTGTTATATAGCTGTTGTTTTCTCTCTCTGTGCCTGAACATCGAAGCAGGCAGTCATGTTTTTTCTTTGTTCTGATCAACGCTGAATAAAGCTGTAAATAATGCTCTCCTGAGTGCATCTTCCCTCTGCAATATCTTCCCTCTGCTCCTTATTTTCCAATATAAATTAGCCAGCTTAACAGAAATAACAGTTCAGTCTATTTTAATTTCTCGCTTCTTCATACCACTGCTTTGGCACAAAACAAAAACTAAAAAAAGAGCCCAAAACAACAAAGGAAGGCTTCCAAACAATTTGACTGCGCAGTTCTTTTAAAATCAAAAGTAAAAAGTTACTTAGAAGTTTCCTCTTCCCGCGATCTCAGAGGTCCACCAAAATGACAAATAAAACGTTCTTACTCAGGACTTTTACCCCTTCCCAACTCCAATCCACGTTCTTTAATTAAGTAAATGTCAGTTATAAATTTAAAAAAAATAAATTCCCGTTTGAGGTAACTCACTGTTCCTTCCGCGCTGTGGGTAGTCTTCGCATATAAATTAGACTCCAGACGAGGCTGACCTCCTTTCTGAACCCCACTGCTTCTGAATCACTCCAAATCTTCTTATCCTGATAGGTATTTCCAATTAAATTCGGGTTTCTTAGTATTTGAGAATCAATCACTGAGACATGCAAGCCTGGGGCTGCGCTTTCCGAGGGCAGAAAATGGCGTCCCACGGTGCCAGCATCTCAATCTCGCCGTTCTCTTCACCTCAAAAGAGGTTACCTGACGACGGAGAGACCGCAAAAACCACTCTGCCGGGATCTGGACCCCTGGATCTCCCTCCAGGTGTATTTTGGGGGGTTGCAGCGCCCTAGCAATCCCCCCTTTCTCTCTGGAAAGCCAGATTCTCTCTGGAGAGATGAATCCCGCTTGCGCTCGCTTCCAAGATCGACCGGAAGCCCATATATACCCTCCTTATATACCCAATTGATGGATCTGCTCTGCAGATGACGACTTCCTGCAGGTATTTACGTAGCTGAATATCTGGAGCCCACGCGCTTCCCTCAGCTCTCCGGCCAGCGACTGTAGCAGAGTGCACGCAGCGCGAAACTGTTGCTGTGTGTGTGTGTATGATAAATCAGGCTTCACGCAAGCGTTCCTTCTTATCTGTTTCTTTATTATTATTATTTATTTTATTTTTTTAATGCATGATTTTTATTCATTTGAAACATAACAAAAAAACACTTAAACGGTCTACATCATATTTCCATCGATTTCATTCTTTAGAACTTCCTTCAGCCTCTCCGCGAATCCTCCGTAGTCTTTCCATTATATTCGCATATACTGCTATCTATTGACATTATTTAAATCCTTTCTACCATTTCTCTTTTGACAATATTCTTGCTGATATCACAGAGCTCTTTTAAAGCCTACTAGCGTTAATCGTCCTTCACTTATATTATCCAGATAATCCACGAATTTCCCCCAATCCTCTATGAACCTTTGGTCTCTTAAATATCTAATTTTCCCCGTCAATCTATCTAACTCCGCATAATCTATTAATTTCTCTCTCCATTCCTCAATTGTCGGTATTTTCTGCTGTTTCCAGTTTTGGGCTAGTAGGACTCTTGCTGCTGTTGTTGCGTATTGGAAAAATTTGCAATCTTTGTTCTTTATCTCTTTACCTGATAAACCTAACAAAAAGGCCTCTGGTTTTTTTTCGAAAGTACACCTTAAAATTTTTTTCATTTCAGTATAAATATTTTCCCAAAAACCTCTGACCTTTTTGCAATCCCACCACATGTGGAAGAAGGTGTTACCATAAAGCACCAATGCTGCAGCAAGCAAGGGCTCTAGCAGCTCAGTCAGCTGCTTGTGGCTGGAAAGCCAGACAGGATGTTTGTGACTGTTGCCATGGAAACAAAGGGGCAGTCCATTCTGTACTGAGCACCGGATGTTAGCTCAGTGTGTGTGTCATATGACCCGTACTGGAAGTACATGGGTGGGGTTTCTTCTTACTGCTGTTGAGTGCAGACATGTTTCTCTGTACTGATGTAAGAGACAGAAATAAAGAATGTAAATAGATTTCTGTCTGCTTCTTTCCCCTCCCTGGGGGACACCAAAGGGGAGAGAGGAAGAACGGTGTGTTCCTCTCACACATCTGAGAAGAATCGCCGAGACCTCGCCTGCTTATCAGCAGAGTGGCGCAGCGGGGAGGTCGACAAGGAATATCTGCCGGTGCCTACGCTGTGGCACATTCCTCTGACCCAGGCAGAATCCCACCACATGTGGAAGAAGGTTCCCTCCCTTTCCCTGCATCTCCAACATTTATTACATGTTTTATACATTTTTGCTAATTTAGCAGGGGTTATATACCAACGATAAAACATCTTCATTAGGTTTTCCTTCAACGTTATACATGCAGTAAATTTGATTTTTTTCCCCATAATTTCTCCCACTCTTCATAATATATGTTATAACCGATGTCCCTTGCCCAGTGTATCATCACCGACTTTACTTCCTCATCTATCAGATTCCACTCTAGCAGCAAATTATACATTTTGGATAAGATTTTACGATCATTGTCTATTATCTCAGTCTGGAATTTAGAATTCTTGTCAGCATATCCTCTATCCTTAATATCTTTCCTAAACGTTTCATTTAGTTGGAAATAATGTAACCAATCAAATACCTTCTCTTTCACCTGGTCATACGGTTTCATTTTCCATTTTCCCCCTTCTTTAATTAACAATTGTTCATAGGTAACCCAGTCATCTCTCATATTAATCTTTTTGACACTCATGGCTTCTAATGGGGATAACCAGTGTGGAACTTTAGGTTCTAATAGATATCTGTTTCTTTCCCATACTTCTATTAAAGGACCTCTAAAAATGTGGCTTTCAAATCCCTTATGAACTTTCTTCTTTTCATAACATAGATACGCGTGCCATCCGTATCTGGATGAATACGTATCTGGATGAATACGCTGAATACGTTGCTCAGATCTGCGTATTGCGGGGGCACCTTCCCTTTATCCGTTACTTCCATCCCGGCTAGGGTGACTCTGGCTCCTCCCGGAACCATTCCCTCTTTGCAGTGTTCTAGGCAATGCGCTGACCCAAAGGAGACCACCCTCTGATGCCAGCCCACTAGCGGATCGTGTAGCGCCAGCCAGCTCATCCCCAAAATAATGGGAGCTCCTCCCAAGGTGGCCACATTAAAAGCTCCCAAGGTGGCCACATCGACTCTGCCGGCGGGAAAGGTGGCTCTGGAATCTCTGGAATGCGGAAATCCCTCCAACGTTCCCCTTTCCCTTCCCGCTTTTCCAAAGCCCTCGCCTCCTGGCGTGCTCCTATGGTCAGCGCGGATTTGGTCAGCTGGTCCATAGACTCCGCCCTGGGCGCCCGGGAAAGTTCATCTTTCACCGCCGAAGAAAGTCCTTCTTCGAAAAGCATCTGGATGGGTTCCGCCAATAGATCCCACCCCAACTTATGGATCAGCATGGTAAACTCAGTCCAGTACTCACGGACAGATCGGCTCCCCTGTTTGCAAGCCATTAACTGCCTTCGCACCACTCCCTGCTCAATGTCGCTGGAAAACATCAGGTCCATGGCGCGAAAAAACTTCCGCGTATCCTTTAGAATCTCATTATTCACTGCCATCAGGGGCCTGACCCAGTCTTTCGCCCCCGCTTCGAGATGGCCAATCACAAAAGCCACTCGCGACTCCTCGTCGGGGAAGTCATCAAACTGCAGATTGAGAGCATATTGCATCTCTGTTCTAAAGGCATGATAGTTCCTGGGATCCCCCCCAAACTTCTGCACCAATCCTGGCACCTTTCTGGCGAGCGGGGTGGTTTTTCCCTTTTCTGCATCCTGAGCCCTCCTCTCTTCAAGCCGTGCCGTTTGCAGCACCAGCTGGACCTCCAACACCCTGTACCTTTCTTCCAGGTTTGGACTGGCTCCAGCTCCTCCTGCTCCTCCGGTTTCGGCTGGGTTGCTCATGATGCCTTTCTCTGCACAAGCTGCTTACAGAGACTTTCGGACTGCTGTGATGGGATAATGAGCTGCTTGTGCGTAAAATGCAAGTCCCTCAGAGTTTGATCAGGTTCTCAAACCTCTGCCTGTGACGGAGCCCCTCCGGCATGGCTGCGTCAGTCGCTAGCAGAGTCCGAAAGTGGTTGCTTTCGGAATCTCTTCCAACATAAAAGCTCCTTAACGGAAACACGTCTTCTGGACTCTCTGCGTGACAGTTTCCGGCGAGGAGTGGGTGTCCCTATAGGAGGTCCTGAGACCTCCCCACTGTTTTCGCTGGAAGCGTCTCTGAGCCATCCCTCCGACTCACTTTCCCTTGGAGTTCCTTCTCTCCCCCTACTGGTTCCCTCTTCCGCTGCTACGTCTCTCTCAACCTCAGTGAGCCTTTCCACCTCCTGTCCTTCCGATGGCAGTTCCCTGACATGCTCTAACTCTTCCAATATCTCTTTTATTGAGTTCATTGGGTCTTCTAGTGTTATTAACAAATCATCCGCGAACGCCTTGACTTTATACTCATTTTGTCCAATTGTTATCCCTTTTATCTTCTTATTTTGTCTTATTGAGTTTAGTAGCACTTCCAGCACTGTTATGAACAACAATGGGGACAGCGGACAGCCCTGTCTTGTTCCTTTCGCTATCTTAATTTCTTCTGAGACCACATTGTTTATTATCAATTTCGCCTTCTGCTCCGTATAAATTGCCTTAACTCCATTATAAAACTCTGTACCGACCTCCATATATTCTAGCTGTTTTAATAAAAAGTCCCAATTTATGTTGTCGAATGCTTTCTCTGCATCCACGAACATCAATATAGCTTGTTTATCACACCTGGCAGACAGATATTCTATAATATTTATTATGTTTCTAATATTGTCTTTCATCTGCCTGCCCGGTTTGATCTCCATGGTTTGATCTCCATGGATGTGTTCTAACAATATATTTTTCATCCTACTTGCCATAATTCCTGAGAAAATTTTATAGTCTATATTTAACAATGAGATCGGCCTGTAGTTTTTAACTTGCAATAAATCCGAGTCCTGTTTTGGAATTAGTGTGATGAATGCCTCTTTCCATGTTTCTGGTATTTCTCTTTCTTTTAAGATGTTATTCATCACTTCCTTCAATGGCAACAGCACTACACCTTCCATTTCTTTATAATAGCTGGCCGTAAACCCATCCGGGCCTGGGGCTTTCCCTCTTTTTAATTCTTTTATTGCTTCTTTTATTTCTTCTATCTCAATTGAGATATTTAATTGTTCTTTTTTCTCTATTGATATCTTCTGCACCTTTTTATCCTTCAAGAATCTTTCTATTTTCCTCATGTTATTTCTCTCTCTATTTTTATATAATCCACTATAGTACTCTAGAAAGGCTTTCCTGATTTCCTTGGGGTTAGTTTTCTCTTCTCCCTCCACTGTTATTTTATTTATCGTATTTTGCTCCTTTCTTTTTTTAGTCTGCCATGCCAGCAGTTTCCCTGATTTGTTTGCGAATTCGAAGCTTCTTTGTCTCAGTTTTTTGATATTCCATTCCACTTCTCTATTTATTAACATTGCGAACTGAGTTTGCAGCGCTTTAATGTTTTCCTTTAGTCTCTTATTATTTGGTTTTTTAACTAATTTTTGTTCATTATCCATTATCTGCATTAGGATGTCTTTTTTCCATTTTTCTCTTCCTTTATTTTTAATCGCATTTTGCTGGATGAAGAAACCCCTCATTACTGCCTTACTCGCGTCCCACACCACCTTTGTTTTAGTACCCTTATTCATGTTGTCCTTAAAGTATTCTGTCAACCTTTTCTGGGCTTTTTCAACAACCTCTTGATCATCCAAGAGATAATCTTTCAATCTCCACCTAAAAGTTCTCTCCTCCAAGCCTTTTAATTCCATTTTTATTGGGTTATGATCGGATATAGTTTTGGCTTGAATCTCTACCCGCAGAATTCTTGGTGTTAATTCATTCGAAGTCCAGATCTGGTCTATTCGAGATAGTGACTGATTAGGTTCAGAGTGGTACGTGAACTGCTTTACCAGTGGATGTCTGAGTCTCCAGATATCTATCAAGTTGCAATTTTTAACCAATGAGAAAAAAGTTTTTGGTAACTTCCCGTCCTTACCACTACCATCTCTAAGTCTATCCATCTCTAGGGACACCACTCCATTCAGGTCCCCCAATATTATCATTTTCTGATCTACGTATTCGGCTAGTTTTCCTTCCAGAGTTTTAAAAAATTCCGACTTGTTGCCATTTGGTGCGTATAGCCCAATTATGATTAAGTTTTCTCCCTGCCATTTGATTTGAACCGCCATTATCCTTCCCTCCTCGTCTTTAAAAATTTGTTGCGCCTCAATTTGTTTTTTGATATATATGACCACTCCTCTTTTTTTGTCTTTATCAGATGATATGAACTCATTCCCCAGTCTTTTGTTTATCAATACTCTTTTGTGTCTTCTTGCTATATGTGTCTCCTATAAGCAAATGATGTCTAGGCTTTCTTTTTTTAGGATTTGTTCAATTTTATTCTGTTTTTTTAATCATTGATCCCATTAATATTCCAATTCCAAATTTTTAATGCCTTCTTATCTGTTTCTGGTCTTTATTCGTGTAGAAAAACAGCTCTTAAATCTTTCCTGGAGACAAAGCGCACATTTTGCTTCTCTCTCCGTTGCGGACGGAACAGCAGTGACACACAGGAACACTCCCTCTGTGTACTAAACCATGCCTCAGAATGTGAGACGTCACTCAGAACTTCTTAACCCTGTAAGTTCTGATTCTCTCCACAGGATCTCCCTCCAGGAGTATTTTGGGGGGTTGCAGCGCCCTAGCAATCCCCCCTTTCTCTCTGGAAAGCCAGATTCTCTCCGGAGAGATGAATCCCGCTTGCGCTCGCTTCCAAGATCGACCGGAAGCCCATATATACCCTCCTTATATACCCAATTGATGGATCTGCTCTGCAGATGACGGCTTCCTGCAGGTACCATCTTATCGGGGGTCCTTCTCTGCTATCTTTTCAATGCCTACTTCCTCTTCCTCTTTCAAGAAGCCTTCTAAGTAGAGATTTTTCTTAGTCTGCTTCTGTGTAGGAACTGTTTTTGGATGTTTTGGTTGTTTAACTGTTGTGGGGTTTGCTGCCCTGGACTCCTTTGGGAGGAAGGGTGGGATATAATGATGCTGAGTAGTGCCTCCTGCCCATAACTGAAGGTTTTGTGGAGGCGCCATAGCTTCAGTGTGTCAGCACCTGCATTGTATGCAGAAGGTCCCAGGTGCAGTCCCTAGCACCTGCAGTTAGAAGCTCAATATAGGTAGGAGCCTTTGTCTGCCCAAGACCTTGGAGAGCTTCTGCCACTCAGGGTGGAAGTGGGCAATACTGGGCTAAATGGATCAATCAAGTTTAGGATCAGGGACTTCCTTCTCTTAAATGAGCTACCTGCCCAGGTGGATGAGCCCCACTGCTCTTCACTTCCCTCTACAGCACGGGCAGAAGCCACCTTCTTGACTGTTGGACCCCCTAGTGGTCTCATCTGCTCAATTGTCCGGAGCCTGGCTGTCAGGGCTGATTCAGCTGCAGTTCAGCATCAAAACTCAGAGATGAGCATTAAGGTGGACTCTTTATTCAGAGAGACAAAACCCGACAGAGAAACTCCACAGGCAGGACTAGCCCCAGTTGCCAGAACGGAGGATCTTAGCCTCCTCCTAAGGTAGGACTATCATACATCAACAGCTTCTGGGTCTTCCTTTAAGATGCTCAACAATTTTGGGGTCTTCCTAAAAATAGCTCCACAGCTTTCGGGGTGTCTTGGTTTCTACTTTTAGAAATATGGCATCCCTAGCCTAAGGCTCCTCCCCAGTCGGCTGACTTCCCAACAGTCGTGGAGGGGCTCTCTGTGCCTTTTGTTCTGCTCCGTGTAATGCCTCCCTTGTTCCTGGGGACAGAGGAGGAGGGGAGAAGGGAACAGTGGACATGGCAGGTGCCTGAGGATCTGTTGCAGCCTCAGCATCCACCTCCTCCTCCTCCTCCTCCTCAGCTGCCTCAGTCTCCCTTAAACCTGTTGCTTCTTTAGCCTCCAAGCCATCTGCTCCCCCTTCTTCTTCTTCTTCTGACCTGTCTCCTGCATCCCACCAGCAGACTCCTGGCTCAGAGCCTTCCCACTTTGATGCTTCCCTGGGGGGGGGGGGTGTCCCCTGGCTGTAGCCTCCCGCCATTCCTCCTCCTCTAGCCAGTACCCGACACTATCTTTGCATGCAGGGGAAGCCCCTAACTCACTGAGGGTTTGAGACCCATCAACTCCCCTCACCTGGTTAGCCCGCCAGTTGAAGCCGTTCCTGGGGTGTGGCTGCTGCTTCAGGCTGACAGTTTCTAAGAGCCGCAGGTGTGAGCTGTAGTGACCAAAGGTGGACAAACTACCCCAGAAGGAGCACAACGTGCCCCCCCCCCGAGGTACTACCTCTCCCCTTGCACCCTTGAGTCATGAAGGACAGAGAGTGGAGAGTTGAATGTGTGTAGAAACCAGCCTCCCTTAGGAAAGCAAAGTTTACATTCATCACTCCACCCACTTTCACCTGTGGCCCCTCCCACCACAGGCAAACGGCCCCTGGAAGGCTTCCCAGAGGAGAATATGGCCCTTAAGACTGAAAAAGAGTGCCCAACTCCAAACTAGTGACGAACTGCCATTGATGGCTCCAGCTGGATGTTGAAATCTCCCTCTAAGCTCCTTCTCAGATCCATGTTCCATTTCAACAACTGGCTTTCTCCTGCAGGTCAAACAGTCCCCTCAGTACAAGGACCCATTGTTTCTCCATGTGCATTTTCAGCAGCCTCACATGTGACTGCCAGTGATATCATTTCCCCCATCCTCAGATTTTGCCCCACCCCCGACAACCTAAAATTCTCATCAGATTATATCGTCAAAGGAAATAAAACATCTCCAGCTGAGCAAGACTTGGTATTTTCCCTTCTTCAGATAGCTTTGAATCTTCAGCTGCAGAGGAAAAATGCCCACGGTCCTTTCAAAATTTCCAATGTATTCATAGGAACATCACCTGTCTTGGAAAAAAGGAAGGAACAAATGTCTCAGATGCAAGCCCTTTAATCTGGAATTGCTATTCTTAACTCCATGTGGCTGGGGTGTTCTGGGGCTTCTGTACCTTGAACTAATAATTTCTTGTTTGCATGTTCTACCCCAGCTGCTGCTCCCTGTTCAGTTCAGCTGGGGGATTACTTATGCCTTGTCATTTGATTCGTCAGGGTCTGTTCCATACATGCCGGGTGGCTAAAACTACTAATTCATGTCATGTCTAACTGGTTTGAGCGAAAGGCTTCTCAGAAGCTAGGGCATGTCATAAAATACTGCAATGTACAAAAGCGGGTGGACGGTGGACATTAAAATCAGTCCAAAGAATTAAAATGTCTGGGTGCTCAAGAAATGTTTAAATGATAGCACAGAGCTGTTGGCATAAAAAAGGTCTTCAAGGGATGCCTGAAAGTCAGCATTTCATTACAGATCAGCCTTCTCACGGATTCAGTCACTTTTGCAGACAGCTCAACTTCTGCAACCAATGACCTCCTGCAGAGTGTAGCCACAAAAGAGAGTTTTGGGAGGACTGGAGGACAGGCTTGCAGTTCATTCAGGGCAGAAGCAATGGGAGAAGGGCCATAGCTTAGTGGTAAAGCAGCTGCTTACATGCAGAAGCTCTCCGGTTCAATCTGTTGTATCTCCAGCTAGAATGTCCTCTGTCTGAAACCCTGGAGAGTTTTTGCCATCCATTGTGGACAAGACTGAGCTAGATAGAGCCATAGTGTGACTCAGTATAAGGCAGCCTCCTATTGTCCCAGCAACAAGCCTTTGGCACGCACAGAGGACTCCTTAAATACATGAATAAAGCTGCCCTGGAAAGGAATGCTGAAAATGAGTCAAAATTAGACAGCCCTGGGACAACAAAACACTCGGACACAGTGCCTTTAAAGCACAGACCTGTGCCTAGGAAGCATGGGGCACAAGGTAACTGTGGCTGAGCCTTGAGAGACTGCTGTCCAAGGTGCTGAAGGGATTGAATACAAAGATGCAACTGTTAGAATGTCAAGGGGCATGATGGTGCTTTGAATGCATAAAGCAGATGCGGCCTAACTTGCACAGTTGCAGAATGAACTGAATTGAGCTGGAAGAAGCAGGACTTCCTGGAACAGATGGCCAAGCATGCAAAAGGAAGGGAGATAGTAGTAATGGGGGACTTCAATTACCCTGATATTTGTTGGATGTCAAACTCAGCCAAGAGCACAAGGTCAAACAGATTCCTCACTGCCCTTGCAGACAACTTCATTGTCCAGAAAGTGGGAGAAGCAACAAGAGGAACAGCCATTTTAGATCTGGTCCTAACCAATGTTGATGACCTGGTTAGTGGGGTAGAAGTGGAAGGATCATTAGGCGCGAGTGATCATGCTCTTCTGAAGTTTACTATACAGCGGAAAGGAGCAGCCAAGCATACTAGGACTCAATTTCTCGACTTTAAGAAAGCCGACTTCATAAAGCTTAGGGAAGTGCTGGGTGAGATCCCATGGACAGTAATACTAAAAGGAAAGGGAGTTCAAGATGGCTGGGAGTTTGTTAAGAGGGAGATAGTAAAAGCACAACTTCAGGCAATACCAATGAGACGGAAACATGGAAGGTGCCTAAAGAAGCCAGGGTGGCTATCTAAAGAACTTTTAACTGAGTTAAGATTAAAAAAGGATGTGTACAAAAAATGGAAAAGGGGGGAAACCACCAAAGAGGAATTCAAACAAATAGCCAGCACGTGTAGACACAAAGTCAGAAAAGCTAAAGCACAGAATGAACTCAGGCTTGCTAGAGAGGTTAAAAGCAACAAAAAAGGCTTTTATGGGTATGTTCGTAGCAAAAGGAAGAACAAAGAAACCGTGGGGTCACTCAGAGGGGAAGATGGTGAAATGCAAACAGGGGACACAGAAAGGGCTGAACTCCTCAATGCTTTCTTTGCCTCAGTCTTCTCCGATAAAGAAAACAATGCCCGACCTGAAGAATTTGGAGCAAATGATTCAGCAGAGGAAACACAACCCAGAATAACTAAGGAGATAGTACAAGAATACTTGGCTAGTCTAGATGTATTCAAGTCTCCAGGGCCAGATGAACTGCATCCAAGAGTATTAAAAGAACTGGCAGATGTGATTTCAGAACCACTGGCAGTCATCTTTGAGAATTCCTGGAGAACAGGCGAAGTCCCCGCAGACTGGAGGAGGGCAAATGTTGTCCCTATTTTCAAAAAGGGGAAAAGAGAGGACCCAAATAATTACCGCCCAGTCAGTCTGACATCAATACCAGGGAAGATTCTGGAGCAGATCATTAAGCAAACAGTCTGTGAGCACCTAGAAAGGAATGCTGTGATCACCAATAGTCAGCATGGATTTCTGAAAAATAAGTCATGTCAGACTAACCTGATCTCGTTTTTTGACAGAATTACAAGCCTGGTAGATGAAGGGAACGCAGTGGATGTAGTCTACCTTGATTTCAGCAAGGCATTTGACAAGGTGCCCCATGATATTCTTGTAAAGAAGCTGGTAAAATGCGGTCTTGACTATGCTACCACTCAGTGGATTTGTAACTGGCTGACTGACCGAACCCAAAGGGTGTTCATCAATGGTTCCTCTTCATCCTGGAGAAGAGTGACTAGTGGGGTGCCACAGGGTTCTGTCTTGGGCCCGGTCTTATTCAACATCTTTATCAACGACTTGGATGATGGACTCAAGGGCATCCTGATCAAATTTGCAGATGACACCAAACTGGGAGGGGTGACTAACACCCCAGAGGACAGGATCACACTTCAAAACGACCTTGACACATTAGAGAACTGGGCCAAAACAAACAAGATGAATTTTAACAGGGAGAAATGTAAAGTATTGCACTTGGGCAAAAAAAATGAGAGGCACAAATACAAGATGGGGGACACCTGGCTTGAGAGCAGTACATGTGAAAAGGATCTAGGAGTCTTGGTTGACCACAAACTTGACATGAGCCAACAATGTGACGCGGCAGCTAAAAAAGCCAATGCAATTCTGGGCCTCATCAATAGGAGTATAGCATCTAGATCAAGGGAAGTAATAGTGCCACTGTATTCTGCTCTGGTCAGACCTCACCTGGAGTACTGTGTCCAGTTCTGGGCACCACAGTTCAAGAAGGACACTGACAAACTCGAACGTGTCCAGAGGAGGGCAACCAAAATGGTCAAAGGCCTGGAAACGATGCCTTATGAGGAACGGCTAAGGGAGCTGGGCATGTTTAGCCTGGAGAAGAGGAGGTTAAGGGGTGATATGATAGCCATGTACAAATATATAAAAGGATGTCACATAGAGGAGGGAGAAAGGCTGTTTTCTGCTGCTCCAGAGAAGCGGACACGGAGCAATGGATCCAAACTACAAGAAAGAAGATTCCACCTAAACATTAGGAAGAACTTCCTGACAGTAAGAGCTGTTCGACAGTGGAATTTGCTGCCAAGGAGTGTGGTGGAGTCTCCTTCTTTGGAGGTCTTTAAGCAGAGGCTTGACAACCATATGTCAGGAGTGCTCTGATGGTGTTTCCTGCTTGGCAGGGGGTTGGACTCGATGGCCCTTGTGGTCTCTTCCAACTCTATGATTCTATGATTCTATGATTCTATGACTACATGGGATGTAGAACGCTATACAGGAAATGGCTCTGGGTGGCCCACTGGGAGAGGCACATGATGCAAAAAGTGGCAGTTTCAACCCATTCATGGGAAACAGAGCTCTGAAAACCTGCTCTCTGAAATCCTGGAGAGCAGCTGCTGGCTATGGCAGACCATACAGAACTCAATGGCCCAGTGGTCTCACTGGGTTTTCAACCCAGAACACAGCTTCAGCGCCCCCAGAACAAACCAATTTTTAATTCCCCAAACTGTTATGAAGAGACACGATAATTCTAAGGTGCCAGAACAAGCTTTGCTGGCTACTGGTAGTAAAAAAACCAGAAGAGACAGAAGATGACCGACTTCCCATTGAAGAAGCCTTGAACCGTTTGAATAAAGGTAAGAACAAAGATAGGGCTCAGTGCTTATGCCCCAATCCAGCAAAGAAGAAAAATACATGTAAATCAGCTCTTGTATGTTTGTCTCTTGCTGGATCACGAACTGGGAATAAAGCTGGTGCATATCTGAGTGTTGTCAGTATCTCAGCTCACAGTCAGAGGTTACTGGCCTCCCCCGAGGCGAACTGAGTGAGATACTTGTTTACCTTTCGTCTGCGCCTCTCGGCAGACTAGGTTGTAAACCGGCGATTCTCCTCATTAGACGTGAGGAGAACACACCCTCTGCTTCTCTCTTCCAGCTTTCTCCCCCCAGGGAGGGGAAATGAGACAGACAGGAGTCTATTTACATGACTTTTATTCCTGTCATTCAGCAGTACATAGAATCGTGACTGCACCCTTCAGACTCCATTAGAAGAGTCACAACTCCGCCCCTGCACTTCCAGCACAGGTCAGATGACACTCTGAGCTAACATCCGGTGCTCAGTACAGAGAAAAGACTGCCCCTTTTCTCCAACAGTACATCTGCAGACAACAACATTCTGTTTTGCTTTCCAGCCACCTGCAGCTGGCTTTTGCATTGCTGCTTTTATCCAGCAATCTCCCCCAAAAGCATCAATAGGCAAAACATGATCCAGAGAAGAAAACAAACAGTTGTTATACATATAACAGTCCCCTGTTGTTTCAGTTCCACCCTTGGAACTCCCCACCACTGGTTTCACCAGTGTACCTCTCTGGTTGTCTGGCTTCCAAGGAATGAGTGCTTCTGCATTACCTTGGCCAGCTACTCTCTGTTGTGTCTTTGTCTCTGACTTAGACACTGCTTTAACCTGCTTTGAGTTGTTAACAATAGCAACACATGCAACAGCTATGTTAGCAAACTCTTTTGAGTACCTCTTTGTAACTCTCTCAGACCTGCGTATGAGGTGCTGATCCTCTGTGCTCACTGGTTCAACCTTTGGACTTTGTTGAGAACCAGATGCAATGGCAAACAGTGGTTCATCCTTCATCTGTGAAGGTCTAGCCATTGTGTGAGATTTCCTCTCAATGACTGTTGCAACTGAACTCTCTGAGCTATCACTGTCATCATCAGTACCACTGTAATCTGTGACATCAGAAAAATCGTCATCTGAATCGTTCTCTGTGGGAAATGTGTGAACAATCACTCTCTCCTGTTCAGGAGCACTCTCTAGAAATTTTGTGAGAATCACCTGACCAGATTCAGACAAAATTACTCTGTAGAGACCCTTATCATAACCCACGAAAATGCCTCTGGCATTCTTTACTCCACCTGGAGCTTCTGTCCTCACTTGAGACCTGAAAACCTTAAAATAGGCAACAGAAGGTTTTCTATTGAACAGTTTCTCAAAAGGAGAACTTCCCAACTCTTTTGAGACTTTTCTCAACCACACGTGAAGATAGGACGCTAGCGCCTCGGCCCAATATTCATGTGGCAAATGTGAACTCAGCAATTGCGCATGCATCCCCTTTTGCAATTCTTTGTTCACTTTCACACAGACCCCCCTGTTCCACGCTTCGGCTGAAACAGAAACTTTGTGGTCTATCCCTTTTCCATCCAGGAACTTCTGAAACTTCTGTAACAGAAAAACTTGTTTGTCATCTGTGAAAAGACAATCAATGTTAGCATCATGCATATTTTTAACCTTGTCACAAAAATCCCGAAACCTATCTAAGGTCTCCTGTGGTTTCTCCATCATAAAAACCCAAGAATAATTTGTAAAACAATCCACACACACAAGGTAATATTTTGCACTGCCTCTAGATGGTTCTAGAGGACCAATCACATCAGCATACACCCGCTGAAATGCTCTGTCGACCTTCTTGTTCACCTTCCTGGTGTTCTTGTTGGTCACACCTGCAAGAGAAATTTCGTTAGAATCAGAAGAATTACATTTCATGTAATCACTTTGATCAAAAGTCAACAAATACAGTCCATCTTTCTCTTTGGCAGTAAGAGACAGTTCTCCATCTTTGTAGATCTTGCAGCTTTTAGCATCATAGGACAGTCTCAGTCCCTTCTTAGCAATCTGCGAAGCACTCAGCAGACTGAACTTCAACTCCGGAACCACATAAACATTGCTTATAGTCAAGTTCAGACTCTCAAGATACACAGTCCCAATTCCGGTCGCTTCCAACTCCTGACCGTTGGCTTGTTTCACAGTGAAGCTTTGCTTCTTCAACGTCGAAAACAGTCCTCGGTGCAGGCACAAATGTTTTGTACATCCCGTGTCGATTATGAATGCGTTCCCAACATCTGGCGTGGTTCCTTTCGCCATCATAGCCTTTGCAGGTTTCACCTGGTACTTGGTACGGCTTTTGCCTGATGCCTCAGGCTTCGTAGAGCTGTTCTTGGCTCCTCTTGACTGTCGCGGCTTCCTACAGTTTCGCTGTAGATGCCCAGTCTGTCCACAATTGTGACATCGGACGGTGCTCAATGCTACAGCATGCTCTCCAGTAGCATCAGCAGTGGGGAGATTTGAACTCTGTTCTTCCCTCCCCCTGTCCTTCACTTCCAGTGCAGCAAGTCTGTCGTGTTCATTAAGAACCACCGCACACACTCTCTCCGCGGTCAGGTCTGCCGCAGGTAGAGAACCAAGCTGACTGGCAACAACCTTGTAAGTCCGATTCAGGCTGTTTATCATCATGAAGCAAAACACTTCCTCCTGTAGACGGAAATTGCGTTCCACCATCTGTTGACGCAGAAATTTCATTTCTGTCAGGTGCGCTTGAACATCTCCATCAGGCGCTAATCTCAGATTGGTCAACTTCTCAAAATACAGCAACGCTGAAGAACCAGCATCTCTCTGATGCGTTGTACGTAGCGTATCCCAAACCTCTTTCGCATTTTCTAAATGCTGAATATGCACCAATTGATCATCTGAGACACACAGAATTATTGCAGTCCTGGCCCTCACGTTCCGTGACTCCCAACCTCTGGTTGGTGCTGCAGGGATGGGGTTTTCAATTACATCAAAAAGCCTCTGATTCTGCAGCAGGGCCTTCATCTTTACAGACCAAGATGAATAATTGTCATTAGTTAAGGGAGGTGGGTAAGGCAGAGCTCCCCCCTTCTTGGCATCCATCTTGAAGCCAAGCCTCTCTCACTTTCCAGCCTTGCTAATACTCCAATAGCCTTTTGCTGGGTTGTTTACTGCCTCTCCAGGCAAGCTGCAAGCTGTTTCTCAGACCTTGCACAGCATCGGCAATGTAGACAAAACAAACTTTCGCTTCCCATGCTCACTCTCAGAGCCATCTGCGCAGCCAGTAAATTTCCACGTCTCTGACGGGCATCGCTTAGCTACTGCGCATGCAGGAAGGCTTATCTTAACCACAGGAATTTGTGGAATGCAGGCTGAGTCTCTGAGCTGCAGGCCTCTCCTCCCGGAGCTGTTGCTTTTTTCAAACGCAGCTCCCGTGAACCAGAGAATAAATCAATCTGCGTTCACACTTTTAGCCCAAAATGCAGCATACCTTGAGCTCCGTTGCTTGAAAAAGACTTTCCTCTGGGTCCAGCCGTCAGGTCAGCCTCTGGCTGCTCTCAGACGCTTATCTTCTCCCTCGGAGCAGAGGAGGACAATTCACCAGCCTCTCATGCAGATGTTCGATGGATCGCAACCACCGAATGCTGCCATATGTCAGTATCTCAGCTCACAGTCAGAGGTTACTGGCCTCCCCCGAGGCGAACTGAGTGAGATACTTGTTTACCTTTCGTCTGCGCCTCTCGGCAGACTAGGTTGTAAACCGGCGATTCTCCTCATTAGACGTGAGGAGAACACACCCTCTGCTTCTCTCTTCCAGCTTTCTCCCCCCAGGGAGGGGAAATGAGACAGACAGGAGTCTATTTACATGACTTTTATTCCTGTCATTCAGCAGTACATAGAATCGTGACTGCACCCTTCAGACTCCATTAGAAGAGTCACAACTCCGCCCCTGCACTTCCAGCACAGGTCAGATGACACTCTGAGCTAACATCCGGTGCTCAGTACAGAGAAAAGACTGCCCCTTTTCTCCAACAGTACATCTGCAGACAACAACATTCTGTTTTGCTTTCCAGCCACCTGCAGCTGGCTTTTGCATTGCTGCTTTTATCCAACAAGTGTTAGTACTGAACTGCATTGTTTCCAATATGATGTGCTTCTGAATGAGTACTCCTATTCATCTTTTAGCTCATCAAGCCATACTTTAAAATGGTGTTTACATGTGACTAAGGTTGGGTAAGGTCCTTACCATCAGGATGTTAATACTTGGATGCTCAGTTGAGGTTTATCCCATTCTCTTCAGTTGTTTAAGGACTGCCCCTCTTTCTGATTTACTGCCGCTGAACTTTGTGCCATCTGCAGATTTCAACATGCTTCTAAATAATAATAATAATAATAATAATAATAATAATAATAATAATAATAATAATTGTCAGGGGTTCAGGGAGAGAGGCACAGATGAGGGAGGAGACTGAGAGCGAGGGGGAAGAATCCAGGAACGAGGAGGAGGAGGAGGACAATGACTTGAGGGTTTCCATGAGTCTTTCAAGTGAATCGGAGGATTCCCAAAAGGGGGCGCCCCTGGTCAGGCCAAGGGGAGCCACAGGGGGGACTCATCAGGAGCAGGGGAGCAGCAGGGAAACCCCGAGTGGGAGTGGGAGATCGGGGCCGGCTTCCCCGCCGGAACGGAGTGAAGAGGGTGGAGTTCCCAGTGTGACAGACGAAGCAGAGCAGGAAGCAGAGAGGGGAAGGAGATCGGGGCAAGACGTCCTGCCGGAAGGGGCGGAGAGTAGTACAGAGAGTAGTGTAACTGTCAAGAGGAAGGTCAGGGGTAGCGAACGCGCGCCAAGTTCAAATGTGGAGGCGCGCGGAAATGCGGAGAGCCCGGAGGAGGAGCCTGGTCCCAAAGCACGGAGGAGGGGGGAACAGGCGTCTGGGGACTCAGCGTCAGGGGAAAGCAGGAGGGAAGGAACCCAGGGGGGCAGAAAGACCCTGCGGAAAAGGAAGGACAGGAAGAGGTGGACCAGCAAAAGCCTCTTAAACTGGTGTGGAGGCGGGACTGATTCAGAGGGGACTTCAGCGGTCTAAGCGTAACAGACGTGGGGCTGCGCGCCTCGGCTGTGGAACAAACAATGTACTTCAATAAAGACTTTTGTAAATAAAGTGGACTTGGCGTTGGTCTCTTGTGAGCTGGGACCTGAGGCGGCCCTGACAACAACAACAACAACAACAACAACAACAACAACAACAACAACAATAATAATAATAATAATAATAATAATAATAATAATTTTTTATTTATATCCCGGAGCCGGGCTCAGGGCGGCTAACAATAATAAAATAGTACAACGTTCTAAAATCATTCATTATAAAATTAATTCAAGTCAAATTGATGGCAACCATTGGGCTAGAGATTCTGAGAAGATTGCCAAAGGAGGGAGTCAGGCTGTGCCCTGACCAAAGGCCTGGTGGAACAGCTCTGTCTTGCAGGCCCTGCGGAAAGATGTCAAGTCCCGCAGGGCCCTAGTCTCTTGTGACAGAGCGTTCCACCAGATCGGAGCCAGGGGGAGCAAGGTCCTGCAAGGCTTGGCAGAATCTATCAGGGTCCATCAGTCTCTGCGGGCGAGCCCAAATCGGCTCGCCACCGAAGCAGGGTGGGGGTGAAAAGTCAATCCTGGCTTTCAGAGCGTAGTGATCAGACCATGGCACCTTCATCGAAGGAGACATGATCACATCTATACCTACGCCAAAGATCAAAACCAGTGTGTGGCCTGCTTGATGTGTGGGGCCCGAAACAAACTGGGAGAGCCCTAGTGTCGCCATGGAAGACACCAGGTCCAGAGCCTGTGGCATCAGCATGGGAGTGGCATCAGCATGGATGTTGAAGTTCCCCAATACCAATAGATTAGTGAACTCCAAGGCTCAGCTGGCCACCGTCTCCAGTAGGCCTGACAGGGTGGCTGCTGGTGTGCTAGGTGGCTGGTACACCAGCCAGACAGCCAAGCTCTCCTCGGAGCCCCACACTAGGCCAACACATTCAATGCCGGGGATCGATGGTGATGGTAGAGCCCTGAAAGAACAATCTTCCCGGATTAGTAATGCCACCCCTCCCCCCCCCCCCCGCCCACAGTCCGCGACTGGTGGAGAACGGAGAAACCCGGGGGCGCCATCTCTCGTAAGGTAACTGTTTCCCCTTCGTGCACCCAGGTCTCCGTCACACAAGCCAGGTCGACCCCCTGCGAGGTAAAGAAATCTCGCAGGGTGGCGGTTTTGTTGCCTATAGACCTGGCATTGCACAACACCAGTGACGGAGGTGAGTAATCCTTGCTCACCCTACCCTCGTCCCTCGGGATGGGGCGCAGATTGGAAGAGGTATGAGCGTATCCGTATCTCAATCCCCTTCGCCTATAACATCTGCCACCACCGCCATACCTCCCTCGCCCCTCCACGGTAGCAATCCCAAGCCTAATACTAGGCTCCATTGATGGCAATTGATGTTATTCTTTCCCAGCCTAGTTGTTCTGCTTATAGTATCAGCAACTCGATAACTCTAATTAGTCGAGTAGAACAGACCAACTAAACATCAGCTACCTCTCTGATTGTATGGAACTATTATATTCTATGTCAGCTTACTATTATAATATCAAACAAACCAATTAATTGAATTAAAAATTAAAAAATAAACCCCCAAACATTCCACCACTAAACAAAACTACCATATAACATACATTAATGAAAGAAAAAACACTTAAATAGCAAAAGAACAACAATCAAACACCTAACAGTAAGCAAGGAGCTTAAATATTATCACGAAAAAATTAACTATAAAAACTAAAACAAATGGCAAAGGAAGGTGGGAGGGGGAAAAGGAAAGAAAAAATAGTTCTTGTAGCAGATGAAGTTCTTGTAGCATCACGTGCCAGCTCAAGTCTGCTCGAATGATCTCTGAATCTGCCAACCTGAACAACCAGGCGACATCAGGGGATGGGCAAAGGAAGGCAGGGCAGGCTCAGTAAATGCCTGTTCGATGACAATGCCATGCCCGATGGTCTCAGGGGGCCCTCCTCCTGCTGTTGCATCAGGAGTCCTCTTGTTTCCCCGCAGCTGGTGTTCTCAGGGCCACAGGATGATACCTCTCCTCTGCTACAACCAGCTGCCAGCCCTGTGGCTTAAGAGTCTCTGGCGTCTTGAGGGTGGAACCTCCCTCTCTGGCTTCCCTAGGTGCCTTTCAATTGAGTCCTCTGCAGAGTAATATATCTTGACCCAGGCTCCATGCCGAGTACTCAACCAGTCTGTCTCAGTCCAGGAGCACCGCTGGCATGCAGGGCAGCCGGACCCACAGCTGGGAGGACAGAGCAGGCACACAGCACAGTTGGACCCACAAGCCAGGAGGGCAGAGGCAAGCACAAACGGAACACTCCTGCAACACAGCTTCACCTCCCTTAGTTCATTTAAAATGGCGAGTCAAAACCTGAGTCAGAGTCAGTTCGGAAAAAGTTCAGAAGATTAATTAAATTGTTTAGAGTTACGAGTCCTTGAAATAGGCTGGGTGGCCGCTGTTAAGCTGTTCGACTTCGTTAGATCTAATTTACAGCGCCAACATCACACGTTCTCTGATATAAAACCCCAGGTTGCCAAACTTTTGATAAGAAAAAGGTTAAAAGTTAAAAATGTTAAAAGGAGTAGGAGCCCCCAACATCTTTTCCAGGGAGTCTTCTCTTCTCATGAGGTGGCCAAAGTATAGGAGCCTCAGATTCAGGATCTGTCCTTCCAGTGAGCACTCAGGGCTGATTTCCTTCAGAATGGATAGGTTTGATCTTCTTGCAGTCCATGGGACTCTCAAGAGTCTCCTCCAGCACCATAATTCAAAAGCATCAATTCTTCGGCGATCAGCCTTCTTTATGGTCCAGCTTTCACTTACATACATCACTACTGGGAAAACCATAGCTTTGACTTCCGGGTTGGCGCCATTGGTAATGGCGGATTCCCTCTGACTCTGAGGGACCAGCTCTGCGGGAATCGGGTCTGCACCGCTACGGCGAAGCGGGGACCCCTCAAAAATCACAGGCGGGTGAAGCCTGTGAGCGTGGGACTCGGCGGGCACCTTTCGCGCCCCCCCCCCCCAATTTGCAAAGGAACCCATTTACGGGCTCCAGAGCGAAGCGGGGCGAGCGGCGCGGTGCTGTGCGTCGACTGCTTCTTCCGCGGAGCGAAGCCACACAGCCGTTATCGGAGAGCGCTAACTTTTTCCTGGGACAATTCGGCTATAAAAGCAACTACCCGTGAGTAAGATAAAATTGGAAATAAAGGAAGAAAAAGGATTAATTCGGCACCGAAGCGGGGAGGCATAAACAGGAAGTCCGCCTTCCGTTTCTTGTAAATAGACTAAAGCAAAGAGACTGTAAGCTAAAACTTTGAAAGACGCTTGAAAAGGTCTAAAATCCTAACGTCAAATAAGCGATCTCCCCTCCTGATTGCAGGAGAGGAGGGGGGAAAGGTTTGAAACGTACTTTCCTGCAAAAAAGAGAGGAAAGGAAGCTAAAATCCACCGCTTAAAACCTGGGAACGGACTGCCTATGGACAATAGGAATGCCGTACTGTGAAAAGCGCTGCTGGTGAATAGAGTACTTTTGACAGCTAACTCTGCAAGAGAGATACAGTGTTTCTGGCTTGCTTCTCTTGGCTTTAAAGTAACTGGAAATTAAGTGTAATTGAAACTGTTGTCTTTTTGTGAATTGAGGGATTAAAAAAAAAAAGGTTACCTTCTTTAAGGTAACAAGTTTTGACTGTTACTGTGTCCCCCTAGAGGAAACTTGAAACTGTTACAATAACAACTGGGCCAGGGGAATTTTCCACTTCAAAACAAACTCAGGCCGTGGGACTGACCTTGGATTTTAACTAGAGTGTTATGGCAGATGGAAAAGAAAAGATAGAGTTGCCTCAAGAAAAAACAAGAAGGTCTGGTAGATCCTTTCGTACAGATATTGGGTTGCAGCGAAGAGCATCAACATCTGGCCCTTCTGGACCATCAGGGGCTGCACCTGTACAAGTTAAACCAAAAGGAATGTCGTCTGAAGATGTTTTAGCTTTGGCACTAGGAAAAATTAATGAATCTTTGGAAAATCTAAGTAAACAAGTAGCTGAAACAAATAAAGAAGTAGCTGAAGCATCAGTTAAAATTGATCAAAACACTACAAGTATTAACAATTTGGGACAGAAGGTGAACACCAATACAGAAACTATTGAGAAATTGCTACAGGAATCTACTTCGACCCGAAAGACAGCTGAAGAAGCAAAGGAAATAGCAACTGCTACTGAAGAGAAGATACCACTGATATACAGGCAACTTGAGGACCATAGGCCGATGTTGTCTATGATTGAATTGAAGGAGAAACAAACGAATTTGAGGATCAGGGCCGTACCTGAATTTGAGAAAGATAATTTGATTGACTTTCTTATGCAGGAATTTGCAGACTTTTGGAAACCAGATTTGGAGAAGGAAGAATTTAAGATAGTGAGTGCATTTAGGCTTGGAAGAGGAGGGAAGAACAAGGTGAGAGACTGTCTGATTACCCTCCGAACAAAAGAGGAGAGAGACAAAATCTTGAGTCTGCATTTTCAAAAGACTTTGGAAATACATCAGTCAAGAGTGGAGATATTTAAGGACATTCCGAAACATCTTTTGGATCTTAGGTCTAACTACGGAGATTTGGTCGCCCTGTTGAGAAGTAACAGAATCATCTTTAGGTGGGAATTTCCCCAAGGCCTATCTTTTAGCTACAAAGGAAGAAAGATAAAAATAAGATCAGTTGACGACAAAGATAGATTTTTGAAAGATCACGGAGAAGATTTGCAGAAAGAAGCGGAATCTGGAGAAGAGCCAAGAGCACTGGAAAGAGGAATACTAGATATAGCAAACCTATCTTTTGGACTGCATGGCTCAGAGAAAGCGACACCACCGACAGAACAAGAACAAACACTTGGTGCAGTTGGAGGGAAAGCAAAATAATTACATCATGGCTCTGCAACTATTAAGTTGGAATTGTAATGGCCTCAACTCTCCTCAGAAAAGGAAAAGAATCTTTCATTTATTAAAAAAGGAACAATTGGACTTGATTTGTTTACAGGAAACACATGTGATAAGGCTACATAGAAAAGTATTGATCAAAAAAAGACTGGGCCAGGAGTTTATCTCATCGGATAAAGTTAAAAAAAGAGGAGTAGTGATTTATGCAAAGGAGAGTTTATCACCGAAATTTATTTTAAAAGACGACCAAGGAAGATTTGTGGCAATTGAGATTCAAATACAAGGAGAGAAATTTCTGATAGTAAGAGTTTATGCACCTAATGAGGGGAAATTTGAATTCTTTAAAAAGTTGCATGAGACCTTGATGGACTATTTGGACTATAATCTGATTTTGATGGGGGATATGAACGGAGTGGTATCTACAAATATGGACATGGCACAAAGACAGGTAGTCACCAAGGATGGTAGATTACTGAAAACATTCTTTGAGATGACGGACAACTTGGACTTAGTTGATATCTGGAGAACAAAGAATCCCTTGGGTAGAGAGGGAACGTTCTTCTCTGAAGCCAAAATGACATGGACAAGAATAGACCAAATATGGGTAACTAGAGGAATGGCACCAAAGACAAGAAAAGTGGAAATCTACCCAAAAACCTGCTCCGACCATAATGCTGTGAAGATGGAGATGAAACTAACACCAACTGGCTCTTTCGGATGGAGGATGAATGACACCTTATTTAGAGACAAAGAAGTGACTAAGAAGGCCCAAAAAACCCTGAGAGATTATTTCGAGATAAACATGAATACTAATTGTCAGGGAACTGCCATCGGAAGGACAGGAGGTGGAAGGGCTCACTGAGGTTGAGAGAGACTTAGCAGCTGAAGAGGGAACCAGCAGGGGGAGAGAAGGAACTCCAAGGGAAAGTGAGTCGGAGGGATGGCTCAGAGACACTTCCAGCGAAAACAGTGGGGAGGTTTCAAGACCTCCTATAGGGACACCCACTCCTCGCCGGAAACTGTCGCGCCGAGAGTCCAGAAGACGTGTTTCCGTTAAGGAGCTTTTATGCTGGAAGAGATTCCGTAAGCGCCCACTTTCGGATTCTGCTAGCGACTGACGGAGCCATGCTTGAGGGGCTCCGTCGTAGGCAGAGGTTTGCGGATTTGATCAAACTCTGAGGGACTAGGATTTTACGCACAAGCAGCTCATCATCCCATCACAGCAATCCGAAAGTCTCTGAAAGCAGCTTGTGCAGGGAGAGGCATCATGAGCAACCCAGCTGAAACCGGAGAAGCAGGAGGAGCTGGAGCGGGTCCAAGCCTGGAAGAAAGGTACAGGGTGTTGGAAGTCCAGCTAGCGCTGCAGACGGCGAGGCTCGAGGAGAGGAGGGCTCAGGATGCAGAAAAGGGAAAAACCACCCCGCTCGCAAGAAAGGTGCCAGGATTGGTGCAGAAGTTTGGGGGGGATCCCAGGAACTATCACGCCTTTAGGACAGAGATGCAATATGCTCTCAATCTGCAGTTTGATGACTTTCCCGACGAGGAGTCGCGAGTGGCTTTTGTGATTGGCCATCTCGAAGCGGGGGCGAAAGACTGGGTTAGGCCCCTGATGGCAGTGAATAATGAGATCCTAAAGGATACGCGGAAGTTTTTTCGCGCCATGGACCTGATGTTTTCCAGCGACATTGAGCAGGGAGTGGTGCGCAGACAGTTAATGGCTTGCAAACAGGGGAGCTGATCTGTCCGTGAGTACTGGACTGAGTTTACCATGTTGATCCATAAATTGGGGTGGGATCCATCGGCGGAGCCCATACAAATGCTTTTCGAAGAAGGGCTTTCTTCGGCGGTGAAAGACGAACTTTCCCGGGCGCCCAGGGCGGAGTCTATGGACCAGCTGACCAAATCCGCGCTGACCATAGGAGCACGCCAGGAGGCGAGAGCTTTGGAAAAGCAGGAAGGGAAAGGGGAACGTTGGAGGGATTTCCGCATTCCAGAGATTCCAGAGCCACCTTTCCCGCCGGCAGAGCCGATGGAAATTGGAACAGCGCGGGCGCGCGCAGTTTCAAATCCCAGTGAAGGGCGGAAGAAGGAGGGGAAGAGCGCCAAGAAATGTTATCTCTGCCAACAGCCAGGTCACTTTGCCAGAGTCTGCCCACAAAGAAAGGAATGGCAAGGGATGGCGGGAGCTGTTGGGGAAAAGGAGGAGGAAGGCAAGGAGCAAGTAAAAGCCAACGCCTGGCTGCCGCCGTCGGGGCACAGCAGCCAGGCCAAAGAGCAGTGAAAGTGCCCACGCCGGAACCTCCAAGACCTGCTTTAGTGATAGAGGTGTTACTAGAGCTGCCAAACGGACACCCACTAAAGATAAAGGCGCTATTGGACTCAGGCAGCTCCTGTAATTTCATGAGTATGGAGTTTGCAGCTGAGCACCAGATACAGACTATCCCTTTGAGTAACCCCTTGCAGGTGACCACGATCGATGGGAGGGAGCTGTTGGGAGGAGAAGTTAGCCAACAGACTGTCCCGATGATAATGAGGGTGGCAAGGCACACCGAACGGATAGCGTTTAATGTGGCCACCTTGGGAGGAGCTCCCATTATGAGCTGGCTGGCGCTACACGATCCGCTAGTGGGCTGGCATCAGAGAGTGGTCTCCTTTGGGTCAGCGCATTGCCTAGAACACTGCAAAGAGGGGAAGGCTCCGGAAGGGGCCAGAGTCACCCTAGCAGGGATGGAAGTAACGGACAAAGGGAAGGTGCCCCCACAATACGCAGATCTGAGCAACGTATTCAGCGAAAGGGAAGCAGACAAACTGCCACCGCATAGACCCTTTGACTGTCAAATCAATCTACTCCCTGGGGCCCAACTCCCAGTGGGCAAGCTGTACGCTATGTTAGACAGGGAGATGCAGGAGTTAAGGGAGTTCATTGACAAAAACCTGAAGCGAGGTTTCATCAGAGAGTCCCGAGCGGTGGGGGGCAGCCCAGTGTTTTTTGTGGACAAAAAAAAAACAGATAAACCGAGGCTTGTAGTGGACTTTCAGGCCCTGAATGCAGTGTCGGAACCTCTGGCTTTCCCTATGCCCCGAATTGATGACATTTTGACTAGGGTGAGGAAGGGAAGGATTTTTACAAAACTGGACCTGCGGGGGGCGTACAACCTGATACGAATAAGGAAGGGGGATGAATGGAAAACCACCATGTTCACCCCTTTGGGAGCCTTTGAATATCTCGTTATGCCCTTCGGTCTACAAGCAGGCTCGGCGTGTTTTCAATCGTTTATGAACCACGTCCTGGGACCTTTGCTCTACAAGAATTGTGTAGCCTTCTTAGACGACGTGTTGGTATATTCAGAGAATGAGGAGCAGCATGTGAGGGACGTCCGAGAAGTGTTGGGCAAGCTGCAAGCTAACCAGCTGTGGGTGAAACTGGAGAAGTGTCAGTTTCATACCAAGGAGGTGGAATTCCTGGGGTACCGCTTGTCAGACAAGGGATTGGCCATGGATCCAGGCAAGGTCCAAGCGGTACTGGAATGGAAAACACCGAAAATGAAGAAGGATGTGCAAAGATTCCTAGGGTTTGGAAACTTTTATCGGAAGTTCATCAAGAACTTTGCCCACTTGACGGCTCCCATTACTGACTGTCTCAGCAGCAAGAAGAAATTTGTTTGGACGGCGGAGGCGGAGCGAGCATTTGAAGAACTGAAAAGGGTGTTCGCTTCGGAAGAGCAACTTCTGCATGTGGATTTACAAAAACCTATGAGAGTGGAAACCGATGCATCAGACCGGGCGGTAGGGGCGGTGCTTCTACAACCGGGGAAGAGTAAGTCGGAGTGGAGACCGTGTGCCTTCTTCTCGCGGAAGCTGAATAAATCCGAGAGGAACTACACGGTGTATGACCGAGAACTACTCGCCATTCACGAAGCGTTCCGGAGATGGAGACATTTATTAATTGGTGCACAACATAAGGTGCAAGTGTGCACAGACCACAAGAATTTAGAGTATTGGAGAACGGCACGAGTGCTCAACCAACGACAAGTGAGATGGGCCCAGGAGTTCTCCAAATTCCACTTTGAAATTTGTTATGTGCCAGGCCCAGAAAACGTCAGGGCGGACGCTCTCTCACGTAAACCCGAGTATTTGGAGGGGGAGGGAGCAACCGAAGAGAGACATGTCATCCCAGAGGACCGCTGGGTGTGTGGGGCGGCACTGGTGGGGCAAAGAGAACTGGTAGAGGAAACGGAAAATGATGAATACGCCCAGGATAAGCTTAGAGGTCTCAGGGGGGAGGGAGAGAGCCCCGGAGGCTTTGAGGAAAGAAATGGGGCATTGTATTACAAAGGGGCACTGTATATACCCGAAGGAGAATTGAGGGGGAGAGTACTCAAGCAGTTGCACGATAGCCCCACAGCGGGGCATTTTGGGCAACACAAGACCATGTGGTTGGTTACCAGGGAATTTTGGTGGCCCAAGGTGAGGGAAGATGTAAGGGAGTATGTAAGAGGGTGTGACCAATGCCAGCGAGCCAAAGGGGAAAGGCGGGCGCCGGCAGGGTTATTAGAACCATTACCCACACCAGAACGGCCATGGGAGGCGGTATCGATAGATTTTATGACGGATCTGCCGAAGTCCAAGGGGAAAACAGCCATCATGGTAGTAGTAGACTTGTTAACAAAGATGTGCCACTTTGTAGCATGCTCACAAGCAGTCACAGCGGAAGAGACAGCGAAATTGTTTGTAGAACACATTTTTCGGTTGCATGGCGCCCCCTTGAGGGTGGTCTCAGACAGAGGCAAACAATTTACGTCCAGGTTCTGGAGGAAGCTCATGAGCTTACTGCACGTGGAGGTCAATTTTTCGACTGCCCGGCACCCTGAAACCAACGGGCAGGCGGAAAGAGCAAACGGTATCCTCCAACAATACCTGAGGTGTTATGTCAATGACAGAGAGAACGATTGGGTCGAAAAGTTGGCGCTGGCAGAATTTGCCTACAATAATGCGGAGAATGTGTCTACAGGGATGAGCCCCTTTTTGGCTAATTACGGGTGTCACCCCAGGGCATTTCCAGGGGGAGGAGGGGAGAGATGGAGCGTCCCGGCGGCCGAACATTTTGTAGAAGAGATGGAAGCGATCCATCGTCAGCTCCAGCTCAACTTAGAAAGGGCCAAAGAAGAATATAAGAGGCAGGCAGACAAGAACAGAAGGGAAGGTGAAACCATAAGGGTGGGGAATCAGGTGTGGCTGTCAACCCAAGGGTTGCCGTTCAAAGGGGGTTGTAAGAAATTGAGACCCAAAAGATTGGGACCCTTTGAGGTCATTCAGCAGGTCAACCCGGTGGCTTTCAAACTCTGGTTACCCAACCACATGAAATTGCACCCAGTATTCCATAGGTCTTTACTGTCACCGTACAGGGGGGGACGTGAAGGGGAGTACACCAGGGGACCAGCCTTGGAAGAAAGGGAACGCAGCAGCCATGTAGCGGAAATCCTCGATTCCAGGTGGAAGGGAAATCAGGTGGAGTATTTGGTGGCGTGGGAAGGGGAACCGGAGTCAGAAAACACCTGGGTGACTGCAGAGGATGTCGATGACGAGGTCTTAATAGAAACGTTCCACCAAAGGTTCCCGAGGAAACCTCAGCCTGTAGCAAGGTTCAGGAGGGAGTACTTCGGCACCACCGACGAGGAAGAGGAACTGGAAGGATTCACGGAATCGGAGTTGGAAGAAGGAATTGACTCTGATGACGAGGAGTACCGGGAGACCAGGAACAGCAACCGGTGGAGGGAAGTGTTCGAGACTTCGGAAGATGAGGGAGGTTCTTTCAGGGGTTTTGCTTCCTCACCGCCCATAGAGGAGGGGACGGGAGGGGGTGAAGGGGACCCTGGAGGGGAGGTGGATGTCAGGGAACTGCCATCGGAAGGACAGGAGGTGGAAGGGCTCACTGAGGTTGAGAGAGACTTAGCAGCTGAAGAGGGAACCAGCAGGGGGAGAGAAGGAACTCCAAGGGAAAGTGAGTCAGAGGGATGGCTCAGAGACACTTCCAGCGAAAACAGTGGGGAGGTTTCAAGACCTCCTATAGGGACACCCACTCCTCGCCGGAAACTGTCGCGCCGAGAGTCCAGAAGACGTGTTTCCGTTAAGGAGCTTTTATGCTGGAAGAGATTCCGTAAGCGCCCACTTTCGGATTCTGCTAGCGACTGACGGAGCCATGCTTGAGCGTCCGTCGTAGGCAGAGGTTTGCGGATTTGATCAAACTCTGAGGGACTAGGATTTTACGCACAAGCAGCTCATCATCCCATCGCAGCTCCATACCTTTTCCTACTGCCTGTCCAAAATTTCCCGCTGTCTGCTTAAGATTTCCAACCAAATCGGTCATCAAATTCATTCTCTCATGTAATTCTTCCAATAGAGCATTTGTTTTGTAAAAAACACACAACAACACTTCTGAATGCATTGTCCTTCAAGGTCACCAGTCAATTCCCACGGGTTATACTGTAGCGGCTGGAAACTCCCTAGAATTAGTTACAATTTCACAGTCTCCCTCTAGGGGGAAAACTTCTGTTGCAAATCCAACCCCAAAGTTTCTTTCTTTCTTTTTTTTTAAGATACTTTGTCAATCGTTGTTATTTTAAAATGCGAAAGGAAACAGTGGAATCACAATGTTTCTCTTCTTTTAGCTATCTGTCAAAAGACTTCTGTCTCTGGTCAATGAGCTTCAAACGGCAGTCCTGACACCCTGCTCCAGGGTCAGGACGGTGGAAAATTACTTTACTTTAAACTTACTTCTGCAGGTTAAAACAGTCCAAAGAAAGCTCCCCCTTCTCCTCCTGCTGCCCCCTTCTCCTCCTGCTGCTGTTCAACTATTTTAGATGATGAAATCCACTCCTTTAATGGTGATTTTCAAAGCTCTAGTTTACTTTGTCTTTGCTTTGTTCAGTCTACAGGGAAACGGAAGGCTGACTTCCTGTTTAGACCTTCCCGTTTCAGTACCAAATTGTATTAAATTTTAAAGTCCGATTCCTTTCTGTTCCCAATTCCTTATTTAAAGTCCAATTTTTCAAGGTTTAGGTACTCACGGTGATTATTTTTAGAAGCCAAATTGTCCCAAAAAGAAGGCAGCGCTCTCCGGCAACGGCTATGCGGCTTCGCTCCATGGAAAGAGCAGTTGACTCACAGCACTGCGCCGCTTCCCCCTCTTCGCATCAGAGCCCGTTAGTGGGTTCCTTTGTGGGTTGGGGGGGTGCTAAGGGTGCCCGCCGAGTCCCATGGTCACAGGCTTCATCCCACTGTGATTTTTTAAGGGGTCCTGGCTTCGCCGTAGCGGAAAGAACCCGTTTCACACGGAGCTTGTCCCTCCAGTTCAGAGGGAGTCCGCCATTGCCGATGGCGCCACCCCGGAAGTCCCTCTCTTGCTGATGTTTTGAAGGCTGACCATCTTCCTCACTCAGACCTCCTCAGAAACGGAGAGGCTGAAGACTATGGAGAAGTTCAGACAACTGCGCCAGTTCCTGGAAGAAGAAGAAGAAGAAAAGCGTCTGCTGAATCATGTGGAAGAGGTGGAGAAGGAGATTGCAGGGAGAAGGGATGAGCAGCTGGCCAGACTCTGCAGGAAACTCTCCTCTCTTGAGAGGATCATCCAGGTGATGGAGGAAAAGGGTCAGCAGCCAGCGAGTGAACTGCTGCAGGTAAGACGGTAGCTGGAGCAGCCCAAGGCTCCAGGAAAAGGCTGCCTCCCATCCTTTCTGTGCCCCTTTCATGTACGCAAGGAGTGTAGGGGCTCAGTTGACGGAGCCTCGAGTCAGGTTTGGGATGCTGGGATACTGAACTCACCTGAATGCCGACTAGAGATTCTTCAGTCTTCTTGATGGAACGGGAGGGGATTTTCTGCTCCTTGCTGATGATTGGCCTCTGAATGCCTTCCCGCTGGGCAATGCTGCCTTCTTGCCCTGCCCTGGGCTTCACCAAGGATGCATTCAGGCCTCCTTCTGACATGAGCCAATCTCTTGACCAATCTTCTCTTTCCGTTCCCTCCAAAACTTCTGGGTTGATCCCCTTCCCCATAGATACTGATCGGCCCAAAATGGTGCTCGGTCACAGTGACCAAAGAGCAAGACAGAGGGACTCATCCAGACTGCACCATCTTCTCCACTCACAATCCCATATGGCCAGACGTACAAGTGCTTCTGAAGTGCTTTAAGGAGGCCGAGAAGGCTGACATACTGGCAAAGGCAGGAGAAGCGCTATTACGGAATGATTACCAGATGTCCCTGTCTCCCGGGGACAGTCCCCGGATTTACGAATCTGTCCCCAACAAAATCTGTCCCCTGAATGTCCCCGGATTTTCTATAAGGTCCCCAGATTTATATTTTGAATGTTGTAGATTTATTAGTAGGGAAGGAATGTTGCGTAATTGGTTCAACGGCACAATACACATCATATGGGGACTTCCGGCGAGGCAAAATGGTGGGTGCCATGGTAATGAGCAGCTTCTGAAGCCAGCCAGAGCCAAGTGCACTACCAGGCTGGCTCCGGGCTGCTGAGACTGCCGCTACCGCTGCCACTGCTGAGGGGGAACCAGGGATGCCCAGTGCGTCAACTGGGGGAACCACTGACACACACACCCAGGACCCAAATCGAGGCAGGAGCGAGAGCGCCCAGCCACTTGGCCGACTGCCCAGTGGTGCTCCAGGGCCAGTAAAAACCCCGGAGCCAGCCCAGGGAGGAGGAAAGGAGAAGGAGAAGGAAGAGAGAGAAAGAGGAAGGTGAAAAAAGAGGGGCGGCCCTGAGGAGATTTCACCCCTCCCATATCCAAGAATCTGCTGGTGTTCTCTGCTGATTCTCCAGAGAGGAAGGGCGGTTTTCTGCTCACATTAAAGTGTCGGAGAGAGAGAGAATGAGTGTTAGAGAGAGATCGTGTGTATAGATAAGGTTGCTGCTAAGAGCAGCTGCAGACACTCAGTGCAGTTCAGCATTTTCGTTTAGACCTCATTTAGCTCTGTATATAGTTGTGTATTATAGTTGTAGATAGAATAAAGAAGATATTCTACAGAGCTGCTCTCCGAGTCGTTTATGCTGTGCTATACTCTGCTATACTCTGCTGTGCGACGACTGTCTTCTTGTTGGAGTGAATCCGGTGCTCACAACTCTAAGCTGTGAGTCCACAGCACTTTGACCTGTTCCTGTGCAGAAGGTGGTCTCTGGAAGTGCTACCCAGCTCGCCTAGCCCAGTCGGGGCTGAAGTGGATGAGTCCAGTCCGTGGCACTGGCTCAAGGGCGATGCTGACAGGCCCGACCTTGCCATGCTAGTGTCGCTGAGGAAGAGAGGTAGGAGAGCACCAGGAGGGCAAGGGCACGGGGCCGAGCCCAGGCCCGACCCAAGCCTACTCCACGGCAGATAGCACTCCAAGAGATCAGGCTGGGGCGCAGAGGAAGGCAAGAGGAGAGGAAGGCAGAGGAAGGCAAGAAGACAGAGGAGACAAAAAAGAGAAGATATTACTTCTTATTTTTTTAAAAAAAGATTTTTAAAAAATAACATTTTTTTCTCTTTTGAAAAAAAAAGTGTCCCCGGATTCTTTGAAAAAAATCTGGTAACCTTACCTTATATCCTAACCTTCTAATTCCAAGTCTCGTCTTTCTCAATATCCCCCATTCCGTTAACCGCACCAAGCAACAAGCTGTAAAATACAAGTTTTAAACACAAGCTTTCCTTTGCATCTCGCAGAACTTTAAATGTAATTCATGGTTTTTTTCACCTGTCCTACAAACTTAGGTCTTTTCCCATCCTTTAAATGGGAAATCAGTAGTCGAGCCATACTTTTTGGTAAAACGTTCGTCTGGATCCTGGAAGTCCTACCTGAGAAGAACAATGGGAGTTTCCGCCAGCACCAGCCGCTTTTCCTTCTGCAAGCAGCGCCACCCGAATTCCCACCTGGGATGAGCCTCTTGACACACTAAACTGAGCTGTCGAAGAAAGACTGGGGTGGGCGGCAAGTGGGAGGGGGAAGTCGTGTGCTTCTGTCCCGTGAGAAAAGTGCTGGGCTCTGTCTCTCCAGTTGCACTTCCACAGTTCAGAGGTGGACTATAGCAGCTGGGCTGGGCTGCTAGCTTTCTCATCTGAGGGGAAAGGATGCGCGGTCTTAAATGCTGGCCTTGGCAACTTGGCTGAGCTACCTTGGGCCAGCTTAGCCTCCCTCACAGAGGGTTGTTCTGAACATACACTCAGGAAAACACCCAAGGCCATGGACATGGGGAGGGAGACCAGGCTGGAAGGAGCGAAGAGGGGGCATGAAGAAGAAGAATGAGGAGAATGGGGTCTGGAAAGGGGGGGTGGGGAGTGATACCCCCCCCCGCCACTCCAGGATAGGAAGTGCGTCCCAGGGGAAGTGGGATTCAGGTGGAGGGGGGCGTCAGGTTGGGTGGGGGTTGCCAGGAGCAGCACGATGTCCCTTGAACCCCCGGGTTCCACTCTCCAGGCAGGCGCCCAACGTGGCCAGCTGGCAAGGGTTCTTTCTTAATCCAGCCTTGGTGTGCAGATCCCAGGTTCTGCCCCAGATCTCTGGAGCGGAAAGGCTCTTGGGCATGAATATGAAAGGCAGCATCTGTCAGAATAGGTCATACTGAGCCAGTACAGATGAACGTGACTATTGGTTTGCTTCCTCGGCATCCCAGAACTGTGAAGGTTGCCTCAGCTGTTGAACAACACAGCTAAGGAAGAAGGAGTGGAGTGTCTCCGGGGGGAGCATAGCTCCCATTCCCTTCCAAACACACAGACAGGACAGTGTGGTGGCACCCAGGGAACAGTTGCAGCAGTCGGATGGCTGGCTAAAATACACACCATTGCACTATTTTTGAATGGGATTCACTCTGAATCAGCCAGTTAGTGAACTTGGTGCTCCTGTGCAACAAACCCACTGCAAAACTGCTCTTCCCCGCACACTTCCAGGTCCCTCCAGCTGGGCATTTTGAGTGTGGTGGGTTTTTCTCACTCCAGAGCAGTTTGTGTTTAAGCTGAAGGTCACCAGGAAAGCAAGTGAGTCTAAAATTTTTGCATTTGTTGATATAATAAGGTTTTAATAACTCTAATAATTACTAACTGTGTGGAAATGACTGGAAAAAAAGAAAAAAAGGAAAATCAAGGCTTTCGACTCTTGGTTTCCTGGAAGAAGATCAAAAGACTCCCCTGGACTAGAAGAGACATCTCATTAACAACTGGAGAACTGCCAAAGAACTTCGGATATCTGCTTGGGAGGTTTCTGATGCAGTATTAATTTAACAAGGAGCCAGGAGTGAAACCGAAAGTAGACTGACCAGCTAGCTGAATCCAATTATATTGCTATGGGGTGGGGGGAAACCTCTATCATTTTACTTTTCAATACTTGTACTTCCAGGGTGAATTGAATTGGGGGGGGGGGGGTTGGAGGAGAGGCAGAAAGAAGAGCTAACTTGTCCGTGGCTAGGGGGCGCAATCTGGATGGTTCTGCCGGGGCGCAAGATAACCTAACAACTGCTCTGCGCCTCTGGACCAGGGGTGGATGGTGCTCATTGGGACTGGTAGGGTGGAAGGCAAGGAGGCCAACAGTAGGTGGCGCCAGAGCCAAGGAGTGGCAGAGTCAATGTGTTCTGTATCTGAGATGGAGTGGGAAGGGGCTGGCAGCCACAGCAGCCATCCCCTGTCTGCTCTCATGGACCGGCCAGAATCCACTGGGCAAATGCTCATCTTGCCAGAGTCTGGGTCTTCTGCCCTCGAAATACAGAACTTCTGCTGTTGCTCTCTCAGAAACTGTGCCCAGGTGGGATGTTTCGTTTTTCGTAGCTGCTTCATCCCTGAGGAAGTTGGAGGTGACACAACTCCTGCATCTCTAATGTGGGAAGGTTTGGAGGTATAACAAATTCCACCCTTCTTCCTTGGCTCCGTGGAAAGAAGGCATATTTACATTTTGCGCGCATTTCACAGGCCAGGAGCTAAGCACCCCTTCCTGAGGGGGAGAAGAGGCCCAGAAAAGATGAGCCCTTCCCAGCCCAAAGGCGTTCCCCTGAGATTCAGCTTCCGGGCTATGGCTAACCAGGTTAGGAGCAGGAATATTGGGAGCGGGAAGGAACTGATGTCATCTGCCAGAGCAGCTGGCTAATTGAAGGGAATGAAGTGATAACAAGGCTTTCAAATCTGAACTCGTGTTTGCGGCTGATTAGGATAGAGGGAGGTGGAGAACAAGGGCAATCGGAAGCAGACTCTGGCTAGTTTGTTCCTTTTCTTTGTTCGGGTTCCTATGTCACACCGGCACTTTAAATGGCAACACTCCTTTGCAAGATTGTCCGCCTTTTTAATTGTTTGTTATGGAAAATCAATAAAATGATAAGTTGCCCCTGCCAAAGGGTTGCATGACATCTGGCTGAAGACTTTTTGTGCTAAACGTTGAAGCTATGCTGGTGTGTGTGTGTGTGTGTGTGTGTGTGTGTGTGTGTGTGTGTGTCTGTCCGTCCGTCCATGTGGCCGCTGTGTATTCAACATTCCACCCCCTCCAAAGAATCCTAATAACCTTACTTTTCCTTTCACAGTGCTATGATTCCCAGCACCCTTAACAAACCATTGTTCCCAGGACTTTTTGGGTGTGGGTGGGAGGAGATGTGCTTTACATGTGCGGTGTGCAGGCATCTCCCAGCACATGTGTGTGGGGATTCAAGACTAACTCTTATGCTTTTCTTCCTTAGACCAGCTTGACGTTGAACGAGAGGTTCTCTGGGTTGAGGAACACACGCCATTTCACAGCGAAGCAGAACACGGGCCGAATGGTCACTCTGCCATTGCATTTGGTGAAATCAGACTGGATTTGCAAAGGAGCTTGCCCCTGAAGCCAGTTGGTTGCCTGCCTCTGGCTGGCTGGAGGCTGGGCATCACCAAAACACAAAGAGACAGCCCCATGCAACCTCACACCCAAAGATTTCTGCCCATGCTTCAGACATGCAGCCCTAAGAGCAGCTCTGACTCCCACTCTAGGCCCCTCTGCCCCAGTCTTCCTCCTGATGTAGGCTACAGGATCTGGGAAGTCTGATCCAGCTTTGAGGTGTGGTTCCATATGGCTGTTAGTACTGTTGTGTTTTTGCCAGAGAGCCACATGGTAAGGAAGATCTCCAAGCACGCTTCCTAGGGGGTTCTCATTAATCCTCAGATGTGCCCACAAAGGCATGATCCAGCACCCTCATGCCACAGCTGCCTCTGACGTGACCCTCCCTCCGGTAAGAGGCATGCCGATGGTCAGGGGTGCTGGAATCCAACAACATCTAGAGGGCCACAGAATTCCCCATCCCTGGTCTAGTGAATTTGAGGTTCTTGGTCTCTCTCCCTCTGCTCCCTTTTGCCTGGAAAAGCACTTTGGCAGATTCCTTTGGAGGATTTGGGTGTGACAAGCTGTTAGCATCACACTGAATAAAACAACTTTGAGAAGCTGAAACACCGGGCTGTTTTCTTTTCTAATAAAAATATTCACTGTGCAGTTCACAGGCACAAAACACAATGTTGATATTGTCCAGGAAATGGGTTTTCAGTTGGAGGGCATGGGTTGCATGAGAGCATGTTGTGTGGGATAACCAGTCTCATATAACCAACATGCTTCAGTCTAATTAGTGCATGAAGGGGTTAACACCATAGAGTAAGCTGTCCTGCCATCTTAGCCATGTCTCTTCCCCTTACCTTGGGAGTGAGTTCTGATCTATTCTGGTATTCACTTCTTCAGTGTTTAATGTACTGTAGGTTTTTCCTGATTTTATGGTTTTATCTTTCTGTAAACGGCTTTGATGTTTCTTACCATCTGGTAGTGTATAAATTTTATGAAATAAATAAATAATTTTGAATAAATAAATAAATAAATAGGAAGATGTAAAACCACAACCTCCGAAATGAAAGCTACTGTGCCTCCAGACGGATGTTTTTGCCTGGAGGGGGGCCGTATTCTGCAATGTGCTATTGATGCAATAATAGTGCAGCTTTCTAATGGACTGTCCACGCAAACATCATTCTGTTTTCTCAGTTGCTCTGCAATGCTTCGCCAGGGTTACCACATCATGGCCCCCTGGGGGTGTGCTCCTGTGTTGTAGCTCAGCAAAAGCAGGACAAAATTCCTCTAGTATGGCTCACAGTGAGGGCTGCTGAGAGTTGGGAGAGATCTTGGAGGCCAAAGAGTTTGCTTTTCTGCTCAGTACAGGGGATCTTGCCAGCTCTTCACCCCTGACTGGCTGAAGATGCCCATCTCTTATCCATGCAGCTCCACAGCGTGCCTGGATGATGACTCAGATGGAGCTGGACACACAATTCCTGAAGGATTTCGGCATGATAGACTACAGCAGGCATAGGCAAACTCGGCCCTCCAGATGTTTTTGGCCTACAACTCCCATCATCCCTAGCTAACAGGACCAGTGGTCAGGGATGATGGGAATTGTAGTCCCAAAACAGCCGGGTGCCAAGTTTGCCTGTGCCTGGACTACAGCCCACTACGGCACTATTACTTCAGTCAGTGACTTGTTGCAGACTTTTTTGCAGGTCATTGATGCAATAATATTGCAATTGTGGTGGACCAGCTACATGTCATTTTGCTTTGCAAGTTGTTCTGTGATGCGTCCCCTGTGCTACTATATTATTATCAGCCAAAGGGGCCCTCTTGAGCTATAAAGTGCAACTTAAGTGGGACAACTCTCACCCCCATAACATTTACGTGGATTTAGGGGAGTGCAACTGGTTTGGTCACACTGGCGTGAAGCCTTGCGGGCCCCACAGGGGACACCACAACTATGATGTTGAATGGACGTTGAGAGGTGTGGGGGCACTGAATTTTGGCATCGTACAGGGCTCCCCTGGAATTTGAGACGCCATGGTTCACCAGTGAAGAACATATGTGGTATGAAAAAGGTACCTGGTTTCAGCTGGAGTTAGGGGGCACTGGTTGGAAGTGTTGGAGTATGTCTGTTCCGAAAGCTTTGCAGGCATGAACAGTACTGAATACAGTCTTGCATATAACTGCCCTCCTACTATCATGAATAGAAACAATCATGAATCGACAAAAACGGGCATCTGGAAGGAACCACTATGCCAACAGGATGTCGGACTGAATGGGCCTTGGCCTGCCCAGCAAAGCTCTTCAAATGCGCTTATGTTCCCCTGACTTTGGGGATGCCTTGCAGAAGTCTCACCCGTCTCATGGCTATTCTTCTAGTGTGGACCAGTTCTACAAGCTCTCCCCCTAAAGCAGGTGCACCATCCAGAACATGCTGGCACTGTACCTGAAGAAGAAAGCGAACACAGACCAGGAGGCAGGGACTTCTAGGGGAAGCGAGGCCTTCATGTGGGAAGCCTTGACTCCTCACGTGCTCCACGGGATCAGCTTCGACCGCAGCACCCAGTCTTCTGCTGCAGCAGATGAGGATGGGCATTCCTCCCCTTTCAACCATCTGGCGGAGTCACTCTTCCACCTGGTCCAGAACAGGAGGCTCCTTCCCAACACGCAGAATGCCTTGCACGTGATCAATGGCCCTGTGATCACTGTGACATAGGCAGGGCCGGATTTATGTATAGGCTAAGTAGGCTGAAGCCTAGGGCCTCTAGATCTAGGGGGCTTCGCCAGGCTGCCCGCTCCCCAGCGCCGCAGACAGTCTTCCCTCTCCCAAAATTACAAACCCAAGACTTCATGCGAGGGCAGGGCAACTGGCAGAAATATATTTCTAAGTTTGTCTGGAATGGGAAAAAGCCTAGAATAAAATACAAAATACTTATAGATACTAAAGATAGAGGAGGCTTCTCCCTTCCAGACCTAAAATTGCATTATGAAGCAGCTTGCATCACGTGGATTCGGGACTGGATTAAATTAGAGAGAGATGAAATAATAGATTTTGAAGGACATGATAATAGATTTGGTTGGCATTCATATTTATGGTATGGGAAAGATAAAAAAACAAAGGTTTTCATAATCATATAATAAGAAAAACACTTATAAAAGTGTGGAATAAACATAAAGATTTTTTAGAACCCAAAACTCCATGGTGGCTTTCACCGGTTGAAGAATTAGCATTAAAACCTTTTAATAAGAGAGGAAATTGGCCGACGTACAGAGAATTATTAATAGAGGCGGGAAAAGGGTTAAAGCTGAAAGAATGAGGAACTAAAGGTTACCATAATAAAGGACAAAGTTGGAAAGAACCTAACAGAAGCAGAAGACGTCAAGAAGAGGTGGCAAGAATACACAGAGGAATTATACCAGAAAGATATGGATGTCTCATACACCCCAGGTAGTGTGGTTGCTGACCTTGAGCCAGACATCCTGAAGAGCAAAGTCAAATGGGCCTTAGAAAGCACTGCTAATAACAAGGCCAGTGGAAGTGATGTTTTCCAGCTGAACTATTAAATTTTGTTAAAGATGATGCTGTTAAGGTGCTACACTCAATATGCCAGCAAGTTTGGAAAACTCAGTGTCAGGGAACTGACATCGGAGCCGAGTGGAGAGGTTAGGCTCCCCAATGATGCCGGAGAGGGAACCAGTAAAGGAAGAGAGAGAGCTTCCGCTGGGGAAGGAAGTCAAGGTGACACCAGGAAGAAAGGAGAGGCAGAGAGCACTTCGGAGGGGAGGCTCCGAGACTCTTCCAGTGAGGTCAGTGAGGAGAGTGGAGGACCACCGCTTGGCACGCCCACTCTGCGCAGAAGGCTTCCGCGCAGAGAGGCGCGGAGGAGGTTGTCCGTTAAGGAATTCTTATGTTGGAAGAAGTTTAGGAAATGCCCACTGACGGATTCTGCCAGCGGCTGAAGCAGCCGTGCCAAGGGGCTGCTCAGCCTGGGAAAGGCGCAACCACCCCAAGCAGTTTGGAGCAGTTTGGAAGTTTACACACAAGCAACCCCAATTCCCATTACAGCAATCCGCCAGTCTCTTACGTTGCTTGTGTGCAAGAGGAGAGGGGCACAGTCATGAGTCAAACCGGAGGAGCTGGCGCAGGAGAGGGGGCCAAAGGAGGACCAAGTCTGGAGGAGAGAAACAGAGATTTGGAACAGCAACTGGCTCTACTAGCGGCACGGCTGGATGAAAGGAGGACTCAGGATGCCCAGGGGAAGATTACCCCCATCGCAAGGAAGGTACCAGGACTAGTGCAGAAGTTTGGGGGCAACCCCAGAGATTATAATGCATTTAAGACACAAGTGCAGTATGCGCTGGACCTGCAGTATGATGACTTTGCAGACGAGGGGGGAAGAGTCGCTTTTGTGGTGGGGCACCTGGAAGGGAGGGCCAGAGATTGGGTCAGGCCTTTAATGGCGGCGGAGAACGCAGCTTTGAAGGATTTGAGAAAGTTTTTTAGCGCCATGGACCACATGTTCTCGAGTGATGTTGAACAAAGCGTAACTCGCAAAGAACTGATGGGGTGCAAACAAGGGAACCAGTCAGTGAGAGAGTACTGGTCGAGATTTGCGATGTTGATCCATAAACTTGGGTGGGATCTGAGTTCCGAACCAGTGCAAATGTTATTTGAAGAAGGCTTATCCTCTTGGGTGAGAGATGAACTTTCCCGCTCACCCCGCCCGGAGTCGATGGACCAGCTGACCAAGTTGGCGCTCGCTGTGGGAGTCAGGCAGGAGACGCGCACTCTGGAAAGGCGGGAAGGGAGAGCAGCGCATTGGCATGACAACCGCATTCCAGACGTGCCGGCGTCAACTGTGCCGCCCGAGGAGCCAATGGAGATTGGAGGAGCGCGCGCGCGCGGGGTTTCAAACTCCGGCGAGGTTCGTAAGAAGGAGGGGAAGGCAAATAAGAAGTGCTTCCTCTGCCAGCAGCCGGGACATTTTGCCAGAGTATGCCCTCAAAAAAAGGCATGGCAAGGAATGGTGGGGGCAGTGGGGAGTGAAGGGGAAAGGGATAAGGCGCAGGGAAACGACAGTGCTTGGCTGCAGGAAGGCGGGCACAGCAGCCAAGCGAGCAACCAGTAGAAGTGCCCAAACCAGACCCTCCCCGAGCAGCCATAGCCATAGAGGTGGTGCTAGAACTCCCAAACGGACACCCAATCAAGGTGAAGGCGCTGCTGGATTCAGGCAGCTCTTGCAACTTCTTTAGCAAGGATTTTGCGCTGGAACACCAGCTCCAAGTGGTGCCTCTAGAACATCCCTTGCAAGTAACAACTATTGATGGGAGAGAACTCTTGGGGGGGGGGGAAGTGGCCCACCAGACCCCGCCCATGAAAATGACGGTCTCCAGACACACAGAGACAATTGCTTTTCACGTAGCCACCTTAGCGGGACCACCTATCATACTGGGAATGAGTTGGCTAGCACTGCACGACCCAGTAGTAGGGTGGCACCAGAGGACAGTCACCTTTGGGTCGGCCCACTGCTTAGAGCACTGCCACGGGGGAGAAAACCTGAGGATGGCAGTAGCCAGGGTGGCAGGGATGGCAGTAGGGGAAAAGGGGAAGGTACCACCTCAGTATGCGGACTTGGAAGAAGTCTTCAGCGAGAAGGAGGCGGATAGGCTACCCCCTCACAGGCCCTTTGACTGTCAGATCAACCTACTCCCAGAGGCTCAGCTGCCAGTGGGTAAGCTGTACGCCATGTCAGATAGGGAGATGCAGGAATTGCGGAAGTTTATTGACAAGAACCTGAAAAGAGGATTCATAAGGGAATCTAGGGCGGTAGGGGGTAGTCCAGTGTTCTTTGTGGACAAGAGGGACTCCAAGGAGCCCAGGCTCGTAGTGGATTACCGGGGGTTAAACCGGGTGTCGGAACCAGTGACCTTCCCAATGCCCAGAATTGATGACATCTTAACCAGGGTAAGGAAGGGGAAGATTTTTTACCAAACTGGACCTTTGGGGGGCGTACAATTTGATAAGGATGAGGGAGGGGGATGAATGGAAAACCACCGTGTTCACCCCTCTGGGGGCCTTTGAGTACCTAGTTATGCCCTTCGGACTCCAATCAGGTTCCAGCACATTTCAAAGTTTTATGCACCATGTGCTGGGGTCCCTGCTCTACAAGAATTGCGTAGCCTTCCTGGACGACGTGCTCATCTACTCAGAGAACGAGGAGCAGCATGTAAAGGACGTCAGGGAGGTGCTGAAGAGACTGCAGGAGCACCAGCTGTGGGTCAAGTTGGAGAAATGCCAATTCCACGCCCGAGAGGTGGAGTTCCTGGGTTACAGGTTGTCGGACAAAGGCTTAGCCATGGACCCAGGCAAGGTGCAGGCAGTGCTAGAATGGAAGCCGCCCAAGAGCCGGAAGGACGTACAGAGGTTCCTGGGGTTTGGAAACTTCTATAGGAAGTTCATCAAGAACTTCGCCCATTTAACGGCACCCATAATGGATTGTCTCAGCAGTAAGAAGAAGTTTGAATGGACGGAAGAGGCACAACGGTCCTTTGAAAAGCTTAAGAGGGCTTCGCATCCGAAGAGCAACTCCTGCATGTGGATCTGCAGAAACCGATGAGGCTGGAGACTGACGCGTCAGACAGAGCGGTGGGGAGCATATTGCTCCAGCCGGGAGATCGGGGAGTGTGGAAGCCGTGCGCCTTTTTCTCAAGGAAACTGAACAAGTCAGAACAAAACTACACGGTGTATGATCGGGAGCTGCTGGCAATTCACGAGGCCTTTCGACGCTGGAGACATATTTTAATAGGTGCTCAGCACAAGATCCAGGTGTGTACTGACCACAAGAACCTGGAATATTGGAGAACTGCGCGAGTACTGAACCAAAGACAGGTGCGGTGGGCACAGGAGTTTTCCAAGTTTAATTTTGAGATTAGGTACGTGCCTGGGAAGGAAAACGTCAGAGCAGACGCTCTTTCCCACAAGCCCGAGTACTCGGAAGGGGAGGGAGTGCCGGAAGTACGTCATGTCATACCCGAGGACCGATGGGTGTGTGGGGGAGTGTTGGTAGGGAGACAAGAGCTAGCTGGTTTGACGAGGGAGGACCAGTACGCCCAAACCAAGATCAGGGAGATCGGTAATGCCAAAGGAAATCAGGGGAGATTTGAGGTAAAGGACGGGGCTTTGTACTATAAGGGTGCGTTGTACATACCGGAAGGGGATTTGAGGAGAAGAATACTGAAACAACTTCATGACAACCCCATAGCGGGACATTTTGGCCAACACAAAACAATGCTACTGGTCACCAGGCAGTTCTGGTAGCCAAGAGTGAGGGATGATGTGAAGGAATACGTACGCGGGTGCCAGCGTTGTCAGCGAGCTAAAGGGGAGAGGGCAGCACCCTGTTGGGATTCGCAGGATACTGGATAAGTCTGCAGGCTTCAACAGGATGATGCAATACTCTGCTGTGTCAGAGTGACTCAGCAGGAGTGTGATTAGTGTGATTGGCTATCACCTGTTTTAAAAAGGAAAGCCTGTTTAACAGTGGTTGTGGTGGTTGTGCTGTAGTGTGGTGGTGCTGTGGTGGAGAGTATTCGTTTGTAAGTACTCTGTATGGACTGTTTCTTTTGTAAATGCCTGTATATAGCTCACATTAAAAAAGACTGCACTGGAAAAACCTGGAACTCTTAGTGTCTCGCTGAAAGCGCCGCGTGGAATACGCGACAGGGTTATGGGCCCAGCACGCTTCCGCTGCGCAAGAGTACAGGTGGCAGTTATCTAGCCGTGGGTGCTGGAGGTGAGCTGCAGGGATGGAGCAGTCCAGAACTGGCGTGTTGCTGGAGAAGCTGACGGCCACGAACTACAGCATCTGGTCGGTCCGCATGCAACACTTCCTCAAGCGTGAGGGCCTGTGGAAGGTGGTGGAAGATCCACCACAGCCCCCTGAGGAGGATGAGGACGACGATGAAGAGCTGGCACTAGCAGAGGCCCAGCTTGAAAAGGATGAGAAAGCTTTGGCTACGATCATCCTTGGAGTGGACGACAGCCAGCTAGTCTACGTAGCTGATAAGGTGACGGCAAGTGAGGCGTGGAATGCGCTCAAGGCTGTCCATGTGCGAGAGACAGCTGGCTCACTGATAACACTGACCAGGAGACTGTACCAGTGTCGGAAGAAACCGGGGGACTCCCTGGTAAACCACCTAAAATTCCTAACAGGCTGTTTCCAGGAGCTAGCCTTAAGAGGGAGGCCTGTGGGGGAAGAGGACAAAGTCTTTATAGTCCTGAGTTCCCTTGATGACTGCTATTATATGCTTGTCAATTCCCTCGAGTCTGTAGAGACTGATAAGCTGACTCTGGAATACGTTACTGGACGGTTGTATGCAGAGGAGGACAGGCGTGCAGAGCGAAAGATGACCTCAGCCCAGCTGTTGGAGCATCCCAGAGGGAAAAACAGCCGGGAAGAGCAGAGGTGTCGGGAGCCGGAGAAACAGCCAGGAGGAGCTGCTGCAGACCAGCCGGTGGTCAACAAAGTAAAAAGGTGTTTTTGCTGCAAGTCCAGTGGACATCTGCTGCGAGACTGCCCAAGAAAACAACAAAAACAGCAGAAGCACAAGAGGCAGCAGAGGGAGTCTACCGCTTGGGTGTCTGCAGATGGTCAAGAAAATGAAGAGCTGTGGGTTCTGGACAGTGGAGCTTCTCAAACCTTTTGTAAAAGAAAAGGACTGCTAACTGATGCTAGGGCTTCAAACAAAAAACATGTAAGTCTTGCTACGGGCCAGAAAGCGAATGTGGTTTGTGAGGGGGAGGTTGTGTTCCCACAGCTGGGACACACATTCAGGAATGTGTTGTGTGTGCCTAGTTTGCAAAACAATCTCCTGAGCATTCCTGACTTGGCAAAAGCAGGCTTTGAAGTAAACTTTGTGGGAGATCAGTGCCAGATAAAGCAAAATGGGGCAGTGTTGGCAAATGCTAACCTTAGAACTAATATGTATGTACTGCAGTGTGAGTCTAAGGTTGCGAATGTGCAAAATGTCCCAACCCATGATATGTGTATTCATCTCCTGCACAGGCGTCTGGCTCATGCAAGCTATAAGGTGCTGAACAAAACATTGGAGTTGTGTGGGGGGATGAAAAACATTAAAAGTTGTGATAATTACCTAGACTGCAATATCTGCAAGGAGGTTAAAAGCAGGGCTTGCCCAGTAGCAAGAGCAAGCCAGAGAGAAACCAAAAAACCACTGGAGTTGATTCATGCTGATGTAACTGGTCCTTTTCCACCAAGTGTCTCCCACAACAAGTACTGTTTGATCCTAGTGGATGACTATTCTAGATTTGGCTGGGTCTATCCATTAAAGCAAAAGTCTGACGTTGCCCAAACTTTGAAGTTTTGGGTAAGAAGGGTAGAAAGGCAACTTGGCGAAAAGGTGTGCTCTATTCAGACAGACAGGGGAGGAGAGTTTATGGCAAGCTCCCTAAGAAACTGGTTGCGTTCCCAAGGGATTAAACATAGGCTTACCAATGTGGCGACGCCTCAGGAGAACGGGGTAGCAGAGCGTAGGGGAGGTGTCTTGCAGACACAAATGAAAGCATTGCTAGCAGATGCAAATCTTCCAATTAAGTACTGGGCTGAGAGTATTAAGACTGTGATTTATATTGGGAATTGCTTGTGGTCAAGGGTACTAGATGACATACCCTATAAAATTCTCTATAACAAAAGTCCCAGTTTGCAACATTTGAGAATCTTTGGGACAAAGGCATGGGTTGACATACCTGTAAAAAACCGAAGAAAAGGTGGGAAAAGGGCACAGCAGTTGCTATTTCTTGGGTATGAAAGTGGTACTGTAGCACCCTGCTTGTGGTTAACGCTTAGCTGGAATGAAATATTCAACGCAGCAATAGAGAAATTAAAATAATAATTTATTTGTCAGACAAATAAATGAGAGGCACAGTGGTATATGGTTACCAAGCTCTGGCCTGGCCTCCTGCCATTATGGCCAGCACTTATATTCCCTCAGCCCAGCCCCCTTGCTCCTCCTTTGGCTGCCTCTGTCCAATCAGCCTGGTTGAATTTCCTATTGGCTGATTGCTATAAGCAATCCTAAAAGATACACCCATTTCCTATTGCCTTTTATGGGATACAAAAAGCTATATATTCTTCTATCTATAAATGACAAATAAGTAGTCATATATCTTACATTTGTCTCAACAAGGAACCTTAATTACCAGCTCACCTCTTGCCCTCCTTGCCCTATTGCCCTCCAAAACAGATGGTTAATAGTTTTAAATTTTTATCTTAAACAGATGTCAGAGATCTTGGGTTCACATTCTCATGCATCATCAATGAAAGATCTCCTTTTTGGAGGTCTTTAAACAAAGGCCTGACAACCATATGTCAGGAGTGCTCGATGGCGTCTCCTGTCTGGCAGGGGGCTGGGCTCGTTTGCCCCTCTGGTCTCCTACAGCAATATGACTCTATGAAATAAGAATTTAACATTTCTTTCTTTCTAGATCCTTTGCATAATTACATTTAAGCCAGTATATTTCATACATTATCATAGATAGCTTTTTAGAAGAATAAACCTTCTCAAAGTAAAAGGAAGGAACAGTTTACAGCCTCAAAATAAAATAGGAAAAAAGCCTCTTCTTCTGTTTACACTCCCCTTCTCCAGCCAGTTGCTTTCTTTTCCATTTGCTCTTGGCCTTTAACCTTAGGAAGATATGGCTCAAGTTTAATGGGAGGCACATGGTTTTATTTTACTATTTACCAACTCTTAATTATGTAGGGTCAGTGTAACCTTGCTCTCAGCCTGTAATTCCCTTTTTACGACTTTGAGAATTGTTTTCTGCTATAAATCAGGGGGGCCCCTTGTCCAGGAGGATAAACATCTTGCCAAAGTACTTAGGCAGCTGGTCTTCTGCCTGGCATAAAACATTTGAAAATCTTTAAGCTCATTTTAAAATACAGACCCTAATCAAACTATAAGCCTTGATAAAAATGCAGGCTATGATTAGATGCCTCATTCCCCCCTTTCAAGCTCAAGGACCTTCATCCCAAGTGTCCTTGATAGCTTGACCTTCATCATATTCCTGAGGTAAAGCTCTATATAGGGCTTTATAGCTTTATATGAGGTAGAGTTTCATTCGAAATCATCTTGCTAATTGTACTTCTAAAACATGAAATGATACATGGCACCATACATAAAACCATTATTACTACCGTCAAGAAAAACAAGCAAGACAATAGTATCCCTTTGAGTCCCGCAACATTAGGTAACCAATTGGTGAGCCATCCCATATCCCATCCTTCCCATGTTTGTACTGGGACATGTGCTATACTCTCCATCTTTGTGGCCAACACACGGATTGCCTCACCATTATCAGAAATGTTAAAGCAACAGGCATTCCCTGTCAAGTTCAAGACTCCACATAGGCCTCCCTGCCTGGCAAGTACATAATCCATTCCCATTTTCAGCTGCAAAATGGCGGCTCTACTTTCATCCAGCTGTTGTGCAATAAGTCTCAAACTCTGGGCCGTTGCATTGGTTACAAGTTCCACTACTGCTTGCAATCGAATTATTCTGTTTAGATTATAAATAGGATCCCGTGCCCCTTGTATGAGCTCACCAGGATTCCAGGAGGCAGGATCATAATAGGCTATAATGCGCTCTGGTGGCCAATCATCAGTATTGCTCCAACTTTGGGTACTTCCTCCTGCTATATGAGAAATATCAGCGTTTCTTCGTGTACGCTTGGCCGAATTAGTGGGCATAATCCACATTGGTGGTAATACCCATCCCAGGAAACAAGTCCCACTCCATTTGGAAGGGAGCTTCTTGTATGCCCATTCTCCACATATCCACCACAACCATCGGGTCTGAGGTTTTTGGTACGTGGAGTGCAGAAGGCGAAATATCAAAAGGGGTAGAGAGTTCACAGTGCAGTATGTTAGATTGCCTTTTTCTGTCACAGTTATGTTCCATACCACTTTCCATGCATGAATAAAAGGAGGTGCACAGGGCAAGGTATTCCGAGTTCGATAGGTAGTACCGTTTGCCCAGGTTTGACTATTCTTAATATAATCCCAAGTATAGTGGCAATGAGAAGAGCCTATCATGGTAGAATCAGCTGCATCTGATGATTTATGTACACAGAATTCCCCTTGCACAGGTATAACTCGTATTGGTTTAGTTGAGTTCCATCCGGGGAAATTCTGTACTTCTGTTTGGTGTGGCATTTCGCTTACCATACCAATGGCATTTAATGGTATCGGTAATAAGGGCATACCTCCCTCTGAATCATCTGGCCCAAGAGAGCAAACAAGGCAATTGGTCCTATTTGCAACATTGGCTACCATCTCAGCTAAGCCTACCCACATATTGTGGTCATGGCGGAATCCATATTTAGTAAATTTGGTCAGATTCAAGGACCCTTCCCCTTCCCAAGGGATCAGGATTAATAATAAAATCATGTTGATGTGTAGTATATGCATTCTTTCCACAAAAGATTACCTTATTGTGATAGCATAAAACTATTATCCCCAATATAATTCCCCCAGTGACAGAAATGGGGAACCACCAAGACCAAAACATATATCCCAAGGATCCCCAATGAGTAATATCTCTGATAATTGTTCCACAAGGGGGGGGGGGGCAGTCAATTAATTGTATTAGAGAATCTTCCCGTTCACAATCGCTGGTTTAGACGCTCCTCAAGCTTCAGGCGTGCGCAGGTCAGCCAGCTTCCAGGTTGTGGCTGCAGCAGGCCGGTCGTCTAATGTTGCCCGTGACCTAGCCCGTTCCCCGTAGGGCTAGATACAGGGGTTTTTGGAGAGAGTCAGTTTTAAAGGATTAGAGGGGTCACCTTTGCACGTCCAACTGCCTTCGGACTTCTTCAAACGGGAGTGATGAATCCAGGGGGTCACCTCAGCTACCTTCACCGCTGTTGGAGTAGAGAGCAAGACGGTGTAAGGTCCACGCCACTTAGGTGCGAGTGGATCACGTTTCCACTCTTTCACCCATACGCTATCGCCAGCCTGGAACTGATGAATCGGCTCGGCAATGCTGCACGGCGTGCGCTCGAGGACCCACCTGTTAAGAGAAACAAAAACACGGGAGAGAGATTGCACTTGTCCCTGTGTCACATAGTCTCCTATTTGTTTAAGGTCAGCTGGAATATCCTGAACAAAGGAGGGCGGCCTCCCATACAGGAGCTCAAAAGGTGACAACTTAAGTCTTTTTGTGGGTGCACACCGAACACGAAACAGTGTTATGGGTAACACATCTACCCATCCCAATCCCGTTTCCTGGGTTAATTTTGCCAATTGGGTTTTCAGAGTCCGATTCATTCTTTCAGTTTTCCCTGAACTCTGAGGCCTATATGCTGCATGCAGTCTCCATTTCACTTGTAGGACTCGACATACTTCTTGTACTACTTGATCAATGAATGCTGGCCCATTATCACTTCCAATGCATCTAGGTAATCCAAACCTCGGGATCAATTCAGTGAGGAGTCTCTTAGTTACCTCTCGTGCCTTTTCAGTTCGGGTGGGAAAAGCTTCAACCCATCCGGTAAGAGTATCTACAAACACAAGGAGATACTTGAATCCCTTAGAAGGGACCAGCTCTGTGAAGTCCACAATTAGGCTTTCCATGGGGACATATCCCACATGTTGGATTCCAGGAGGTTGTACCGGTCCCTGCCTGGGATTGTTTTTAGCACAAAGAACACATTTCTGTGAAATGCAAGTTGCTAATTGTGATAGGTTAATAATATACAACTTCCGACTGAGACTCTCTCTGGTTGCAGTACCGCCAAGGTGAGTAGATTCATGATAATTTCTTACAATTGTGCCTGCTAGGTGATGACGTACATAAATCCTATTGTCCGGCAGGATCATCCAACCGTCCTTCACAACCGCTCCTTCCTGTTCAGCCCACTTCCTCTCTTCTGGGGTATAGTGAGGTTTAACTTCTTCTGGAACTACCTCTGGTATGAGGGCTGCTATAAATCCTCCCATAGGCTTTTGGGCTGCCTCTCGGGCTGCTTTGTCAGCAGCATGATTTCCTCTGGTTATTGGATCCCTTCCTCGTCCATGACCTTTGCAGTGAATTACAGCAATCTGTTCTGGAGCCCATACTGCTTCCAACAGGATGTCTACTTCAGGTCCATATTTCAAGGCCTTCCCGTGGGCTCCGATTAGACCTCTTTCTTTCCATAGAGCTCCATGTGCATGCAGGGTTAAGAAGGCATATTTAGAATCAGTATAGATGTTTGCCTTACATCCAGCTGCCAATTGCAGAGCTCTAGTTAAACCTATAAGTTCAGCTTTTTGTGCTGAGGTGCCAGCAGGCAAAGCTTCAGCTTCCACAACTTCCTCATTGGTGACCACAGCATATCCTGCTCGTCTGGCACCTTCATGCAGGTAACTGCTACCATCAGTATAATATACAACATCTGGATTTTTCAATGGTTCATCTTTCAGATCGGGTCTACTGGAATAAACTTCATCCATTATTTGGAGACAATCATGTGATTCTTCATCATCTACCTCTGGTAGGGGCAGCAAAGTTGCTGGATTGAGCATATTCACTACTCGTAGATGAATCCTGGGATTTTCACACAATAGGCCTTGGTATCTAGCCATCCTTGGGTTCGTTAGCCAATAACTACCCTTATATTCCATGAGTGTCAGAACAGCATGAGGTACATTCACATACATCGTCTGGCCGAAGGTAAATTTATCAGCTTCTTTGACAAGGCTTGCAGTGGCCGCTACTGCCCTTAGGCATGGAGGCCATCCTTTTGCTACTGAGTCCAATTGTTTTGACAAATAAGCTACTGGACGATTCCAACTTCCTAATCTCTGGGTCAGGACTGCCACTGCAATCCCATTCTGTTCATGTACATATAGCTGAAAGGGTTTTTCCGAATTAGGCAGTCCAAGGGCTGGGGCCTCCATAAGTCGTTGTTTGATAACTAAAAAGGCTTGTTGCTGCTCAGGTCCCCATACGAATGGGTCCTTTTCTGCACCTCGAGTGCTTTCATGTAAGGGCTTGGCCAGACTGCTGAAATCAGGTATCCATAGTCTACAAAACCCTGCTGTTCCCAGGAATCCTCTGAGTTGTTTCCTTGTGGTAGGTTCCTTGATAAGGCAAATAGCTTCTTTCCTCTCTGGTCTCAATGCTCGTTGTTGGTGTGAGATGTCAAAGCCCAAATATTTGACCTTTTCTAAACATAACTGTGCCTTTTTCTGGGAAACTCGGTAGCCAGCTTGCCAGAGCAAGTGGAGCAGTTCCTCTGTCCCTTCTTTACAGGTATCAAAATCCTTTGCCGCTAGTATAAGGTCATCTACATATTGCAGAACCACCTTTTCTCCAGGTATTGAGGGGTAACTTGTTAGATCCTTCGCCAAGGCAGTGCCAAATAAAGTTGGGGAATTTTTGAATCCCTGGGGCAATCTTGTCCAGGTTAGCTGGCCTTTTGTTCCTGTTAAAGGGTCTTCCCACTGGAAGGCAAATATAGGTTGGCTCTGTGGTGCCAGCCGGCAACAGAAGAATGCATCTTTCAAGTCCAATACAGTAAAAAAATGTTGCTTCTGGTGGGATCAAACTCAGCAGGGTATATGGGTTTGGTACATTTGGGTGCAAGGTCTCAATAGCCTGATTTACGAGCCTCAAGTCCTGTACTGGCCTGTATTCATCTGTCCCAGGTTTCCGAACAGGCAAAAGGGGTGTGTTCCATTCTGATTGGCAGGGCTTAAGCAGACCATATTTTAATAGGCGGTCCAAATGTTTCTGGATGCCCTCTGCTGCTCGCCGGGGTAAAGGATATTGCTTTACAGATACAGGGGTAGCCATAGGTTTTAGGGTTACTACAATTGGAGCTATATTCTTAGCCATTCCTGGTGGGCTATTTTCGGCCCATACTCCTGGTGGCACCTGTAGGGTTCGGAGGAGCTTGTTTAATTCTGTATCTAATGTGGGTTGGACTTGCAGGGCTGACATTAGGCGCCATGATTGTTCTTTAGGTACTGAGAGGGAAATTATTCCTGCTGCCTTTAATGGCAGTTTCATTTCTGGACCTCGAGGAGTGAAGGTGATTTGGGCCTGCAATTTGGACAGCATATCTCTACCTAAGAGAGGTATTGGACACTCAGGTATATACAAAAACTGATGGGTTAAACGATGTCCCCCAATCTGGCATTCCAAAGGTTGGAGGAAAGACCTCTTAGCTGACTGACCAGTGGCACTTTTAATGACTACACTTTTGGATGCCTTTTTCTGCAATAGTTCTGGGAGTACTGAGTATTCAGCCCCAGTATCAATCATAAAGTCTATTAAATGGCTCCCTAATTGAATCGTGACCGTGGGCTCCTGGAAGCCTAACTTTATGGAGTCCGGTCGTTCCTAGTCTTGGGTAAAATCCTCCTCTGCCAGTCCAATGAAATTGTCTCTACTCCATCCTTGTCCAGGTCTCTGATATCTTCCATCTCGGATCATTCCCCGTCCCCGTCCCTGGTTTCTTGGGCCGGAGCCTGGGCCTGGGCCTGGGCGTACTTCTTCCAACCTCAGGGGTTCAGGACACTCCCGCTTCCAATGACCCTCCTTCTTGCAATTCGCACATTGATTCCTTCCCAGTGGTGGATTCCTTCCCCGCCCTCTCCCTCCATTTAAGGAGCGGTAGTCTTGCTTCACTGCTGTGGCCAGCATTACCATCTTTTCCTTCTGCCACTTCTTCTTCTCTTGCTTCTCAGCCTCATCCCTATTCCGATAAACTCGGCATGCAATGGCCATAATTTGGCTCATCAGCATCCCTTCCCATCCTTCTGATTTCTGAATTTTCTTACGAATGTCAGAAGCGCACTGGGCCACAAATGTAGCAGTAATCATTCTGCTGTTTTCAGGGGCTTCAGGGTCAAAAGGAGTCCATATACGATAGGCTTCCTGCAGCCTCTCTAAAAAGTCTCCCGGACTCTCATTTGGTTTCTGTTCTACTTCTGAGACTTTAGACATATTAGTGGGCTTCTGGCACGCCCTGCGGATACCTTGCACAAGCGTCTGGCGGTAGGTGGTAAGCCTGGCCAGGTGAATTGCATTGTTTGGATCCCAATTAGGATCTTCCAAGGGAAAGTTGTCTTGGAGATGACGGTCAATATTAAAAATATTTCCCACTCTGGCCTGCTCACGCAAATATATCTGTGCCTTTTCAATTATGTCTCTTCTTTCCTCAGTGGTGAACAGAGTATTCAGGAGCTGGCGACAATCTGTCCAAGTAGGACTATGAGTATTTACTATTGAAGTCACCAAGTCCATCATAGCCTGAGGTTTTTCTGCGAAAGATGGGGTGTGTGTTTTCCAATTCATCAGATCCGTAGTTGTGAATGGAATGTACTGGAGGGTCGAAGTTCGAGGTGGCCTTGGTCCGGGTTGCCCGTTAACCAGCACAGGCTCCTCAAGTGCATCAAATACTCTTCTGAGAGGGGCTACTACGTGACCTTTCTCTTCGCTTTGCTCTAGGGGCCTCAAATCATAGGGGATGGTATTTGTCCCAAGACGTTCTTTTAGCAGCTTTATACGCCTGGCTGTATTGCTTGCTGACCGATCAAGTTCTCCCTGTAACTTCTGCAATAAGTCTCTAGGACTTGGATGTACAGGGGTTTGGGGTGGGCAATTAGTTGTTCCACTAAAGGAGACTGTAGATGGAGTTCTACTGGGACTCACAGGTGGAATAACCACTTCTGCTTGGGCTTTATTATAGGACTCCAATGCCTCCTGAAGATATTTATCATAATCTATCAAGGAATCAAGTTCTGTGACTCCACCCCCATTATTCGTTCCACTTTCTTGCCTTGGGGTTATAACTGGTGGAGTGTTTGGATTAGGCTCCCTTCGATGTGGAGCATAGGGTGGAGGTGGAAGCACCTCTTCCTCTGGTCCCTCAAAAATGGGTTTGAGTTTATTTGGCAAGATTCCTTTCCTAGCTTCGGCTTTTAGAGCCAATAATTTGCATCGTTTGACTTTGCATTCCCTTATCCATGGAGGATTTTTATTTAATGTGCTCAGCCAAGAATCTATATATGAAAATTGTTCTGGGCACCCTCCAGTTTCTTTGGCGATGTTAGACCAAAGTTTGCTTACTAAAGTTATATCAAAGGTTCCCTGAGATGGCCATTCAGTATTTTGTTTCGGCCACTCTAATTCACATAACGTTCTCAAGCGCTCTGGCGTCATTTTGACTCCATATGCCCCTGAGAAGGCTTTCTTAAAATTATTTAACATACATTCAAGAGGTGTATTTTCCCCCTTTGAACCCCCAACTCCCATTGTATGGCCCTGTGAAGTATCCACTCAGTCACTCACACACACGCTTCGTGAGTTTCCTTGCCTAGTGAAGTCGCCTTACTAGGAACCGAAGTACTACCCACTCCACACTCAGGTCAGCTACAGATTGTACTTTCTCACACATACAATGCGCTAGATACTTCACCACACTCTACCTCCCAATCTTTACCTTTCCCTACACCAGATCACCATCTGATGTACCCAACCACCTAGCGTACTCAGTTCCCCTTTACTGAGACGCAGAAGTTTGATCAAGACTTCTCTTCCTCCCAATTAATTGGAGGGCCAAAACCCCTTAGTGCACTTACCCTTAGCTGGTTCCCTGCTTATTTCTCTGGTTCCCCCCGGTCCGTCGCCGTCGGTGGGCAGGGTATCAGACAGACGAGACTGCTGCGTTCCCCTGGAAAAATTTTTCCAGTGCGCGCTGGGTAAGCAGTAAGTGGTCCTCTCTCTTGTACCCTGCCCAGTAAGGCGAAGGGGCTGCGTTCCAGCAGACCACTTATCCGAGTCACAGGGGCACCATAAAATGTAGCACCCTGCTTGTGGTTAACGCTTAGCTGGAATGAAATATTCAACGCAGCAATAGAGAAATTAAAATAATAATTTATTTGTCAGACAAATAAATGAGAGGCACAGTGGTATATGGTTACCAAGCTCTGGCCTGGCCTCCTGCCATTATGGCCAGCACTTATATTCCCTCAGCCCAGCCCCCTTGCTCCTCCTTTGGCTGCCTCTGTCCAATCAGCCTGGTTGAATTTCCTATTGGCTGATTGCTATAAGCAATCCTAAAAGATACACCCATTTCCTATTGCCTTTTATGGGATACAAAAAGCTATATATTCTTCTATCTATAAATGACAAATAAGTAGTCATATATCTTACATTTGTCTCAACAAGGAACCTTAATTACCAGCTCACCTCTTGCCCTCCTTGCCCTATTGCCCTCCAAAACAGATGGTTAATAGTTTTAAATTTTTATCTTAAACAGATGTCAGAGATCTTGGGTTCACATTCTCATGCATCATCAATGAAAGATCTCCTTTTTGGAGGTCTTTAAACAAAGGCCTGACAACCATATGTCAGGAGTGCTCGATGGCGTCTCCTGTCTGGCAGGGGGCTGGGCTCGTTTGCCCCTCTGGTCTCCTACAGCAATATGACTCTATGAAATAAGAATTTAACATTTCTTTCTTTCTAGATCCTTTGCATAATTACATTTAAGCCAGTATATTTCATACATTATCATAGATAGCTTTTTAGAAGAATAAACCTTCTCAAAGTAAAAGGAAGGAACAGTTTACAGCCTCAAAATAAAATAGGAAAAAAGCCTCTTCTTCTGTTTACACTCCCCTTCTCCAGCCAGTTGCTTTCTTTTCCATTTGCTCTTGGCCTTTAACCTTAGGAAGATATGGCTCAAGTTTAATGGGAGGCACATGGTTTTATTTTACTATTTACCAACTCTTAATTATGTAGGGTCAGTGTAACCTTGCTCTCAGCCTGTAATTCCCTTTTTACGACTTTGAGAATTGTTTTCTGCTATAAATCAGGGGGGCCCCTTGTCCAGGAGGATAAACATCTTGCCAAAGTACTTAGGCAGCTGGTCTTCTGCCTGGCATAAAACATTTGAAAATCTTTAAGCTCATTTTAAAATACAGACCCTAATCAAACTATAAGCCTTGATAAAAATGCAGGCTATGATTAGATGCCTCAGTATGAAAGCCTATAGGTTTGAAGATGATAAAAATCTTTTGAGTTATAGTCGATCAGCCAGCTTTAATGAGCAAAGAAATTGGCCCAAGATACATGCAAACCTGCTGCCAGAAAAAGTTTTACTGCCGAGCATACCCGATAAGGCAGTTGAAACAAAGCTGAGAATTGGCAGCTCTCCGAGAGAAACTGAAAGGGAGGAGGTAAAGGTTGAGCATTTTTCTCCAGCTGCTAGCATAAAGCATGGGAGAGAAGAAAGTGCAACAGGGACAGGAGGAGGTAGATCTCCAGGGTCATTCCACCCCATAAGCAGTCCTGAAGGTAGCCCAGGGGGTGAGATTAATGAACCAAGGAGGTCTGCAAGAAGTAATAAAGGTCAACCTCCAGACCGTTATGGGTTCCCAGCCACCATAAACCAGGTTTGTGTAACTGAGCCAGAAAACTTTGAAGAAGTGCAAGAGTTACCTACTCCAGAGAAAGAGGCGTGGTTAAAGGCAATGCAGGCAGAGTATAACTCTCTGCTAAACAACAATGTCTTTGTACCTACAGAATTGCCTGAAGGTAAAAAGCCCATAAGCTGTAAGTGGGTTTTTAAAGTGAAAAAGCTGGCTGATGGTAGTTGTCAGAGGAAAGCCAGGTTGGTTGCAAGGGGCTTTACACAAAGGAAAATGATACATTATGATGAAGTGTTTGCCCCAACAGCAAAGGCTGAAACAGTAAAATCAGTTTTAGCAATGGCAAGTCTGAGAGGGTTAAAAGTTAATCATTTTGATGTTGCCTCAGCATATTTAAATGCTCCTATTGACGCCGAGGTGTATTTACAGCAGATACCAGGTTATGAGCTGGAAAAAGACAGCATGGTGTTAAAACTGCAAAGGGCACTATATGGGTTACACCAAAGTGCACGTCTATGGCATGAATGCATAGACACAACTTTGAAAAAGATGGGATTCAAACAAAGCCTGGCTGATTCCTGTTTATATTCAGCAATGGTGCAAGGAAGTGTTTGTTATTTTCTTTTGTATGTTGATGATATCTGTCTAATAACAACTGCACAAAAGCAAGTGTCTTGGTTTATAAACAGCCTAGGTAACAAATACAAACTGAAGTATTTGGGAGAGATTCAGAATTACTTAGGAGTAGAGGTTCAGAGAAATGAAGAGGGCGTCTACTCTCTGAGTCAGAAGGAAAAAATCGAAAAGTTACTGAAGACATATGGAATGGAGAGGGCAAATGAGGTTGACACTCCCATAACTACCCAGTACAAAAATGAACCAGAAGGGCAAAAATGTGAGAATGCAGCAGCGTTTCATTCTCTGTTGGGTTCTCTGTTATATTTAAGTTGTTGGACAAGACCCGACACAACATTGGCAGTGCACATGTTAAGCCAAAGAAGTGCAGACCCGGCTCAGAGAGATTGGGTAGCACTTAAAAGAATCCTAAGGTATCTGAAAGGCACAAAAGATTACAAACTGGTGCTGGATACAGGATATGATCAGCAAGTGTATGCATACGCTGATGCCAGCTGGGGGGACAGAGAAAATGGAAAGTCTACCACTGGCTATGCCATATATATTGGAAATGCCCTGGTTCAGTGGAAATCCCAGAAACAAACATTTGTTGCCACAAGTACTTGTGAAGCAGAGTACTCAGCCATAAGCGAATGTGTATCACAAATAGAATGGTTTGCTTGCCTAACAAAAGAGCTTGGAATACCGTCTGAAATGCCAATCACTGTGCTAAGTGACAACATGGCTGCACAACAGCTTGCCAACCAACAGAACTTTAAGAGCAAAAGTAAACATATTGCTATAAGATACGGAAATGTGAAAAATGCTTTGGAAAGAAATGTGTTAAAGGTACAGCACTGTAACACGAAATGTAATGTGGCAGATTTGTATACAAAATGTTTGGATGCTCCTAAATTTCGAGACTTAAGAGAATTATTAGGTCTCAAGCCTTTGACTTAAGGAGGAGTGTTGGGATTCGCAGGATACTGGATAAGTCTGCAGGCTTCAACAGGATGATGCAATACTCTGCTGAGTCAGAGTGACTCAGCAGGAGTTTGATTAGTGTGATTGGCTATCACCTGTTTTAAAAGGAAAGCCTGTTTAACAGTGGGTGTGGTGGTTGTGCTGTAGTGTGGTGGTGCTGTGGTGGAGAGTATTCGTTTGTAAGTACTCTGTATGGACTGTTTCTTTTGTAAATGCCTGTATATAGCTCACATTAAAAAAGACTGCACTGGAAAAACATGGAACTCTTAGTGTTTCGCTGAAAGCGCCGCGTGGAATACGCGACACACCCGTGGGGTTACTGGAGCCTTTACCCACACCAGAGAAACCATGGGAGGTGGTATCAATTGATTTTATGACTGATTTACCCAAGGCCAGGGGAAAAACGGCAGTAATGGTGGTAGCTGACTGGTGACCAAAATGTGCCACTTTATTGCTTGTTCGCATGTAGTGTCTGCAGAAGAGACTGCTAAGCTGTTTGTAGAGCATGTTTTCAGGTTGCATGGCGCCCCCTTGAGGATTTTATCCGATAGAGGCCGGCAATTTACTTCCAGATTCTGGAGGAAGCTGATGAGCCTGCTGGACGTCGAAGTGAGCTTCTCAACGGCCAGACACCCAGAGACCAACGGACAAGCAGAAAGAGCTAATAGCATACTTCAACAATACCTACGCTGCTACGTCAACGACAGGGGGAACGATTGGGTGGACAAATTAGCACTGGCTGAGTTTGCATACAATAACGCGGAACATGTGTCCACGGGGATGACTCCATTTATGGCAAATTACGGGTGTCACCCCAGGGCTTTCCCCGGGGCGGGGGAGAGGAGGTGGAGTGTGCCAGCGGCCGAACAATTTGTGGAAGAAATGGAGGCTTTACACCAACAGCTTAAGATTAACCTAGAAAGGGCAAAGGAAGTGTACAAAAGACAGGCGGACAAGCACCGCAGAGAAGGGGAAACTATAAGAGTGGGGGACCAGGTGTGGTTGTCTACACAAGGGTTACCTTTCAAAGGAGGGTGTAAGAAATTACGGCCAAAGCGGTTGGGACCGTTTGAAGTAGCCCAACAGGTGAATCCTGTGACCTTTAGGCTCAAATTGCCCTCTAACATGAAACTGCACCCGGTGTTCCACAGGTCCTTACTCTCACCGTTCAGGGAGGGGAGAGAATTTCTGGGCCAACAAAGAGAAACACCCCTGCATCCACAGATGGAGGAAAGGGAACTCAGTGGACATGCAGCTGAAATTCTCGATTCTAGGTGGAGAGGGGGGCGAGTGGAATATTTGGTGGCTTGGGAGGGGGAGTCAGAATCGGAAAACACATGGGTTCCAGCAGAAGAGATGAGGGATGAGTATCTGCAGGAGGAGTTTCATCGCAGGTACCCTAGGAAGCCCAAACCACTAGAGAGAGTCGGGGGGGGGGCAATTTGGGACCACAGATGATGAAGAAGTGTTTGTGGGATTTCCCGCTTCCGAAGAGGAGGAAGGGGAATTATCCGAAGAAGAAGAATCCGACTGGGAAGATTGGGGAGCGGGTAGAGACAGCAGCAGGTGGAGAGCGGTATTTGAATCATCAGGTGGAGGGGATAGCTCTTTCCGAGGGTTCCCTGCGTCACCGTCCAAGGAACGGACGGGGGAGGGCCCTGGGAGGGAGGTGGATGTCAAGGAACTGACATCAGAGCAGAGTGGAGAGGTTAGGCTCCCCAATGATGCCGGAGAGGGAACTAGTAAGGGAAGAGAGAGAGCTTCCGCTGGGGAAGGAAGCCCAGGTGACACCAGGAAGAAAGGAGAGGCAGAGAGCACTTCGGAGGGGAGGCTCCGAGACTCTTCCAGTGAGGTCAGTGAGGAGAGTGGAGGACCACCGCTTGGCACGCCCACTCTGCGCAGAAGGCTTCCGCGCAGAGAGGCGCGGAGGAGGTTGTCCGTTAAGGAATTCTTATGTTGGAAGAAGTTTAGGAAACGCCCACTGACGGATTCTGCCAGCGACTGAAGCAGCCGTGCCAAGGGGCTGCTCAGCCTGGGAAAGGCGCAACCACCCCAAGCAGTTTGGAGCAGTTTGGAGGTTTACACACAAGCAACCCCAATTCCCATTACACTCAGCAGTGGCCAGAGGATTGGAGAAGATCAGTCTACCTCCTTTAGAGGAAAAGGCCTTGAGGGGAGGACCTGTTGCCTCCACAATCCTTCCTAAACATGCATAAGCTGAGAGGCAATTGTCCGGCAAATGTGGTGCTGTGGGGAGGCAGGAACATTTCCCTGCAGTTAAATATTTTCTAAGTTCCTTTCCCGAAACTTCCCCAAACGGTTCTGAAGCCTCTCTAACCTCAGAAGTCTTTTCTTCTCTCCGGAATTCTGGGATTCGAGGATAACTTCATGGAGAAGGAAAGAAACCTGCAGAATCAGCAAATGAGTGCCCGCCGGGAGCCTCCACCCCCACCGCTGCCACCAAGCAGGCTATAAGTTGCCTTAGAGGTGTACTGTGCCCTCCCGCCTCCTTGGTTTTAAGGACTACTTGAGTTCTGTTCTCATCTCCCTTAGGCGTATCCGTGACAAGGAGAGCATGAGCAAGAAGCAACCCCAAGTGACCCACACTATGCACAAGCTCTTTGTGCCTTCCACACATACGCAGTCCGGACAGAGAGAGGGACTCATCCAGCACGTCCTCGCCAAGAGAGAGAAGGAATATGTCAACACCCAGAATTTCAGGTCAGATCATGCAAAAGTGCAAACACCATGCAAACACCAGTGGAACCTGTATCATAGTTGGGGTTGGAGAAAGCAACATCTACATGACAGCTTTATTGTTGGGTGCCAGGCAAAGTCTGTCCTGTTCACTCAGGCCACATGGATGGGTAATTTAAAGTATTAGTTGTGGTGGGCAATTTTCCTTGGTGCCACATACTGAACCGTGGCTTCAGAGCTTGCAGGGCAGCAGCTGAAGAAGGAGCAAAAGAGTTTTCTTGTGTGTGTGTTTCTTTGTGGCTGATTAGCTGCTCTCCCTGTGCAAAGGTCAGAGGGGGCAGGGTTTCTGTTGAGTCAGGTGATTAGCTGTGGGAGGAGCTTATCAGAGCTTGCAGGGCAGCAGCTGAAGGAGGAGCAAAAGATCCATCTTTTAGATTTAGGGGAGCTAGTCTCAAACGTTTGTTGGGGGAGACCAAGGGTTTTTTTTGGGGGGTTATTTGTCCTGTCTTCATGCTTTTTAAGATGGAGGACCACTGTAGACACCCCCAACGACACGTTTTCAAGATGGAGGGTGAGGGAACAGCTGCAGTCGCCTGCGGTTCCTGCGCAATGTTTGCCATCTTGCCAAAGGTTGCAGGCAGCTTTACCTGCAGCAATTGTATGTTGATTGCCCTCTTAGAAGACAAAGTCCAGCAACTGGAGGAACGTGTAGCTACGCTCCAAAGAATTAGAGAGCTGGAGCTCTTCTTGGAAGCAACAGAGAACACCGTCTCCACCAAAGAGGAGACAGGGGACACCCCTGAGAAGGAGGCTAGTTCACCAACACAGGTGCCAGATATATGGAGAAACGTGACTCAAAGAAGTAGGAGGCCCAGGGTTCGCTCTGATTGTTTAGAAATACACAATCGCTTTGAAGTCCTCTCCCCTAGCATGGAAGACGAAGAACAGACTCCATTTGAGGATCTCTCCCTCGTTACAGTTGATCAGGTATATGAAGACGAGCAGCAAAGTCAGTCCTCAGGGAATGTGCAGGCGACCTTGGAACGGACAGCTCACGGAAGAACCCCGACCAAACCTAAGAGGAGGCGTGTAGTGGTGATAGGGGATTCCCTACTGAGGGGAACAGAAGCAGTGATCTGTGGGCCTGACAAGATGTCTCGGGAGGTGTGCTGTCTCCCCGGGGCTAAGATCCAAGATGTAACTGAACGACTGCAAGGAATCATAAAACCCACTGACAAATACCCCTTCCTCTTGGTTCATGTGGGAACCAATGACACTGCAAGCAATAGCCTCCAGAAGATCAAAAGAGACTACGAGGCTCTGGGCAGGAAATTGAAGCAATTAAATGCACAAATTGTCATCTCATCTGTCCTCCCAGTTGAACAACGTGGCCCAGGGAAAGAGGAAAAAATAGTGGAAGTGAACAGCTGGCTTCGCAAATGGTGTTGGATTCTTAGATCACGGACTGCAGTTTCTTGAAGATGGACTTCTGGCAAGCAATGGGCTGCACCTCACAACGGTTGGGAGGAATGTTTTTGCCAAAAATCTCAGAAACCTCATCAGGAGGGCTTTAAACTGACTAATGTGGGGGAGGGAGACAGTGCTCCTGAAGGTAGGAGTCTATCAATTGATGAAGATGATCATCCAAATGTCATAGACCAAATGGAGCAAACAGCACGCAGACCTAGAGGTGGGAGGAAAAAAATCCTTAAATAAGAGACACGGGGGAATGATTAATGGACTTCAATGTCTGTACACTAATGCGCAAAGCATGGGAAATAAACAAGATGAGCTTGAGCTCTTGGTACAGCAAACTAAATATGACATAATAGGCATCACTGAAACCTGGTGGGATAAGTCCCACGATTGGAATGTAATAATGGAGGGATACAATCTATTTCAGAGAAACAGACCAGACAAGAAAGGAGGAGGAGTGGCGTTATATGTCAGGGATGTGTATACCTGTGAAGAGATCCAAGATTTAGAACCTCAAAGCCAAAGTGAGAGCATTTGGGTCAAAATTAAGGGAGAGAAGATTAACAGAGACCTCATTGTGGGAGTTTACTATAGATCCCCAAGCCAAACGGAGGACATAGATGATGCCTTCGTGGAACAGAAGGCCAAGCATGCAAAAGGAAGGGAGATAGTAGTAATGGGGCACTTAAATTACCCGGATATTTGTTGGATGTCAAACTCAGCCAAGAGCATAAGGTCAAACAGATTCCTCACTGGCCTTGCAGACAACTTCATTGTCCAGAAAGTGGGAGAAGCAACAAGAGGAACAGCCATTTTAGATCTGGTCCTAACCAATGTTGATGACCTGCTTAGTGGGGTAGAAGTGGAAGGATCATTAGGCGCGAGTGATCATGCTCTTCTGAAGTTTACTATACAGCGGAAAGGAGCAGCCAAGCATACTAGGACTCAATTTCTTGACTTTAAGAAAGCCGACTTCATAAAACTTAGGGAAGTGCTGGGTGAGATCCCATGGACAGTAATACTAAAAGGAAAGGGAGTTCATGATGGCTGGGAGTTTGTTAAGAGGGAGATAGTAAAAGCACAACTTCAGGCAATACCAATGAGACGGAAACATGGAAGGTGCCTAAAGAAGCCAGGGTGGCTATCTAAAGAACTTTTAACTGAGTTAAGATTAAAAAAGGATGTGTACAAAAAATGGAAAAGGGGGGAAACCACCAAAGAGGAATTCAAACAAATAGCCAGCACATGTAGACACAAAGTCAGAAAAGCTAAAGCACAGAATGAACTCAGGCTTGCTAGAGAGGTTAAAAGCAACAAAAAAGGCTTTTATGGGTATGTCCGTAGCAAAAGGAAGAACAAAGAAACAGTGGGGTCACTCAGAGGAGAAGATGGTGAAATGCAAACAGGGGACACAGAAAGGGCTGAACTCCTCAATGCCTTCTTTGCCTCAGTCTTCTCCGATAAAGAAAACAATGCCCGACCTGAAGAATTTGGAGCAAATGATTCAGCAGAGGAAACACAGCCCAGAATAACTAAGGAGATAGTACAGGAATACTTGGCTAGTCTAGATGTATTCAAGTCTCCAGGGCCAGATGAACTGCATCCAAGAGTATTAAAAGAACTGGCAGATGTGATCTCAGAACCACTGGCGGTCATCTTTGAGAATTCCTGGAGAACAGGCGAAGTCCCGGCAGACTGGAAGAGGGCAAATGTTGTCCCTATTTTCAAAAAGGGGAAAAGAGAGGACCCAAATAATTATCGCCCAGTCAGTCTGACATCAATACCAGGGAAGATTCTGGAGCAGATCATTAAGCAAACAGTCTGTGAGCACCTAGAAAGGAATGCTGTGATCACCAATAGTCAGCATGGATTTCTGAAAAATAAGGCATGTCAGACTAACCTGATCTCGTTTTTTGACAGAATTACAAGCCTGGTAGATGAAGGGAACGCAGTGGATGTAGCCTACCTTGATTTCAGCAAGGCATTCGACAAGGTGCCCCATGATATTCTTGTAAAGAAGCTGGTAAAATGCGGTCTTGACTATGCTACCACTCAGTGGATTTGTAACTGGCTGACTGACCGAACCCAAAGGGTGCTCATCAATGGTTCCTCTTCATCCTGGAGAAGAGTGACTAGTGGGGTGCCACAGGGTTCTGTCTTGGGCCCGGTCTTATTCAACATCTTTATCAACGACTTGGATGATGGACTCAAGGGCATCCTGATCAAATTTGCAGATGACACCAAACTGGGAGGGGTGGCTAACACCCCAGAGGACAGGATCACACTTCAAAACGACCTTGACAGATTAGAGAACTGGGCCAAAACAAACAAGATGAACTTTAACAGGGAGAAATGTAAAGTATTGCACTTGGGCAAGAAAAATGAGAGGCACAAATACAAGATGGGTGGCACCTGGCTTGAGAGCAGTACATGTGAAAAGGATCTAGGAGTCTTGGTTGACTACAAACTTGACATGAGCCAACAGTGTGACGCGGCAGCTAAAAAAGCCAATGCAATTCTGGGCTGCATCAATAGGAGTATAGCATCTAGATCAAGGGAAGTAATAGTGCCACTGTATTCTGCTCTGGTCAGACCTCACCTGGAGTACTGTGTCCAGTTCTGGGCACCACAGTTCAAGAAGGACACTGACAAACTGGAACGTGTCCAGAGGAGGGCAACCAAAATGGTCAAAGGCCTGGAAACGATGCCTTATCAGCTAAGGGAGCTGGGCATGTTTAGCCTGGAGAAGAGGAGGTTAAGGGGTGATATGATAGCCATGTTCAAATATATAAAAGGATGTCATATAGAGGAGGGAGAAAGGCTGTTTTCTGCTGCTCCGGAGAAGTGGACACGGAGCAATGGATCCAAACTACAAGAAAGAAGATTCCACCTAAACATTAGGAAGAACTTCCTGAGAGTAAGAGCTGTTCGACAGTGGAATTTGCTGCCAAGGAGTGTGGTGAAGTCTCCTTCTTTGGAGGTCTTTAAGCAGAGGCTTGACAACCATATGTCAGGAGAGCTCTGATGGTGTTTCCTGCTTGGCAGGGGGTTGGACTCGATGGCCCTTGTGGTCTATTCCAACTCTATGATTCTATGATTCATATTATGAGCAGGACAGCAGCCTCTCCTCCAGGTTTGCACACTTCTCCCCCACCCCAAGCCTATTTGGAAGCTTCCACTTGTATTTTAAATTAACCACAGTTTGGTGTGTCCAGATCCTATGGTGGTTAATTTTACCAGCTTTGTAAACCCATGATTGGAAGTTAGCTTGTTTCAATGAGCCATGGTTCAAATTAAGCGGTTTGTGCAGCTTCAGACATTGTGACAAGATGCAGTTAATCCAAAACTGAAGCAAAACCTTTGGAACTCCTAAAAGCTGTGCTGGAGGACAGGGAGGTGTGACCCCCCCAAAAAAAAACTTGGTGTGGGTCATCCTTATAATGCTAAGCTTACTACTTCAGACAAAGTTTTTGCTTTGGTTATTTCCTTGTACCATTAGTAGTACCCAGTGGCCATTTGTTTTTAATGTCTGCTTTTATAATATGTTTATCAGTATGTGGTTAGCAGCTTCAGATATTACTGTTTTACAGAGGCTGTTTAGCTTGCTCTTTTTACCCCTTTACTAGACAGGCTGTATTTCTGTGCTGTTTTCAGAGTGGGGAATGCCCATTCCTTCATGGCCAGCATGGAAACACAGAATGCTAGCCATTTAGGAGGTTTGCAAAGTGGACAAGGGTGTTACGGGGTAATCTAGCAAACAAGCTTGGCACAGCAGATCTGAGAGGTGGTTTTCTGCTCCCTGAAAGCCAGCCTGGAAACCAGGTTGCCAGGTGAAGGAAGAATGGAGAGATCAACCAACTCACTTGCCTTCAAAGAATTTCTGGTTGCCTGTGGCTACTGGGATAGTGCTTAGATATCAGGCTGGCTGACACATCTTAAAAAATACAAGGAAAAAGCTTTTTTTCTTTCATTAGCAAAGCTCCTTTGGGGCCCCAAATAGCTAAGCTGAGGAAGAAGTGGCTGGTATTACTTGTTTGTTCTTGGTCCTGATCTTGCCTGCCCTTGTAATCCTACCTGCCACACACTCCTGTTGTCTTTGCATATTTAACCAGCACGTCTGTTCAGATTGGAGTCCTATTCCTGCAGTTCCACATCCTTCTCTACCTTGCAGCATTTTCGTGGGGACATGGAATGTGAATGGGCAGTCTCCAGACAGGGGATTGGAACCTTGGCTGAACTGTGACCCTGAACCCCCAGATATCTGCTGCATTGGGTGAGCAGACATAATAGCTTTTCAGAGAGCCTTCTCTCAGAGTCTTTGTTTCCACACAGCTACTTTCTAAACTGAGGTCCTGTTGTGTGAAGACTTTTGCTTTCAACTTGGAACAAAATAGGAGAATCCTGAGGATTTGTATCTTTTAGCCAGGAAGCAACGTTCTGCCATAATGAATGTGGCAGTGCCATCCTTTCACCCTGTGGGCAGTGGATTACAGCAGCATCAAAGATAGCCAGAGGCCTAGGAGGCTCTGGGGGAAGGATGGCCTCAGTGCTAGGGATGTGTATTGTGTCTGATGGCACTTTGGCATTAGGTTCCAGGAGCTGGACCTGAGCGCAGAGGCTTTCTTCTACTTGGACTCGACAAAGGAGCAAAAGTGGCTGACAGCTGTGGAAAAGGCTTTGCGTTCCAAATCCAAGTACAAGAAAGTAAGTCCAACCCCACCCATTTCTTCAGCAGCAAGACAGCTGTCAGGAGCTGGAGTGAGGAGGAGAAGGAGGAGGAATAGGTCAGCAATAAAAAACACCTGGTGTCAGTGGTGTTTTATTCAAAAGAAGCCAACATTCTTTATTCAAAGAAACCCAAACCGTGCAGGCCTCGTGATCACAGAAACCTTTCCCAACAGGTCTTGCCCCAGTGAGGTAGTTGTGAAGGCTGAAGGTTGCTACCCTCCCACCACTCTCTGAAGTCTCCTCCTCCCCCTGGTCCTTCCCAAGCAACCTGAGACTCTGACACCTTGCCTGTCTTTGCTCCCTCCTCTTAATTTCTCTGTGTTCTGGGAGACCAGCAGGGAGGGGAGCTGATCGCAGCAGGATGGGGAGACCCCCTGGCTTCTTCAGCAGCCTGCCTGATCTCTGCCTCTTGATCCCCGCCTCCAGCCTCCACTTCTGCCTCTGATTCTGGACTGCTGTTTGCCACAGAATCTTCCTGCCCTCTTGCCTCTTCAGTTTCCAACACCTCCTCTTGCTCACAGTCTGCTCCCTCTTCTCCCTCTGACAACTCAGCGTCGTCGTCCCCCCACCAGTTCCCTGGCTCTGAGCCTTCTTCCCTTGGGGGATCCCCAGTTGGTGCCACCTACCACTCCTATCTGCATCCAGCCAGCCCATGACAGCAAGCAATGAACAGAGCTGGTAGACATCCCAGTACCTTGCATCTTCTAGGTGCAGCTGGTGCGTCTAGTCGGAATGATGTTGCTCATCTTTGTCAAGAAGGACCAGCTCAGCCGCATCAAGGAAGTGATGAGGGAGACAGTGGGCACAGGCATCATGGGGAAGATGGTGAGTAGACCCTGACAGCGGAATTCCCTACGTCTATCTTTCTATCTGTCTATATGTTTTTATAATCTCTGCCAACCAGTTTCCCCCTCTTTCCTGCTTGCTCACTAACAGCCATCTTTGCTCCGCCCCTGCAGGGTAATAAGGGGTGTGTGGCCGTGAGGTTTGTCTTCAACTATACCGGCTTCTGCATTGTCAATTCCCACCTTGCTGCCCACGTGGAAGACTTCAAGCGCCGAAACCAGAATTACAAGGATATCTGTGCCCAGATGAGCTTCCTGCCCCCTGACCAGGGTCTGCTGCAGCTGACAATCATGAAACACGAGTGCATTTCGAGGGCTTGGAGGGAGAGAGCCTTGGCTGATGTAACTTGTTGGTCTCCGCTATCTGGAGAAGCAAATTGAGTCACGTTTCTGTAACTTTCCTGCCTGTGTGTAGCTCAAGGGTAGGCAGCATAGTGCTCTCCAAATGTTGATAGACCAAAATTCCCATAATTGTTAAGAATTGGCCTTGCTGACTGGGGTTCATGAGAGTTCCACTTCAGCAACACCAGGAGGGTGCAGTGTCGGCGATCCCTGCTGCTGCAGCTGCACCATTAAGGTTTCTACTAGAGCAGCCAGAAGTGCCCAGCATTGTAGTCTCCTGCTTCATTCAGGGCAGACAGATTCTGAATCAGACCGGACACGGGTTAGAGCTCAACGTCCAGCCTACCAAGTGGCAATGGCGACGGCGAAGAGGGCCTTCTTCGCCGCCTCCATTGCATCTGCAGAAAACAGCAGCAGGAGACTTTTTCAGGTGGTTCGCAATCTATCGGAACCACCTGTACCACCGGGGCCTGGTAGGGACCCCAAGATCTCCTGCAATGCTTTTGCAAAGTTTTTTGCAGATAAAATCGCTCAGATTCAGAGGGAGGTAGACTCCACCGTGGGAGCAGGGCCAGGGTGGGAGAGTGCTGGAGTTCTGTCTGGTCCTGTTACATGGGATCAATTCCAATCTGTTACCTCCGAGGATGTGGACAGGCTGCTTGGACAAGTGAAACCGACCACCTGTCTCCTTGATCCTTGCCCATCCTGGCTGATAAAAGCGAGCCGGGAAGGGCTGGGCGATGGGCTCTGCGGGGTGGTGAATGCTTCCCTCTGTGAGGGAGCCTTCCCAGACCCGCTGAAAGAGGCGGTCATTAAACCGCTTCTTAAAAAAACATCTTTAGACCCGGCCAATTTGGCCAACTATCGCCCAGTCTCAAATCTGCCATTCTTGGGCAAGGTGATTGAGCGGGTGGTTGCTGAACAACTCCAAGCACGCCTGGAGGAAACGGACCATTTGGATCCCTTCCAATCGGGATTCAGGCCTCACCATGGGACTGAAACTGCCTTGGTCGCGCTGGTTGATGATCTCCGGCGGGCTAGGGACAAAGGTGAGAGCTGTTTCCTAGTTCTGCTGGATCTCTCAGCGGCCTTTGACACCATCGACCATAACATCCTTCTGGACCGTCTAGAGGGGCTGGGAGCTGGGGGCACTGTCATACAGTGGTTTCGCTCCTTCCTCCTGGGCCGTGTCCAGAAAGTGGTGGTGGGGGGTGAGTGTTCAGACCCCTGGGCTCTCACTTGTGGGGTGCCTCAGGGTTCTGTCCTCTCCCCCATGCTTTTTAATATCTATATGAAGCCGCTGGGAGAGATCATCAGGGAGTTTGGACTGGGTGTTCATCAGTATGCAGATGACACACAGCTCTACCTCTCCTTTAAATCAGAACCAGTGAAGGCGGTGAAGGTCCTGTGTGAGTGCCTGGAGGCGGTTGGAGGATGGATGGCGGCTAACAGATTGAGGTTGAATCCTGACAAGACAGAAGTACTGTTTTTGGGGGACAGGAGGCGGGCAGGTGTGGAGGATTCCCTGGTCCTGAATGGGGTAACTGTGCCCCTGAAGGACCAGGTGCACAGCCTGGGAGTCATTTTGGACTCACAGCTGTCCATGGAGGCGCAGGTTAACTCTGTGTCCAGGGCAGCTGTCTACCAGCTCCACCTGGTACGCAGGCTAAGACCCTACCTCCCCGCGGACTGTCTCGCCAGAGTGGTGCATGCTCTAGTTATCTCCCGCTTGGACTACTGCAACGCGCTCTACGTGGGGCTACCTTTGAAGGTGACCCGGAAACTGCAATTAATCCAGAATGCGGCAGCTAGACTGGTGACTGGGAGTGGCCGCTGGGACCACATAACACCGGTTCTGAGAGATCTGCATTGGCTCCCAGTACGTTTCCGAGCACGATTCAAAGTGTTAGTGCTGACCTTTAAAGCCCTAAACGGCCTCGGTCCTGTATACCTGAAGGAGCGTCTCCACCCCCATCGTTCAGCCCGGACACTGAGATCCAGCGCCGAGGGCCTTCTGGCGGTTCCCTCATTGCGAGAAGTGAGGCTACAGGGAACCAGACAGAGGGCCTTCTCGGTAGTGGCGCCCGCCCTGTGGAACGCCCTCCCATCAGATGTCAAAGAGATAAATAATTACCTGACATTCAGAAGACATCTTAAGGCAGCCCTGTTCAGGGAAGTTTTTAATATGTAATGCTGTACTGTTTTTAACACTGATTGGGAGCCGCCCAGAGTGGCTGGGGAAACTCAGCCAGATGGGCGGGGTATAAATAATAAATTATTATTATTATTATTATTATTATTATTATTATTATTATTATTATTATTATTATTATTATCTGTGGAAGCGAGTGCTGGGCTTCATTCATTAATTCATTAATTGTGGGGATTTCTTCCCCAAAGTGGCATATTTAAAATAATAATCAGAAATGCACCTCAAGATAATTTAAAGCATCTAAACTGTACCTTAATAGCAGCAGATCTAAAGAGAGCAACATAAACCTAGTGGCAGAGATGTATTACATTAGATTAGATTAGATTATAGCAAATGTGGGCAACTTCTCCAGTGATTGGGGTGGGGCAGGGGGGTGGGAGTTGCAATTTGTTAAGGGCAGTAATGCAAAAGCAGAGCAGCCATTTTGCATGGAGAAGGTTCCAGGCTCAGTCACCAGTGTGTGCAGATAGGGCTGGGCATGATCTCTGCCTGAAAGCTGCTGCCAGTCCATGTAGTCAGTCCTGAGCTTGATGGGTCAATGGTCTGCCTCAATATAAGGTAGCTTCCTATGTTCCTGTGTACTGCAGCAGTTTTTGGAGGGCAACAAGCACCCTACCCATGAATTAAAGAACCATGGGAAATTTTAAAAGTGTTTGCTGAAAGGACATCAAAGCAGGGGCCAGGTGAACCTCTTTGGGAATATTATTCTAAAAGGTAGGATGCCATTACTGAAAAGGCCCTGTCATACTTGAAAGAGCAGGTGTACCCTGGGAAGGGGCTGCCCCTGCTAAAGATTCTAGTCAGTGGAGAGGCAGTGCAAAAATAAGTGGGCCTTCTTCTGGTACCCTTTTCCCAAACCTTGAAACACTTTAAAGGCCAAATGGAATACTCTGAATTGGGCCTGGAACCAGTTCAAGAGCCAGTGTAGTTCACAGAGCACTAGCCTAATATGATCATACTCTGAAAGTAATTTATTACTCAGAGAGATAACAGTCCGGCGGGATTTCCTCGCTGCGCCAGGCCTTCAAAGGCATTCCAAAGCTCTGATCAAAAGCAAAGTCTAGCAGTGGTCAGAAAATAAGCCTTCTGGGACTTCTGGAGGCGGCGCGAAACCGTGATGGCGGACCTCTTCGAGCTCTGAAGAGGGGCACCGCAGAAAAGGGTTGTTTCGCTACGGCGCAGCGGCAACCCATCAAGATAAACCACGGACAGAGTGAGTTCGTGGCCGTGGGACTCGGCGGGCACCTGGAGCGACCCCAAATTCGCAGAAGGGACCCCGTAAGGGGCTCCGGAGTGAAGGAGGGGGAGCGGTGCTGTGAGTTCATCGCTCTTTCTGCGGAGGCGAAGCCGCGCGGCTGTCACGGATGAGCGCTGACCTTTCTTCCAAAAATACCAGCCTGAAACTGCAAACCCGTGAGTAAGGATTTAAGATTTGTTAAAATAATTTGAAGAAATTCGGCTGAAACCGGGAGACGAGAAAGAGGAAGTCCGTCTTCCGGCACTGCTTTCAAGATCAAAGCAGACTGTTCAAAGAGCGGAAAGCGCTGCGAACAGGGAAGCCTTAAGGCTTTAAAGTGGGACTTTCGTGCACATTTGAACTCTATCTTTAAAGGAAAAATACAGCTAAAGATACAGTCGAAAATATCGCTTAAAAACTGACTTGGAGCGGTCTCCCAAGGGGTGAGGGAAGACTCTAACCCCAAATCTTTGGGTGGCCGGGTGAAGTTGCTTAACTGCGGAACTGTAACAAACTTCCAGATACTTTTGTAACTGAAGTGCAACTTTTGAGCTTACTTAGTTTGAATGGATACAATTGCAGGCACCTTGCTGGAACTTTGTTAAGTGTTTTAAAGTGCTCTGCAGGACTCTCTTCTTAGTGTTTTGGAACTAACTTGTTTTTAAAACTGTCTTCAAAAATGGAACAAAAGGGACTTTAATGGCGGAAAAGTTACCTTCTTCTTACTAAATTTTGGTGGCACTCCCCCTAGAGGATATTGGGATAACAAAGGCCTGGGAAAAGTTTTTTCTGTTTACCTTCTCTCTCCAGATTGTTTTTAAATTTGGGCTTGTCTTTCCCATGGGACTACAACATTTGACCTTGAACATTGACTGATGAGTGGCACAGGAAAGACAAGAGCAGCCAAAGCTAAGGAAGCTAAGGAAAAAGAAAAAGCGAAAAAGCAGGCACAGCTTTTGCAAACAACTTTAACTCAGGGACGCAGACTATCAGTTCCAGCTGTGCTTGCAATACAAAAAGTAGAAAGTGAAAAGCCTGAAAAATCTGAGGAGGAAGATATGGCATCAGGAGGATCAGAGGCAGTACTGAAACAAGTTTTGGAACAATTATCAGCATTAAACCAAAAAATTGATAATCAATCAATAAAAATTGACCAAGCTACATCCTCGATCCAAAAACTGACAGATCAGGTTTCCCAACATACCCAAGCAATTGAAAAATTGCAAGGAGCAACAGAAGAGAATCGTAAACTGGCAGGGGAAGCCGTTCAAATTGCAACAGCAGCTAAAAAAGAGGTTGAGGAAGTTAAAGCAGAAGTCAAGCCTCTGCACAAACAGGTAGGGGACCAACAAACCTACCTTTCCTTGGTGGAATTGAAAAATCGCCAGACCAACCTCAGGCTGAGGGCGGTGCCAGAAATCGAACAAGGAGATTTGATTGGATTTTTGACAACAGAGTTTTCAAAGTTTTGGGGCCTAAAAGAAGATAGTGACTTTAAAATAGTATCGGCTTTTCGATTGGGAAGATTGGTAAGAAAAGATAGATCAAGAGACTGCTTAATAGCTTTGAGATCAAGAGAAGAGAGAGACAAAATATTAGGCCTACATTTTAATAACTCAATTGAGATACAAGAGAAAAGGGTGGAAATTTACCGAGACATCCCTAAACAGTTACTGGATTTGAGAACCACCTATTCAGAATTGGCCAAGCTGTTGAGACTCAACACAATTCCTTATAGGTGGGAATTTCCACAAGGACTATCATTTACTTACAAACAGAAGAAGGTTAAAATAAGAACGCCAGAGGACCTACAAAAGTTCCAGCACGACCACGGAGAAGATCTCCAAAAAGAAGCAGCAGCCCATTGGCCTCTACCTAAACCAGGACCCATTCTGCCAGCAGGCGGAGGGACGCCTATACCCTCGGAACCAGAGGAAAAAGAAGACACACCGCTCTAGGTGTAACAGAATAGTTCAGGATGTCTCTGCAGCTACTAAGTTGGAATATAAATGGCGGAAATTCCCCGGAGAAAAGAAGGAGGCTATTTCATATATTGAAGAAAGAGCAATTGGACATTATTTGCTTACAAGAAACCCATGTAACCAGGCTCCACAGGAAAGTTTTGGTTAACAAAAGACTAGGCCAAGAGTTTATCTCTTCAGATAAGGTGAAGAAAAGAGGAGTGGTGATCTACGCTAAGGAGAGCCTGTCACCTAAATTTCTATTTAAAGATGAATATGGAAGAATTTTGGCAATTGAAATTCAGACTCAAGGAGAAAAAATATTGTTATTAGGAATTTATGCTCCAAATGACGGGAAATCGGAATTTTTCAAGAAGCTGCATGAGACTTTGTTGGACTATCTGGACTATGCTAACATCATAATGATGGGAGACATGAATGGAGTGGTGTCTACACATATGGATAAGTCTTACAACCAAAATTTAACATCAGACGGCAGATTGCCTAAAACTTTTTTTGAAATGACTGACAATCTGGATTTGATTGATATTTGGAGGACAAAGAACCCCCTAGGTAAAGAAGGCACTTTCTTCTCTGAGGCCCACCTGTCCTGGTCAAGGATCGACCAAATTTGGACCTCCAGGGGGCTGGCACCCAAGACCAAAAAGGTGGAAATCTGCCCAAAAACATGCTCCGACCACAACGCTCTGAAAATAGAACTCAGACTAACTCAACCCGGTTCCTTCAGATGGAGAATGAATGACACACTACTAAGAGATCAAGAGATTGTGAAGAAGGCCCAAAAAACATTAAAGGATTACTTTGAGATAAATCTGAACACTACAGTAGAAAAAAGAACAATCTGGGACGCAAGCAAAGCTGTTATGAGAGGGTTTCTGATACAACAGAATACAATTAAGAAGAAGCTCTGGAATGGAAAGAAAGATAAAATATTGGAGAAAATACGCCAGGGAGAGGAAAAATTGAGAACTAAACCAAAGTCAAAGGAACTGCTGAGAGAAATTAAATTCCATCAAGCAGAATATTCAAAATTGACTAACCAGGAGATTGAATGGAAAATAAAACAGATGAAGCAAAGATCTTTTGAATCAGCAAACAAATGCGGAAAGCTGCTAGCCTGGCAGCTGAAAAAAAGACAAAAGCTAAATACGATAACAAATCTAGAGATTGAAGGAAGGATGGTACAGAAACCAGAAGAAATTAGGAAGTGCTTCCACAGATATTTCAAAGAACTCTATACACAGGGGCCTCAGAAAGAATCTGAGATAGATCAATTTTTAAAGATAAATGGACTATCAAGAATAACTCAAGATAAAAGATCAATCTTGAACTCTATAATAACTACTCAGGAAATTGAAGGTGCCATTCAGAACATGCAACTAGGCAAATCTCCAGGCCCGGACGGGCTTACCTCCAAATACTACAAGACTTTGAAGGATTATTTGATACAACCTTTGTTGGAGGTATGCAACCAGATTTTGGATGGGAAGAGGGCACCAGAAACGTGGAAAGAAGCCTTCATCACATTGATACCTAAGACAGAATCTGAAAAGACTCAGCTCAAGAACTATCGCCCCATCTCACTCCTGAATGTGGATTACAAAATATTTGCAGACATTTTGGCAAGCAGACTTAAAAAAGTCTTAAATGAAGTAATTCACAAAGACCAAGCAGGCTTTCTCCCTGGTAGACATTTATATGAGAATACCAGAAACATCATTGATATTTTGGAACTTTTACAAACCAACATGAACACAAGGGCGGTGTTAATTTTTATTGATGCGGAGAAAGCATTTGACAATATATCTTGGAGGTTCATGAAGAAAAACTTGGAAGGGATGGGAGTGGGGCGGGGGTTTGAAAATGGGTTACGAGCAATTTATTCAGAGCAAAAGGCTAAATTAATAGTGAACAATGTGGTGACGGAGGAGTTTAAAATTGAAAAAGGGACACGACAAGGGTGCCCTCTATCCCCTCTTTTATTCATTTCAGTCCTGGAGGTGCTATTGAATATGATAAGGAAGGACCGGTTGGTACAAGGGATAGAGGTCGGAGTGAAACAATACAAATTGAAAGCCTTTGCAGATGATCTAGTTTTGACATTGCAGGAGCCAGAATCCAGTACAAAAAGAGCTCTTGAACTTATATCTGAGTTTGGTCGGGTGGCGGGATTTAAGTTGAACAAGCAAAAAACCAAGGTTTTGACCAAGAATTTGACACTTACAGAAACAGAGGGGTTTCAGAGAGAAACAGAACTGAATGTGGTAAAAAAAGTGAAATACCTAGGGATCTATTTGTCTTCCAAAAATTTGAATTTATTTAAGGACAACTATGAAAAATGTTGGTCGGAAGTTAAAAAGGATTTAGAAATTTGGTCAAGATTGAAACTTTCCTTGTTGGGAAGGATTGCAGCAATAAAAATGAATGTGTTGCCGAAAATGTTATTTTTGTTTCAAACCCTACAGATCGTGGACAGAGTGGAATGTTTTGGAAAATGGCAGAAGGATATATCTGTTGGGATACTGCCAGGGAGATAACGTCCATCTGGCCCCAAGCCGGCTGCCGGACATCCATCTGCCTCCCGTAGTCACGCAGTCACGCAGTATCATTTAGCGACACGAAGCCTTTGGATCCACATTCCTAGGCTGGTGCACACTCTTTCAGCAGACTCCACACAGCAAAAGATGCACAGCAGGAGAGTATATTTACAGTTTATTTAGCGTTGAACAGAACAAAGGGAAAACATGACCGTTCTGAGTCAGTGACTCCGACCGACTGAAATCGAAAGGAAACAGCAAGCATAAACATCCTGTGACTAGGACATGCGCAGACTCTGTGACTCTCAAAGCCTGCTCCCTCTTAAGGTGGAACGGAAATATCCTAACATCCTCCCCCTTTCCGTGTAACCTGTTGTACCTGTGGTTCACCCAATTGCAACCTCTGTGTGTAAACCTTAAGTTGTTCTTTGTTAACAACCTTAGACAACAGATCAGCAGGAATTTCATTTCCTGCCATGTAGGACACCCGAATCAGTCCTTTCTGAATACACTCTCTTGCACGATGTAGCTTAATCTGCAAGTACTTGGTTCTTTGCTTGCAACTCTCAGAGTTCAGCAAAGCCAAACACGATCTATTGTCTTGATACACTTGTATAGGACATTTCACAGAAACCCCGATGTCCTTAAACAGTTGCATCAACCATTCACAATCCATGAGTGAAAATGACAGAGCATTGAGTTCTGCTTCACAGGAACTTAGGCTCACTGTTGTTTGCTTCTTGCACAACCAGTCAAACAGGCAGTGGTTGTACATGTAGCATACTCCAGAAGTGCTTGTACCATCTGTGGTGTCACTTCCAAAACTTGCATCTGCAAAGATTTCAAGACCTCCAGTCTTCTGACTGGTGAACCTCAGCCTGTAGTGCATAGTCCCTTTCAAATAGCGGGCTATGCGCTTCAGAGCTTTCCAATCCTGAACCGTAGGATTGTTGGCATGTCTGCTAAGCAGATTACAGCTTACAGCTATGTCAGGTCTTGAACATCTGGCAATGAAATTCAGCTTGCCTAGAACGCATCTGTACAGCGTTGTGTCAGAAAACGCTTCAGCAGTACTATCTACCTGGTAACCTGTCACCATCGGTGTGTCTGCTGGGTTTGCATCAACCAAATTCAACCTGGTTAATACATCAGCAATTTTCTGTGTTTGGTGTACCAGAAAATTACCTGCTTGGTCCTTCTCCACCTGCAGAGAAAGATAGTTGGATACCTCACCAAGATCCTTCATGTCAAAGTGCTCCTTCAGCTGAGCTAGGGTGCTTTGATAGAAAGCCTGATTCTTCCAAAACATCAGAAGATCATCAACAAAACATAAACAATACAGTTTGTTTTGCCCCTCCTCCTTGACAAACACACATGGATCAGCTTTGCCCTGGTAAAAACCTAGAGAAAGCAATGTCTCAGTGAGTTTTGTGTTCCAACACCTGGCACTCTGCTTGAGACCATACAAGGATTTCCGCAATTTACAGACCATTCCCTTCTGTATCTCCATCCCATCTGGTGGAAGCATGAACAGCTCTTCGTTCAAAATCCCGTACAAAAAAACTGTATTAATGTCATGATGGGAAACATGCAGTTTCTCCTCCGCAGCGACCTTGAGCATCAGCCGAATGCTCTCATATTTGACAGTGGGTGAGTAGGTCTCGTGGTAATCCTGTCCTGGTACCTGTGAAAAACCTCTGGCAACCAATCTGGCTTTGTGTCTGACTACCTTGCCATTCTGGTCTGTCTTGGCCTTGAAGACCCATTTGCTGCCAACCAGTCTCATACCTGGGACTACCGGTACCAGCTCCCAAGTTTGGTTCCTGTTCAAGGAATCAACTTCAGCCTTCATGGCATTAAGCCAAGGCTCAGCATCTTTAGAGGTTAACTCCTGAACCTCTTTGAAGCTTGAAGGTTCCCACACCTTCTCTGAGCTACTAAGAACAGCAGTTGCTGTCTTAGCAAACTCATCAGCATATCTCTTAGGAGGTCTGCCTTTGGTCGCCCTTTCAGACCTACGTACTAGACGCAAGTCTTCTGGACTCATCTCCTCTTTCTTAGGAGAAAAATGACCAATGGTGAACAGTGGTTCTTCCAGTTCATTGTCAGACGCATCAGATGGTCTGACTGAGGCCTTTGCACTCTTGTAGTCTGCTGTGTCATCACTCTCACTGACATCAGCAGCAGCGCCGCCCACTGAACTGGAATCCGAACTCTGATCATCATCATCATCATCCTCATCATCATCATCCTCAGCAGCTTCCTCAGCTTTAGCTGCTTGCTTGACATCACCTTCATCCTCCTCTGGGTAACTCTGGAAAATTCCCACATTTTCCCCCCACTTAGGATTGTACTCAACACTCCTTGTGAACTTAATGGATTTGGAGTTAGTCATCCATACCCTGTATGCACCTTTTTCGTACCCCATGAACAAACCATGTGCCCCACGCTTCCCAAGCTTGTTGGTTTGTGGGGTGCGTACCCACATGTCAGAACCAAATATTCTCATGTGTTTGGTGTTGGGTTTCTTGCCAAACATCTTCTCATAGGGGGTACAACCAATGGGTGATGACAATCTGCGATTAACGGAGTAAACCAGATTCCCTAAAGCCTCCCCCCAAAACTTATCAGGGAGATTGGCATCATGCAACAAGGTTTTCATTCCTTGCAGCAATGTTTGATTTGCTCTCTCCGCAAGCCCATTCATCCATGGCGATCTGGGGGTTGACATGTCATGCTGGATTCCCTTCTCAGTCAGGAAAGCTTCAAACTGCTGAGAAGTGAATTCCCCGCCCCGATCGGTAAAAAGACAGGAAATACGTTTACCGTGAGCATTCTCCAACCAAGCACAGAATGCCTTAAACTTCGGAAACGCTTGCGATTTCTGTTCGAGCAAAAACACATGAATGTACCTAGAAAAAGAATCAATTAGAACCATGAAGAACCTTGCTCCTCCTAAAGAGGGCGTAAGTGGCCCAACCAGGTCTGCATGCACTAGCTGGTAGGGCTTGGAAGCCTGCCTGCTAGACTCTTTGCCTTTTGGAGCAACCTTCACCTTGTTCTCAGCACAAGATACACATTTCATGTGATATTTACAGGGTTTGATGTTCAAACCCTCAACCACCTCTGGCATCTTGGCCAGTGCCTTCCAAGAGAGGTGACCAAACCTTCGATGCGCTTCATGAATGCAACCTGCATGAAGAACTTTGTTAGTTTGTGCAACACAACAAGAATCAGCATTAGATACAACAGCAGTGTCATCATAAGTTATATGGAACAAACCATCCATAAACTTTGCATGCAAATAGTCCTCTTTGCCTTTACTGATGACACAGATGCTCCTCTTGAAGGAAATCTGAAAACCACGTCCAGTAAGCTGCGGGACGCTCAACAAATTGCTTGCAGCTCCAGGAACATACAGAACATTACTGATGGTTGTATGCAAACTTGCAAGTTTCACAGTCCCTTCTCCTGCAATTTGCAACGTCCTTCCATCAGCCAGGTGGATCTCACCTTCCTGAGGCTTGAAGGAGATAAAGAGGTGCCGATCCTTTGAGATGTGGCGGGTACAGCCCGAATCAACAACAAAGCTGCCTTTGGCTGTTGGAGCAGCCTTCACAGCAAGCAAACCCTTGTTTTCCACTGGCTTGGGCTTTTGCAGCTTGCCCCCCTGCTGCTCCTGGCCAGCAGACGTGCCTTTAGCCTTTGGTGAAGCTGTGCCAGCAAACATCGCTTTGTTTTTCCCTGGCGCGGGCTTTCCACCCCCCTTCTGCTTCGGGCCACCTGCAGGCTTTTTCTTTTGTTTATTTCCAGTCTTTGGACAAAACCTCTGAGTATGACCTTGGTTCCCACAGTTCCAGCACTTCACAGCTGCCAACGCTTTGGCTCCCCCTGGAGGCTGGAATGCTGTCCCACTTTGCTCCCCCTGAAGCGCACAAGCCGACTCAGCTGCATTCCTTCTATCATATTCGTTTTGCAAAGTCGCCAAGACCTTTGTAGCAGTGAGGTCTTGTGCTGGGAGGGTCGCCAGCTGACTTGCCACGGCATGATAGCTTTCATCCAGGGAGTCCAGGATGAGAATTGCAAACAGTGACTCAGGCATATTGAAACCTCTCTGAGTCAATTCCTGTCTGAGATGCTGCAAATGTAAAACGTGGGCTCTAAGATCTTCCCCTGGCTCTAAACGCTTCCTGTGCAGTTTTCTGAAATAAAGCAACACAGACCCAGCCTCTTGTCGGAGATGACAGGCTTTAAGCCCGTCCCACATCTCACGGGCAGTTGCCTTGCCAGCCAAGGTGATTAACTCTTCAGGAGCTACTGAGAGCAAAATTATCCCCATGGCTCTCGAATCCTGTGCTTTCCACTCATCTGTCACAGGGGCTGGGGGGTTCTCAGAAATGGTATTCCACACTCCAAGCCTTCTCATCTGGCCCTCACAGTACCTTGCCCAGGTCTGATAGTTGTGGCCATTTAGCTTCGGTGGACACGGAGCTACTTCTGAGGATTGTAAAAGATCCATCTCAGGTCTTTACGTGAGCCCAAGTCTTTATGCCTTCAAAGACTTATTATCTCGGCAGCCCATTAATCACGAACTCCCTGGCTTGGCTCCCAGGCCAATTAAGCCTTGCCGGAGTTCAAAGGCTCCTTGTTGAGGTAAACAGAAAAGCCTCCGCTCTCGCTGCTTTCGCTTTTCACATACCTCTCAAACGCAGTCTGTAGCAGCTTTACTCTCCTGTAGGTGCTGTGAATCTGGGCCCGAAACCTTGTTGTTGGGATACTGCCAGGGAGATAACGTCCATCTGGCCCCAAGCCGGCTGCCGGACATCCATCTGCCTCCCGTAGTCACGCAGTCACGCAGTATCATTTAGCGACACGAAGCCTTTGGATCCACATTCCTAGGCTGGTGCACACTCTTTCAGCAGACTCCACACAGCAAAAGATGCACAGCAGGAGAGTATATTTACAGTTTATTTAGCGTTGAACAGAACAAAGGGAAAACATGACCGTTCTGAGTCAGTGACTCCGACCGACTGAAATCGAAAGGAAACAGCAAGCATAAACATCCTGTGACTAGGACATGCGCAGACTCTGTGACTCTCAAAGCCTGCTCCCTCTTAAGGTGGAACGGAAATATCCTAACAATATCTAGGTTTGTCTGGCAGGGCAAAAAGCCCCGAATAAAGTATAAAATATTAACAGACTCAAAAGAAAGAGGGGGGTTTGCCCTGCCGGACATGAGATTGTATTATGAAGCTGCAGCCTTCTGCTGGCTGAAAGATTGGTTTTTGCTAGAAAACACTGATGTCCTAGATCTGGAAGGTTTTGATAATGCTTTTGGTTGGCACGCATACCTATGGTATGACAAGGTTAAAGTTCACAAATTGTTTAAAAGCCATATTGTCAGAAAAGCAATTTTTGCAGTCTGGACGAAATACAAAGACTTATTAGAGAGTAAAACACCGAGGTGGTTGTCACCGGTGGAGGCCAAGGCTGGAAAAAGACCCAATATGGAGGCCTACTGGCCGAAATATTGGGAATTAATTGAAAAAATTGGAGACAGTTGGAAGTTGCAGAGCCAGGATAAACTAAAAAACAAGGTGCGAGATTGGTTACATTATGCTCAAATGCAAGAGGTTTTTAAAATGGATAAAAAAGTTGGTTTCCAGGAGGAGAAATCGAAACTAGAGACAGAATTGTTAGAACCAAAGACCAAGATTTTATCTAGAATGTATAACTTGCTGCTTATGTGGAACACACAGGACGAGTTGGTTAAATCTGCTATGATAAAATGGGCACAGGATGTTGGACATAATATTATGTTTGAAGACTGGGAGAGGTTATGGAACACCGGAATGAAATTCACGGCATGCAGTGCCTTGAAGGAAAACATTATGAAAATGATATACCGGTGGTACATGACCCCAGTCAAGTTAGCTAAGATACATCACCTGTCTGACAATAAATGTTGGAAGTGTAAGGAAACAGAGGGGACTTTCTTCCATCTCTGGTGGACCTGCCCAAAAGTGAAGACCTTCTGGGAAATGATTTATAATGAATTGAAAAAGATATTTAGGTATACCTTTCCCAAGAAACCAGAGGCCTTCCTGCTGGGCATGGTGGACCAGAAATTGCCAAAGAAAGACAGAACCTTGTTTATGTACGCTAGCACAGCAGCAAGAATACTCATTGCTAAGAGCTGGAAGACACAAGATTTGCCCACGCTGGAGGAATGGCAGAAGCAGTTGATGGACTACATGGAGATAGCTGAACTGACCGGCAGAATCCGAGATTTGGATAAAGAAACAATTGAGGAGGACTGGAAAAAATTTAAAGACTATTTGCAAAAATACTACAAGCTGTATGAATCTTAAGATAGTGCATGATTAGGAAAAGTTATGCTTCTGCAATTATGATTAAGTAAATTGTAAAATAAGTGATAAAAGAGAAAAGGAGACAATTTGAATCGAACATGTTATGTTTATTTTAAAGGCATTGAATCTGAGATACAATATATCGAATTTGGGTACATAACATTGGAAAGCTACAATAAGGCATGAAATAAGGTAACAAAATGCTGACATTGTTAATTTAAATAACGCAGAATCGGAAGGGGTGGGGAAGTCCAAGTTGTTTTTGTTTGTTTTTGTTGTTAAAAAAAGGGAAAATTTGTTTCTTGCAATTATGTTATTTGTTTGTAACTTATAAAATTATGGAAAGAAACGCAATAAAAAATTTATAAAAAAAAAAAAAAAAAAAATAAGCCTTCTGTCTTCTGTGCGTCGATGTGCATAAATCAGGCTGTCACGCAGAGTTACTAAAACTAAAAGCACTTTATAGCAGAAACTATCCATTATCTAGCAGAGTACGGAACATCGTACAAACGTGTCTGTCCCAGACAAAAACAAAAGCAGAATAGAACAAAGGACTGAGACTCTCAGATGTGATGCAGAGTCTCTCCGCCCCACAGTAGGCAGGACGCACACTCTGAGCTGTTTAACCCTGTAAGCTCAGGTTCTCCTCACACCCCCTCTCGTCCTGCACTACTGTGGGCAAACAAGTATCACCACTTACCCCAACTCCAAACCACCACAGAACTCCCCATGATGCTGGAAGCTCAATGGTTTAGTAAAACCATCAGCCAAGTTATCGTGACTGGCACAATATTTCAGCCGTATCAAACCTGACTGAACACTTTGACATACACTCTGGAAAAGTATGTGTAGATGCTTGGTTCTGGCCTTAAACTGCCCAGATTCTGCTAGCTTCAGACAGGGTTGATTGTCTCCCCAAACAGTGATGGGCAAGCTACAATCCCCACAGATCTCTTGCACCAAGCATCTATAGAACTCCAGTTCTCGGCACAAATCTGACAGTGTGCTGAACTCAGCCTCAATAGAGAACAGCGCAACAAGACTTTGCTTCCGGGACTTCCACCCAACAAGAGATTTCCCAAACTTTATTACCACCCCGGATACGGACTTCCTGTCATCCAGATTTGCCCAGTCGCTGTCTGCCCAGAATGTGAGCTTCGTCTCACCTGCAGCTGACAGTTTGAGACTGAAGTCTTTGGTATCCTGCAGGTAACGCTTGATACCATGCCAGGCACTTACACTGGGCTTTGAAGCTTCCCTACTGAGCTGATTGGTAGCAAAAGCAATGTCCGGTCTGCTCCATTGGGACAGATACAACAGACTACCCAGAGCTGACTGAAAGAGCACAGTGTTCTCGAACTCAGCACGTTCTGCTTGCTGACTGTCCATCACATAGCTTGTCTCCATGGGTGTCCTAACCCCTGCACAATCAGACATTCTGAACTTCTCAAGCAACTGCTCTATCTTGCCTTTCTGACTGAGCAAGAAGCTACCATCCTCAGTTCTAGCTATCTCCACGCCCAGGTAGATCTTTACTGCACACAGGTTCTTGAGCTGAAACCGCTTCCCTAGCTCTTTGGCAAACTTCTGTACCTGTTTGTCTGCCCTTGCGGTGTAAATGATGTCATCAACAAAGATTAACACCATTTCCTGTGACTCTCTTGACCCTTTAAGGTACAGGCAGCTGTCAGCAAGACTCTTCCTGAAACCTAGCTTCTCTAAAGCTTCATTCAGGCACAAGTTCCAATTCCTGGCCGATTGTTTCAAACCGTAAATTGACTTGTGAAGTCTCCATACAGTACCTTGCTCATTGCCCTCAAACCCTGGAGGAGGAAGCATGTACAGATCCTCCTGGAGGTCTGAGTTCAAGTAGGCTACATCCACATCAAAGTGATGCACCAGCAAACCTCTTTGTGCAGCAACGGCTAAGAGCATGCGCAGAGTTTCACTTCTGGAAGTAGGAGCATATACCTCAGTATAATACAGCCCCTTCCGCTGCGTGAACTCTCTGGCTACTAGCCTAGCCTTGTACTGTGGTTCTCCAGTTGCTGTGGGTTTAAGACGGTAAACCCAGTGGCTATTCACGGCCTGTTTGCCCGCTGGCAACTTCGTGAGGGAGAACACACCTAGAGACTCCATTGAGCTCATCTTCTTTTGCATCGCCTCATGCCATTTCCTGGCTTCTTCTTCAGGCAGTTTCTGAACATCCTCGAAACTCTCAGGTTCACACTGTGCCATTCCAACCCACACGCTAGTGACTGCAAACCTTTCAGGAGGTTTCCCTTTCGTTGCCCTTGTTGAACGGCGCAACCCAACTTCAGATACCCCCTCTGACCCACTAGGGCCAGCCAGAACGTCCTTGGCATCAGAGAGCTCCCCCTCTGACTTGCTGCACCGTCTGGACTTCTCAGCTGACCTTATGGGAGAAGAAGGAGCACTGCTGTGTTCAAGCTTCACAGCCTTAGGAGAAGTTCTCCCTCTACCTGATCTGGGTCTGGACTCTGTGCCTCAACAGAAGGTTCAACCTCTTCCTCTTCTTCATCAGCAGAGTCAAGCAGACTCTCTGAAAGAATATCAGAGTTCTCATGCATGCGTGTCCAGCCACTCTGCTCACAGAATTCAGCACTGTTGCTGAGCAGAATTCTGGACTGATTCCCTGATGGATAGGCAAATCTCCACCCCTTGGTCCCTGGCTCATACCCACAGAAAATCATCTTTTGGGACCTAGGGCCACCCTTTCTGCGTTTGGCCTTTGGTATGAGGACCCAAGCCTCACAGCCAAAAACACAGAAGAAATGCACCTTGGGCTTCTTGCCGTGCAGCAGAAAATAGGGTGTGTCCCCTACCACTGAATTAAACGACCTGTTCAAGGTAAAATTGGCCCTCCGCCAAGACTCCCCCCAAAAGCGCTGTGGGAGCTCAGCATCAAACAGCAACGCTGCGGACATCTCCTGCAGCGTTCTGTTCCAGTGTTCTGCAACGTCATTCTGCTGGGGACTGTGTGGAGCTGTCAACCTGTGTTGAATTTCCTTCTGGTGGAAGAAACTTTGCAGCGCAGACCCGGTGAACTCTCCGCCACGGTCGCTCTGAAAGTTTCGCATGCGTGTGGAAAACTGCAGTTCCACTGCCGCAATCCAATTTTTGATTAGCGGCGCAGCCTCACTCTTGTGTTTAAGAGTGAACAGTCAGCCATTCCTTGAAAAATCATCTATCAGCACCAATGCAAATTTGGCCCCGCCCAGACTGGTTACTGACATCGGGCCACACAAATCTGCATGTACTAACTGAAAAGGCCTAGTGGTCATCCTTTCAGACCTTGGGTATGGGCACGTTTTCACCTTTGCGTGCTTACACGCTCTGCACTCAAGAAACTTAGCACAGGATTTCATTTTGCACCCCTCAGTGCATTCTGGGATCTTCTTCACGTAACCCCATGACACGTGAGCCATACGTCTATGCCAGAGATGAGCACACGCATCATGGACTGGAACATTGGCACATTACGCTTGAGCTGCCTCCGTGGCATCTGGACCTGCAAGAGAAGCTTCTAGCACAAACAGCCTATCTTTACATTCCACACTGACTAGTTGTTGCCTATCCCTGGAAATAGAACACATGTTATTCTCAAAACAGACTCTATAATTGTCAGCAACAAGAGCGGCGATGGATAGCAACGCACAGGACAGTCCAGGAACGACAAACGCCTGTATCAAATTCTGTAAGAAAGAACAAAACAGTGAGCCAGTCTGTGTCAGAGCACGCTTAGTCCCATCTGTCAAACAGACAGAGTTTCCAGAGACTACAGAGGTGCAGTTCCTCAGAAAACCACCAGAGGGCACGAGATGATGCAAAGCTCCTGAGTCAATCACAAAAAAACAGCACAGCGTCCTGTTCACAGCTCCAGATTCTTGCCATAGAAGCTGCTAAATGTTTATGTTCAGGGCCGTCTCTGCCAGCTGTCTTTGGCTTTTGCTTCCCACGTTTCAAAGAGCTCTTAATCTGGTTGCTCCGGGAGACAACCTTGGGCCCTTCCTGCACCTCCACTGGGCAGTCTCTCACGAGGTGGGAGGGAGAGCTATACCGATAACAGCGGCATGTAGAAAAAGCTCTCACAGCTTCTCCTCCAGCCATTCCTGCACTCACTGCACCCCCACCTTTGGGTGCACAGCCTGGGCCTGCATGCTCCCCAGTACTCTGGTTTCGGGCCTCTACATGACGTGGCCTCTCGGAGACAAAGCAGCAACTCCCAGCTGTATCTTCAGGAATGTGGCCTTCAGCCCCCACCGGGTCCTCGGCTTCCCCTCGGCCCTTGGCTCCTGCTGAGCTTTCACACAGACTCTTCAGCACCTGCCAGGCGGCCTGAGCAGTCTTGAGACCCTCCAGGTGGGGCAACAGCAAAGCATCCACACTTGCTCTCAGCATACAGAGCTCTCACTGCTCTCTCTGCTCTCTCTCTCTCTCTCTCTCTCTCTCTCTCTCAGCAGAGCAGCCTCCACGTCTGCTGCACCAGCTCCAGCAGCAGCTTTCATGGGTGGGGCCGGCTCCTTCTGGAATGGACTCCAGAGCCCTGTGGCCAAAAACAACTCCCGTGCTCTTCTGGCCCAGATTTCCCAGTTCTGGCTGTTGAGCTTCTCAAACGGGACATAATAAGATTCCTGGAGAGCAGCCATCTCCTCCCCCAGTCCTCCCTTGGGGCTCAGAAGTATTCACGCGTACCAGCCGGCTTCTGAGGAGAGGCCTCCAGTGACACTTTGCAGCACACAGCTTGCAGCCAGTGAGACCCCCTGCTTTCCTCCAGGCAGGGTCTCAGAGCTGGGCTTCCTTCTTCAGCAGCCAAAAGCTTTTCAGCACACAGCACATAAAAGCAGGCTTTCTCTGACAGCGTAAAAACTTCGGCTCCATAGCCTCTGAAAGTAATTTATTGCTCAGAGAGATAACAGTCCGGCGGGCTTTCCTTGCTGCGCCAGGCCTTCAAAGGCATTCCAAAGCTCTGAGCAAAAGCAGAGTCTAGCAGTGGTCAGAAAATAAGCCTCTGTCTTCTGTGTGTCGATATGCATAAATCAGGCTCTCACGCAGAGTTACTAAAACTAAAAGCACTTTATTTATAGCAGAAACTATCCATTATCTAGTAGAGTACGGAACATCGTACAAACGTGTCTGTCCCAGACAAAAACAAAAGCAGAATAGAACAAAGGACTGAGACTCTCGGATGTGACGCAGAGTCTCTCCACCCCACAGTAGGCAGGACGCACATTCTGAGCTGTTTAACCCTGTAAGCTCAGGTTCTCCTCACACATACTGCCCAATCCTAGTTATCAGTCTTACTACATATTGCAGGAAGTGGCAGCAGGCTGCCCCCCGCCCCCTGACCCTGTGAGCTAGCCTGTAGCTGTGGTTTCATTGCTTTTTTCCAGCATTGTCATCTGGTTGGGTGATCTGAACTACAGGCTTTGCCTTCCTGATGCCAACGATGTGAAAACTCTGATCACTAAAAATGAACTTCAGAGACTTCTGACCTACGACCAGGTGAGAGAGATATTTGTGTTATATGTGGTGGTTTAGGATATTGCCCTGTTTATTTCCTCTGTCTGGGATACCCCAGCCTAGGCTAGAGAAACCACTTTCAGACAGTTAGGAGCAAAGTGTATCTATAACATAGAATGACTGTGACTTCTACAAATGCTTTTTAAGGTTGTAGTTTTGTGCAACCTTAATTAGAAGCAAGTCCCAATTAAGTTGGAATAAATAGGACTGCTCTGCAATTTCCCAGTTAAAGGGCTTTCCTAGCTCAGCACACGCTCCAGATGTTGTTGGACTCCCATCAGCCCCAGCATAGCTGCTGTCCAGCAATATCTAAAGGTCTAATGTTTCCTGCTCTAGGTTTTGCATCTATCTGGAAAATCTGCATTGCTCACATGTTCTTATCAGCAGATACTTCCATTAAATCAAATTAAATTGCTGATGCTTTTTGTTTTTAATTTTTCTCTCCAAGGTTTGTGTGTTCATAATGTTTACGACCTTTCTCCAACTTGGCATAAGGATCATTGGTATTTTGTGCTGAAACAGAGGCCTGATTGCTGCACCTTATGGTGGATTTAAACTTTGTGAGTGTAGTCATGCCTTAGCCCTTTTAGAAGGATGCTGCAAGGAAGGCAAGGGGGGGGCAGCCTCAGACTTGCAACATATGCAAAACCATCATAAAACATTAAAAACTCCCCTAAAGGTTGTATAGTTACTTATCTCCTTGACATCTGACGGGAGGGTGTCCCACAGGGCAGGTGCCACTACTCAGAAGGCCTGGTTCCCTGTAACTTCGCTTCTCACAGTGAAGAAACTGTCAGAAGGCCCTCGGTGCTGGACCCTGATGCCTGGGCTGAACAATGGGGCTGGAGACACTCTTTCAGGGCTGAGGCCATTTAGGGCTTTAAAGGTTGGCGCCAACACTGAGAATTGTGCTCAGAAACGTCCTGGGAGCCAACGTAGGATGCAAAAGGATGGTTTTGCAGTTGCTCATAGTGTCGGGGGTGTATTCTGGTGGTTGTTAACAGTTTGTATGGATTATTGGTACATATAACATTGCATATTGTAGGTATGGCTAACCTGTGGTCTGCCAGATGTTACTGAGCTGCAGTTCCTGTTGGCTCCAGCCATCATGGCCAGTAATCAGGGATGATGGGAATTGTAGTTCTGCAGCATTGTGAGGGCCACGTGTCTGCTACTCCTGAGTTAGAGGATTTTCCTGTCGTGTGATGCAGCAAAGTAATTTAAGATGACATGGGGCAAAAATGCACAAGCATCCTGTACCTTTAATAATTGGGTATAAGATAGGATTTCAGCAGGTATACCCCCTTTTTTGCACCTGGCTAACCTACTAGTAGGGACGCGGGTGGCACTGTGGGTTAAACCACAGAGCCTAGGGCTTGACGATCAGAAGGTCGGTGGTTCGAATTCCCGCGACGGGGTGAGCTCCCCTTGCTCTGTCCCTGCTCCTGCCAACCTAGCAGTTCAAAAGCACATCAAAGTGCAAGTAGATAAATAGGTACGCCTCCGGCAGGAAGGTAAATGGCGTTTCTGTGCGCTGCTCTGGTTCGCCAGAAGCGGCTTAGTAATGGCCACATGACCCGGAAGCTGTACGCTGGCTCCCTCGGCCAATAAAGCGAGATGAGCGCCGCAACCCCAGAGTCGGTCACGACTGGACCTAATGGTCAGGGGTCCCTTTACCTTTACCCTACTAGTACTTCCCCTTGGTCTTCCAGCACAATAGTGGCTGTTAATAGACTCCATTGTCAGGCAACAGGGGGTCTTCTGCTTCTCTGCTGATAAGCGATTTCTTTTTGGCTTTAGCTAAACATTCAGCGTACCCAAAAGACAGCTTTTGCTGATTTCACAGAGGGAGAAATCAAGTTCATCCCGACGTACAAATTCGACTCTAAAACAGATCGCTGGGACTCCAGGTAAGCACCTGCTTGATAGTTGAGCCTTTGTAAGTAAGTCCTCTCAATCATTCTTCTGCAAGGCTTGTTTGTTTTTCCTAGTCTGCTGAGATGCTAGTAGTGTCCTGCCTTTCCATCCTCTTGAGCAGGCTAGTAAAACATATATTTTAAAGATTGCTTTCTGCTAAGCAAGCTGGTGGAGGAGGGATAGAGTTGAGGGCTGGATGGACTTCCTTTCCTCTGCAGCCAGAATGGACACCAAGCCACGGAGGAAGAGAGAGATCCAGCTCTCCTTCGCCTGCTCACTTTGCTTGCATGGAATTCCTGGTTGCCAAAGGCTGCTAGGCGAGTTGTGAAATGCAAGGCTGTGATATGTTGTCGTCCTCAAGCCATCCCTGCTCAAAGTCTCTGGAAATGTTTTGGCTCCTTTTCCACAAGCAGCCTTTCCCCCACATTTGTCCTGATAACCAGCATCCTCTGTTTCATGGCGTGTATAAGCAGAGAATCCTGTTTGTGTCAAGGAAGTCTGGGAATTAGACTTGGTGCTCTCTCAAGATGAGTCTGCCAGGGCATAAGAACATGAGAGCAGCCCTGCTGGATCAGGCCATTGGTCCATCTGGCCCAGCATCCTGTTCTCACATTGGCCAATGAGATGCCTCTTGGGGAGCCCACAAACAGGACCTGAGTGCAACAGCACGCTCCCCTCCTCCAAGCCATACTGCTTCTGTTGGTGGAGTATTTTCTGTGGCCATTATGGCTAGTAGCCATTGAGCCTCATCATCCATGATTTTGCATATTATTGTGGTTCTTGACAACTGTCAGAAGCCACCTAGGCCTGCTAGTTTAATTTCTCTTGCTGTGGTAATAGGGAAATCAAAAGGACAGGCGGAACATGTAGTGACGAAGCCGGAAAACGGCAGGCTCCTTTGGGCAGCATTTCAGGTGCCAGAAAGGGTATTTTTACATTTCTTGAAGCTTGGATCACTGAAAAAATAATGTCTGAACAAGAATAACAGGGCCCCTTGCTTTGGGGAAGGATCATCATTTGGTGGTGTGCCATATGCTTTGTATGCAGAGTCTCAAGTTGAAAGGCACCTCCACCTGAAAAAGGATTGGGCCACAGAGAGCTGCTGCCAGCCAGAGTAGACTTAATTAATTAATTGTGGGGTTGGAAGGGATCATGAGGGTCATCTAGTCCAACCCCCTGCAATGTAGGAGTCAAAACTGGGGTAGGTTAGAAATCCATTCTGACCTGGTAGAAGGCAGCTTTTGATTTCCTAACAACTCTCTCCATGAGGCAAAATACCTGCACACCTGCAAGGTCCACCCCTTCAGAAGTTGGACTCCCAAGCCCCATCATTGTCGAGAATTCCTCTCGGCGCTTTCAGCAGAAACGCTCAGAGTCCCAGGTTTTTTTCAGTGCAGTCTTTTTAATGTGAGCTATATACAAGTATTTACAAAAACAGTCCATACAGAGTACCTGCTCCTTAAGGCAAACAAATACTCTCCACCACAGCATCGCCACACCACAGCACAACCACACCACAACCACACAACTGTTGCACGGGCTTTCCTTTTTAAAACAGGTGATAGCCAATCACATTCCCGCTGAGTCACTCTGACCCAGCACTTCACAGAGTATTGCATCAGCCTGTTGAAGCCTGCAGACTTACTCATCATCCTGCGAATCCCAACACTCCTCCTTAAGTCAAAGGCTTGAGACCTAATAATTCTCTTAAGTCTCGAAATTTAGGAGCATCCAAACATTTTGTATACAAATCCGCCACATTACATTTTGTGTTACAGTGCTGTACCTTTAACACATTTCTTTCCAAAGCATTTTTCACATTTCCGTATCTTATAGCAATATGTTTACTCTTGCTCTTAAAGTTCTGTTGGTTAGCAAGCTGTTGTGCAGCCATGTTGTCACTTAGCACAGTGATTGGCATTTCAGAAGGTATTCCAAGTTCTTTTGTTAGACAAGCAAACCACTCTATTTGTGACACACATTCGCTTATGGCTGAGTACTCTGCTTCACAAGTACTTGTGGCAACAAATGTTTGTTTCTGGGATTTCCACTGAACCAGGGCATTTCCAATATATATGGCATAGCCAGTGGTAGACTTTCCATTTTCTCTGTCCCCCCAGCTGGCATCAGCGTATGCATACACTTGCTGATCATATCCTGTATCCAGCACCAGTTTGTAATCTTTTGTGCCTTTCAGATACCTTAGGATTCTTTTAAGTGCTACCCAATCTCTCTGAGCCGGGTCTGCACTTCTTTGGCTTAACATGTGCACTGCCAATGTTATGTCGGGTCTTGTCCAACAACTTAAATATAACAGAGAACCCAACAGAGAATGAAACGCTGTTGCATTCTCACGTTTTTGTCCTTCTGGTTCATTTTTGTACTGGGTAGTTATGGGAGTGTCAACCTCATTTGCCCTCTCCATTCCATATGTCTTCAGTAACTTTTCGATTTTTTCCTTCTGACTCAGATAGAAGACGCCCTCTTCATTTCTCTGAACCTCTACTCCTAAGTAATTCTGAATCTCTCCCAAATACTTCAGTTTGTATTTGTTACCTAGGCTGTTTATAAACCAAGACACTTGCTTTTGTGCAGTTGTTATTAGACAGATATCATCAACATACAAAAGTAAATAACAAACACTTCCTTGCACCATTGCTGAATATAAACAGGAATCAGCCAGGCTTTGTTTGAATCCCATCTTTTTCAAAGTTGTGTCTATGCATTCATGCCATAGACGTGCACTTTGGTGTAACCCATATAGTGCCCTTTGCAGTTTTAACACCATGCTGTCTTTTTCCAGCTCATAACCTGGTATCTGCTGTAAATACACCTCGGCGTCAATAGGAGCATTTAAATATGCTGAGGCAACATCAAAATGATTAACTTTTAACCCTCTCAGACTTGCCATTGCTAAAACTGATTTTACTGTTTCAGCCTTTGCTGTTGGGGCAAACACTTCATCATAATGTATCATTTTCCTTTGTGTAAAGCCCCTTGCAACCAACCTGGCTTTCCTCTGACAACTACCATCAGCCAGCTTTTTCACTTTAAAAACCCACTTACAGCTTATGGGCTTTTTACCTTCAGGCAATTCTGTAGGTACAAAGACATTGTTGTTTAGCAGAGAGTTATACTCTGCCTGCATTGCCTTTAACCACGCCTCTTTCTCTGGAGTAGGTAACTCTTGCACTTCTTCAAAGTTTTCTGGCTCAGTTACACAAACCTGGTTTATGGTGGCTGGGAACCCATAACGATCTGGAGGTTGACCTTTATTACTTCTTGCAGACCTCCTTGGTTCATTAATCTCACCCCCTGGGCTACCTTCAGGACTGCTTATGGGGTGGAATGACCCTGGAGATCTACCTCCTCCTGTCCCTGTTGCACTTTCTTCTCTCCCCTGCTTTATGCTAGCAGCTGGAGAAAAATGCTCAACCTTTACCTCCTCCCTTTCAGTTTCTCTGGGAGAGCTGCCAATTCTTAGCTTTGTTTCAGCTGCCTCAACAGGTATGCTCGGCAGTAAAACTTTTTCTGGCAGCAGGTTTGCATGTATCTTGGGCCAATTTCTTTGCTCATTAAAGCTGGCTGATCGACTATAACTCAAAATATTTTTATCATCTTCAAACCTATAGGCTTTCGTACCACTTTCATACCCAAGAAATAGCAACTGCTGTGCCCTTTTCCCACCTTTTCTTCGGTTCTTTACAGGTATGTCAACCCATGCCTTTGTCCCAAAGATTCTCAAATGTTGCAAACTGGGACTTTTGTTATAGAGAATTTTATAGGGTATGTCATCTAGTACCCTTGACCACAAGCAATTCCCAATATAATTCACAGTCTTAATACTCTCAGCCCAGTACTTAATTGGAAGATTTGCATCTGCTAACACTGCTAACAATGCTTTCATTTGTGTCTGCAAGACACCTCCCCTACGCTCTGCTACTCCGTTCTCCTGAGGCGTTGCCACATTGGTAAGCCTATGTTTAATCCCTTGGGAACGCAACCAGTTTCTTAGGGAGCTTGCCATAAACTCTCCTCCCCTGTCTGTCTGAATAGAGCACACCTTTTCGCCAAGTTGCCTTTCTACCCTTCTTACCCAGAACTTCAAAGTTTGGGCAACGTCAGACTTTTGCTTTAATGGATAGACCCAGCCAAATCTAGAATAGTCATCCACTAGGATCAAACAGTACTTGTTATGGGAGACACTTGGTGGAAAAGGACCAGTTACATCAGCATGAATCAACTCCAGTGGTTTTTTGGTTTCTCTCTGGCTTGCTCTTGCTACTGGGCAAGCCCTTCTTTTAACCTCCTTGCAGATATTGCAGTCTAAGTAATTATCACAACTTTTAATGTTTTTCATCCCCCCACACAACTCCAATGTTTTGTTCAGCACTGTAATGGGAATAGGGGTTGCTTGTGTGTAAACCACCAACTGCTCCAAGCTGCTTGGGGTGGTTGCGCCTTTCCCTGGCTGAGCAGCCCTTAGGCTCGGCTGCTTCAGTCGCTGGCAGAATCCGTTAGTGGGCGTTTTCTAAACTTCTTCCAACATAAAAATTCCTTGACGCCCAGTCTCCGCCTAGATTCTCTGCGCGGAAGCCTTCTGCACAGTGTGGGCATGCCAAGCGGGGGTCCGGTGTTCTCCTCGCTGATCTCACTTGAAGAGTCTCGGAGCCCTCCCTCCGAAGTGCTCTCAGCCTCCCCTTTCTTCCTGGTGTCTCCTTGATTGCCTTCCCCAGCGGAAGCTCTCTCTCTCTCCTTGCTAGTCCCCTCCCCTGCATAATTAGGGCGACCTCCCTCTCCTCTGGTCTCTGATAGCAGTTCCCTGACATCCACCTCCCTCCCAGGGCCCCCTTCCCCTCCCGTCCGTCCCTAGGACGGTGAAGTGGGGAACCCCCTGAAGGAGCTATCCTCCTCCTCAGATGATTCCAACACTGCTCTCCACCTGCGGTTGTCTCTTTCCGCTTCCCACTCTTCCCAGTCGGATTCCTCCCCTTCAGATCTTTCCCCTTCTTCCTCTTCGGAGGCAGGAAATCCCACAAACTCTTATTCATCCTCCGTGTTGCCAAATTGCTCCTTCCAAAACCTCCCTAACGGCTTGGGCTTCCTTGGGAACCTGCGATGAAACTCCTCCTCCAGATACTCATCCCGGATCTCTCCCGCTGGAACCCAAGTGTTCTCCGATTCGGGCTCCCCCTCCCAAGCCACCAGATATTCCACCTGTCTCCCTCTCCACCTGGAATCAAGAATTTCAGCTGCATGACTACTTAGTTCCCTTTCCTCCACCCGTGGATGCATGGGTGTTTCTCTTCCTTGTCCCAGAAATTCCCTCCCTTCCCTGTACGGTGAGAGTAGAGATCTGTGAAACACCGGGTGCAGTTTCATGTTGCTGGGCAATTTGAGTCTGAAAGCCACCGGATTCACTTGTTGTGTTACCTCAAAAGGTCCCAATCGTCTTGGCCGTAATTTCTTACAACTCCCTTTGAACGGTAACCCTTGGGTAGACAACCACACCTGATCCCCCACTCTTATAGTTTCCCCTTCTCTGCGGTGCTTGTCTGCCTGCCTCTTGTATGCTTCTTTCGCCCTTTCCAGGTTAACCCTGAGTTGTTGGTGTAACGCCTCCATTTCTTCCACAAATTGTTCGGCCGCTGGCACACTCCACCTCCCCTCCCCCTCCCCTGGGAAGGCCCTGGGGTGACACCCGTAATTGGCCATGAACAGACTCATCCCCGTGGACACATGTTCAGCATTATTGTATGCAAATTCGGCCAGCGCTAGTTTTTCCACCCAATCGTTCTCCCTTTCGTTGACGTAGCAGCGTAGGTACTGTTGAAGTATGCTATTAGCTCTTTCTGCTTGTCCGTTGGTCTCTGGATGTCTGCCCGTCGAGAAGCTCACCTCCACGTCTAACAGGCTCATTAGCCTTCTCCTGCACCTGGAAGTAAATTGCCGGCCTCTGTCGGACAAAATCCTCAAGGGGGCGCCATGCAACCTGAAGACATGATTAACAAACAGCCTCGCTGTTTCTTCTGCTGTCACTGCATGCGAGCACGCAATAAAATGGCACATTTTAGTCATCAAGTCAACTACCACCATGACGGCTGTTTTCCCCCTGGACTTGGGTAAATCGGTCATAAAATCAATTGATACCACTTCCCATGGTCTTTCTGGTGTGGGTAAGGGTTCCAGTAACCCCGCGGGTGCTGCCCTCTCCCCTTTAGCGCGCTGGCAGCGCTCGCACCCCTGTACATACTCCCTCACATCTTCCCTTACCCTCGGCCACCAGAACTGCCTGGTGACCAGCAACATGGTCTTGTGCTGGCCAAAGTGTCCTGCCGTGGGGTTGTCATGAAGCTGTTTAAGTATTTTTCCCCGCAAGTCCCCTTCTGGTATGTACAACGCTCCCTTATAGTACAAAACCCCCTCCTTGACCTCAAAACCCCCCTGATTTTCTTCTGCATCTCGGATCTCCCTGATTTTAGTTTGGGCGTACTGGTCGTCCCTCGTCCGCCCGGCCAGCTCTTGTCTCCCTACCAACACTCCCCCACACACCCATTGGTTCTCAGGTATGACATGACGTGCTTCCGGCACTCCCTCTCCTTCCAAGTACTCTGGTTTGCGGGAAAGAGCGTCTGCTCTGACGTTTTCCTTCCCCGGCACGTACCTAATCTCAAAAGAAAACTTGGAAAACTCCTGTGCCCATCGCACCTGTCTTTGATTTAGGACTCGCGCAGTCCTCCAATTCTCAAGATTCTTATGGTCCGTGCACACCTGGATCTTGTGCTGTGCACCTATAAGAAAATGTCTCCAGCGGCGAAAAGCCTCATATATAGCCAATAGTTCCCGGTCATACACCGTGTAGTTTTGTTCGGACTTGTTCAGCTTCCTCGAGAAAAAGGCACACGGCTTCCACTCTCCACGATTTCCCGGCTGGAGTAATACGCCCCCCACCGCTCGGTCTGACGCGTCTGTCTCCAGCCTCATCGGCTTCTGCAGATCCACGTGTAAGAGTTGCTCTTCTGAAGCGAACGCCCTCTTTAGCTCCTCAAAGGACTGCTGAGCCTCTGCTGTCCATTCAAACTTCTTCTTGCTGCTGAGGCAATCGGTAATGGGAGCTGTCAGGTGGGCGAAGTTCTAGATGAACATCCTGTAGAAATTTCCAAACCCCAAGAACCTCTGCACGTCTTTCCGGTTCTTGGGCGTCTTCCATTCCAGCACTGACTGCACCTTGCCTGGGTCCATGGCTAAGCCCTTGTCAGACAACCTGTAACCCAGGAACTCTACCTCTCGGGCGTGGAATTGGCATTTCTCTAACTTGACCCACAGCTGGTGCTCCTGCAGTCTCTGCAGCACTTCTCTGACATCCTTTACATGCTGCTCCTCATTCTCTGAGTAGATTAGCACGTCATCCAAGAAAGCTACGCAATTTTTGTAGAGCAGGGACCCCAGCACATGGTGCATAAAACTTTGAAATGTGCTGGAGCCTGATTGGAGTCCGAAGGGCATAACTAAGTACTCAAAGGCCCCCAGAGGGGTGAACATGGTGGTTTTCCATTCATCCCCCTCCCTCATCCTTATCAAATTGTACGCCCCTCGAAGGTCCAACTTGGTAAAAATCTTCCCTTTCCTTACTCTGGCCAAAATGTCATCGATTCTCGGCATGGGGAAGGTCACTGGTTCCGACACAAGGTTCAAGGACCTGTAATCTACGACCAATCTGGGCTCTTTGGAGTCTCTCTTGTCCACAAAGAACACCGGACTGCCCCCCCCCCACCGCCCTTGATTCTTGTATGAAACCCCTCTTCAGGTTCTTATCAATAAACTTCTGCAACTCTTGCATCTCCCTGTCCGACATGGCATACAGCTTACCCACTGGCAGCTGGGCCCCTGGGAGTAGGTTGATCTGACAGTCAAAAGGCCTGTGGGGGGGTAGCCTGTCCGCCTCCTTCTCACTGAATACTGCTTCCAGGTTTGCATACTGGGGTGGCACTCTCCCCTTCTCTCCTACCGCCATCTCTGCCACTCTGGCCACTGCCATCCTCTGGGTCTCTCCCCCGTGGCAGTGCTCCATGCAGTAAGCTGACCCAAAGGAGACTGTTCGCTGGTGCCATCCCACCACTGGATCGTGCAGTGCCAGCCAGCTCATACCCAATATGATTGGTGGTCCTGCTAGTGTGGCTACGTGAAAGGCAATTGTCTCTGTGTGTCTGGAGACTTTCATTTTCATGGGAGGGGTCTGGTGGGTCACTTCCCCCCCTAGAAGTTCCCTCCCATCTATGGTCGTTACTTGCAAAGGGTGCTCTAGTGCCAATACGTGGAGCTGATGTTCTAGGGCAAATTCCCTGCTAAAAAAGTTGCATGAGCTCCCTGAATCCAACAATGCCTTCACCTTGATTGGGTGCCCATTGGGGAGTTCTAGCACCACCTCTATGGCGATGGCTGCCTGGGGAGGGTCTGGCTTGGGCACTTTTACTGGGTGCTTGCCTGGCTGCTGTGCCCGCTCTTGGGCAGCCAAGCACTGGCGTTTCCCTGTTGCTTGTCCTCCTCCTGTTCCCCACCAACTGCCCCCACCATTCCTTGCCACGCCTTCCTCTGAGGGCAGACCCTGGCAAAATGTCCCGGCTGTTGGCAGAGAAAGCATTTCTTGGCGGTTTCCCCCTCCTTCTTGCGAACCTCGCCAGAGTTTGAAACCCCCCGCGCGCGCCTCCAATCTCCATTGGCTCCTCTGGCGGTTGAGATTGCCCTGGCATCTCAGGAATGCGGTTGTCATGCCAACGCTAGCCTCTCCCTTCCCGCCTTTCCATCGCCCGCGTCTCTTGCCTTACTCCCACCGCAAGCGCCCTCTTGGTCAGCTGGTCCATCGACTCCGGGCGGGGCGAGCGGGAAAGTTCGTCTTTAACCCAAGGGGATAACCCCTCCTCAAATAACATCTGCACCGGTTCCAAACTCAGTTCCCACCCGTTTGTGGATCAACATGGCAAAGCGTGACCAGTACTCCCTCACTGATTGGTTCCCTTGCTTGCAACCCATCAGTTCCTTGCGCGTCACGCTCAGCTCCACTTCGCTCGAAAACATATGGTCCATGGCGCTAAAAAATTTCCTCAGATCCTTTAACGCGGCATTATCAGACGCCATTAAGGGTCGGACCCATTCCCTGCCCCCCCCCCCTTGAAGGTGCCCTATCACAAAAGCCACTCGAGCCCCGTCATCCACAAAGTCATCATACTGCAAGTCCATTGCATACTGCATCTCTGTCTTAAATGCGTTATAATCCCTGGGGTTGCCCCCAAACTTCTGCACTAGTCCGGGTACCTTTCTTGCAATGGGGGTGGGCTTCCCCTGGGCATCTTGAGTCCGCCTTTCATCCAGCCGCGCCGCCAGAATAGCCAGCTGCTGTTCCAAATCTCTGTTTCTCTCCTCCAGAGTAGGTCCCCCTCTGGCTCCCTCCGCAGCGCCTGCTCCTCCGGTTTGACTCATGACGGTGCCCCTCTTCTCCTGCACACAAGCAACGTAAAGGACTAACGGATTGCTGTAATAGGAATAGGGGTTGCTTGTGTGTAAACCACCAACTGCTCCAAGCTGCTTGGGGTGGTTGCGCCTTTCCCTGGCTGAGCAGCCCTTAGGCGCGGCTGCTTCAGTCGCTGGCAGAATCCGTCAGTGGGCGTTTTCTAAACTTCTTCCAACATAAAAATTCCTTGACGCCCAGTCTCCGCCTAGATTCTCTGCACGGAAGCCTTCTGCGCAGTGTGGGCGTGCCAAGCGGGGGTCCGGTGTTCTCCTCGCTGATCTCACTTGAAGAGTCTCGGAGCCCTCCCTCCGAAGTGCTCTCAGCCTCCCCTTTCTTCCTGGTGTCTCCTTGATTGCCTTCCCCAGCGGAAGCTCTCTCTCTCTCCTTGCTAGTCCCCTCCCCTGCATAATTAGGGCGACCTCCCTCTCCTCTGGTCTCTGATGGCAGTTCCCTGACAAGCACCTTAAAGCTAGCATGAGCCAGACGCCTGTGCAGGAGATGAATAGACATATCATGGGTTGGGACATTTTGCACATTCGCAACCTTAGACTCACACTGCAGTACATACATATTAGTTCTAAGGTTAGCATTTGCCAACACTGCCCCATTTTGCTTTATCTGGCACTGATCTCCCACAAAGTTTACTTCAAAGCCTGCTTTTGCCAAGTCTGGAATACTCAGGAGATTGTTTTGCAAACTAGGCACACACAACACATTCCTGAATGTGTGTCCCAGCTGTGGGAACACAACCTCCCCCTCACAAACCACATTAGCTTTCTGGCCCGTAGCAAGACTTACATGTTTTTTGTTTGAAGCCCTAGCATCAGTTAGCAATCCTTTTCTTTTACAAAAGGTTTGAGAAGCTCCACTGTCCAGAATCCACAGCTCTTCATTTTCTTGACCATCTGCAGACACCCAAGCGGTAGACTCCCTCTGCTGCCTCTTGTGCTTCTGCTGTTTTTGTTGTTTTCTTGGGCAGTCCCGCAGCAGATGTCCACTGGACTTGCAGCAAAAACACCTTTTTACTTTGTTGACCACCGGCTGGTCTGCAGCAGCTCCTCCTGGCTGTTTCTCCGGCTCCCGACACCTCTGCTCTTCCCGGCTGTTGTTCCCTCTGGGATGCTCCAACAGCTGGGCTGAGGTCATCTTTCGCTCTGCACGCCTGTCCTCCTCTGCATACAACCGTCCGGTAACGTATTCCAGAGTCAGCTTATCAGTCTCTACAGACTCGAGGGAATTGACAAGCATATAATAGCAGTCATCAAGGGAACTCAGGACTATAAAGACTTTGTCCTCTTCCCCCACAGGCCTCCCTCTTAAGGCTAGCTCCTGGAAACAGCCTGTTAGGAATTTTAGGTGGTTCACCAGGGAGTCCCCCGGTTTCTTCCGACACCGGTACAGTCTCCTGGTCAATGTTATCAGTGAGCCAGCTGTCTCTCGCACATGGACAGCCTTGAGCGCATTCCACGCCTCACTTGCCGTCACCTTATCAGCTACGTAGACTAGCTGGCTGTCGTCCACTCCAAGAATGATCATAGCCAAAGCTTTCTCATCCTTTTCTAGCTGGGCCTCTGCTAGTGCCGGCTTTTCATTGTCGTCCTCATCCTCCTCAGGGGGCTGCGGTGGAGTTTCCACCACCTTCCACAGGCCCTCACACTTGAGGAAGTGTTGCATGCGGACCGACCAGATGCTGTAGTTTGTGGCCGTCAGCTTCTCCAGCAACATGCCAGTTCTGAACTGCTCCATCCCTGCAGCTCACCTCCAGCACCCATGGGTAGATAACTGCCACCTGTACTCTTGCGCAGCGGAAGCGTGCTGGGCCCATAACCCTGTCGCGAATTCCTCGCGACGCTTTCAGCAGAAACGCTCAGAGTCCCAGGTTTTTTTCAGTGCAGTCTTTCAATCATCTCCAGCTGTTGACCATGGTCAAGATCACAGACCGTGTGTGGAGCCAAAGTTTGACTGTGTGAGCCTTGTGTGTTGCCTCAGCCAGTCCAACAGTCCTGGTGTCTCTCCTGCCTCCTTGTAGTGGGAAGTGCCGTGTGCCAGCATGGTGTGAGCCAATCCTCTTGAGAGGAGGCAGCGTGAATCAGCTCAGCTACCAAAGCCACATGGAATTGAAAACGAGCGACCACAAGCCCGTCAGCTCCCTCTTCCTCACAGGGGTAACACCTGCCCTGGCCAGGGCTATCATCTATTCAGGGTTTTTAGTTGCCTGCTATGTGGCACCTCCTCGAATCTGGGCTGGCCCTGACCAACAACCAGGCCCCTTTCCACAGAGCTCCTCCTTAGCAAATGACTTCTGGTGCAAGGAGTGGGCAGGTTTTGGCTCTGTTAAATCCCTATGCTTCCATTCTCCACTGTTCTGAGTACACGCTGCTCCTGCAGGCATGGCAGACCACATGGGCTGAACTATATACTTTAACAGTTGGCTCCATTCATGCAATGGAGCTTCTGTGGCACTTGGCTTGGAGCATTTGGCTTTAGCCCATTGGGTCTGGAAGTCACAGAGCCACTTCCGAGCTCGAGAGGAGATGGGGTTGCGGGCCCCCCTCCCACACACGCGGGGGCTGGTTTTGGCCCCCGCGAGAACGAGGGAATCGGCGGGCTGGGGAGGCATGGCCTAGCCCATTTAAGGCCGGCGCGCCCGGGGACAGCCCTCTTTGCCTCAATTCCAGCTGACCGGTTTTTTCGCTTGGTACCGTCGTGGACTCGCCTTTCCCTCGTGCTCGGCCAGACCTCGCTCAAGAACTGAAATCACTGTCGGGACTTTGGTCTCAGTCAGAGCTGAAATCACTGCTTCGCTTTAGCGTGGTTGCTGGTAGCAGATGGTCAGGGCGCACGAACGGTTCGAAAGAGAGTGCAGCGGCGCTCGGGCTCTGCGGTCTTGCCGGACTAGGGAGTATTGCAGCGGTCACTTATTGGGTTCGCTTGCGGTGAGCTGTGCTACGCGGAGGGAAATCCTTGGATTAGCGTGCGTTCCAGAATCCGGGTGAAGTATACCTGAACGGGTCTTCCGTGGCTGTTCTTTCCTTCTCCCTCCCGCACTAGGCACCATTTAACTGTGCCTTGCCTTATTTTACCCTGGTTCCTTGGTCCCAAAGGCAATCTGCACGGCGGGAACCGAGCGAGCAAGGAGGATTGTAAACAGCGCAGCCCGCCCTGCAACGTTTTCTGCCAGGAGGCCTCCATTCTAAAAAAAGGGGGGGCTTGGCAGCTTTATCTTGCGAGAGCAGGGTAATTCTAACAGTGTTTCATAGGGCTTTTCTCCCATTACAAATCCCTAGCCTATCACTTTCGGTCGCTGGTTTATTTACAGTTGCCAGGGTAACGGGGGGCGCCATTTTGTTTTACGCCACGTGGTGAAGCGCAAGCGGCCATTTTTGGTGAGGTTCTATAGCCGACAGTCAGGGCGTGCTGCATTGTGGTTTACAGTGAAGCTCCGGCGGCCATCTTGCTTTAGGCCACGCGGCGAGGTGTGGGCAGCCTATCTTTAGTAAGGTACTAGAACCGGGCAACACTGTCTTTACTGTATCATTTGCTCATTCCTTTACTTTAGCGCCTGCAACCATCTAGTTTGAGGGCGTGTTTTCGTTAGCGGTTTTCAGTTCAGGGGCGTTTTTGTTTCGAAGAAGCATTACCTGGCGCACGTCGCCCACGCAGGGGGTTGCCTGATTAGATAGCGCTAAATCTCGGGCAGCATTGTAAGCTTCATCGCTCCTGCGAGCGGGGCAGTAAATAGCAGGGGAGCTTTAAGCCTGGGAACTTTTAAGTCCTTTTTAAGTCTGTAAGGTTTACCCACGGGCTACAGGTCGCGGTATGATGGCTTGCTCCATAGCTGCGCGCAACCCCTCCGGCATGGAGAGGCTGCACAGGGCTAAAGGGGAAGCCAAAACAGCGAGCGGGATCCATCCCGCCCCCTGCCTTGGCTTGCTCCGTAGTTGCGCGCAACCCCTCCGGCAAGGAGAGGCTGCATGGGGCTATGGATTCTTTAGCCCCACGCAGCGTCTCCCAGGAAGGAGAGTCTGCACGGGGCTAAAGGGGAAGCCAAAACAGCGAGCGGGATCCATCCCGCTCGCTGCCTTAGCTTGCTCCATAGCTGCACGCAACCCCTCCGGCATGGAGAGGCTGCACAGGGCTAAAGGGGAAGCCAAAACAGCGAGCGGGATCCATCCCGCCCCCTGCCTTGGCTTGCTCCATAGCTGCGCGCAACCCCTCCGGCAAGGAGAGGCTGCACGGGGCTAAAGGGGAAGCCAAAACAGCGAGCGGGATCCATCCCGCCCCCTGCCTTGGCTTGCTCCATAGCTGCGTACAACCCCTCTGGCAATGAGAGGCTGCACGGGGCTATGGATTCTTTAGCCCCATGCAGCCTATCCCGGGAGGGAGAGGCTGCATGGGGCTAAAGGGGAAGCCAAAACAGCAAGCGGGATCTATCCTGCTCGCTGCCTTAGCTTGTGCCATAGCCGTGCGCAACCCCTCCGGCAAGGAGAGGCTGCACAGGGCTAAAGGGGAAGCCAAAACAGCGAGCGGGATCCATCCCGCCCCCTGCCTTGGCTTGCTCCGTAGCTGCGCACAACCCCTCCGGCAAGGAGAGGCTTCACAGGGCTAAAGGGGAAACCAAAACAGCGAGCGGGATCCATCCCGCCCCCTGCCTTGGCTTGCTCCATAGCTGCGCGCAACCCCTCCGGCAATGAGAGGCTGCACGGGGCTATGGATTCTTTAGCCCCACGCAGCGCCTCCCGGGAGGGAGAGGCTGCATGGGGCTAAAGGGGAAGCCAAAACAGCAAGCGGGATCTATCCTGCTCGCTGCCTTGGCTTGTGCCATAGCCGTGCGCAACCCCTCCGGCAAGGAGAGGCTGCACGGGGCTAAAGGGGAAGCCAAAACAGCAAGCAGGATCCATCCTCCAGCAGGGAGAGGTTGTGTGCAGCCTGTACGATGTGCTTTGGGGCTGGGGGGGAAAGATTTTTTTCTTGATTTCCCCCCCTAAAAACTGGGTGCGCCCTATGGTCCGGTGCGCCCTATGGTGCGAAAAATACGGTAACTTATGAATCAGCTCCCAAACAATTATCCCTAAATGGATGCACCCAGCACTCTAACTTGAGGCAAGCTGTGGCTTAGCAGTACTAAACATATGTTGCCCAATAACCGGAATCCTCCAACTAAACAGCCACTCTCTGAACCGTGTAAAGCAAAACAATCAAACTACAGATCAGCCGCCAGATAATTAAACCTTCAAACAATACACCCCGCACTTAGATTGCGGCACTGCTGCGGCGACAGAAAAATAACCTCGGAAAAACAGCACGGCAAACAATGCTCAAAGCACTTCATACGGATTCCCCCACCTCCCGCAAAACCGGCAGAAGCCGCGGACACTTTAAAAGGGCTGCACGGCTTCTTCTGGCTTTCCTGGGAGGTGGGGGGATTCCCTCACCTCTCACAAAAGCCCGCAGAAGCTGCGCAACTCCTTTAAAGAGATCGCGGCTTCTCCTGGCTTTCCTGGGAGGTGGGAGAAGGGACTGATGCAGCCAGTCAGTCCCTTCTCCCTCCTGTGGAAAAGCCCGCAAGAGCGCACGGAGCTTGTGTGCGGCTCTTGGGGGCTTTTCCCACCTGCCTCCCCCCTGCATTCGCTCCATAGGACGCACACATTTTCCCTTGCTTTTTAGGAGGGAAAAAGTGCGTCCTATGGTGCGAAAAATACGGTAGTTGCATCTCTATTTTTTTTTAAAAAAATGATATTTATTAAGAATTTTTAAATTACAAAAAAGATAAAAAGAAGAAGAAGAAAGAAAGAATAAAAACAATAGAAAAACAAACAACAGTCAAACAATACAAATCAATAAAGTTCCAAACATAAAAACAAAAACAAAACACATCACACATCAAAATCAAAAAACAAAAATAAACCACAAAAATTTAAAAACAAACCCAATATTCCCAAATCCTTAACTGTCATAACCTTATTTCATCGACCTCCTCACACCTCCCTTTTTTGTATTCTAGTTATTAAATTATAACAGCAAATCCTTTCCATTTTTCATAATATCCTGTCATTAAATTACCTTGATCTATTTAAACATATATTACATTAAAAAAAAGAAAACCCTAAAATTTTAAACTTAAATCTTATTCATACCAATTTCTCTTAACTTTAAATATTCTTATTCATACCAATTTCTCTTAACTTTAAATATTCTTGCAACACTCTTTTTAACAATTCTGCTAAAGTCAAATAGTTTCATTCCAACATTTTTCCACTATTCATTAATTTTCCAAAGCAAATCCTAAATGAAAAAGATTTTTTTCCAATCTTCATCCATGGTCTCTTCCCCTGGTCCCGGGTTTAGTCAGTCCTTTCTGTCCCATCCATCTAGTTCATTAACCTGGTAGTCTTATGTCCGAGGCCCTTAAGTCTCTTCCATGCCCACTCTGCAAATCTTCTTCATATATGTATCTGTACTCCACACAGAACTCCATGTAGTTTTTAAAAACATATTTCAAACCGCCTTCAAAATTGAGGGCCCCCACATTCCCAAACTCCTCACGGCCCATTACCAGACTTGGAAAGTCAAAACCTCCCTGCATAGGGGGGTCTATCCAACCCCCCATATCCAAGCCAAGTACAACTTTGTCTCTCCAAGTCTGGCTTTTCCCCAGTTCATTTGTCAGTTCCAACAGCTCATTTTCCTGTTGGGCCACAACTCCTTCCATCTCTATCTCCTGAGGTCCAACAACTACCTCTTCCCTTATCTGATCTGTCAGAGCTGATTCCTGAGTGGGTTCAATGTGGATACCCACTGCCTGTCCAGAATTTCTAGTCGTAACAGTCATCAAATCCACCTTCTCGTGTAATTGCTCTATTAAAAGACTTGTCAAATAATAATAATAATAATAATAATAATAATAATAATAATAATAATAATAATAATTTATTATTTATACCCCGCCCATCTGGCTGGGCCTCCCCAGCCACTCTGGGCGGCTTCCATAGAACCCAAAAATACAGTAAAATATCACACGTTAAAGACTTCCCTGAACAGGGCTGCCTTAAGATGTCTTCTGACTGTCAGGTAGTTGTTTGCTTTGACATCTGATGGGAGGGCGTTCCACAGGGCGGGCACCACTACCGAGAAGGCCCTCTGCCTGGTTCCCTGTAGCTTTGCTTCTCGCAATGAGGGAATCGCCAGAAGGCCCTCGGCGCTGGACCTCAGCGTCCGGGCAAAATGATGGGGGTGGAGACGCTCCTTCAGGTATACTGGACTGAGGCCATTTAGGGCTTTAAAGGTCAGCACCAACACTTTGAATTGTGCTCGGAAACGTACTGGGAGCCAATGTAGGTCTTTCAAGACCGGTGTTATATGGTCTCAGCGGCCGCCCCCAGTCACCAGTCTAGCTGCCGCATTCTGGATTAGTTGTAGTTTCCGGGTCACCTTCAAAGGTAGCCCCACGTCGAGTGCATTGCAGTAGTCCAAGCGGGAGATAAACAGAGCATGCACCACTCTGGCGAGACAGTCCGCGGGGAGGTAGGGTCTTAGCCTGCGTACCAGGTGGAGCTGGTAGACAGCTGCCCTGGACACAGAGTTAACCTGCGCCTCCATGGACAGCTGTGAGTCCAAAATGACTCCCAGGCTGCGCACCTGGTCCTTCAGGGGCACAGTTACCCCATTCAGGACCAGGGAATCCTCCACACCTGCCTGCCTCCTGTCCCCCAAAAACAGTACTTCTGTCTTGTCAGGATTCAACCTCAATCTGTTAGCCGCCATCCATCCTCCAACCACCTCCAGACACTCACACAGGACCTTCACCGCCCTCACTGGTTCTGATTTAAAGGAGAGGTAGAGCTGGGTATCATCCGCATACTGATGAACACCCAGCCCAAACCTCCTGATGATCTCTCCCAGCGGCTGCATGTAAATGTTGAAAAGCATGGGGGAGAGGACAGAACCCTGAGGCACCCCACAAGTGAGAGCCCAGGGGTCTGAACACTCATCCCCCCCCACCACTTTCTGAACACGGCCCAGGAGGAAGGAGCGGAACCACTGTATGACAGTGCCTCCAGCTCTCAGCCCCTGAAGACGGTCCAGAAGGATGTTATGGTCGATGGTATCAAACGCCGCTGAGAGATCCAGCAGAACTAGGAAACAGCTCTCACCTTTGTCCCTAGCCCGCCAGAGATCATCAACCAGTGTGACCAAGGCAGTTTCAGTCCCATGATGAGGCCTGAATCCCGACTGGAAGGGATCCAAATGGTCCGCTTCTTCCAGGCGTGCCTGGAGTTGTTCGGCAACCGCTCGCTCAATCACCTTTCCCAAGAATGGAAGATTTGAGACTGGGCGATAGTTGGCCATCGTGGCCGCATCTAAAGATGGTTTTTTAAGAAGCGGTTTAATAACCGCCTCTTTCATCGGGTCTGGGAAGGCTCCCTCATGGAGGGAAGCATTCACCACCCCACGAAGCCCATCGCCCAGTCCTTCCCGGCTAGCTTTTATAAGCCAGGATGGGCAAGGATCCAGGAGACAGGTGGTTGGTTTCACTCGTCCAAGCAGCCTGTCCACATCCTCGGAGGCAACAGATTGGAATTGATCCCACTCAACTTGACTAGACAGAACTCTAGCACTCTCCCGCCCTGGCCCTGCTCCCACGGTGGAGTCTACTTCTTCCCGAATCTGAGCGATTTTATCTGTAAAAAACTTTGCAAAATCATTGCAGGAGAACATGTGGCCCGTACTGGGCCCCGATGTTGCAGGTGGTTCCGCTAAATTGTGAAGCACCTGAAAAAGTCTCCTGCTGCTGTTTTCTGCAGATGCAATAGATGCGGTGAAGAAATTCTTCTTCGCCGTCGCTATCGCCACTTGGTAGGCTCGACGTTGAGCTCTAACCTGTGTCCGGTCAGATTCGGAATGAGTTATCCGCCACCGGCTCTTTAGCCGTCTCAACGATTATTTAATTGCCCTCAGATCCGTGGAAAACCATGGGGCTGTCTGGGCTCCATGCAATCGGAGAGGGCGCTTCGGAGCCAGTCAATAGCCCTGGTTAACTCCACATTCCAGCGGGCCACCAGGGAATCAGCTGAAAGGCCATCAACATGGGATAAAGCATCCCCTACCACTCTCTGGAAACCATTTGGATCCATTAAGTGGCGGGGGTGGACCATCCGAATTGGTCCCACTTCCCTGCAGAGGGGATGGGTCGCAGAGAAGTCCAGTTGCACCAGGAAGTGATCTGACCATGGCACTTCTTTCGTTTCGCTTTTACTTAGTGTCAGATCACCAACATCCATAGAAGTAAACACCAGGTCCAAGGCATGTCCGCGGCTTATTCAGGGACAGCCCCATGGAGGCCATGCTTTCCACGAAGTCCCGAGCGGCCCCTTGTAAGGTCGTGTCGGCATGGATGTTAAAATCCCCTAGGACGACCAAGCTAGGTGTCTCCAGGAGAACATCCGCCACGACCTGAAGCAGCTCGGGCAGGGAATCCTTGGTGCAGCGGGGAGGTCGGTACACCAAAAGGAATCCTGTACTGCCCCTATTGCCCAACTTCCAGAACATGCACTCGGAAAACTGGGTCTTCCCAACAGGACGCCTGGTGCAAACTAATGACTTCCTAAAAATCACTGCAACCCCCCCTCCCCGCCCACATGACCTGGGTTGCTGTGCGTAAGAGAAACCTGGTGGACAAGCAGCGGCAAGGACAGGCCCATCTGCTTCATCCAACCAAGTCTCTCTTACACATGCCAGGTCAAGTCCTCCATCCATGATCAAGTCATGGATGGCAGTGGTCTTACGAATCATTGACCTGGCATTGCACAGCAGCACCTTCAGGTCATGTGGGTATCCCTTGCTGATTCTAGTATCCATCCGGTCAGGACCAGATCCGGAGGCAGGAATAGTCCTCAGACAACTACTAAACCTGCCCCCTCTGTAATGACATGGTCTAGTCTTAGCGTAACTCCTCCTCCTACCCGTGATCACTGAGATCGGTTGCCCCAGTGCATCCCCCCCTGTGCGACATGCCCCAGCCATTTTGTGGGCTGGAGCCCACTCCCCGGAAGCCTTGACCCCTCCCCCTAAGAACAAAATAACACCTTAAACAAACAAAAAAAACCAATAAAACAATACAAACAAAAAAATGTAAAAATTACAAAAACATCAAAATAAAAAATAATTCCCCAAGCCCAACCAAACAGCCATCCCACCCCCACCCCCCACATACAAAAAATCCAAAAGAAAATTTTTTAAAAAACATTTTAAAAACACTCTTTGCCCCTCCAGCAGTAACAGCAACTGCCCTAGTGAGGCCTGTCAGGCCCCGCCCTGGGCCAGGTGGTAAGTGGCAAGAGCAGGGCCCTCAGGCACTCACTCAGGGAGTCCTCCTGGGCAGAGGCAGCAAGCAGCAAGCAGTCCTTGTGAGGCTTCAGGCCCCACCCCAGGCCAGATGGTAAGTGGCAGGAAGGAGCAGGGCCCTCAGGCACTCACTCAGGGGAGTCCTCCTGGGCCAAATCCATCTTCTCGTGCAGCTGTTCCAGTAAAACGCTTGTCTTGCAAAAAGCACGCACCAAAGCCTCTGAATACATTGTTATGCAAGGTCAGCAGTCCTTTCCCACGATGTTAATCTATTTAGGGCTGCAAGGCTTCCCAGTTCAAATACAGTAATAATAATAATAATAATAATAATAATAATAATAATAATAATAATAATAATAATAATTTATTATTTGTACCCCGCCCATCTGGCTGGGTTTCCCCAGCCACTCTGGGCGGCTTCCATAAAAACCAAAGATACAGTAAAATATCACAGATTAAAAACTTCCCTGAACAGGGCTGCCTTAAGATGCCTTCTGAATGTCAGGTAGTTATTTATCGCTTTGACATCTGATGGGAGGGTGTTCCACAGGGCGGGCGCCACTACCGAGAAGGCCCTCTGCCTGGTTCCCTGTAACTTGGCTTCTCGCAATGAGGGAACCGCCAGAAGGCCCTCGGCGCTGGACCTCAGTGTCCGGGCAGAACGATGGGGGAGGAGACGCTCCTTCAGGTATACTGGTAACAATGTCCCAAGCTCCCTCTAGGGGGAAAACTTCACTTTGTATCCATCTCTTTTTTCAAAAGCAGATCTAATAACAAAGTTTCTTTTTTCTAGTATTTTGTTAACACTTATTCCTTTAAAATGCGAAGGAGAACAATGGAATCACTATCTTTCTCTTCTCTTAACTATCTGTCAAAGGCGTTTGTCTGTAGTCAATGAACTTCCCAAATGCTTCTGTCCTGATACCCCGCTCCCAGGTTCAAGACTATGGCAGATTACTTTTCTTTACACTCTCTTCTGCAGGTTGAAACAGTCCAGGGGGAAAAATCCCCCCTCTTCTCCTGCTTCCGAAGGGGGGTTCAGCAATTTTTAATGATGAAAATTGATCCTTTAAAAGCGATTTTTTTAGACTTTAGTTTGCCATGTCTTTGCTTTACTCTATCTACAAAAAACGGAAGGCTGACTTTCTGTTTAGACCTTCTCATTTCAGTACCAAATTAAAATAGATTTCTTAGTCCAATCTTGCTTTCTACTCGCAGATTATTATTTGTAATCCAGTTGTCCAAGGTTGAAGTACTCATGAGTAGTTGTTTTAAAGACCGAATTGTCCCAGGAAAAAGGCAGCGCTCTCCGGCAACGGCTATGCGGCTTCGCTCCACGGAAGAAGCGGTTGACTCTCAGCACCGCGCCGCTTCCCCCTCGTCGCTCCGGAGCCCTTTACGGGTTCCGGGGGCGCTAAAGGTGCCTGCCGAGTCCCATGGTCACAGACTTCATCCGCCTGTGATTTTGAAAGGGTCCCCGCTTCGCCGTAGCGGGAAAGACCCGTTTCCCGTGGAGCTAATCCCTCCAGATCAGAGGGAATCCGCCATTACCGATGGCGCCACCCCGGAAGTCCGGTAGTTGCATCTCATTACATTTAAGTGCCTGGAGCTCAAATTCTGGTTATTCAGCAGTGGAGCTGCTGAATAATTTAAAACTACTGTGTTGCTAAAGTAAAATAAAATAGATAGATAGATAGATAGATAGATATAATAATAAATAAAATAAAAAAATAAAAGAAATAGTAATAAAATAAATACAATAAATAAATAATAAAAATATAAATAAAGAAATAACCCGAAGCATTTTAGGCCACTCAGTTGGTAAGCATCTAAGGTGGTCAGGATTGTTATAAGACCTGCTGTCTAAGTGGCTTACAGTGGGGAAGAGTCCGCGGGGACTGTTGTCCCAAGCTCATATAAAAGCAACCAGGGGCTCTTATTTGCTAGTGTTCAGGGTACATAATACTGAGCTAGCCCTCTGTGTTGCCTTTTTCTTGCAAGGATAGCGTGTGTCAGGGGTTCAGGAGCAGAGGCAAGGGCAAGGGAGGAAACAGAGAGCGAAGGGGAGGAGGCAGAAGAAAAGATGAGCGATGACGACGACCCGAGATCTCCGAGCCTTTCCAGTGAATCGGAGGATTCACAGAAAGGAGCACCAGTGGCCAGGGCAAGGGGGGAGTTTAGGGGGGCACCCCAGGAAGATAGAGCCAGAGGGGACTCAGAGGAGAGCAGTTGGAGATCGGGACCAGCGTCACCGCCAGAGAACAGAGAAGAGGAAGGGAGCCAGGGGGCAAGCGCTGGCAGCTCACAACAGGAGGGAGGGCACGAGTCAGGAGTGGCCACACCTCCATCTGGGAGCGAAGAGACGGTTAGACGGAAGGTGGAAGGTTGGGCGCGCGCGCCAAGTTCAAATGCACAGGAAGGCGACGCAGTAGGCAGCCCGGAAAGGGAGCCGGGTCCTAAAGCCCGGCGCAAGGAGACAGGAGGGTCCGGGGGGTCAGCGTCAGAAGAATCCCGGAAGGAAGAGACCCAGGGGGGCAGAGGGACCCAGAGAAGAACAGTCAGGCGGAAAAGGTGGAGCAGGGCTAGGATATTAAGTTGGTGTACGAGGGGCGGAGATTCAGACGGAGCTTCGCCGGTCTAGCTACTAGACGTAGAGTTGCACGCAGCAGCTTGAGAATGGAAACTGTAACTCAATAAAGACTTTTACTTAATGACCGTTGGCTAGCGTGATCCTCTGTGAGCTGGGATCTTGAAGCAACCCGGACAGTAAGCTCCGTCTCCAGAATTGTGGGCATCTACAGCCTCGAGGAGAGGAGAGAAGCAGGTGCCTACTAGCGAGCTCACGAACGGCAGCCGACATGACGGCTGAACAGCAGATAGCGGAACTCAGAGAAGCAGTGTCACAGCTGAATGCCGAGGCTCTCGCATCCAGGAAGAGAGAGGAGGACGCAGCTGCCGCCTACAGGGATCTCCAGGTCAGGTTGGAAGTGCTTACGAAGCAAGGGCAACAGACACCCAAACCAGAGGGGATTGGGTTGGGGAGACGCACAGGCGGTCTGGTCTCTCACTTCGATGGGAACCTGCAACAGTATCCCAATTTTAGAGCAGACGTACTGTGTGCACTGCAACTGCTGAGTAAAGATTTTAGAGATGAGCAAGAGAAAGTGGGATTCATCATGTCTTATTTGCATGGGGATGCCAGAGCATGGCTGCGCAATTTGTGGAGGGATAACGATCCGGCGCTCCAAAATGCGAATGCCTTTATTAAAGCGATGGATGCGTGTTTTTTATCAAGCATTGACGTGGATCTTGCTAGGCAACAGATTCATGGACTGAAACAGGGAAGGGCCAGCGTACGGCAGTACCATGCCCGCTTTTTCGCCTTGGCCAGTGCCCTAGAATGGGACAGAGATTCGACTCCTGTAAGAGACCTGTTCTGGGAGGGATTACACAGCTCTGTGAAAGATGAAATTGCGAGGGGGGAGAGACCCCGAACCACCCAGGAGGTCGTGCAGAGGGCGCTGGCAGTGGGGGTGCGGCTGGAAGGACGTCCGTGGAGCAGGGACGAAGGGCGTGGAGGGCGCGAAACAGCCAGGGGCTCCTCCTTCTTTCCCAGAGAAGCAGCGCGTACGCAATCCACGCCTCCGCCAGGAGGAGGAGCTGAACCTATGGAGGTTGGAGGTGCCAGGGCTCAGTCAGCAACCAGAGCCCTAGCACCAGCAGCAGTGAAAGCGAAGCCTCCTAGAGGGAACAGGAAGTGTTACGTCTGTGAGGAGCCAGGGCATATGGCGAAAGAGTGTCCCCAGAGGCTCAACAAGCTCACTGCAGCCTCAGCAATGGTGACTGCAGCAACGCAGCAAGGAGGACTACAGCAGGGAAACGACGCAGTCTGGCTGGAGGAAGAGGCACTGGGGCCCAGCCAGACGTGTTAATGATGCAGTCCCCAGAGATTTTACAGCCCGTGAACCCCCTCCCGCCCAAACCAGTGGTGAGGCTCACCGCATCGCTCCAGCTGCCCAATGGCATCACCATGGACGTGCCAATCACCATTGACTCAGGCAGCAATGCGGACTTTATAGGGCAGGACTTTGTCAACAAGCATGCTATACAGTTGCTGCCGGCCACACTGCCCCTGCAGGTTGTCACGGTGGACGGCAGGGAGCTGCTAGGGGGGCAAGTGGTGCAGCAAACGCCACCAATGGTGATGCGACTTGGGAATCACAAAGAAGTCATCAGCTTCAACGTCACTCAATTATCAGACACGCCCATTGTGTTGGGCATGAGTTGGCTGGACAAGCACAGCCCAACGCTGGCTTGGTACCAGAGGCAGCTGACCTTCGGCTCTTCCTTTTGTGCTGAACACTGCATCGTGCCCAGGCAGGAAGGAGAGGAAGAGGAGTCACAGCTGCTGCTAGGCACGCTGCAAGCGATTCCCCACAAGTACGCAGAATTTTTGGAAGTTTTCTGCGAGAAGGAGGCAGACCGGCTACCACCTCACAGGCCATATGACTGCAAGATTGACCTGCTGCCAGGGGCGGCGCTGCCTAAGGGGAGACTGTATTCCATGTCAGAGGACGAACTGCAAGAACTCAAGGAGTTCATAGATCATAATTTGGAGCGCGGTTTCATCCGGGAGTCCAAGGCAGCGGGAGGCAGTCCGGTGTTCTTCGTTAAGAAGCGGGATACGCCCCAAAAGAGACTTGTAGTGGATTACAGGATCTTGAACAGTGTGACTAAGCCATCGGACTTCCCCATGCCCCGAATTGACGACCTCCTCGCAAAGGTGCGGAAGGGCAGAGTGTTCACCAAGTTGGACCTGCGAGGGGCGTACAACCTCATTCGCATGCGGGAGGGAGATGAGTGGAAAACAGCCATGTTCACGCCACTGGGGACCTACGAATATAGAGTTATGCCGTTTGGATTGCAAAATGGCGCCCACGTTTTTCAAGCATTCATGCATCACGTGTTGGCGGGACTTCTCTACAAGACGTGCGTCTGTTTCTTAGATGACATCCTGATCTTTTCGGAGTCGCAACAGGAGCATGACAAACACGTCAAGGAAGTGCTGAACAGGCTAAAGCAACATAGGCTCTACGCCAAGCTGGAGAAGTGCCAATTTGACGTGACGGAGGTGGATTTTCTGGGCTACAAGCTGTCTGACAAGGGGCTCGCCATGGACAGCGCCAAGGTTCAAGCGGTGTTGGATTGGAAGAGCCCGCGCAACCGGAAGGAGGTCCAACGGTTTGTCGGCTTTGCGAACTTCTATCGCAAGTTTATCAAGGGCTTCGCTATGCAGACGGCGGCCATCACTGACACGCTTAGCTCCAAGAAAAAGAAGTTCATTTGGACAGAGCAGGCGGAACAGTCCTTTCAGGCACTCAAGCGTCTCTTCGCGTCGGAAGAGCAGCTGCTTCACGTCAACCCCAGCAAGCCAATGAGGGTGGAGACAGACGCCTCGGACAGAGCCGTGGGGGCGGTCCTGCTGCAGAAAGACCCGCAAGGGGTGTGGCGACCGGGAGCGTTTTACTCCAGGAAGCTCAGCAAGTCCGAGCAGAACTACACCATATGGGACAGGGAGTTGCTGGCCATTCATGCAGCGTTCAAGGCGTGGAGGCACTTTCTGATCGGCGCCAAGCACACGGTGCAGGTTTGCACGGACCACAAGAACCTAGAGCACTGGCGCACGGCACAGTTCCTGAACCAGAGGCAGATACGTTGGGCTGAGTTCTTTGCGAACTTCGACTTCCGAATAGAGTATGTCCCGGGGGACACCAACATCATGGCGGACGCTCTCTCTCGTAAGCCACAGTATCTGGAGGACGCAACGCCAGCGGCCGCCATGCACATCTTCGCACCAACAGTGTGGGCGTGCGCCGCGGCAACCGTGGACCTGGAGGCGGTGCGATGAGCGTTGCAGGGGGACTCCTTCGCACAAGCAAAGATGGCAGAGGTGCAAAGGGGCAAGGCAGCGGCCGACGGTTTCCAGCTAAGAGATGGATTGCTCATCCGTAAAGGGGCCATCTACGTGCCGGGAGACGAACTTCGCGCCAAGGTGCTGCAGCAGCTGCACGACGCGCCCACGGCTGGGCACTTCGGCAAGGAGAAGACGGTGGAATTAGTCGCCAGGGATTTCTGGTGGCCTGGAATGAGAGGGGAGGTTGCGGACTACGTGGCGAGGTGTGACACCTGCCAGAGGGCGAAGCCAGTGCATAGACCGCCGGCCGGACTGTTGGAACCGCTGCAAACTCCGGTCGAACCTTGGGAGAGAGTGGCCCTGGACTTTGTCACGGATCTGCCCAGCTCGAGGGGCAAGACGGCAGTGCTGGTGGTGGTGGACCTGTTTTCCAAGATGGCACATTTCATTCCGTGTGCGAAGGTGACCACGGCGGAGCAAACCGCCAAACTGTTCATAGACCACGTGTTCAAGGTTCACGGTCTGCCACGGTCTATTCTGTCCGACCGGGGGCGGCAGTTCATCTCGAATTTCTGGCAGAAGCTGATGGGCTTCCTGAACGTCAAGATCAACCTGGCGTCGGCGAGACACCCGCAGACCAACGGGCAAGCCGAGCGGGTCAATGCCATCATGCAGCAGTACTTGAGGTGTTATGCAAATCAACAGCCTGCGACGTGGGTGGATTACCTGCCGCTCGCCGAGTTCGCCTACAACAACACGAAGCACGTGTCCACGGGGATCACGCCGTTCTTCGCCAACAACGGGCGGCACCCCAGAACTTTTCCGGGACTGGAAAGGCTGGGGGAGGGGGAGCCGCAGACGGCAGATGCGTTCGCGTCGGAGCTGCAGGAAGTCCACGATCAGCTGAGGCGCCACCTGGAGCTGGCCAAGCACGCATACAAGGTACAAGCGGACAAAAGTAGAAGGGTTGGCGAAGAGCTCCACGTGGGAGACTGGGTCTGGTTAGCAGCCCACGCAGTGCCGGCCAGGTCATTGGCCAAGAAGAAACTAGGGCATAAGCAACTGGGGCCCTATCAAGTCGAAGAGCAGATCAACCCGGTGGCCTTCAGGCTGGCGCTTCCGGAGGGTTCCAGAATGCATCCGGTGTTCCACAGATCGGTGCTCACTCCCTACAAGGCACCGCACAGGTTTCAGGAACCCGGAACGGCGCCGAGTCCGGTCAGAGACAGAACAGGGCGCGCAGGAGGGGCACAGAAGGAGCGCATCAACGAAGTCACAGAGATTTTGGATTCCAGATGGGGGGAAGAAGGGGTAGAATACTTTCTCGCCAAGGAGGGCACCCCGGCCAGTGCGAACAGCTGGGTGCCGGGCTACGCCTTGGACGAACCTCTGCTCAAAGACGAGTTTCATGCCCTCTTCCCACATAGACCAATGCCAGCAGACTTTTTCGACGACTGGCTTTTCACGCCCACGCTTTCGGCCAGCACGTTCCGGGGGTTCGACTCGGACGAGGACCCGACACGAGACGTCCGTTCCCCGGAGGGGTCACCCTCGGGATCTGCCTCAGAACCCTCGTATTGGTGGGACGACAGACCAGAGGAGCAGTGGCGCAGGAAGTGGCAAGAAGGTCCAGGACGAGCAACGCCGCCAGGAGGCAGTGAGGGAGAGACGGACATGGACGTTTTCGGGGACGACCCTGGTTTCGAGCACGGCGGCACAGAGATGGAAGCAGAGGTGACCGTCGTCGACGAGAGCAGGGAGGAAGAACAGGAAGACTTCGGAAGGAGGCCCGCTACGGGAAGCGAACTGTACCCGACAGTCGTCCCCTTGACACAGCAGCACCCAACTCCAGCACCGGAAGGAGGGGAAGGGGGAGTGGGGGGCTTCGAGGGGGGGATGGATGTCAGGGGTTCAGGAGCAGAGGCAAGGGCAAGGGAGGAAACAGAGAGCGAAGGGGAGGAGGCAGAAGAAAAGATGAGCGATGACGACGACCCGAGATCTCCGAGCCTTTCCAGTGAATCGGAGGATTCACAGAAAGGAGCACCAGTGGCCAGGGCAAGGGGGGAGTTTAGGGGGGCACCCCAGGAAGATAGAGCCAGAGGGGACTCAGAGGAGAGCAGTTGGAGATCGGGACCAGCGTCACCGCCAGAGAACAGAGAAGAGGAAGGGAGCCAGGGGGCAAGCGCTGGCAGCTCACAACAGGAGGGAGGGCACGAGTCAGGAGTGGCCACACCTCCATCTGGGAGCGAAGAGACGGTTAGACGGAAGGTGGAAGGTTGGGCGCGCGCGCCAAGTTCAAATGCACAGGAAGGCGACGCAGTAGGCAGCCCGGAAAGGGAGCCGGGTCCTAAAGCCCGGCGCAAGGAGACAGGAGGGTCCGGGGGGTCAGCGTCAGAAGAATCCCGGAAGGAAGAGACCCAGGGGGGCAGAGGGACCCAGAGAAGAACAGTCAGGCGGAAAAGGTGGAGCAGGGCTAGGATATTAAGTTGGTGTACGAGGGGCGGAGATTCAGACGGAGCTTCGCCGGTCTAGCTACTAGACGTAGAGTTGCACGCAGCAGCTTGAGAATGGAAACTGTAACTCAATAAAGACTTTTACTTAATGACCGTTGGCTAGCGTGATCCTCTGTGAGCTGGGATCTTGAAGCAACCCTGACAGCGTGCCAGTAATTATTTGGTACTAAATCCTACCTGAGATAATTCTCACCTCTGATAACTGAACAACCCTTAACTTTAATACCTATTGGGCGGTCGTTCATTCTGAGCGGCTTCTAGCGGGTACGCATTTCCACCAGTGTGGACAATACTGAGCTAGTGGTTCGCAGATAATTAGAAGGTTTCTTTGTGTCTTTTTTATTTTGGAATGGCTTCTGAGGGTAATCAGCAGGCTTCCTCCACCGGTAATCAGCTGGGATCTTCCACGGGTAATGGAGGCGCTCAATTGCCGGCTATGCCCTGTGATCCTCAAGCCTTTGCTCAATTCTTCATGGCTTTTGAAACATTTTATAGGCAGTGTAGGCTGAGGGCTCTGGCACTTCCAGCGCCGGAATCTTCACAGGAGGTTATACTCGATACTCCCCTTAAAAGTCAGGAGCAACAGGGCACATCAGTCGCTGTGTCGGTCAGCGGTCAGATAGAGACCACGGCAGTCGGACGCCCCAACACTCGCGCCCAATCAGCCATTGCTAAGAAACCCACCTCAGGCACCGGTAAAGGTAAGGCACCCGCATAGAGTGCCGGTAAAGGAAAGGCGCCTGCAAAGGGGGCCAGCAGTAATACCATGTCACAGGCTGTAGGTTCCACCAGTGTTTTTCAGGAGCAGCAGCCGCAGCACAGTTCTATGGAGGGTAGCTCGAGTTCCAACTCTGATACGGAGCAGCTGGAACCCCAAGTCGCCCAGCCAGCGGCCAATGAGAACTCGGCCAACAGTGAGGTGCAAGGGGGCAAAAGAAAGTCCAAGAAGAAGCACACGTCGGCTAAGAAGAAAAGAAGTAAGCAGTCAGAGATGGAGGATGAGTCAGGTACGTCTTCCTCAGATTCTGATAGCGAGGGTCCTATGGATGGATACTGGGGTTTTGGGGAAGATAATCATGGGATCCCACTTTGAGCGCATGAGAGAAGAGCAAATTCGCACTGTAAGACGTTCATTGGAACATTGGAATGGAAGGATGGGGCGTTGGTAGAAGATGTAAATATTTCCACCAATCAGTCTACTGAATTTATATTAGGGAACCATTTGTCCCAGAGGAAGAGGAATAAGATCCTTAATGGCGACTATGTAGATATGTTTACCCTTCTCCCTCCTACCAAGTTAACTGGGAAAGGGGAAAAGAAGCGCTCTTTCGGTAAGCGGAGGTATAGGACGCCTAGGGCTGAGCGCACCTTTGAGAACTGGTTGGATGGGTACCAGGTCTTCATGGGAGTAATTTGCGCAGCTTACCCCAAATGTTCGATGGATCTGGTTGCTTATTTGGCTCACGTGAGGCGGGCTCACACACTGGCGAGTGAGACCGCGGCATTAACCTATGATGAGAATTTTCGTAGAAACGCTTCTCTCCTGCCCTCCACCCGGTGGGACCTAAGGGACCCTAATTACTGGGGCGAGGACGTTGGCCCTTACATCGAAAAGAAGAACCAGGAATTGGCCAAGTCGGGTAAGACAGAGGCAAAACAGCGCCGCCAGTGCTGGGAGTACAACAGGGATGTGTGTTTGTGACCTTCCTGTAAGTATCTTCACGAATGTGAGCGGTGCCTGGAAAACCACCCTGCCATTCAAAATATGCAATTGGGAAAATCTCCAGGACCAGACGGATTGACTTCCAGATATTATAAAGCTTTGAAGGAATGGTTGGTACAACCTTTGAAGGAAGTCTGTAATGAAATCCTAGAGGGGGAAAAGGCACCTGAATCGTGGAAAGAAGCGTACATCACACTTATACCAAAAACAGAGACTGAAAAGAATCAGATTAAGAACTACCGCCCTATATCATTACTCAATGTGGATTACAAAATTTTTGCAGACATTTTGGCAAAAAGATTGAAGAAAGTGTTGGTGGGAGAGATTCATAAGGACCAGGCTGGCTTTCTTCCAGGAAGACATTTGTCAGACAATGTGAGAAATATAATAGACATTATGGAATTGTTAGAAGCTAATATTAATACTAAGGCAGTATTAATATTTGTGGACGCGGAGAAAGCCTTTGATAATATTTCTTGGAGTTTTATGAAGAAGAATCTCCAAGGGATGGGGGTAGGCCATGGTTTTGAAAATGGTATAGGTGCAATATATTCTGAACAAAAAGCAAAGTTAATTGTAAATAATGTGGTTACTGAAGAATTTCCTATACAAAAAGGGACACGACAGGGGTGCCCAATATCCCCATTACTCTTTATATCTGTTTTGGAGGTTTTGTTAAATATGATCAGAGGGGACCAGCTGGTTAAAGGGGTTCAGGTCGGAGCTAAACAATATAAACTGAGGGCTTTTGCAGATGACTTAGTACTAACTTTACAAGAGCCAGACACTAGTACGAAAAGAGTTCTAGAGTTAATCCAAGTATTTGGTCAAGTAGCAGGATTCAAGCTGAACAAGCAAAAAACTAAAGTACTGGAGAAAAATCTAACAGTTGTTGTAAGAGAGAGGTTTCAGAGTGAAACTGGATTAACTGTGGCAAAGAAAGTGAAATATTTGGGGATTAATTTGACATCTAAGAATGTGAACTTATTTAAAGAGAATTATGACAAATGCTGGACAGAAGTAAAGAAAGATCTAGAAATATGGTCAAATCTGAGACTTTCCTTGTTAGGCCGAATTGCTGTTATTAAGATGAACGTTTTGCCTAGAATGTTATTTTTGTTTCAAACATTGCAGATTGTGGATAAAATGGACTGTTTCAGGAAGTGGCAGAAAGATATCTCTAAATTTGTCTGGCAGGGCAAAAAGCCCAGAATAAAATTTAAGATATTAACTGATGCAAAAGAAAGAGGGGGGGTTGCCCTGCCGGACTTAAAACTGTATTATGAATCAGCAGCTTTCTGCTGGTTGAAAGATTGGCTACTTCTGGAGAATACAGACATTTTGGATTTGGAAGGGTTTGACAATAGATTCGGTTGGCATGCATATATATGGTATGACAAGGTAAAAACTCATAAAGGTTTTAAAAACCATATTGTTAGGAAAGCACTATATAATGTTTGGATTCGTTATAAAGATCTGCTGGAAAATAAAACCCCAAGGTGGCTGTCGCCAATGGAAGCCAAGGAGGGGAAAAAACTTAATATGGAATCTAGATGGCCAAGATACGGAGAAATCTTAGAACAAGAGGGTGATAAAGTGAAATTACAGAGCTATGAGAAACTGAAATCTAAAGTACGAGATTGGCTCCATTATTTTCAAATAATGGAGGTGTATAAACAAGACAGGAAAATTGGTTTCCAGGTGGAGAGATCAAAATTAGAAACAGAATTGTTAGAACCCAATACTAAGAATTTGTCAAGAATGTATAACTTGTTGCTGGAATGGAATACACAAGATGAAACAGTTAAATCAGCTATGATTAAGTGGGCACAAGACATTGGTCATAACATTATGTTTGCTGACTGGGAACAGTTATGGACCACCGGTATAAAGTTTACGGCATGTAATGCCTTAAGAGAGAATATTATGAAAATGATTTACAGGTGGTACATGACCCCAGTCAAGCTTGCTAAAATTTATCATTTGCCCAACAATAAATGCTGGAAATGTAATGAAACTGAAGGTACTTTCTATCACCTTTGGTGGACGTGCCCGAAGATTAAGGCCTTCTGGGAAATGATCTATAATGAAATAAAGAAGGTACTTAAATGTACCTTTTACAAGAAACCAGAGGCTTTTCTCCTGGGCATGGTCGGCCAATTGGTGTTAAAGAAAGATAGGACGTTTTTTATGTATGCTACTACAGCAGCAAGGGTCCTTTTAGCAAAGTATTGGAAGACACAAGAACTACCCACGCTGGAAGAATGGCAGACGAAGGTGATTGACTACATGGGACTGGCTGAGATGACTGGCAGAATCCGTGACCAAGGAAAAGAGACGGTGGAAGAAGATTGGAAGAAATTTAAAGTTTATCTTAAGAACTGTTATAAAATTAATGAGTGTTAAAATGTCAAGGGTAATGAAAAAAGAGGATTGCAGCTGTAAACGATTAGGTAAGAGAGGAGGGGGAAAAATGAGTAATTAGTTAAATTAAGTAAGGATTTGCTGAAGAAATTTTGAAATAGGGATGCAGAAAGGGGAGGTATGGGGAAGTCGGAGAAGTAAGATTTATGAAAAGAAGGTTCTGAAATTATACGTGTTTATGTGTTTGTTTGTTTGTTTGTTTGTTTGTTTGTGTATTGTGTATTGTATTGTGTTTAATATATGTTGGAAAATCAATAAAAATATTATTTAAAAAAAAAGAAAACCACCCCGCCTCTGTGTGCTTTAAGAATAAGCAACAGCCCTTTCGGGGGGCAGGGGGTACTTCAACAACAATGCTAGAGGTGCCCCCGGATCCTCTCACCAAGGACCCAGTAACCGCCAGTAACTTGTATCTTGGTCTCGCCTTCTCCCCCATCCGCCTCCAGCCCCTCAAAACCCTCCTAGACCAATACCCTGATAGAAAAGCCGCAAAATACCTTTGGGAAGGATTCTCCATGGGGTTCAGAATCCCCGTGGCATTTCCTCCCAACACTGGGGATCCCCAAAATCAGAAGTCTGTACGGGAAAGGCCTGATATAGTTAGGAAAAAGATACAGAAGGAAATCACGGCAGGTAGGGTTGCAGGTCCCTTTTCCGAGCCCCCCCAGAGGAGCTTCACTTATCCCCGCTGGGCATTGTACCGAAAAAGGCTCCGGGGGAGTTTCGCATGATCCACAACCTCTCTTACCCAAGGGGAGGCTCTGTCAATGATGTGATACCTCAGGAACTGTGTACGGTGAAATACGCCTCTTTTGACCAGGCAGTTAAAATGATTCGCAGATTTGGGCGAGGAGCACTTCTAGCAAAATGTGACATCGAATCCGCATTCCGCCTCCTGCCGGTGCATCCATCAGATTTCCGTTGGTTGGGGTTTCGATTTGAGGGGGCGTATTTCATTGACAAAGCAATGCCTATGGGCTGCTCCGTCGCATGCTCAGCATTAGAGTCCTTTAGTACGTTTCTCGATTGGGCCCTGTGCTTCAGAACAGGGTCGCTGGGCATGTCGCATTACCTGGACGACTTTATTCTGGTCACAGATAATAGACAGCGATGCTCTGCCCTCTTGGAGGCATTCACAACTCTAGCGGGGGACCTCGGAGTACCACTGGCAGCTGACAAAACGGAGGGCCCAGCCACATCTCTGGTCTATTTGGGCATTGAGTTAGACACTGTGGCCCAAACTTCTAGGCTCCCCCTGGAAAAACTGGTCGCCCTTAAGGCATTGATACAGCAGCTCCTGCCCCTAAAGAAGGTTACCCTTAGACAAATTCAATCTCTGTTAGGTCACTTAAATTTTGCTTGTAGGGTGGTGGCACCAGGCCGGCCCTTTTGTGGCCGCCTGGCCAGATTGTCAGCGGGCCTTAGGGCGCCCCAGCATAGGGTACGCCTCTCCAAAGAAGTTAAGTCCAATCTGGGAGTCTGGCTTCAATTCCTCGACAGATATAACGGCATATCCTTATGGGAAGATACCATGGCTCTCAAGGCTGACTTGCAAGTGCAATCAGACGCGACGGGTTCTCTGGGATTTGGTGTTTATTTCAGGGGACAGTGGTGCGCTCAAAGGTGGCCTGCAGACTGGCAGGGCAAGCCCATTACTCGAGACCTTACATTTTTAGATTTTTTTCCTATTGTAGTGGCAGTACATTTATGGGTGGGACAGTTTCGCAATCATAGGGTTTGTTTCAATACAGACAATCAGTCAGTAGTAGCGGTTCTTTCTAGACAGTCTGCACATTCTACCAGAGTGGGAAACCTGTTACGGTCCTTTGTCCTCTTGTGCCTTGAGCAGAATACATATATTTCAGCCAAATTCGTGCCTGGCGTTAAGTTCTCTGAGTGCATGTTCTGGAAGTTGGGCAATAGGGGCAGTACAGGATTCCTACTGGTGAACCGACCTCCCCGCTGCACCAAGGATTCCCTGCCCGAGCTGCTTCAGGTCGTGGCGGATATGCTCCTGGAGACACCTAGCTTGGTTGTCCTGGGGGATTTTAACATCCATGCCGACACGACCTTACAAGGGGCCGCTCGGGACTTCGTGGAAAGCATGGCCTCCATGGGGCTGTCCCTGAATAAGTTTGGCCCAACTCATAGCCATGGACATGCCTTAGACTTGGTGTTCACCTCTATGGACGTTGGTGATCTGACACTAACTAAAAGCGAAACAAAAGAAGTGCCATGGTCAGATCACTTCCTGGTGCAACTGGACTTCTCCGCGACCCTTCCCCTCTGCAGGGAGGTGGGACCGATTCGGATGGTCCGCCCCCGCCACTTAATGGATCCAATTGGCTTCCAGAGAGTGGTAGGGGATGCTTTATCCCAAGTTGATGGCCTTTCAGCTGATTCCCTGGTGGCACGCTGGAATGCGGAGTTAACCAGGGCTATTGACTGTCTGGCTCCGAAGCGCCCTCTCCGATTGCATGGAGCCCGGACAGCCCCGTGGTTTTCCCCGGAGCTGAGGGTGATGAAACAATCGTTGAGACGGCTAGAGCGCCGGTGGCGGAAAACTCATTCTGAATCAGACCGGACACGGGTTAGAGCTCAACGTCGAGCCTACCAAGTGGCAATGGCGACGGCGAAGAGGGCCTTCTTCGCCGCCTCCATTGCATCTGCAGAAAACAGCAGCAGGAGACTTTTTCAGGTGGTTCGCAATCTATCGGAACCACCTGTACCACCGGGGCCTGGTAGGGACCCCAAGATCTCCTGCAATGCTTTTGCAAAGTTTTTTGCAGATAAAATCGCTCAGATTCAGAAGGAGGTAGACTCCACCGTGGGAGCAGGGCCAGGGCGGGAGAGTGCTAGAGTTCTGTCTGGTCCTGTTACATGGGATCAATTCCAGTCTGTTACCTCCGAGGATGTGGACAGGCTGCTTGGAAAAGTGAAACCGACCACCTGTCTCCTTGATCCTTGCCCATCCTGGCTGATAAAAGCGAGCCGGGAAGGGCTGGGCGATGGGCTCTGCGGGGTGGTGAATGCTTCCCTCTGTGAGGGAGCCTTCCCAGACCCGCTGAAAGAGGCGGTCATTAAACCGCTTCTTAAAAAAACATCTTTAGACCCGGCCAATTTGGCCAACTATCGCCCAGTCTCAAATCTGCCATTCTTGGGCAAGGTGATTGAGCGGGTGGTTGCTGAACAACTCCAAGCACGCCTGGAGGAAACGGACCATTTGGATCCCTTCCAATCGGGATTCAGGTCTCACCATGGGACTGAAACTGCCTTGGTCGCACTGGTTGATGATCTCCAGCGGGCTAGGGACAAAGGTGAGAGCTGTTTCCTAGTTCTGCTGGATCTCTCAGCGGCCTTTGACACCATCGACCATAACATCCTTCTGGACCGTCTAGAGGGGTTGGGAGCTGGGGGCACTGTCATACAGTGGTTCCGCTCCTTCCTCCTGGGCCGTGTCCAGAAAGTGGTGGTGGGGGATGAGTGTTCAGACCCCTGGGCTCTCACTTGTGGGGTGCCTCAGGGTTCTGTCCTCTCCCCCATGCTTTTTAATATCTATATGAAGCCGCTGGGAGAGATCATCAGGGGGTTTGGACTGGGTGTTCATCAGTACGCAGATGACACCCAGCTCTACCTCTCCTTTAAATCAGAACCAGTGAAGGCGGTGAAGGCCCTGTGTGAGTGCCTGGAGGCGGTTGGAGGATGGATGGCGGCTAACAGACTGAGGTTGAATCCTGACAAGACAGAAGTACTGTTTTTGGGGGACAGGGAGCGGGTTGGTGTGGGGGATTCCCTGGTCTTGAATGGGGTAACTGTGCCCCTAAAGGACCAGGTGCGTAGCCTGGGAGTCATTTTGGACTCACAGCTGTCCATGGAGGCGCAGGTTAACTCTGTGTCCAGGGCAGCTGTCTACCAGCTCCACCTGGTACGCAGGCTAAGACCCTACCTACCCGCGAACTGTCTCGCCAGAGTGGTGCATGCTCTAGTTATCTCACGCTTGGACTACTGCAACGCGCTCTACGTGGGGCTACCTTTGAAGGTGACCCGGAAACTGCAATTAATCCAGAATGCGGCAGCTAGACTGGTGACTGGGAGTGGCCGCCGGGACCATATAACACCGGTTCTGAGAGACCTGCATTGGCTCCCAGTACGTTTCCGAGCACGATTCAAAGTGTTGGTGCTGACCTTTAAAGCCCTAAACGGCCTCGGTCCTGTATACCTGAAGGAGCGTCTCCACCCCCATCATTCAGCCCGGACACTGAGATCCAGCGCCGAGGGCCTTCTGGCGGTTCCCTCATTGCGAGAAGTGAGGCTACAGGGAACCAGACAGAGGGCCTTCTCGGTAGTGCCGCCCGCCCTGTGGAACGCCCTCCCATCAGATGTCAAAGAGATCAATAATTACCTGACATTCAGAAGACATCTTAAGGCAGCCCTGTTCAGGGAAGTTTTTAATATGTAACGCTGTACTGTTTTAACACTGATTGGGAGCCGCCCAGAGTGGCTGGGGAAACTCAGCCAGATGGGCGGGGTATAAATAATAAAACATTATTATTATTATTATTATAATGACATCGCGGATGCTCTGTCTTGTTTTCAGATGGAGCGTTTTCGCTCATTAGCGCTGGATGCACAACAGTCACCGCTGCCTTTCCCGGAGCATCTCTGGAGCCTCGGGAGCGAGAAGTGATGAAGGGAGTATTGGGTGCAGTTGCCCCTTCCACAATGAGATCTTATAAGAAAGCGTGGGCCGACTTCCTAAAGTTTCACAACAGTATACCCAACGCGAGGCAGGATTCAGTTCCTTCAACGAGGGAGGTCCTCCACTACTTAGCCCACCTGAAGGAGCTGGGCAGGGCACCAAAGACTCTTAACATCCAGTCCGCAGGGATTTCATACTTTTGTAAAGCCTTGTTTGCCACAGATCCGTGCGCTGAATTTGTAGTGCCTAAGGCCTTAGAGGGTTGGTGCAGGCTCCAGCCCCCTAGCACTGACAAGAGGTCCCATAACTTTCGACATTCTGACCCAGATCCATAAGAAATTAAGAACAATATGCTGGTCAAAATATGAAGCTCGCCTATTCTCAGCTGCTTATTCCATGGCCTTCTTTGGTGCCCTCCGTATAGGGGAGGTTGTATGTGAAGGGGGGGCGGCCCACAGCCAAAGGGGCATCCTCCTAAGTGACCTGACCCTGTCCAGTACTGACCTGATGGTGCAAGTACGGAGCTCTAAGATGGACCAGCAGGGTAAAGGGGCCCTCCTTCGCTTACCAGCGGCACAAGGGAGTGGACCTTGCCCGGTTAGGGATACTTGGCGTTTCCTCTATTTAAGACCCAACAGACCCGGCCCTTTCATGATTCACGCGGATGAATCGCTCTTGGCCAGGCACCAGTTTACTTGTGTGATGCGCATGGCATTGGCAGCATGCGGGCTGCCTGCGGCAGAATTTGCGGCTCACTCCTTTCGGATTGGAGCCGCTACCATTGCGGTACACCTCGGGCTCTCAACTGAGAGGATAAAGGACTTGGGGCGGTGGAAATCTAATGCGTATAAAGCGTATGTTAGAAAGAATCTATGACTAGCTGCCTGGTTCCTGACCTGGGTTTTTCTGTTCATTTTCCTTCCAGAATACATGAGGGTGCGCATCTGGTTGGTGGGCCACAGCATTGTGCATTGGGCTAAGAATCGAGCCATGAGCACCGGTTTGGGGCAAAACTTGAACTTACCTTCAAATGTTGAGGTGGCTTGGATTACGCGAAGAGGGATGCGCTGGAATGAATTCAAGCCAGCCGTGATGGCGAGAGCTGCTTCTGAGGGCCCACCTGATGCCTTGGTTATCCAGTTGGGGGAGAATGACCTAGCATACCGCAAAGCTATAGACTTGAGATGGAACATTTTCGATGACTTTGCTGATCTGATGGCGGTTTATCCAAACATTACTATCTTGTGGTCCTCGTTGCTTGAGAGGAGGACATGGAGGGATAGCTTGAGCCCGGTTGCAATCAATAGAGCAAGAAAAGTGTTGGAGCGGGCTGTGGCGCGTAGAGTGGCGGCTCTGGGTGGGTGTGTCATTAGCCACCCCACCATCAATTACAGCAACGAGGCCCTCTACAGAGTTGATGGCATGCATCTGTCAGATGTTGGAAATGACATTTGGTTGGGGGACATCATGGCCGGGATTAGGAGTTGGTTACAGGTTTGAAGGTATTGGCGGCGAGCTTTGCTTGATTGGCGGTTAGGCATTGGCAGGGGTAATTGTTATGCAAATGAAGGGGGAAGGAAGCGCCATCACCTTCCCCCAAGGAAAAGGGTAGTCTGGTAGAGGACTCCAGAGGGCGTTGCCCTGTCCGAAACCAAGGGAGGTGAGGGCCTCCGGCACGCCCCCGAGCAGTGACACCCGTGGGATCCTAGTTGGCGTACTTCAACAAGACTCCCACGGCTGGTGGATAACCCTTCCCGGTCCCCATGCCGGGTAGTCGATAGGAGCCAATGCCTAAGGCCAATACCTTCCAATTCCTGTAATCAATAAAGTTGTGGCCTTTTACACCCATTAATCTTAAATAATGTGTCCAGTGTCTTCATTTCACTTGGGGGGAGGGGACTTGCCACGCAACCGCTGCCATCCCTGGGGAAGCTCCCAGAGTTACAGTACTTGCCTCTTTCAGGGCTGGGAACAGGGGGGGGGGTGCATCAGGCATTTCTGCTCTTAACACATGCCCCCCTTTTTAGTCCATAGCCCCAACAAATGTGCTCTGTCCCCCCCCCCCCATAGGTGAAGGTTGTGGATGACCGACGGTACCAGAAAGTGTTTGAGGATATTGTTCAGTTGATGGACAGAATGGAGAACGAATTCCTTCCCTCACTGGAGGGAGGTAAAGACGAATAGCCCCTTAAAGAGGGTTTGCTGCAAACCCCCTTTTCCCCTCCTCTTCCCAACCCTCCTCCATCAAACCTTGGGAGTTTTGTAGAGCAGGGGAGGCTTAACATTTGTGGGCTACATTGCCCCATGCTCAAGCCTCCAAGGGCCACACATTAAAGCAGGTGAGCCCAAAGTGTAAAAGTGTGTGTGACCAGCTTTAAACAAACACACACACACACAAATGAATTGAAGCCCCAAAATGCTGAAGGGTCCCAAAAAACCTTTTGGCATCGCAGGGAACCAGTGAGAGCAGTCCGTCAAAAAATTACTTAAAAAAAATAAATGCGTATTTTTACGTTGTGGAGGAACAAAAATATATTGGGGAACATATAGAACTAGCCAAACTTTTAAAAACTCAATGACATGTAGACTAAAAAAGAAAGTTACATTGGGGGTGCAAAAATCCTTTAGGAGACAAATAAATGCTTTCCCTTTTTATATTCTTTTGTTAGGATCACTTTCTCTTAACCCCCCCCCCCCCCAGTATCCTGTCACCATCTGCTGCTGCTTTGGAGGAATAGAGAGGAAAGTGGGGTGGGGGTGGGAATTGAGTAGCTTCTTTTCCTAATTCTTGAAGTTAAGGTTTTCCCCATACACCTGTGAGAACAGGATGCTGTACTAGATGGGCCATTGGCCTGATCCAGCAGGCTTATATTGTGTCCTTCTGTTAAATTATTCACTATCTTCACTTTTAATTTACAAACAAACAAACTTGGCTGTGCCAAAGAGTGTATCTACCTGACCTCCTCCCGTTTTAGATGAGACGGTGGACATTTCCCTGGATGTGTACATCAGCAAGGACTCTGTGACGCTTCTCAATTCAAGAGAAGATAAGATTGAGGATATCTTTGTCCTTCACCTTGACCGTGGCAAGGACTATTTCCTCACCATCAGTGAGAGCTACCTACCAAGCGGCTTCGGGACCTCCTTGGAAGCCTTGTGCTGGATGAGGCAGCTGATTTGTGAAGTTCCCGTCACCAGACTTATTGACCTGGTAGGGAAAGGGGTTCATTTACCTGGCAGGTTCATTTGCTGAATGTCTACCCTTCCCACTCTGCTTGCCTGCTTGAAAAACAGCTGCTCTTCCACTCAGAAATGTGTGGCCTGGGGGTCCTCCACTGCATTCAGCTTCAGCTTCTGTAGCTGTGCATTCGCTTCCTGTGTGCTGTTCATGCCCGTTGTTTGCGTTGACTGAGTCATCCCACGTTCTTGTCCTCCCACCTGCCCTTTCGCAGGGCCACTGAACCGTGTGCATTTCCCTGCCATCTGCCCAGATACTGTTCAGCCAACGGGCTGTTTCTTTCTCTTCTCAGGGCCTGTGCCATTAACACCCTTGGTTGTCTTTTGCTCTTGCCTTCCTCCTCTGATCTCAGGGAGAAGGTAACAGCTGGTTTGATATCCTCTAGATGTTCTTGTAGGTACAGACAACGCCCCGTTGACACGGGGGTTGCGTTCCGAGGTACCGTGCGTTTAAATGAAATTGCGTATATTGGGGACAGCATTGGAAAAGCCTGCAAACACCCTCTAAACTTCCGGAAACCCTTTTGAAAGGCCTTTTGAAAACCAGCAGCCTCCCTGCAAAACTCCTTGCTCCAACTCTCCACAGGCCTGAAAGGTCGGTGCCAAAGCTCCTGGGAGGGAGTCGAGATGCTGTTTCCATGCCGCTTTGCCGCTTTTGTGCTCTTGGGGGGGACATTTTGGCCCCTTCAAGTGCCCCTTCCAGCTTTGCGGCAGTGTGCATGTGCCTCGAAGGCACGTAAATGGAGTTGCCCTTGTCAACGATCAGCAGCTGCTCCATGCAGTGGCAGCTGGTCCCTTAGGGCAAACCAGGCACTACCCCACCAACCTGACTTTCCTCTCAGGCAACCCGCACCTGCCTGCCTTCTGACTCAAATCCAGTCCAGGTGGTGGCTCTAGCTCTCTGCTTTGGTCTCTTCCCTAGTCTCAACGTGGCCCTTGTAGAACTCGGCAGAGGAGAACGGAGACGAAACCAGAATTTGCCATCACTGCTTGTAACTGATTTTGCGCTGCTCGGCTCTGGGTCCGCTTGCGATTGGCAGCACGGGAGGCAGAAAGCTCAGTCTCATGATGCAGGCGCCAGCCCCCTCTGGCCCCAAGAGCCAGTTTTCTCCTTGTCTCTGTGCTCAGCAACTGCTGCACAGACTATGCCACTCTGGCTTACTCTTACCACCTGAGCACTGGCATTTGGGAAGCGGTAGTGGCTGCTTTGGGGTGGCTCAGGGAAATGTCACTCCTCTCGAAATCATATCTACTTGGGTGTATTATCATAGCCACAAGGAGACAGTTGTTGTTGTTTAGTCGTTTAGTCGTGTCCGACTCTTCATGACCCCATGGACCAGAGCACGCCAGGTACTCCTGTCTTCCACTGCCTCCCGCAGTTTGGTCAAACTCATGCTGGTAGCTTCGAGAACACTATCCAACCATCTTGTCCTCTGTCGTCCTCTTCTCCTTGTGCCCTCCATCTTTCCCAACATCAGGGTCTTTTCCAGGGAGTCTTCTCTTCTCACGAGGTGGCCAAAGTATTGGAGCCTCAGCTTCAGGATCTGTCCTTCCAGTGAGCACTCAGGGCTGATTTCCTTAAGAATGGATAGGTTTGATCTTCTTGCAGTCCATGGGACTCTCAAGAGTCTCCTCTAGCACCATAATTCAAAAGCATCAATTCTTCGGCGGTCAGCCTTCTTTATGGTCCAGCTTTCACTTCCATACATCACTACTGGGAAAACCATAGCTTTTACTATACGGACCTTTGTTGGCAAGGTGATGTCTCTACTTTTTAAGATGCTGTCTAGGTTTGTCATTGCTTTTCTCCCAAGAAGCAGGCGTCTTTTAATTTCGTGGCTGCTGTCACCATCTGCAGTGATCATGGAGCCCAAGAAAGTAAAATCTCTCACTGCCTCCATTTCTCTCCCTTCTATTTGCCAGGAGGTGATGGGACCAGTGGCCATGATCTTCGTTTTTTTGATATTGAGTTTCAGGCCATATTTTGTGCTCTCCTCTTTCACCCTCAATAAAAGGTTCTTTAATTCCTCCTCACTTTCTGCCATCAAGGTTGTGTCATCTGCATATCTGAGGTTGTTGATATTTCTTCCGGCAATCTTAATTCCGGCTAGGGATTCATCAAGGAGACAGTGGTGACTGTCAATTTGGACAGCTGTAGACATTTAGAATCATGGAGGATAGGTTTATCAGTGGCTACCTGTCAGGGCTATTTATTGCCGCTATTATCATAAACCACATGCTTTTGATTACTAGTTTCTGGGGAACATGATGGACAGAGTGTTATTGTCCCCGTGTCCCTATGGACTCCCAAGGGCATGTGGTTGGCCATTGTGGGAACAAAATGCTGATCTAACCTAGCAAGGCTTCTGTGTTCTTTAGCATGCATCAGCTACTCTTGCACTAAGACTCTGATACAGTATGTGTCATTCCCCACACCAATACACACACACACACACACTCTCTCAAGACAGGGGCGGGGAGTATTGGCAGCGGGGTGGTGGTGGGGATGAATTGGGTCCTAATCAACAGCTTCCCTGGGGATGAGAGGAAGTGGAGTTGGAATCAAATTCTCCATCCTTGCCAACTCCTTTTAGTGATGGGCTGCTTGCCATTGCTGTGCTCCTAAAGCTCTCTTGCTCCCCCCTCCTCTCTTTCTCTTTCTCTTGAATGTGGTAGCTTGAGATAGAACTAACCACCCTGAACATTTCTGGAGAGGAAGATGGGAAGGAGGCAGGAGGCATTGTTCACCAGCTGCTGTGTGCTGCATTGCCCATACAAAGTAGTGGGCTGGGGCTCCAGCTGTTGTTCAGTTTCTACCACTGCCTCTGCAACATGTTCTAGACAAGGGGTGGTGAACATGTGACCCAATCATCTCATCATGCTGGCTGGGGCTGCAGCCCATCAACCTATGAAGGCCCATCCATGTTCTGTTGCTGTTTTTGTTACTTATTTCCTGCCCTTCACCCTAAGGTCCCAGGGCAGGTTCCAGCAATTTAAATAAAATGTTAGCCAACCCTCATGTCCACAGCTGCATATTTAGTAAGCTTTTGGGTGAACTGCACATCTGGAGTGGGAGGATTACTAGCTGCATATTAATAGGGGGAGGGGGAGCTTGGATTTAGGGTGCGAACAATTTGTTTTTTGTTTTCCCACTTGAGATGCTTGTTGTGGCTAGGGCCAGGTGATATGTTAATTTATATATATTTTCAAATCAGTTTGAAGTCTATATAGTGATACTGGTTGCATAATTTCTGACCTGGCAATATATTGCGAATCATGATGTGTGTGTGTACTATGCAAAAAAAAAAAAAAACAATGTGGGAGAAAACTGTGAAGCCAGACAATGCTTCTCTAGATTCCTGCAGCCCCTGTGCACTCTGCCGGTTCAGCTTTCCCCTGCCCTCCTTCAGGGGGCAGCAAAAATCACAATGCGGGGGAAACCGTGAAGCCAGCCAATGCCTCTACATAGCTCCATCTTATTTCAGACATCGTGATATATTGGTGTATTGCAATGTTTAGCTAGTGATATATCACCGTGTTGAAAGCCAGCTATCGCCCAGCCCTAGTTGTGGCTTCAGAGGGCAAGACTTGTCCACCCAGCTGGAGCAAGGAAAGAATGCATACAGGCACACATTCTGTCAGGCTCTCATGCCAGTCCCGCTTGTCATTGGACCTCCAGGAGAAGCAGTTTCTGGATATAGTACCCCAAGATGGTGATGACTCCACTGAGCGGCCTTTGCACATACCCAAGGAGATATGGCTTTTGGTGGACCACCTCTTCAAGAATGCCTGCCACCAAGTGAGCTGAGGGGGACTGTACCATTTAAAGGATGGGTGTTGGCCGGAATCCAGTACCCGTTTTGGGGTGTGCAGGTTCCAAACGTCACAATTTATTTATATCTTAGCTACCAACTCGCTCTTACAAGCTCCTGCTGTGAGTATAGTGGCAGCTTGGTGGAGCGGTAGCGGGTGGGACATCCAGCATATGCTATTCCTTAGAGTGGCTCAGAAGAACCCAAGTGTTCCCAACCATTGTCTGTCTATCCCTAGCAAAGCGGCTTTCTGAGACTCGCCACTAGAAGAAGCGGGGAATGATTCCACTCTCCCATTGCCCAAAATCATGAGAAGGGTAGTAGGAATGCTACTGTGGAAAGCAGGCGGGATACAATTCTCAGCCCTTGTGCCAGCTCTCTTGGTGATGGGCTTCTCTCCATTGTGGCATTCCTCGACCTCACATTATGCACCCCAGGGCTGGATTGTTCTTCATGCTATCCAGGATGTACCTCATCCCTTCCTAACGCATGGGTGATACTCTGCTTCAGGAGGACCTCTTCCAGACCCCGGGCACGCAGGACGAGCTGCAGGAGATAACTGAGTGCCTGGACACCAGCATTCCCGAGATCTGTATCCTCTTTGGGGGACATTGTTGGGGAGCAGGGCTGCTTGGTGGTTTTCTTTAGCTCTTGGCTGGAGTGGACCTCACTTTTATATACCTGGTGGCTTAGGTTCCTAGGCCACCCCATCCTTAAGGCTCTGGGACACATCAAAATGAAATGCCCACAGTAAAGTCCAGTCATGCATCCAAACAGCTTAACAGCTTTAACCCCCATTTGAAAACATCAGCCTGGCTAGATAGAGCAGAGGTGGGGAATCTTGACAGGCCCGCAGGCCCCACATCTAGCATCATACGTGGTATCAGGTGTGGAGACAGGTAAAGACATGGCTGCAAAGGAGCTTCAAGGGTGCGTTCAATTGTTCTTTGGCAAGCAGGGTTTGTTGACTGCACTTTTGGAGTTGACCACCAGTATTTGTTGTTTGGATTGAAACCATGCCTGCAGAAGGACATTTCCTCGGCAGATCAGCTTTGCAGGCAGCTTTGTCAAGAGGGGAGGTGTGGGATAATTACAGTGGGGTGGCTCAGTTGGTAGAGCGTGACACTCTTAATCTCAGGGCTGTGGGTTCAAGGTCTACCTTGCGCCAAAAGGGGGAACTTGCAAGGTGGGCCCAGATGTATAAGGACCAAGCTTCTTGCTTTGGACCAGCCTGGGAAGGAGGCAGGCTGCAGGTAACAGGACAGAACACTTCCCTTGCCAGGCTGTCAATAGTTGGCAGTGACCACTCGGTGGCCGAAGCTCTGCTCATCTTCCTGGAGGCAGTGCCAGAACCAGTCCTTTGCTATGAGCTGTATCAGCGCTGCCTTGAGTGCTCACATGACAGCCACCTCTGTCGCCAGGTCGGCCCCAGAGCCCCATCTCTTCCTGGCTGGTCTGTGGTGTGTACAGAAGCATAGAATCAGAAGGGATTTCCAAAGTCATCTAGTCCAAATGTTGCCGCGAATAATAGGAAATCCACTAAAACATCCCTGAAAGCCAGTAAACCGGCACACTGGCAGGAGGGCTAGTCTGGTCTGGGAAGCCTTCTTAACTGCAGAGGTTGCTGATGTCTCCTTTGATAACCACCCCTCTCGGTTGTGGAGGGGGGTGGGGTGCGCACATGTTGCCTTTTTGCTTTCTGACCAGGAGTTGTAACAATAGCCCACCTGTTTCAGTGAACCTCGCTTGAATTTCCAACCCAGGAAGCGGCCATATACTGGGCCATCTAGCTCAGTATTGTCGAAATTGACAAGCAGTGGCTCTCCAGGATTTCAGACAAGGGATGTTCCCTACCCTCCTGGGAGATGCTGGGGGTGGAGCCTGAGACTTTCTGCATGAAAAGCAGGTGGTTTACTGCAGAGCTATGGTCCTTCCCCCAAGATATCTCAGTTGGTAGAGCATAAGACTCTTCATCTCAGTGTCCTGAGTTCGAGCCCCACCTTAGGCATTGCAGGGGGTTCGATTAGTTAACCCTCGTGGTCCCTTCCGACTCTACAGTTGTATTATTCCCCAAAGTTCCCAGCAGAGTTCTAGTCCGGTTACCATTTTAAACATTCTTTTTTTAATGCCAGGTCTAAACCTGCAAACATAAAAAGTACACTGTGCTAGTGATCCATGCCCCTCCTCTAGCAAAGCTCTGCATCGAAACTCCAAACTTCCCCTCCCTGTCTTGCAGGTGATCTGCCAGTTGCCGCGGTCGCACCAAAACGTGTTCCGCTTCGTGATGGCTTTCCTGCGGGAGCTGCTGAAATACTCTGAGAGCAACAACGTCAGTGGCAACATGCTAGGTAAGGCCTGCCTGTCCTGGCTGGGAGCTGGCCTTCCTCCTGCTCCCGCCTCCTCTCATGCAAATGTTTCCGCTTCCCTGCAGCCACCCTCTTCGCCAGCCTCCTGCTACGGCCTCTGCCCAACGTTCTGTCGAAGCAGAGCCCACAGGAGCGTCAGCGTGCCATCGGCTTCCTCCTGGGCTTCCTGGACTAGGCCAAGCGTGACTGGAGACGAAGTTGGGAGGGAAGAGGCAAGGCCCAGCCTCTGTTCTCTGGTGCCTGCCTGTGAGGGGTGATGGTGCTGATAAGCTAGTAAAGCAACACTCCGGGCATCGCGCCATCTCTTCACAAGATTTATTGTTCAGCTTCAAAGCCATTTATGAGAGATCAAACACATACATCCATACTCAGCTATCCAGATGAGTCATCTGACTTTCGTCTGTGACGCTGCCAACAAGCCCATTCCCGGAAATGACGCTTCCTTTTCGTTTTGCCCTGTGAATGGCTGGGTCCTGCTTTAGGCTCCCCCCCTGCCACTTTCCCCCTCTGACGAGGAAGAGACGCTGATGAATGCTGGCTTGGGCTCTCTATATTTCTCTCCCTCCCTCATGGTTTCCCCTGCAGCCTCCAATTCCCTGACATCCACCCCCTCCTCAAAGGCCCCTCCCCGTTCGGGAGAACCGACCATACCCAATTCTCCCTCCTCCGGAGTGGTGGGGGTGAAACCTGGAAAACTCTCCTCCTCCTCATCCGTGGCCTCAAAAACCTCCCGCAAACCCACAGTTCCTCTGGTTCCCCAATAAACGCTTTCCTCGTCTTCCTCCTCCTCTTCCGACGGTAGGAATCCCTAGAACTCCTCTTCATCATCCATCAAGCCGAACACCCTGGGCTTGGGTTTGTCAGGGAAGAAATTGTGGAACTCCTCCACTAACCCCTTGTCAGCGAAGCAACCCTCCGATACGCAGGTATTCTCTGAGCTAGGGGCCCCTTCCCACGCCACCAGATACTCTAACTATTCCCCACTCCACCGAGAATCCAGTATTTCCATAACCTCGTTGCACTGCTCCCTCTCCTCCATTTCGGGTGGTGGAAGTTCCCCATCCCCACTACCCTGTCTCATTCCCCCTTCCCTGTAGGGGGACAGCAGCGACCTGTGAAATACCGGATGTATCCTCATGCTCTCTGGCAGCCTCAGTTTAAATGCTACCGGATTGACCTGCTGGGTCACCTCAAACGGCCCCACCCTCCTAGGTTTGAGCTTCTTACAACCTCCTCTCCAGGGCAACCCTTGTGTGGACAACCACACCCTGTCTCCCACCCGGATGACTTCTCCTGGTCGTCGATGCTTGTCGGCCTCCCTCTTGTAGACCTCCTTAGCCCTTTCCAAGTTCAATTGAAGTTGTAATTGGATCGCCTCCATTTCCTCCGCAAAACGTTCTGCCTCAGGCACACTCCACGACTCCTCTCCCCTCCCCGGGAAAGCCCTCGGGTGACGCCCGTGGTTGGCAAAGAATGGAGTCATACCTGGGGACACATTCTCCGTGTTGTTGTATGCAAACTCTGCTAGACCTAGTTTATCCACCCAGTCGTTTTGTCTCTGACTGACATAACATCGCAAATACTGTTGCAAAACAGCTTTTGCCCTCTCCGCCTGCCCATTGCTCTCAGGATGTCTCGCCGTGGTGAAACTCACCTCTACTTGCAATGAATTCATGAGCTTGCGCCAGAAATGTGAGGTAAACTGAGTTCCCCTGTCCGAGACCACCCTTGCAGGTACCCCATGTAACCTAAACACATGCTCAACAAACAGCTTGGCTGTTTCTTCCGCCGTCACGGCATGCGAGCAAGCCACAAAATGGCACATTTTGGTTAGTAGGTCTACCACCACCATGATTGCTGTTTTACCCTTTGACTTGGGCAGATCTGTGATGAAGTCCACCGCAACCATCTCCCATGGCTTTCCTGGTGTGGGCAAAGGTTCCAGCAAACCTGCCGGCGCCGCCCTTTCCCCTTTGGCCCTTTGGCAAGTGTCACACCCTCTCACATATTCCTTTACATCCTCCCTCACCTTGGGCCACCAGAATTCTCTGGTAACTAGCAACATGGTTTTGTGCTGCCCAAAATGCCCCGCTGTGCAGCTGTCGTGGAGCTGTTTAAGGATCCTGCTTCTGAGGGTTTCACCTGGGACATACAAAGCTCCCCTATAGTACAGGAGTCCCCCTTTCACCTCGAAACCACCCTCGACACCCCCTTTTTGCCTTAAATCCTCCATCTTTTGCCTTGCAAAGTCATCCTCTCTAAGCAGCCTCACCAGTTCATCATCTTTCACCAAAGCCCCCCCCCACACACATGTCCACTGTGTTTCTGGGAACATTAATTTAGCGACTGGCAGTCCTTGCTCTCCCAGGTACTCCGGTTTGCGGGACAGCGCATCCGCCCTCGCATTCTGTTCCCCTGGCACGTATTCAATTTTAAAGTTAAAGTTGGCAAAAAACTCTGCCCAGCGTATCTGCCTCTGGCACAGCACCCGTGCCTTGCGCCAGTACTCCAAGTTCTTGTGGTCTGTGCACACCAAAATTTGGTGCCTCGCCCCAATCAGGAAATGCCGCCATTGCTTGAACGCTGCGACAATCGCAAGCAATTCTTTATCGTAGATCGTGTAGTTCTGCTCCGGCTTCTTCAATTTCCGCGAAAAAAAGCACATGGCCGCCACTCCCTCTTTTCATCCAGCTGCAGCAACACGGCCCCTATCGCCCGGTCCGAAGCATCCGTCTCCACTCGGAGTGGCCGCTCTGGATTGACGTGCAGCAGCTGTTCCTCAGACACAAACGCCCTCTTAAGCTCCTCGAAACCCCTCTGCGCCTCCTCCATCCACACAAACTTCTTCTTGACACTAAGACAGTCTGTTATGGGTGCCGTCAGTTTTGCGAAGCCCTTGATGAATTTTCTGTAAAAATTGCTGAACCCCAGGAAGCGTTGGACGTCCTTCCGGTTCTTTGGGGTCTTCCATTCGACCACCGCCTTGACCTTCTCCGGATCCATGGCCACCCCCTTGTCTGACAGCCGGTAACCCAGGAAATCCACCTCTTTCACGTGGAACAGACACTTCTCCAACTTCACCCACAAACGGTGCTCCTTGAGTCTACTCAGAACTTGACGTACGTCTTCTACATGCTGTTTCTCGTTGTCTGAGTACACTAGCAAATCGTCCAAAAAGCAAACGCAGTTACGGTACAGCAACGGCCCAAGCACGTGATGCATGAAGGCTTGGAAACAGTGACTTCCCGACTGCAAACCGAAAGGCATGACGCGATACTCAAACGCCCCCAGTTGTGTGAACATGGTGGTCTTCCATTCGTCTCCCTCTCGTACTCTGATGAGGTTGTAGGCCCCCCGGAGGTCCAACTTGGTGAAAATTTTCCCCTTCCGCACCCTGGCGAACACATCGTCGATCCGGGGCATCGGGAAGGCCACAGGTTCCGTCAGGCTGTTTAGGACCCTGTAATCTACGACCAATCTTTTCTCATTAGTCCCCTTCTTGTCCACGAAGAACACAGGGCTCCCTCCTGCCGCTTTGGATTCCCTGATGAATCCTCTCTTTAGATTTTTCTCTATAAAGTCCTTCAGGTCCTTGATCTCTCCCTCCGACATGGAGTAGAACTTCCCCACCGGCAACGTGTCCCCCAGGACCAGGTTGATCTGGCAGTCATATGGTCGATGCGGTGGCAACGTGTCGGCCTCTTTCTCGCTGAACACCTCCTATAGATCCCCATAACATGGAGGAATCTCGGTCGTCCCTGCCTTGCATGCTGCTGCCCTCCTAGCCTCCGCTGGTCACGGTTGCTCTAGGCCCAGACAGTTCTCCATGCAGTGCGTCGAACCGAACGTCAGAGATCGTTGATGCCAGGAAACCACCGGATCGTGCAGAGCCAACCAGCTCATGCCCAGTATGATAGGCGGACCTGCCAACGTGGCCACATGAAAGGCGATGACCTCAGAGTGGGTGGATACCTGCATCCTCATGGGAGGCGTTTGATGGGTCACTTCACCCCCCAACAGCTCTCTGCCATCAATGGTGGTGACTTGCAACAGAAAGTCCAAAGGCCTCAGGTTCAGTTGGTGCTGCGCTGCAAACTCTTTGCTGGAAAATGACGCAGATGCTCCTGAATCCACCAAGGCAAACTCCGCCACTGCGTGGCCGTTCGGGAGTTCCAGCACCAACTTCAGTACTATGCTTTCTTTGGGGTGTCCGAGCCGAGGGCTTTCACTGTTGCTCCAGCCTGGCTGTTGCCCCGGTTCACCACCAGCCAGGCTTCCCCGTTTCCCGAAGTCTGGGGTGCTTCTGCCTCTGCCTGTTGAGTGGCCCCAACCATTCCCTGCCAGTTACGATGTTTGGGACACACTCTGGCAAAGTGCCCGGTTTTCTGACACAAAAAACATTTCTTGGCTGCTTGCCAGTCTTTTTTCTTTTTCCCGCCTGGCTGTTGGGCTTTTGAACTTTCCCGCGCGCGGGCTGCGTCTATTTCCATGGGCTCCTGCAGTTGCTGAGCTTCGGAAGCAGCTGCCGGCATTTCAGGAATGTGGTTACCATGGAAACTCCGGCCCTTGCCCTGCTTCCTCTCCCGCAGTCTGGCTTCCTGCCTCAGCCACACCGCTAGTGCAGCCTTCGTTAACTCATCCATATCTTTGGGTCGGGGACCTCTAGCAAGCTCATCCTTAACTTCCGCGTTCAATCCATGCTTAAACAAAGCTTGCACAGGCTCTGATTGCAAGTCCCATCCCAGTTTGTGCACAAACATCGCAAATTCTGACCAGTAGCTCCTTATGTAGCTCTGCCTTGCTTCAACTCCAAAAGCTCCTCCTGCATCTTGTCAATGTAACTTTGATCTGAGTACATAAAGTCTATCGCTTGCCAAAACTTGGGCAAACTTCTGAGAGCTTCAGGATTAGAGGCAATTAACGGCCTCACCCAACTCTTGGCACTTCCCGACAGGTGGCTAATTAGGTAGGAAACTGTCTGGGCATCGTTAGGGAATTGAGCACTCTCAAGCTCCAGAAAATATTGAATTTCCATCTTAAAATCCAAATAACTTTCCGGGTCCCCATTAAACTGTTAGGATATTTCCATTCCACCTTAAAAAGGGGACAGGCTGTTGTGAGTTTCTGTTTTGTCTATTGCTTTTGTTTTTCTCTTTTTGCCTGAGACATCGAAACAAGCTGTCATGTTTTTTTCTTTGTTCTGACCAACGCTGAATAAAGTTATAAATAATGCTCTCCTGAGTGCGCCTTTCGTTGTGCGAACTCTGCTGATAGAGCGTGCACGAGCTCTGGAATGTGGCAAGCTATTTCTGAGGCTTCGTGTCGCTAATTGACTGATACTGTATCTACGGGAGATCGATGGATCTTCCGGAGGCGACGTGGAACCATGATGGCCTTTGTCTCCCTGGCAGTATCCCAACAACAGGTTTCGGGCCCAGGTTCACGGCACTTACAGGAGAGTAAGACTGCGAGAGACTGTGAGAGGTATGTGGGGGAAAGCAAATGCAAAGGCTTTTCTGTTGCCGCGGCAGAGTCTCTTTTATGTCCGGCTGGCTTAATTGGCCTGGGAGCCGCGCCAGAGGCTTCGTGATTTATGAGCTGCCAAGATAAGAAGTTTTTGAAGGCATACAGGCTCTCGGCTCAAGTAAAAGCCTGGAATGGAGTTTTTCCAAGCCTCTGAAGGCACTGAGTGCCCAAAGTTAAATTGGCACAATTATGAGACCTGGGCTGTGTGGTGTGAGAGTTTGCTGCGACAATTTGGAGTGTGGCATACTGTGTGTGAAGCCCCTCCAGTTCCTCTGACAGATAGATGGAGGGCCCAAGATTCAAGGGCCATAGACGTAATTGTCTTGTCCGTCTCTCTGGAGGAAATTGCTACGCTAGCTGGCAATGCGACAGCACGTCAGATGTGGAATGCTTTGAAAGTAGCCCATCTGCCGGTCATCCCAGCCCAGAGTTTGACTGCATCGGAGGTCCTGGCTGTTTCCCAGAATGCGAGTGAATGCAGGGATGCCGAGGGCACCGGTTGTAAGCTGCAGGGGGAGCTGACTGTGATGTCATCCCAGGCAGCATACCAGCCTCCAGGGGGAGCCAAGGAGTCGGCAGCTGAGAGCTCTGTTTCTCATGGGAACCAAGGTCATCGTCTCTGCAGAGGCCGGAAGGCCAGAAATAAACAGAGACAGATGCCTGCAGATGGCCCGAAGCAGAAGGGGAGTGGAAAGCCCATGCCAGTGGAAAACAAGGTTTTGTTTGCTGGCACAGCTTCACCAAAGGCTAAAGGCAAGTTTGATGGCCAGGAGCAGGGGGGCAAGCAGCAGAAAAAGCCCACGCCAGTGGAAAACAAGGTTTTGCTTGCTGGAAAAGCTGCTCCAAAGGCCAAGGCCAGATTTATTATTGACTCTGGAGCCACCCGCCATCTAACAAAGGATCGGCACCTTTTTATCTCCTTCACACCTCAAGATGGAGAGATCCACCAGGCTGATGGAAAGACGTTGAGAATTGCAGGAGTTGGGACTGTGAAACTGGCAAGTCTTTTTTTTATATAAGATATTTATTAAGATTTTCAAAGTATTACAAAAAGAAAAAAGAAAAAAAGAAAAATCCAAAATAAAAATAGTTAAAAACAATTCCATCTTTCCATTACTTATCTTTCATTTGCTTGTTTCCCGGACCTCCTCACACCTCCCTTTTTTGTATTCCAATTCAATTTGTTAGTTCAGGAAATCCTTTCCCTCTTTGTTTATCCTAGTCTTTAATCTTAAAATATCGTAACATTAAATTTTTACCTGTTAATAATCCATTTTTCATATTCCTTATAGCATTTTAGCTAAAAACCACTTAACTTCTTATCCAACATCATTCTAACATTCATTAATTTTACAATATTTCTGTAGATAGTCTTTAAATTTCTTCCAATCTTCTTCCACCGACTCTTCTCCCTGGTCTCGGATTCTGCCGGTCATTTCTGCCAGTTCCATATAGTACATCAGCTTCATCTGCCATTCTTCCAGGGTGGGTAGAGCTTGTGTCTTCCAATACTTTGCAATAAGTATTCTTGCTGCTGTCGTGGCATACATAAAGAAAGTTCTATCCTTCTTTGGCACCAATTGGCCTACGATGCCCAGGAGAAAGGCATCTGGTTTCTTCAAGAAGGTATATTTAAATACCTTTTTCATTTCATTATATATCATCTCCCAGAAAGCCTTAATCCTTGGGCACGTCCACCAAAGGTGAAAGAATGTACCTTCAGTTTCTTTACATTTCCAACATTTATTGTACTTGACTGGTGTCATGTACCACCTGTATATCATTTTCATAATATACTCTCTTAAGGCATTACATGCCGTAAACTTCATACCTGTAGTCCATAACTGTTCCCAGTCAGCCATCATAATGTTATGTCCAACATCTTGTGCCCATTTAATCATAGCAGATTTCACCGTTTCATCCTGAGTATTCCATTTCAACAGCAAGTTATACATCCTTGACAAAGTTTTAGTTTTGGGATCTAACAGTTCTGTTTCCAATTTTGATTTTTCCACCTGGAATCCAATTTTTTTGTCCAAATTGTATGCCTCCATTATTTGATAATAATGAAGCCAATCTCTCACTTTGTCTTTTAGTTTTTCATAACTCTGCAATTTCAGTTTGTCTCCCACTTGTTCCAAAATTTCCCAATATTTCGGCCATCTGGCCTCCATATTGAGCTTTTTCTGAGCCTTCGCTTCCATCGGTGACAACCACCTTGGGGTTTTATTTTCAAGCATGTCCTTATATCTTATCCAGACATTAAACAATGCTTTCCTGACAATATGGTTTTTAAATGCATTATGTGCTTTGACCTTATCATACCACAAATATGCATGCCATCCAAATACATTATTAAAACCTTCCAAATCCAAAATGTCTGTGTTTTCAAGAAGTAGCCATTCTTTCAACCAGCAGAACGCTGCTGATTCATAATAAAGTTTAAGGTCTGGCAGGGCAAATCCACCTCTTTCCTTTGCATCCGTTAATATTTTAAATTTTATTCTGGGCTTCTTGCCCTGCCAGACAAATCTAGAAATATCTCTCTGCCACTTCTTGAAACAATCCATTTTATCCAAAATTTGCAATGTTTGAAACAAAAATAAAATTCTTGGCAATACATTCATTTTTATCGCAGCAATACGGCCTAGCAATGAAAGCTTCAAATTTGACCAAATTTCTAAATCTTTTTTCACTTCCGTCCAGCATTTTTCATAATTGTCTTTAAATAAGTTCCCATTTTTAGCTGTCATATTAATCCCCAGGTATTTCACTTTCTTAACCACTGTTAAACCTGTCACATTCTGAAACCTCTCTCTTTCAATCGCTGTTAAATTTTTCTCTAAAACCTTTGTTTTTAATTTATTCAATTTGAATCCTGCAACCTGACCAAAATCTTGAATCAGTTCCAAAACTCTTTTAGTACTAGATTCTGGCTCCTGTAATGTCAGTACTAGATCGTCTGCAAATGCTCTCAATTTATACTGTTTCGTTCCGACTTGTACACCTTTAACCAACTGGTCCCTTCTAATCATATTCAACAAAACCTCCAGGACTGATATAAAAAGCAATGGGGAAATTGGGCAACCTTGTTGTGCTCCTTTTTCTATCTTAAATTCCTCCGTCACCTCGTTATTAACAATTAACTTGGCCTTTTGTTCAGAGTAAACTGCACTTATACCATTTCCAAATCCTTCTCCCACCCCCATCCCCTGTAGGTTCTTCTTCATAAAACTCCAAGAAATATTGTCAAAAGCTTTCTCCGCGTCCACAAATATCAAAACTGCCTTAGTATTAATATTCACTTCTAGTTTTCCCAAAATGTTAATTATATTCCTCAAATTGTCAGACAAGTGTCTACCCGGAAGAAAGCCTGCTTGGTCTTTATGAATCTCTTCCATCAACCCTTTTTTAAATCTTTTGGCCAAAATATCTGTAAAAAATTTGTAATCCACATTGAGTAGTGATATGGGGTGGTAGTTTTTGAGCTGGGTCTTTTCAGTTTCTGTTTTCGGTATAAGTGTAACATACGCTTCTTTCCACGACTCTGGTGCCTTTTTCCCTTCCAGTATTTCATTACAGACTTCCTTTAAAGGTTGTACTAACCATTCTTTTAAAGTTCTGTAATATCTGGAAGTCAGTCCATCTGGTCCTGGAGATTTACCTAATTGCATGTTCTGAATGGCACTTTCTATTTCCTGTTCAGATATTTTGTAGTTCAACATTAATTTATTTTCTTGAGAAATTTTTTGTAATCCATTTATCTTCAAAAATCGATCTATGTCAGTTTCTTTCTGTGGCCCTTGTGTATATAGTTGTTTAAAGTACCTCTGGAAACAGTTTTTAATCTCGGCTGGGTTCTCTATGTTCTTTCCTTCCACTTCTAAATTTGTAATAGTATTTAATTTTTGTCTTTTTTTCATTTGCCAGGCCAACAATTTCCCACATTTATTAGCTGATTCAAATGTCTTTTGTCTCATCTGTCTAATCTTCCATTCTATTTCCTGATTCGTCATTTTCATATATTGAACTTGATATAACTTTATTTCTTTCAAAATCTCCTGAGACTTTGGTTTTGCTCTCAATTTCTTCCCACTTTCTTTTATCTTTCTTCTCATTTTGACTTCTCTTCTTTATTGCATTCTGTTGTATCAAGAACCCTCTCATGACGGCTTTACTTGCGTCCCAGATTACTCTTTTTTCAACATTAGTATTCATATTTATCTCAAAATAGTCTCTGATAGTTTTTTGGGCCTTCTTAATCACATTTTCATCTCTAAATAAGGTGTCATTCATCCTCCATCTAAAAGAGCCAGTTGATATTAGTTTCATCTCCATCTTCACAGCATTATGGTCGGAGCAGGTTTTTGGACAAATTTCCACCTTCTTTATCTTTGGTGCCATTCCTCTAGTTACCCATATTTGATCAATTCTGGTCCATGTCATTTTGGCTTCAGAAAAGAAAGTTCCCTCTCTACCCAAGGGGTTCTTTGTTCTCCAGATATCAACTAAGTCCAAATTGTCTGTCATCTCAAAAAAAGTTTTCAGTAGTCTACCATCCTTGGTGACTACCTGTCTTTGTGCCTTATCCATATTTGTAGATACCACTCTGTTCATATCCCCCATCAAAATCAAATTGTAATCCTTATAGTCCATTAAGGTCTCATGCAACTTTTTAAAGAATTCAGATTTCCCCTCATTCGGTGCATAAACTCCTACTATCAAGAATTTCTCTCCTTGAATTTGAATTTCAATTGCCACAAATCTTCCTTGGTCGTCTTTAAAAATAAATTTCGGTGATAATCTCTCCTTTGCATAGATCACTACTCCTCTTTTTTTAACTTTGTCAGATGAGATAAACTCCTGTCCCAATCTTTTGTTAATCAATATGTAGCCTTATCACATGTGTTTCCTGTAGGCAAATCAAGTCCAATTGTTCCTTTTTTAGTAAATGAAAAACATTTTTCCTTTTCCGGGGGGAGTTGAGACCGTTACAATTCCAACTTAATAGTTGCAGAGCCATAGTGTAATTACTTTATTTTTCCTCCAACTGCGCCAAGTGCTTGTTCTTGTTCTGTCGGTGGTGTCACTTTCTCTGAACCATGCAATCCAAAAGATAAGTTTGCTATATCTAGCATTCCTCTTTCCAGTGCTCTTGGCTCTTCTCCAGATTCCGCTTCTTTCTGTAGGTCTTCTCCGTGATCTTTCAAAAATCTATCTTTGTTGTCAGGTGATCTTATTTTTATCTTTCTCCCTTTGTATTTAAAAGACAGGCCTTGGGGGAATTCCCACCTAAAGATGATTCTGTTGCTTCTCAGCAGGGCGACCAGGTCTCCGTAATTAGACCTAAGATCCAAAAGATGTTTCGGAATGTCCTTAAATATCTCCACACTTGACTGATATATTTCCAAGGTCTTTCGGAAATGTAGATTCAAGATTTTGTCTCTCTCCTCTTTTGTTCGAAGGGTAATGAGGCAGTCTCTCACCTTGTTCTTCTTTCCTCCTCTTCCAAGCCTGAATGCACTCACTATCTTAAATTCTTCCTTCCCCAAGTCTAATTGCCAGAAGTCTGCAAATTCCTTCCTAAGAAAGTCAGTCAAGTTATCTTTCTCAAGTTCAGGTACAGCCCTGATCCTCAAATTCGTTTGTTTCTCCTTCAATTCAATCATAGAGAACATCAACCTATAGTCGTCGAGTTGCCTATGTATCGGTGGTATCTTCTCTTCAGTAGCAGTTGCTATTTCCTTTGCTTCTTCAGCTGTCTTTCGGGTCAAAGTAGATTCCTGAAGCAATTTCTCAATAGTCTCTGTATTGGTGTTCACCTTCTGTCCCAAATTATTTATGCTTGTGGTGTTTTGGTCAATTTTAACTGATGCTTACTTCCGGTCGGCGCCATCGCTTAATGGCGGTCCTTACCTCGAGCTCCGAGGAAGGGCTGCTCCGCGAGTTCGGGTCTGACCCGCTACGGCGAGCGGGGGACCCCTAAAATCACAGGCGCTGAAGCCTGTGAACAAGGAGACTCGGTGGGCACCTTTCGCGCCCCCCGGTACTGCAAAAGAGCCTTTTTAAAGGCTCCGGAGCGGCATCGGGAGTGAGCGCGGTGCTGAGAGTCGTAACCCAGCCTGCGGAGTGAAGCCGCGTCGCCATTGAACGGAGAGCGCCGATTCCTTCCTGAAACTACAATTTGACCACAAAACCCGTGAGTAAGATCGACAGACGGGAAAGGGACATTCAAATTGATTTTAAAGATTTGGCTGAAAACGGGAAAGGCATTAAATAAGGAAGTCTGCCTCCCCGGACTGCATGTTAACTAGAGCAACGAAAAGGCAAGCTGCACTTAAATGAAGGCTACCTTTTGAACTGTCAAAACCTGTCATCTGAATTAAACTTCCCCCCAATGAGCAGGAGAGGGGGGAAGGAAATTTGGACACTGTGAACCTGCTGGAAATAAATAGAGGGGAAAGATCTTCCACTGCCAAAACCCTGAGACGGGCTGCCGAAGTAAGGCACCGGGAAAGTGAGCTGTCAACTTAAACTTGATACAAAGTTGGTGCTTGAACTGAAACAAAGTATAAACTTTTAATGGAGTTATTTTGTTGAATTTGGAAGGATACTGAAACAGGAATAGCAACTTTAACTGTGGACTTTTGGTTTTAACTTTAACTGTGGACTTTTGGACTCTTTGTTCTTGGGCTCTTTGTTCTATGCCTCATGTGCCTTTTTTTTTTTTTTTTTTTTTTGGGACTTCCCTCAACTGGACACAATTAAATGCTCCCTCTAGAGGATTTTAAGAGAATCTGACATAGTGAGAGAAAAAGAGTGGATTTTTCCACTTGTAAACCTTTCCTGTGAGATTGACCTTGAGGATATGAGTGGCCAACCAGAAGAGATAACAACCAGAGCAAAAGCAAAACAAATCCAGCAAGCTCAAAAGAAAAGGGGCTCGATGCAAGGCACAACACCAGCTGGACAGGAAAAAGTAGCAACTGCATCTATGGAGTCAATGACACAGGCTCTGCTTAAAATAAATCAGTCTTTGGAAGCATTGACAAAGCAGTCAGCGGAGAACACAAAAAAATTGAATGATTTGACAACAAGATTGGATCTGAATACGGCAAGTGTGGCCTCTAATACAGAATCTATAAATAAACTGATTCAAGAAAATTCTGAAACAAGAGGGATTGCTCAAAGTGCAAAAGATACTGCAGAGGAGACAAAGAGGGAGCTTGCACCGATTGCAAAAAAAGTGAATGAACATGATGCAACTTTAGTTCTGTGGGAACTTCAGAGAAAAGAGAAGAACCTAAAATTAAGATTGGTTCCAGAGAATGAGAAAGACAACCTTGTGGAATTCCTAACAGAAAATATTTCGGAATTTTGGCAGGACGAGCTACAGGAGGAAGAATTTGAAATAACAACGGCCTTCAGGCTGGGCAGAAGGCAAGGTAAAAAGCCTAGGGATTGTCTGATTACACTGAGATCTAAAGAAGAAAGGGACAAAATACTGGACTTACACTACCACAAGGCTTTAGAAATTCAGAACTGTCAAGTTCAGATCTTTAAAGACATCCCTAAATATATCTTGGAGGTGAGGGCCTTCTACAAAGACCTGGTTTACCTGCTGAAGAAGAACAATATACTTTTCAGGTGGGAGTTCCCACAAGGACTGTCTTTTAACTATGCAGGGAAGAAGATTAAAATAAAGACAATTCAAGATAAAGAACTTTTTTTGGAAAGATACCAGGAGGGCCTGCAGAAAGGAGTAATAGAAACAACAGGAGACAAAGAATCGACAGATATTGCAAATCTTTCATTTGGATTACTACCACCATCGGAGGAGGAACAAAAACTTGGAGCAGTTGGAGGAATAGGTACATAGCAGCACAATGTCTCTGCAACTTCTTAGCTGGAATTGTAATGGTTTGAACCTTCCCCGAAAAAGACGCCAAGTCTTCCATATTTTGAAGAGAGAGCAATTGGACTTAATATGTTTACAAGAAACGCATGTGACCAGGATACACAGGAAACTACTTGTAAACAAGAGACTTGGACAAGAATTTATTTCATCAGATAAGGTCAAAAAAAGAGGCGTCGTGATTTACGCAAAGGAAAAATTGGCCCCTAAAATGATATTTAAAGACGAACAAGGAAGATATCTGGCAATAGAAATACAAGTTCAAGGAGAAAAAATTTTGGTATTGGGAATATATGCACCAAATGAAGGGAAGGCGGAATTTTTTAAGAAGTTGCATGAGACTTTAATGGACTATTTGGACTTTAAAATCATAATGATGGGAGACATGAATGGAGTTGTCTCCACTAACATGGACAAGGCACAGAGACAAATAATTTCCAAAGATGGAAGATTACCAAAGACTTTTTTTGAAATGACTGAAACGTTGGATCTGATTGATATTTGGAGAGTGAAGAACCCTCTGGAGAGAGAGGGAACTTTTTTCTCTGAAGCAAAAATGACATGGACAAGGATCGACCAAATCTGGGTAACTAGTAGCATGGCTCCAAAGATAAAAAAAGCAGAAATCTGCCCAAAGACTTGCTCCGACCATAATGCTGTGAAGATGGAGATGAAATTAACAACAACTGGAACCTTCAGATGGAGGATGAACGACGCCCTATTCAGAGATGAAGAGATCTATAAGAAGGCCCAAAAAACTTTGAAAGACTATTTTGAGATAAATTTGAGAACAGATGTGGAGAAAAGAATAATATGGGACGCAAGTAAGGCCGTGATGCGAGGTTTCCTGATACAACAAAACTCTATAAAGAGGAAAAAGCAGAATGAGAGGAAAGAAAAACTTTTGGAAAAGATAAAAGAAGGTGAGAAGAAATTGAGGTCTAAACCAAAGTCTCATGAGATTTTGAGAGAAATAAAGTATTACCAGACGCAATATATGGAACTGATGAATCAAGAGATAGAATGGAAAATAAAGCAAATGAGACAAAGAACATTTGAATCGGCAGATAAATGTGGGAAACTTCTGTCATGGCAACTGAAAAAGAGACAAAAACTGAACACTGTGACAAGTTTGGAAATGGATGGAAAAATTATTCATAAACCAAATGAGATAAGCAACTGTTTCCAAAGCTTCTTCAGGAAATTATATACACAAGGGCCAATTGACGAGCGGGAAATAGAAGAATTTATTAAGAAGTATGGATTACCAAAGATCTCAGATCAAAGCAAAATGATTCTGAATGAGAAAATATCAGAGCAAGAAATAGAGGGCGCCATTCAGAATATGCAGTTGGGAAAATCTCCAGGACCAGATGGCCTAACGGCTAGATACTATAAGGCATTGAAGGAATGGATAATACAACCACTGAAGGAGGTATGCAATGAAATTTTGGAAGGGAAAAAGGCACCTGAATCGTGGAAAGAAGCTTTCATCTCACTTATACCGAAAACAGAGACTGAAAAGAACCAGGTTAAAAACTACCGCCCTATATCATTACTCAATGTGGATTACAAAATTTTTGCAGACATTTTAGCAAAAAGATTGAAAAGAGTACTGATTGAGGAGATTCATAAGGACCAAACAGGCTTTCTCCCAGGGAGACATATGTCAGACAATGTCAGGAACATTATAGACATTTTGGAACTGCTGGAAGTGAACATTAACAGAAAGGCGGTGCTGATCTTTGTGGACGCGGAGAAAGCCTTTGATAACATTTGTTGGACCTTTATGAAGAAGAATCTCCAAGGTATGGGGGTAGGCCAAGGCTTTGAAAACGGTATAGGTGCTATATATTCTAAGCAAAAAGCAAAGTTGATTGTGAACAATGTGGTTACGGAAGAAATATCCATAGAAAAAGGTACACGACAAGGGTGCCCAATATCTCCCTTGCTTTTTGTAACAGTCCTGGAGGTTTTGTTAAACATGATTAGAGGGGACCAATTGGTTAAAGGGATTCAGGTCGGAGCCAGAAATTACAAACTAAGGGCATTCGCAGATGACCTTGTATTGACTTTACAACAGCCAGATACTAGTACTAAAAGAGTATTAGAACTAATTGAGATATTTGGTCAAGTAGCAGGATTCAAATTGAATAAGCAAAAAACTAAAGTGTTGGAGAAAAACCTAACATTGGCAGAAAAAGAGAAGTTTCAAAGTGAAACAGGTTTAGTAATAACAAAAAAGGTGAAGTACCTGGGTGTGAATTTGACTTCTAAAAATGTGAACTTGTTTAAAGACAACTATGACAAATGTTGGACAGAGGTGAAGAAAGATCTAGAAATATGGTCAAGGTTGAAACTTTCCTTGTTAGGCCGAATTGCTGTTATTAAGATGAATGTACTGCCTAGAATGTTGTTTTTATTCCAGACACTCCAGATCCTGGATAAAATGGACTGTTTTAAGAAGTGGCAAAAAGACATATCAAAATTTGTCTGGCAGGGCAAAAAGCCCAGAATAAACTTTAAGATTTTAACTGATGCAAAAGATAGAGGGGGGTTTGCCCTGCCGGACCTGAGACTTTACTATGAATCGGCAGCGTTCTGCTGGTTGAAACAATGGCTGCTTCTTGAGAACACAGACATTTTGGATCTGGAAGGGTACGACAATAGATTTGGCTGGCATGCTTATATATGGTATGACAAGGTAAAAATGCATAAAGGTTTTAAAAACCATATTGTTAGGAAAGCACTATACAATGTTTGGATAAGATATAAAGATTTACTGGAAAGTAAAACTCCCAGGTGGCTATCACCAATGGAAGCTAAAGAGACAAAAAAACTTAATATGGAGTCTAAATGGCCAAAATATTGTGAAATTTTAGAGCAAGATGGTGAAAGGGTCAAATTACAGAGTTATGATAAATTAAGGTCTAAAGTACGAGATTGGTTGCACTACCTTCAGATAAATGAGGTATTTAAACAAGACAGGAAAATAGGTTTTCAGAAGGAGAGGTCGAAATTAGAAACAGAACTGTTAGAACCCAATACTAAGAACTTGTCAAGAATGTACAATTTGCTGCTGAAATGGAATACACAAGATGAAACAGTAAAATCGGTTATGATCAAATGGGCACAAGATATAGGTCATGACATTATGTTTGATGACTGGGAAAGGTTATGGAACACTGGTGTGAGATTTACGGCTTGTAATGCTTTAAGAGAAAACATAATGAAAATGATCTATAGATGGTATATGACCCCAGTCAAACTAGCAAAAATTTACCATTTGCCCAATAATAAATGTTGGAAATGTAATGAGACTGAGGGTACCTTCTATCACCTTTGGTGGACCTGCCCGAAGATTAAAGCCTACTGGGAAATGATCTATAATGAAATTAAAAAGGTCCTTAAGTGGACATTTTCTAAAAAACCAGAGGCTTTTCTCCTGGGCATGGTGGGCCAATTGGTGCCAAGGAAGGACAGAACTTTCTTTATGTATGCTACCACAGCAGCAAGAATTCTTCTGGCAAAGTATTGGAAGACGCAGCAGCTACCTACTCTGGAAGAATGGCAAGCGAAGGTGATTGACTACATGGGAATGGCAGAGATGACCGGCAGAATCCGAGACCAGGGGAGTGAGACAGTGGAAGAAGACTGGAAGAAATTTAAAATATATCTTAAAAACTGTTGTAATATTGAGGAGTGCTGAGATGCTATGGTGTTAAGAAACAGAGAATTGCAGCTGTATATCTTAAATTTAAGGGAATTACAATGAAGATGAATTAATTAATTAAATGGAGGGTTGCTGATACAAGGGAAAAAATAAGGATGCAGAAAAAGGGAGGTATGGGGAAGTCCGGGAAACAAGGTGAAGGAAAATGAGTTTATGAAATTATACATGTTTATTTGTGTGTATGTTTTGTTTTGTATTGTTGTTTGTGTATAATATATGTTTGGAAAACTAATAAAAATTATTTAAAAAAAAAAAAATTTTTAACTGATGCTTCAGCTACTTGTTTGTTTGTTTCAGCTACCTGTTTGTTTGTTTCAGCTACTTGTTTGCTTAAATTTTCCAAAGATTCATTAATTCTCCCTAGTGCCAGAGCTAAAACATCTTCAGACGACATTCCTTTTGACTTTGCTTGTACAGGTGCAGCCCCTGATAATCCAGGTGGTCCAGAGGAACCAGATGCTGATGCTCTTCTCTGTAGCCCAATATCTGTACGAAAAGATTTACCAGACCTCATTGTTTTTTCTTGAAGCAACTCTGACTTTTCTTTTCCATCTGCCATAACACTCTAGATTAAATCCAAGGTCAGTCCCACGGCTAGGATTTGTTTTGAAGTGGAAAATTCCCCTGGCCCAGTTGTTTTTGTAATAATATCCAACTTCCTCTAGGGGGACACAGTAACAGTCAATCTTGTAACTTTATAAATAAAAAAAATTAACCTTTTTAAATCCCCCAATTCACAGAAGAACGACAGTTTCAATTCCAGTTACTTTAAAACCAGGAGAAGTCAGCCAGAAAGACTGTATCTCTTTTGCAAAGTTAGCTGTCAAAAGCACTCTATTTACCAGTAGTGCCTTTCACAATGCGGCATTCCCATTGTCTATAGGCAGTCCGTTCCCAGGGTCTAAGCGGTGGATTTTAGCTTCCTTTCCTCTCTTTTTTGCAGGAAAATACAGTTCAAACCTTTTCCCCTCCTCTCCTGCAATCCGGAGGGGAGATCTCTTGTTTGACGTTAGGATTTGAGTCCTTTTAAAGACGTCTTTCAAAGTTTTAGCTTACAGTCTCTTTGCTTTGATCTATATACAAGAAACGGAAGGCGGACTTCCTGTTTGCACCTCCCCGTTTCGGTACCAAATTCGATCCTTTCCTTCTTTTAAATCCAATTTTTTCCTACTCACGGGTAGTTGCTTTGTAGCCAAATTGTCCCAGGAAAAAGTCAGCGCTCTCCGATAACGGCTGTGCGGCTTCGCTCTGCGGAAGAAGCAGTCAACTCACAGCACCGCGCCGCTCACCCCGCTTCACTCCGGAGCCCAAAAAATGGGTTCCTTCGCAAATTGGGGGGGGGGCGCTGAAGGTGCCCGCCTAGTCCCACGTTCACAGGCTTCAACCTGTGATCATCAAGAACTTCGCCCATTTGACGGCACTCATAACAGATTGTCTCAGCAGCAAGAAGAAGTTTGAATGGACGGAAGAGGCACAGCGGTCTTTTGAAAAGCTTAAGAAGGCGTTCGCCTCGGAAGGGCAACTCCTACATGTAGATCTACGGAAGCCGATGAGGCTGGAGACCGACGCATCAGACAGAGCGGTGGGGAGCATATTGCTCCAGCCGGGAGATAAGGGAATGTGGAAGCCGTGCGCCTTTTTCTCAAGGAAACTGAACAAGTCAGAACAAAATTACACGGTGTATGATCGGGAGCTGCTGGCTATCCACGAGGCCTTCCGGCGCTGGAGACATTTTTTGATAGGTGCACAACACAAGATCCAGGTGTGCACTGACCACAAGAACCTAGAATATTGGAGAACTGCACGAGTGTTGAACCAAAGACAGGTGCGATGGGCACAGGAATTCTCCAAGTTTAATTTTGAGATTAGGTATGTGCCTGGGAAGGAAAATGTCAGAGCAGACGCTCTCTCACGCAAGCCAGAGTACTCAGAAGGGGAGGGGGTGCCTGAAGTGCGGCATGTCATACCCGAGGACCGATGGGTGTGTGGGGGAGTGTTGGTAGGGAGACAAGAGCTAGCTGGGTTGACGAGGGAGGACCAGTATGCACAAACCAAAATCAGAGAAATCCGAAATGCCGGAGATAATCAGGGGGGGATTTGAGGTTAAGGAGGGGGCTTTGTACTACAAGGGTGCGCTGTACATACCAGAGGGGGATTTGAGGAGAAGAATACTCAAACAACTACATGACAGCCCCACAGCAGGACATTTTGGCCAACACAAAACAATGCTACTGGTAACCAGGGAGTTCTGGTGGCCACGGGTGAGGGAGGATGTCAAAGAATATGTACGTGGGTGCCAGCGCTGCCAGTGAGCAAAGGGAGAGAGGGCAGTGCCAGCGGGGTTACTGGAGCCTTTGCCTATGCCAGAGAGACCATGGGAGGTGGTATCAGTTGATTTTATGACTGATTTACCCAAGGCCAGGGGAAAGACGGCGGTAATGGTGGTAGTTGACCTGATGACTAAAATGTGCCTTTTTATTGCTTGCTCGCATGCGGTCTCGGCTGAAGAGACAGCTAAGCTGTTTGTAGAGCATGTGTTCAGGCTGCATGGCGCCCCCTTGAGGATTGTATCCGACAGAGGCCGGCAATTTACGTCCAGATTCCGGAGGAAGCTGATGAGCTTGCTGGACGTGGAGGTGAGCTTCTCGACTGCGAGACATCCAGAGACCAACGGACAAGCAGAAAGAGCCAATAGCATACTCCAACAATACTTATGTTGCTATGTCAACGACAGGGAGAACGATTGGGTGGACAAATTAGCGTTGGCGGAGTTTGCATACAATAACGCGGAACATGTATCCACGGGGATGAGCCCATTCATGGCGAATTACGGGTGTCACCCCAGGGCCTTTCCCGGGGAGGGGGAGCGGAGGTGGAGTGTTCCAGCGGCGGAGCATTTTGTGGAAGAGATGGAGGCTTTACACCAACAGCTTAAAATTAATCTAGAAAGAGCAAAGGAAGAGTATAAGAGGCAGGCAGATAAGCACCGCAGAGAAGGGGAAACCATAAGAGTGGGAGACCAGGTGTGGTTGTCCACCAGAGGGTTACCGTTCAAAGGAGGGTGTAAGAAATTACGGCCCAAAAGATTGGGACCGTTCGAGGTAACCCAACAGGTGAATCCGGTAGCTTTTAGGCTCAAATTGCCTCCCAACATGAAATTGCATCCGGTATTCCACAGGTCCTTGCTCTCACCGTTCAGGGAGGGAAGGGAACAGCTGGGTCAAGAAGGAGAATCGCCCTTGTATCCACAGATGGAGGAAAGAGAACTCAGCGGGCATGCAGCTGAAATTCTCGACTCAAGATGGAAAGGGGGGCGAGTGGAGTATTTGGTAGCTTGGGAGGGGGAGTCAGAAGCGGAAAACACATGGGTTCCAGCAGAAGAGGTTGGGGATGAGTATATGCAAGACGCTTTCCATCGCAGGTACCCGAGGAAACCCAAACCAAGAGAGAGGTTCTAGGAGGAGCAATTTGAGACCACAGATGATGAAGAAGAGTTTGTGGGATTTCCCGACTCGGAGGAGGGGGAAGGGGAATTGTTCGAAGGGGAAGAATCCGACGGGGAAGATTGGGGAGGGGGAAGACACAGCAGCAGATGGAAAGGGGTGTTTGAATCATCAGGATAGTTCCTTCCGGGGGTTCCCGGTGTCTCCATCCAAGGAAGGGGCGGGGGAGGAGGAGGGCCCTGGGAGGGAGGTGGATGTCAGGAAACTGACATCGGAGCAGAGTGGAGAGGCTAGGCTCCCCAATGATGCTGGAGAGGGAACCAGTACAGGGGTAGAGAGGGCTTCCGTTGGGGAAGAAAGGCAAGGTGACACCAGAAAGAAAGAAGGGATTGAGAACACTTCGGAGGGGAGGCTCCGAGACTCTTCAAGTGAGGTCAGTGAGGAGAGTGGTGGACCACCGGTGGGGATGCCCACTCTGCGCAGAAGGCTTCCACGCAGAGAGGCGAGAAGGAGGCTGTCCGTGAAGGAATTTTTATGTTGGAAGAAGTTTAGGAAATGCCCACTGACGGATTCTGCCAGCGACTGAAGCAGTCGTGCCCAAGGGGGGCTGCTCAGCCGGGGAAAACGCAACCGCCTCACGCAGTTTGGAGCAGGTGGAGGTTAAACACAAGCAACCCCAATTCCCATGATAAAGGGAAAGCACTTATTTGTCTCCTAAAGGATTTTTGTGCCCCAATGTAACTTTCTTTTTTAGTTTACATTTCATTGAGTTTTTAAAAGTTTGGCTAGTTCTATATGTTCCCCAAGATATTTTTGTGCCTCCACAACATAAAAATACGCATTATTTTTTTAAAAAAGTAATTTTTGGACGGACTGCTCTCACTGGTTCCCTGCGATGCCAAAAGGTGTTTTGGGACCCTCCACCATTTTTTGGCTTCAATTCATTTGTGTGTGTGTTTAAAGCTGGTCACACACACTTTTACACTTTGGGCTCAGCTGCTTTGACGTGTAGCCCTTGGAGGCTTGAGCATGGGGCAATGCAGCCCACAAATGTTAAGCCTCCCCTGCTCTACCAAACTCCCAAGGTTTGAGGGAGGAGGGTTGGGAAGAGGAGGGGAAAAGGGTCAGAAATGAATTTCTGACCTCCCCCAGTTTGGATTCCTACATTGCAGGGGGTTGGACTAGATGACCCTCGTGATCCCTTCCACCCCAAAATTCATTAATTAAGTCTACTCTGGCTGGCAGCAGCTCTCTGTGGCCCAATCCTTTTTCAGGTGGAGGTGCCTTTCAACTTGAGACTCTGCATACAAAGCATATGGCACACCACCAAATGATGATCCTGTCAGGAAAAAGCAGCAATGCAAAAGCAAGCTGCAGGTGTCTGGAATGCAAAACACAATGTGGATGTCTGGGACTGTACTATTGGAAAAAGGGGGCAGTCTATTCAGTGTACTGAGCACCGGATGTTAGCTCAGAGTGTCATCTGACCTGTACTGGAAGTACATGGGTGGAGTCAGTGTTGTCTTCTGCTGGAGACTGGAGGGTACAGACATGTTTCTCTGTACTGCTGGAATGACAGAAATAAAGAGATGTAAATAGATTTCTGTCTGTCTCTTTTCCCCTCCCTGAGGGAAGCAGGGAGGAGGGAGGAGGGTGTGTCCCTCTCACGTTGAGTGGGATCGCCGATTTGTGACCTTGCCTGTAACCTGCCGGGAGACGCAGACGGGAAGGTCAACAAGGATCTCGAGCCGAATGCCTGGTGTGAGGCCAGTTACCTCTGACTGCGGCTGAGAATCCTAACATCTGGTAGCAGTATGCCGATGGTTTTCTTCAGATCCATGTGAATAAGCATGAGAGGTAGGTGGATCGTTTGCCATCCTCTGCACCAAAAGGAAAGAAGGTAACGTCTGCATTGCAGCCAGAAGCTGAACAGACGGCTGGAAACCGAGAGGAGGTGTTTTCCACGCAACGGAGCCCAAGGTATGCTGAATTTCGGGCTAAAAGAGTGAACGCAGATTGATTCATTCTCTGGTTCACGGGAGCTGTGTTTGGGGAGAAAAACAGCTCTAAAAGAAGGGGCTGCAGCTTGGACGCTCAGCCGCATTCCACAAATTTTTGTGGTTGATAAGCTTTCCTGTTCAAGGCTTGGAATGCACAGTTGCTAAGAGACTGAGCCTGAGAGAGGCGAAAAAAAACAATGAAGTTGTTTTGACCACAGTCTCACGGCTCTTGGTGGGGAATTTTCCATAGCAGTGAGCGTCTTAGCTGCCAGGTGCCAAGAGCGTAAACAAGCCAGCTATTGGATTAAAGCAGACTTGAGAGTGAAAGCTGAGGCTAGGATTCAAAATGGATGCCAAGAAGGGGGGAGGCCTGCCTTATCCACCTCCCCTGACTAATGACAATTATTCATCTTGGTCTGTAAAGATGAAGGCCCTGCTGCAGAATCAGAGGCTCTTTGGGGTGATTGAGAACCCCATCCCTGCAGCACCAACGCGAGGTTGGGAATCACAGAATGTAAAGGCCAGGACGGCTATAATTCTGTGTGTCTCAGATGATCAATTGGTGCATATTCAGGATTTAGCAAATGCACGAGAGATTTGGGAGACGCTGCGTAGAACACATCAGAGGGATGCTGGTTCTTCAGCGTTGCTGTATTTTGAGAAGTTGACCAATCTGAGGCTTGCGCCTGATGGAGATGTTCAAGCGCACTTGACGGAGATGAAATTTCTGCACCAACAGATGGTGGAACACAACTTCCGTCTACAGGAGGAAGTGTTTTGCTTCATGATGATCAACAGCCTGAATCGGACTTACAAAACCGTTGCCAGTCAACTTGGTTCCCTACCGCCGGCGGACCTGACCGCGGAGAGAGTGTGTGCGGTGGTCCTTAATGAACACGACAGACTTGCTGCACTGGATGTGAAGGACAGGGGGAGAGTAGCTGAGGGTTCTGACTCCCCCACTGCTGAAGCTACTGAGGAGCGTGCTGTAGCTTTGAGCGCCGTCCGATGTTACAATTGTGGACAAACTGGGGACATCCAGCGGAACTGTAAAAAGCCTCGCCAGTCAAAAGGAGCTAAGGGCAGCTCAGGAAAGTCTGGGGCGTCAGGCAAAAGTTATACCAAGTCTCAGGTGAAACCTGCAAAGGCTTTGATGTCGCTAAAAGCCACACCAGAAGTGGGGAACTCATTTGTTCTTGACACTGGGTGTACACAGCACATGTGTTCACACAGGGGACTGTTTTCGACGTTTAAGAAGCAAAGCTTCACTGTGCAACAGGCCAACGGTCAGGAGTTGGAAGCGACAGGGATTGGAACTGTGTATCTTGAGAGTCTGAACTTGACTATACACAATGTGTACTTGGTTCCTGAGTTGAAGTTCAATCTGCTGAGTGTTTCGCAGATTGCAAAGAAAGGACTGAAACTGTCCTATGATGCTGAAAGCTGCAAGATCTTCAAAGATGGAGAGCTGTATCTTTCTGCCAAAGAGAAAGATGGACTATATTTGTTGACGTTTGATCAAAGTGATTACATGAAATGTAATTCTTCTGATTCTAACGTAATCTCTCTCGCAGGTGTGACCAAGACGGACGCCAAGAAGGAGTCCACAAAGGTCGACAGGGCATTTCAGCGGGTGTATGCTGATGTGATTGGTCCTCTAGCACCATCTAGAGGCAATGCAAGATATTATCTTGTGTGTGTGGATCATTTCTCTAATTTTGTTTGGATTTATGTGATGGAGAAACCACAAGAAACTTTAGAAAAGTTTCAGGAGTTTTGTGACAAGGTTAAAAACATGCATGATGCTAACATTGATTGTCTTTTCACAGAAGACAAGACAGTTTTTCTTTTACATGATTTTCAGAAGTTCCTGCAGAAGAAAGGGATAAGACACAAGGTTGCTGTTTCAGCGGAAGCGTGGAACAGGGGTGTCTGTGTAAGGGTGAACAAAGAATTGCAAAAAGGGATGAATGCGCAATTGCTTAGTTCACATTTGCCACATGAATATTGGGCGGAGTCGCTAATGTCCTATGTTCACGTGTGGTTGAGAAAGGTCTCAAAAGAATTGGGAAGTTCTCCTTTTGAGAAGCTGTTCAATAGAAAACCTTCTGTTGCCTATTTTAAGGTTTTCGGGTCTCAAGTGAGAACAGAAGCTCCAGGTGGGGTAAAGAATGCCAGAGGCATATTCATGGGTTATGAAAAGGGTCTCTACAGAGTAATTTTGTCTGAATCTGGTCAGGTGATTCTCACAAAATTTCTAGAGAGTGCTCCTGAACAGGAGAGAGTAATTCTTCACGCATTTCCCACAGAGGACAATGATGATGATGATGATTTTTCTGATTACAATGGTGCGTCAGATTACAGTAGTACTGATGATGACAGTGATAGCTCACAGAGCTCAGTTGTCACAGTCATTGAGAGGAAATCTCACATAATGGATAGACCTTCACAGGTGAAGGATGAACCACTGTTTGCCATTGGTACTGGTTCTCAACAAAGTCCAGAGGTTGAACCAGTGAGCAGAGAGGATCAGCACCTCATACGCAGGTCTGAGAGAGTTACAAAGGGTGTACCACCAAAGAGGTACTCAAAAGAGTTTGCTAACTTAGCTGTTGCATGTGTTGCTGTTGTAAACAACCGAGGACAGGTTGAAGCAGTGTCTCAGTCAGAGACAAAGACACAACAGAGAGTTGCTAGCCAAGGTAATGCAGATGCACTCATTCCTTGCAAGCCAGTCGACCAGAGAGGTACACTGGGGAAACCAGTGGCGGGGAGTTCCAAGGGTGGAACTGAAACAACAGGGGAGTGTTATATGTATAACAACTGTTTGTTTTCTTCTCTGGATCACGCTTTGCTCGCCGCAACACGCATTGATGCTTTTGGGGGAGGTTGTCAGGAAAAAGCAGCAATGCAAAAGCAAGCTGCAGGTGTCTGGAATGCAAAACACAATGTTGATGTCTGGGACTGTACTATTGGAAAAAGGGGGCAGTCTATTCAGTGTACTGAGCACCGGATGTTAGCTCAGAGTGTCATCTGACCTGTACTGGAAGTACATGGGTGGAGTCAGTGTTGTCTTCTGCTGGAGACTGGAGGGTACAGACTCGTTTCTCTGTACTGCTGGAATGACAGAAATAAAGAGATGTAAATAGATTTCTGTCTGTCTCTTTTCCCCTCCCTGAGGGAAGCAGGGAGGAGGGAGGAGGGTGTGTCCCTCTCACGTTGAGTGGGATCGCCGATTTGTGACCTTGCCTGTAACCTGCCGGGAGACGCAGACGGGAAGGTCAACAAGGATCTCGAGCCGAATGCCTGGTGTGAGGCCAGTTACCTCTGACTGTGGCTGAGAATCCTAACAGATCCTTCCCCAAAGGAAGGGGCCCCGTTATTCTTGTTCAGACACTATTTTTTCAGTGATCTAAAAGACCCTTTCTGGCACCTGAAATGCTGCCCAAAGGAGCCTGCCGTTTTCCGGCTTCGTCACTACATGTTCCGCCTGTCCTTTTGATTTCCCCATTACCACAGCAAGAGCAATTAAACTAGCAGGCCTAGGTGGCTTCTGACAGTTGTCAAGAACCACAAGAATATGCCAAATCCTGGATGGTGAGGCTCAATGGCTACTAGCCATAATGGCCACAGAACATACTCCACCAAGAGAAGCAGTATGGCTTGGAGGAGGGGAGCGTGCTGTTGTGGGCTCCCCAAGAGGCATCTCATTGGCCAATGTGAGAACAGGATGCTGGGCCAGATGGACCAATGGCCTGATCCAGCAGGGCTGCTCTCATGTTCTTATGCCCTGGCAGACTCATCTTGAGAGAGCACCAAGTCTAATTCCCAGACTTCCTTGACACAAACAGGATTCTCTGCTTATACACGCCATGAAACAGAGGATGCTGGTTATCAGGACAAATGTGGGGGAAAGGCTGCTTGTGGAAAAGGAGCCAAAACATTTCCAGAGACTTTGAGCAGGGATGGCTTGAGGAAGACAACATATGACAGCCTTGCATTTCACAACTCGCCTAGCAGCCTTTGGCAACCCGGAATTCCATGCAAGCAAAGTGAGCAGGTGAAGGAGAGCTGGATCTCTCTCTTCCTCCGTGGCTTGGTGTCCATTCTGGCTGCAGAGGAAAGGAAGTCCATCCAGCCCTCAACTCTAGCCCTCCTCCAACAGCTTCCTTAGCAGAAAGCTATGTTTAAAATATATGTTTTACTAGCCTGCTCAGGAGGATGGAAAGGCAGGACACTACTAGCATCTCAGCAGACTAGGAAAAACAAACAAGCCTTGCAGAAGAATGATTGAGAGGACTTACTTACAAAGGCTCAACTATCAAGCAGGCGCTTACCTGGAGTCCCAGTGATCTGTTTTAGAGTCGAATTTGTACGTCGGGATGAACTTGATCTCTCCCTCTGTGAAATCAGCAAAAGCTGTCTTTTGGGTACGCTGAATGTTTAGCTAAAGCCAAAAAGAAATCGCTTATCAGCAGAGAAGCAAAAGACCCCCTGTTGCCTGACAATGGAGTCTATTAACAGCCACTGTTGTGCTGGAAGACCAAGGTGAAGTACTAGTAGGTTAAAGTTAAAGGTAAAGGGACCCCTGACCATTAGGTCCAGTTGTGACCGACTCTGGGGTTGCGGCGCTCATCTCACATTATTGGCCGAGGGAGCCGGCGTACAGCTTCCGGGTCATGTGGCCAGCATGACTAAGCCGCTTCTGGTGAACCAGAACAGCACACAGAAACAGCGTTTACCTTCCCGCCGGAGCGGTACCTATTGATCTACTTGCACTTGGACGTGCTTTCGAACTGCTAGGTTGGCAGGAGCAGGGACAGAGCAAGGGGAGCTCACACCATCGCAGGGATTCAAACCGCCGACCTTCTGATCGGCAAACCCTAGGCTCTGTGGTTTAACCCACAGCGCCACCCGCGTCCCTACTAGTAGGTTAGCCAAGTGCAAAAAAAGGGGTATACCTGCTGAAATCCTATCTTATACCCAATTATTAAAGGTACAGGATGCTTGTGCATTTTTGCCCCATGTCATCTTAAATTACTTTGCTGCATCACACGACAGGAAAATCCTCTAACTCAGGAGTAGCAGACACGTGGCCCTCACAATGCTGCAGAACTACAATTCCCATCATCCCTGATTACTGGCCATGATGGCTGGAGCCAACAGGAACTGCAGCTCAGTAACATCTGGCAGACCACAGGTTAGCTATACCTCCAATAGACAATGTTATATGTACCAATAATCCATACAAACTGTTAACAACCACCAGAATACACCCCCGACACTATGAGCAACTGCAAAACCATCCTTTTGCATCCTACGTTGGCTCCCAGGACGTTTCTGAGCACAATTCTCAGTGTTGGCGCCAACCTTTAAAGCCCTAAATGGCCTCAGCCCTGAAAGAGTGTCTCCATCCCCATTGTTCAGCCCAGGCATCAGGGTCCAGCACCGAGGGCCTTCTGGCGGTTTCCTCACTGTGAGAAGCGAAGTTACAGGGAACCAGGCAGAGGGCCTTCTGAGTAGTGGCACCTGCCCTGTGGGACACCCTCCCATCAGATGTCAAGGAGATAAGTAACTATACAGCCTTTAGGGAAGTTTTTAATGTTTTATGATGGTTTTGCATATGTTGGAAGTCTGAGGCTGCCCCCCCTTGCCTTCCTTGCAGCATCCTTCTCAAAGGGCTAAGGCATGACTACGCTCACAGAGTTGAAATCCACCGTAAGGTGCAGCAATCAGGCCTCTGCTTCAACACAAAATACCGATGATCCTTATGCCAAGTGGGAGAAAGGTCGTCAACATGATGAACACACAAACCTTGGAGAGAAAAATGTAAAACAAAAAGCATCAGCAATTTAATTGGACTTAATGGAAGTCTCTGCTGCTAAGAACATGTGAGCAACGCAGATTTTCCAGACAGATGCAAAACCTAGAGCAGGAAACCTTAGACCTTTAGATATTGCTGGACAGCAGCTATGCTGGGGCTGATGGGAGTCCAACAACATCTGGAGCGTGTGCTGAGCTAGGAAAGCCCTCTAACTGGGAAACTGCAGAGCAGTCCTACTTATTCCAAGGCAACCCTCCAACTTAATTGGGACTTGCTTCTAATTCAGGTTGCACAAACCTGCAACCTTAAAAAGCATTTGTAGAAGTCGCAGTCATCCTATGTTATAGCTACACTTTGCTCCTAACTGTCTGAAAGTGGTTTCTCTAGCCTAGGCTGGGGTATCCCAGACAAAGGAAATAAACAGGGCAATATCCTAAACCACCACATATAACACAAAGATGTCTCTCACCTGGTCGTAGGTCAGAAGTCTCTGAAGCTCATTTTTAGTGATCAGATGACAGTGCTGGAAAAAAGCAAAGAAACCACAGCTACAGGCTAGCTTACGGGGTCGGGGGGCAGCCTGCTGCCACTTCCTGCAATATGTAGTAAGACTGATAACTAGGATTGGGCAGTATGATCATATTAGGCTAGTGCTCTGTGAACTAGACTGGCTCTTGAACTGCTTCCAGGCCCAATTTAGAGCATCCCATTTGGCCTTTAAAGTGTTTCAAGGTTTGGGAAAAGGGTACCAGAAGAAGGCCCACTTATTTTTGCACTGCCTCTCCACTTTAGCAGGGGCAGCCCTTTCCCAGGGAACTCCTGCTCTTTCAAGCATGGCAGGGCCTTTTCAGTCATGGCACCCGACCTTTCAGAATAATCTCCCAAAGAGGTTCACCTGGCCCCTGCTTTGATGTCCTTTCAGCAAAGACTTTTAGAATTTCCCCTGGTTCTTTAATTCATGGGCAGGGCGCTTGTGGCCCTCCAAACCCTGCTGTAGTACACAGGAACATAGGAAGCTACCTTATACTGAGGCAGACCATTGACCCATCAAGCTCAGGACTGACTACATGGACTGGCAGCAGCTTTCATGCAGAGATCATGCCCAGCCCTATCTACACACACTGGTGACTGAGCCTGGAACCTTCTCCATGCAAAATGGCCGCTCTGCTTTCGCGTTACTGCCCTTAACAAACTGCAACTCCCACCCCGATCACTGGAGAAGTTGCCCACATTTGCTATAATCTAATCTAATACATCTCTGCCACTCGGTTTATGTTGCTCTCTACTGGCTGCTCTAGTAGAAACCTTAGTGGTGCAGCTGCAGCAGCAGGGATCGCCGACACTACACCCTCCTGGTGTTGCTGAAGTGGAACTCTCATGAGCCCCAGTCAGCAAGGCCAATTCTTAGCAATTATGGGAATTTTGGTCTATCAACATTTGGAGAGAACTATGCTGCCTGCCATAAAGAAGGCTGATCACCGAAGAAATGATGTTTTTGAATTCTGGTGCCGGAGGAGACTCTTGAGAGTCCCATGGACTGCAAGAAGATCAAACCTATCCATTCTGAAGGAAATCAGCCCTGAGTGCTCACTGGAAGGACAGATCCTGAAGCTGAGGCTCCAATACTTTGGCCACCTCATGAGACGAGAAGACTCCCTGGAAAAGACTCTGATGTTGGGAAAGATGGAGGGCACAAGGAGAAGGGGACGACAGAGGACGAGATGGTTGGACCTGTGGGATGTAAACACAGGAGCAGTCAATGACAAAATTCCTAGAGTGTACATGCTAGAACATGGGGGGGATGTCTGTCCAGCAAGCAGGTAAACTTCCTGGGGACGGACTTCCTCCGCATGTGACCAGAGGTGGGTGTGGCCTCACCTGTGCAGGTAATGACAAAAGCACAGGGCAGGCAGAAACTCTCTCTCTCTGCCATTTTACTTCGATGAGGAAACATCTAAGGATGCTCTCTTGGCTCCCAGCCAAGAGAGGAGATAAGGCCTATCTTGCTATAAGATAGATCCTAAATGTATGTAACTGTGATGGGATGATGAGCTGCTTGTGCGTAAAATCCTAGTCCCTCAGAGTTTGGCCAAGTCCGCAAACCTCTGCCTACGACGGAGCCCCTCAAGCATGGCTCCGTCAGTCGCTAGCAGAATCCGAAAGTGGGCGCTTACGGAATCTCTTCCAGCATAAAAGCTCCTTAACGGAAACACGTCTTCTGGACTCTCGGCGCGACAGTTTCCGGCGAGGAGTGGGTGTCCCTATAGGAGGTCTTGAAACCTCCCCACTGTTTTCGCTGGAAGTGTCTCTGAGCCATCCCTCCGACTCACTTTCCCTTGGAGTTCCTTCTCTCCCCCTGCTGGTTCCCTCTTCAGCTGCTAAGTCTCTCTCAACCTCAGTGAGCCCTTCCACCTCCTGTCCTTCCGATGGCAGTTCCCTGACATCCACCTCCCCTCCAGGGCCCCCTTCACCCCCTCCCGTCCCCTCCTCTATGGGCGGTGAGGAAGCAAAACCCCTGAAGGAACCTCCCTCATCTTCCGAAGTCTCGAACACTTCCCTCCACCGGTTGCTGTTCCTGGTCTCCAAGTACTCCTCCTCATCGGAGTCTATTCCTTCTTCCAACTCTGATTCCGTGAATCCTTCCAGTTCCTCCTCCTCGTTGGTGGTGCCGAAGTACTCCCTCCTGAACCTTGCTACAGGCTGAGGTTTCCTCAGGAACCTTTGGTGGAACGTTTCTATTAAGACCTCGTCATTGACATCCTCTGCAGTTACCCAGGTGTTTTCTGACTCCGGTTCCCCTTCCCACGCCACCAAATATTCCACCTGATTTCCCTTCCACCTGGAATCGATGATTTCCGCTACATGGCTGCTGCGTTCCCTTTCTTCTAAGGCTGGTCCCCTGGTGGACTCCCCTTCACGTCCCCCCCTATACGGTGACAGTAAAGACCTATGGAATACTGGGTGCAATTTCATGTGGTTGGGTAACCGGAGTTTGAAAGCCACTGGGTTGACCTGTTGAATGACCTCAAATGGTCCCAATCTTTTGGGTCTCAATTTCTTACAACCCCCTTTGAACGGCAACCCTTGGGTTGACAGCCACACCTGATTCCCCACCCTTATGGTTTCACCTTCCCTTCTGTTCTTGTCTGCCTGCCTCTTATATTCTTCTTTGGCCCTTTCTAAGTTGAGTTGGAGCTGACGATGGATCGCTTCCATTTCTTCTACAAAATGTTCGGCCGCCGGGACGCTCCATCTCTCCCCTCCTCCCCCTGGAAATGCCCTGGGGTGACACCCATAATTAGCCAAAAAGGGGCTCATCCCTGTAGACACATTCTCCGCATTATTGTAGGCAAATTCTGCCAGCGCCAACTTTTCGACCCAATCGTTCTCTCTGTCATTGACATAACACCTCAGGTATTGTTGGAGGATACCGTTTGCTCTTTCCGCCTGCCCGTTGGTTTCAGGGTGCCGGGCAGTCGAAAAATTGACCTCCACGTGCAGTAAGCTCATGAGCTTCCTCCAGAACCTGGACGTAAATTGTTTGCCTCTGTCTGAGACCACCCTCAAGGGGGCGCCATGCAACCTAAAAATGTGTTCTACAAACAATTTCGCTGTCTCTTCCGCTGTGACTGCATGTGAACATGCTACAAAGTGGCACATCTTTGTTAACAGGTCTACTACTACCATGATGGCTGTTTTCCCCTTGGACTTCGGCAGATCCGTCATAAAATCTATCGATACCGCCTCCCATGGCCGTTCTGGTGTGGGTAATGGTTCTAATAACCCTGCCGGCGCCCACCTTTCCCCTTTGGCTCGCTGGCATTGGTCACACCCTCTTACATACTCCCTAACATCTTCCCTCACCTTGGGCCACCAAAATTCCCTGGTAACCAACCACATGGTCTTGTGTTGCCCAAAATGCCCCGCTGTGGGGCTGTCGTGCAACTGCTTGAGTACTCTCCCCCTCAATTCTCCTTCGGGTATATACAGTGCCCCTTGGTAATACAATGCCCCATTTCTTTCCTCAAAGCCTCCGGGGCTCTCTCCCTCCCCCCTGAGACCTCTGAGCTTATCCTGGGCGTATTCATCATTCTCCGTTTCCTCTACCAGTTCGCTTTGCCCCACCAGTGCCGCCCCACACACCCATCGGTCCTCTGGGATGACATGTCTCTCTTCGGTTGCTCCCTCCCCCTCCAAATACTCAGCTTTACGTGAGAGAGTGTCCGCCCTGACGTTTTCTGGGCCTGGCACGTAACAAATTTCAAAGTGGAATTTGGAGAACTCCTGGGCCCATCTCACTTGTCGTTGGTTGAGCACTCGTGCCGTTCTCCAATACTCTAAATTCTTGTGGTCTGTGCACACTTGCACCTTATGTCGTGCACCAATTAGTAAATGCCTCCATCTCCGGAACGCTTCGTGAATGGTGAGTAGTTCTCGGTCATACACCGTGTAGTTCCTCTCGGATTTATTCAGCTTCCGCGAGAAGAAGGCACACGGTCTCCACTCCGACTTACTCTTCCCCGGTTGTAGAAGCACCGTCCCTACCGCCCGGTCTGATGCATCGGTTTCCATTCTCATAGGCTTTTTATAAATCCACATGCAGGAGTTGTTCTTCCGAAGCGAACGCCCTTTTCAGTTCTTCAAATGCTCGCTCCGCCTCCGCCGTCCAAACAAATTTCTTCTTGCTGCTGAGACAGTCAGTGATGGGAGCCGTCAAGTGGGCAAAGTTCTTGATGAACTTCCGATAAAAGTTTCCAAACCCTAGGAATCTTTGCACATCCTTCTTCGTTTTCGGTGTTTTCCATTCCAGCACCGCTTGGACCTTGCCTGGATCCATGGCCAATCCCTTGTCTGACAAGCGGTACCCCAGGAATTCCACCTCCTTGGTATGAAACTGACACTTCTCCAGTTTCACCCACAGCTGGTTTGCTTGCAGCTTGCCCAACACTTCTCGGACGTCCCTCACATGCTGCTCCTCATTCTCTGAATAAACCAACACGTCGTCTAAGAAGGCTACACAATTCTTGTAGAGCAAAGGTTCCAGGACGTGGTTCATAAACGATTGAAAACACGCCGAGCCTGCTTGTAGACCGAAGGGCATAACGAGGTATTCAAAGGCCCCCAAAGGGGTGAACATGGTGGTTTTCCATTCATCCCCCTTCCTTATTCGTATCAGGTTGTACGCCCCCCTCAGGTCCAGTTTTGTAAAAATCTTTCCCTTCCTCACCCTAGTCAAAATGTCATCAATTCGGGGCATAGGGAAAGCCAGAGGTTCCGACACTGCATTTAGGGCCCGGAAGTCCACTACAAGCCTCGGTTTATCTGTGTTTTTTTTGTCCACAAAAAACACTGGGCTGCCCCCCACCGCTCGGGACTCTCTGATGAAACCTCGCTTCAGGTTTTTGTCAATGAACTCCCTTAACTCCTGCATCTCCCTGTCTGACATGGCGTACAGCTTGCCCACTGGGAGTTGGGCCCCAGGGAGTAGATTGATTTGACAGTCAAAGGGTCTATGCGGCGGCAGTTTGTCTGCTTCCCTTTCGCTGAAGACGTTGCTCAGATCGGCGTATTGTGGGGGCACCTTCCCTTTGTCCGTTACTTCCGTCCCTGCTAGGGTGACTCTGGCCCCTTCCGGAGCCTTCCCCTCTTTGCAGTGTTCTAGGCAATGCACTGACCCAAAGGAGACCACTCTCTGATGCCAGCCCACTAGCGGATCGTGTAGCGCCAGCCAGCTCATCCCCAAAATAATGGGAGCTCCTCCCAAGGTAGCCACATTAAACGCTATCCGTTCGGTGTGCCTTGCCACCCTCATTATCATGGGAACCGTCTGTTGGCTAACTTCTCCTCCTAGTAGCTCCCGCCCATCGATCGTGGTCACCTGCAAGGGATTACTTAAAGGGATAGTCTGTATCTGGTGCTCAGCTGCAAACTCCTTACTCATGAAATTACAGGAGCTGCCTGAGTCCAATAGCGCCTTTATCTTTAGTGGGTGTCCGTTTGGCAGCTCTAGCAACACTTCTATCACTAGAGCTGGTCTTGGAGGTTCTGGCGTGGGCACTTTCACTGCTCTTTGGCCTGGCTGCTGTGCCCCGACGGTGGCAGCCAGGCGTTGGCTTTTACTTGCTCCTTGCCTTCCTCCTCTTTTCCCCCAACAGCTCCCGCCATCCCTTGCCATTCCTTTCTTTGTGGGCAGACTCTGGCAAAGTGACCTGGCTGTTGGCAGATGTCAGGGTTGCTTCAAGATCCTAGCTCACAGAGGATCACGCTAGCCAACGGTCATTAAGTAAAAGTCTTTATTGAGTTACAGTTTCCATTCTCAAGCTGCTGCGTGCAACCCTACGTCTAGTAGCTAGATCGGCGAAGCTCCGTCTGAATCTCCGCCCCTCGTACACCAACTTAATATCCTAGCCCTGCTCCACCTTTTCCGCCTGACTGTTCTTCTCTGGGTCCCTCTGCCCCCCTGGGTCTCTTCCTTCCGGGATTCTTCGGACGCTGACCCCCCGGACTCTCCTGTCTCCTTCCGCCGGGCTTTAGGACCCGGCTCTCTTTCCGGGCTGCCTACTGCGCCTCCTTCCTGTGCATTTGAACTTGGCGCGCGCGCCCAACCTTCCACCTTCCGTCTAACCGTTTCTTCGCTCCCAGATGGAGGTGTGGCCACCCCTGACTCGTGCCCTCCCTCCTGCTGTGAGCTGCCAGCGCTTGCCCCCTGGCTCCTTTCCTCTTCCCTGTTCTCTGGCGGTGACGCTGGACCCGATCTCCAACTGCTCTCCTCTGATTCCCCTCTGGCTCTATCTCCCTGGGGTGCCCCCCTAAACTCCCCCCTTGCCTTGGCCACTGGTGCTCCTTTCTGTGAATCCTCCGACTCACTGGAGAGACTCGGAGATCTCGGGTCGTCGTCATCGCTCATCCTTTCTTCTGCCTCCTCCCCTTCGCTCTCTGTTTCCTTCCTTGCCCTTGCCTCTGCTCCTGAACCCCTGACATCCATCCCCCCCTCGAAGCCCCCCACTCCCCCTTCCCCTCCTTCCGGTGCTGGAGCTGGGTGCTGCTGCGTCAAGGAGACGAATGTCGGGTACCGTTCGGTTCCCGTAGCGGGCCTCCCTCCGAAGTCTTCCGGTTCTTCCTCCCTCCTCTCGTCGACGACGGTCACCTCTGCTTCCATCTCTGTGCCGCCGTGCTCGAAACCTGGATCGTCCCCGAAAATGTCCATGTCCGTCTCTCCCTCGCTTCCTCCAGGCGGCGTTGCTCGGCCTGGACCTTCTTGCCACTTCCTGCGCCACTGTTCCTCTGGTTTGTCGTCCCACCAATACGAGGGTTCTGAGGCAGATCCCGAGGGCGACCCCTCCGGGGAACGGACGTCTCGTATCGGGTCCTCGTCCGAGTCGAACCCCCGGAACGTGCTGCCCGAAAGCGTGGGTGTGAAAAGCCAGTCGTCGAAAAAGTCTGCTGGCATCGGTCTATGTGGGAAGAGGGCATGAAACTCGTCCTTGAGCAGAGGTTCGTCCAAGGCGTAGTCCGGCACCCAACTGTTCGCACTGGCCGGGGTGCCCTCCCTGGCGAGAAAGTATTCTACCCCTTCTTCCCCCCATCTGGAATCCAAAATCTCTGTGACTTCGTTGATGCGCTCCTTCTGTGCCACTCCTGCGTGCCCTGTTCTGTCTCTGGCCGGACTCTGCGCCGTTCCGGGTTCCTGAAACCTGTGCGGTGCCTTGTAGGGAGTGAGCACCGATCTGTGGAATACCGGATGCATTCTGGAACCCTCCGGAAGCGCCAGCCTGAAGGCCACCGGGTTGACCTGCTCTTCGACTTGATAGGGCCCCAGTTGCTTATGCCCTAGTTTCTTCTTGGCCAACGACCTGGCCGGCACTGCGTGGGCTGCTAACCAGACCCAGTCCCCCACGTGTAGCTCTTCGCCAACCCTTCTGCGTTTGTCCGCTTGTACCTTGTATGCGTGCTTGGCCAGTTCCAGGTGGCGCCTCAGCTGATCGTGGACTTCCTGCAGTTCCGACGCGAACGCATCTGCCGTCTGCGGCTCCCCTTCCCCCAGCCTTTCCAGTCCCGGGAAGGTTCTGGGGTGCCTCCCGTTGTTGGCGAAGAACGGTGTGACCCCCGTGGACACGTGCTTCGTGTTGTTGTAAGCGAACTCGGCGAGCGGCAGGTAATCCACCCATGTCGCAGGCTGTTGATTTGCATAACACCTCAAGTACTGCTGCATGATGGCATTGACCCGCTCTGCTTGCCCGTTGGTTTGCGGGTGTCTCGCCGACGCCAGGTTGATCTTGACGTTCAGGAAGCCCATCAGCCGCTGCCAGAAATTTGAGATGAACTGCCGCCCCCGGTCGGACAGAATAGACCGTGGCAGACCGTGAACCTTGAACACGTGGTCTATGAACAGTTTGGCGGTTTGTTCCGCCGTGGCCACCTTCGCACACGGAATGAAATGTGCCATCTTGGAGAACAAGTCCACCACCACCAGCACTGCCGTCTTGCCCCTCGAGCTGGGCAGATCCGTGACAAAGTCCAGGGCCACCCTCTCCCAAGGTTCGGCCGGAGTTTGCAGCGGTTCCAACAGTCCGGCCGGCGGTCTAAGCACTGGCTTCGCCCTCTGGCAGGTGTCACACCTCGCCACGTAGTCCGCGACCTCCCTTCTCATTCCAGGCCACCAGAAATCCCTGGCTACTAGTTCCACCGTCTTCTCCTTGCCGAAGTGCCCTGCAGTGGGCGCGTCGTGCATCTGCTGCAGCACCTTGGCGCGAAGTTCGTCTCCCGGCACGTAGATGGCCCCTTTACGGATGAGCAATCCATCTCTTAGCTGGAAACCGTCGGCCGCTGCTTTGCCCCTTTGCACCTCTGAGATCTTTGCTTGCGCGAAGGAGTCCCCCTGCAACGCTCGTCGCACCGCCTCCAGATCCACGGTTGCCGCGGCGCACGCCCACACTGTTGGTGCGAAGATGTGCATGGCGGCCGCTGGCGTTGCTTCCTCCAGATACTGTGGCTTGCGGGAGAGAGCGTCCGCCATGATGTTGGTGTCCCCCGGGACATACTCTATTCGGAAGTCGAAGTTCGCAAAGAACTCAGCCCAACGTATCTGCCTTTGGTTCAGGAACTGTGCCGTGCGCCAGTGCTCTAGGTTCTTGTGGTCCGTGCAAACCTGCACCGTGTGCTTGGCGCCGATCAGAAAGTGCCTCCACGCCTTGAACGCTGCATGAATGGCCAGCAACTCCCTGTCCCATATGGTGTAGTTCTGCTCGGACTTGCTGAGCTTCCTGGAGTAAAACGCTCCCGGTCGCCACACCCCCTGCGGGTCTTTCTGCAGCAGGACCGCCCCCACGGCTCTGTCCGAGGCGTCAGTCTCCACCCTCATCGGCTTGCTGGGGTTGACATGAAGCAGCTGCTCTTCCGACGCGAAGAGACGCTTGAGTGCCTGAAAGGACTGTTCCGCCTGCTCTGTCCAAATGAACTTCTTTTTCTTGGAGCTAAGCGTGTCAGTGATGGCCGCCGTCTGCATAGCGAAGCCCTTGATAAACTTGCGATAGAAGTTCGCAAAGCCGACAAACCGTTGGACCTCCTTCCGGTTGCGCGGGCTCTTCCAATCCAACACCGCTCGAACCTTGGCGCTGTCCATGGCGAGCCCCTTGTCAGACAGCTTGTAGCCCAGAAAATCCACCTCCGTCACGTCAAATTGGCACTTCTCCAGCTTGGCGTAGAGCCTATGGTGCTTCAGCCTGTTCAGTACTTCCTTGACGTGTTTGTCATGCTCCAAATTATGATCTATGAACTCCTTGAGTTCTTGCAGCTCGTCCTCTGACATGGAATACAGTTTCCCCTTAGGCAGCGCCACCCCTGGCAGCAGGTCAATCTTGCAGTCATATGGCCTGTGAGGGGGTAGCCTGTCTGCCTCCTTCTCGCAGAAAACTTCCAAAAATTCTGCGTACTTGTGGGGAATCGCTTGCAGCGTGCCTAGCAGTAGCTGTGACTCCTCTTCCTCTCCTTCCTGCCTGGGCACGATGCAGTGTTCAGCACAAAAGGAAGAGCCGAAGGTCAGCTGCCTCTGGTACCAAGCCAGTGTTGGGCTGTGTTTGTCCAGCCAACTCATGCCCAACACAATGGGCGTGTCCGACAATTGAGTGACGTTGAAGCTGATGACTTCTTGGTGATTCCCAAGTCGCATCACCATCGGTGGCGTCTGCTGCACCACTTGCCCTCCTAGCAGCTCCCTGCCATCCACCGTGACCACCTGCAGGGGCAGTGTGGCCGGCAGCAACTGTATAGCATGCTGGTTGACAAAGTCCTGCCCCATAAAGTCCGCATTGCTGCCTGAGTCAATGGTGATTGGCACGTCCATGGTGATGCCATTGGGCAGCTGGAGCGACGCGGTGAGCCTCACCACTGGTTTGGGCGGGAGGGGGTTCACGGGCTGTAAAATCTCTGGGGACTGCATCATTAATACGTCTGGCTGGGCCCCAGTGCCTCTTCCTCCAGCCAGACAGCGTCGTTTCCCTGCTGTGGTTCTCCTTGCTGCGTTGCTGCAGTCGCCATTGCTGAGGCTGCAGTGAGCTTGTGGAGCCTCTGGGGACACTCTTTCGCCATATGCCCTGGCTCCTCACAGACGTAACACTTCCTGTTCCCTCTAGGAGGCTTCGCTTTCACTGCTGCTGGTGCTAGGGCTCTGGTTGCTGACTGAGCCCTGGCACCTCCAACCTCCATCGGTTCAGCTCCTCCCCCTGGCGGAGGCGTGGATTGCGTACGTGCTGCTTCTCTGGGAAAGAAGGAGGAGCCCCTGGCTGGTTCGCGTCCTCCACGCCCTTCGTCCCTGCTCCACGGACGTCCTTCCAGCCGTACCCCCACTGCCAGCGCCCTCTGCACGACCTCCTGGGTGGTCCGGGGTCTCTCCCCCCTCGCAATCTCATCTTTTACAGAGCTGTTTAGTCCCTCCCAGAAAAGGTCTCTTACAGGGGTCGCATCTCTGTCCCATTCTAGGGCACTGGCCAAGGCGAAAAAGCGGGCATGGTACTGCCGTACGCTGGCCCTTCCCTGCTTCAGTCCATGAATCTGTTGCCGAGCAAGATCCACGTCAATGCTTGATAAAAAACACGCATCCATCGCTTTAATAAAGGCATTCGCATTTTGGAGCGCCGGATCGTTATCCCTCCATAAATTGCGCAGCCATGCTCTGGCATCCCCATGCAAATAAGACATGATGAACCCCACTTTCTCTTGCTCATCTCTAAAATCTTTACTCAGCAGTTGCAGTGCACACAGTACGTCTGCTTTAAAATTGGGATACTGTTGCAGGTTCCCATCGAAGTGAGAGACCAGACCGCCTGTGCGTCTCCCCAACCCAATCCCCTCTGGTTTGGGTGTCTGTTGCCCTTGCTTCGTAAGCACTTCCAACCTGACCTGGAGATCCCTGTAGGCGGCAGCTGCGTCCTCCTCTCTCTTCCTGGATGCGAGAGCCTCGGCATTCAGCTGTGACACTGCTTCTCTGAGTTCCGCTATCTGCTGTTCAGCCGTCATGTCGGCTGCCGTTCGTGAGCTCACTAGTAGGCACCTGCTTCTCTCCTCTCCTCGAGGCTGTAGATGCCCACAATACGGTGAGACGGAGCTTACTGTCAGGGTTGCTTCAAGATCCTAGCTCACAGAGGATCACGCTAGCCAACGGTCATTAAGTAAAAGTCTTTATTGAGTTACAGTTTCCATTCTCAAGCTGCTGCGTGCAACCCTACGTCTAGTAGCTAGATCGGCGAAGCTCCGTCTGAATCTCCGCCCCTCGTACACCAACTTAATATCCTAGCCCTGCTCCACCTTTTCCGCCTGACTGTTCTTCTCTGGGTCCCTCTGCCCCCCTGGGTCTCTTCCTTCCGGGATTCTTCGGACGCTGACCCCCCGGACTCTCCTGTCTCCTTGCGCCGGGCTTTAGGACCCGGCTCTCTTTCCGGGCTGCCTACTGCGCCTCCTTCCTGTGCATTTGAACTTGGCGCGCGCGCCCAACCTTCCACCTTCCGTCTAACCGTTTCTTCGCTCCCAGATGGAGGTGTGGCCACCCCTGACTCGTGCCCTCCCTCCTGCTGTGAGCTGCCAGCGCTTGCCCCCTGGCTCCTTTCCTCTTCCCTGTTCTCTGGCGGTGACGCTGGACCCGATCTCCAACTGCTCTCCTCTGATTCCCCTCTGGCTCTATCTCCCTGGGGTGCCCCCCTAAACTCCCCCCTTGCCTTGGCCACTGGTGCTCCTTTCTGTGAATCCTCCGACTCACTGGAGAGACTCGGAGATCTCGGGTCGTCGTCATCGCTCATCCTTTCTTCTGCCTCCTCCCCTTCGCTCTCTGTTTCCTTCCTTGCCCTTGCCTCTGCTCCTGAACCCCTGACAGCAGAGATAACATTTCTTGGCGCTCTTCCCCTCCTTCTTCCGCCCTTCACTGGGATTTGAAACTGCGCGCGCGCGCTGTTCCAATTTCCATCGGCTCTGCCGGCGGGAAAGGTGGCTCTGGAATCTCTGGAATGCAGAAATCCCTCCAACGTTCCCCTCTCCCTTCCCGCTTCTCCAACGCTCTCGCCTCCTGGCGTGCTCCTATGGTCAGCGCGGATTTGGTCAGCTGGTCCATAGACTCCGCCCTGGGCGCCCGGGAAAGTTCATCTTTCACCGCCGAAGAAAGCCCTTCTTCGAAAAGCATTTGTATGGGCTCCGCCGATAGATCCCACCCCAATTTATGGATCAACATGGTAAACTCAGTCCAGTACTCACGGACAGATCGGCTCCCCTGTTTACAAGCCATTAACTGTCTGCGCACCACTCCCTGCTCAATGTCGCTGGAAAACATCAGGTCCATGGCGCGAAAAAACTTCCTTGTGTCCTTTAGGATCTCATTATTCACTGCCATCAGGGGCCTAACCCAGTCTTTCGCCCTCGCTTCGAGATGGCCAATCACAAAAGCCACTCGCGACTCCTCGTCGGGAAAGTCATCAAACTGCAGATTGAGAGCATATTGCATCTCTGTCCTAAAGGCGTGATAGTTCCTGGGATCCCCCCCAAACTTCTGCACCAATCCTGGCACCTTTCTTGCGAGCGGGGTGGTTTTTCCCTTTTCTGCATCCTGAGCCCTCCTCTCCTCGAGCCTCGCCGTCTGCAGCGCTAGCTGGACTTCCAACACCCTGTACCTTTCTTCCAGGCTTGGACCCGCTCCAGCTCCTCCTGCTTCTCCGGTTTCGGCTGGGTTGCTCATGATGCCTCTCCCTGCACAAGCTGCTTTCAGAGACTTTCGGATTGCTGTGATGGGATGATGAGCTGCTTGTGCGTAAAATCCTAGTCCCTCAGAGTTTGGCCAAGTCCGCAAACCTCTGCCTACGACGGAGCCCCTCAAGCATGGCTCCGTCAGTCGCTAGCAGAATCCGACAGTGGGCGCTTACGGAATCTCTTCCAGCATAAAAGCTCCTTAACGGAAACACGTCTTCTGGACTCTCTGCGCAACAGTTTCCGGCGAGGAGTGGGTGTCCCTATAGGAGGTCCTGAAACCTCCCCACTATTTTCGCTGGAAGTGTCCCTGAGCCATCCCTCCGACTCACTTTCCCTTGGAGCTCCTTCTCTCCCCCTGCTGGTTCCCTCTTCAGCTGCTAAGTCTCTCTCAACCTCTGTGAGCCCTTCCACCTCCTGTCCTTCCGATGGCAGTTCCCTGACATACTTGATATAACTTTATCTCTTTTAAGATCTCCTGCGACTTTGGTTTCACCCTCAGTTTCTTCTCTCCTTCCTTTATTTTTTCCAATATTCTATCTTTTTTCTCATTTTGAGTTCTCTTCTTAATTGCATTCTGTTGTATCAAGAATCCTCTCATAACCACTTTACTTGCATCCCAGATTACTCTTTTTTCCACGGTAGTGTTCATATTTATCTCAAAATAGTCTCTCAAAGTTTTTTGGGCCTTCTTCGTCACTTCTTCATTCCTGAACAAAGTATCATTCATCCTCCATCTAAAGGAACCAATTGGCGTCAGTTTCATTTCCATCTTCACAGCATTATGGTCGGAGCAAGTTTTAGGACAGATTTCCACTTTACTAGTCTTCGGAGCCAGTCCTCTCGTTACCCAAATTTGGTCAATTCTTGTCCATGTCATTTTAGCCTCAGAGAAGAAAGTTCCCTCTCTTCCCAGGGGGTTCTTTATTCTCCAGATGTCAACTAAATCCATATTTTCAGTCATGTCAAAAAAACGTTTTTGGTAGTCTACCATCCTTGGTGACTACCTGTCTCTGTGCCTTGTCCATATTTGTAGACACCACTCCATTCATATCTCCCATCAAAATCATGTTATAATCCATATAGTCCATCAGAGTCTCATGTAACTTCTTGAAAAATTCCGATTTTCCTTCATTTGTGCATAAATGCCTACTATCAAATATTTCTCTCCTTGTGATTGAATTTCAGTTACGACGAATCTTCCTTGATCATCTTTAAATATGAATTTTGGTGATAGGCTCTCCTTTGCATAGAGGACCACTCCTCTTTTTTTTTTACTTTATCCGATGAAATAAATTCTTGGCCTAATCTTTTATTAATCAATAACTTCCTGTGTAGCCTTGTCACATGTGTTTCTTGTAAACAAATCAAGTCCAAGTGCTCTTTTTTCAATAAATGAAATACTCTCCGCCTCTTTTCGGGGGAGTTCAGATGCTTTCTGCAACAAGCTCCATTTTCACCAGCGAAATCACGACTGCCTCATTCTCAGGCAGGATTTCAGAACTGGCCTGTTCCCTTTGTTCCCTTCTCACACCCAGCAAACAGACGTACAGCCATAACCTGTGGAATATCTACCTGTCCAGTACGTTTCCTCTGTGCAAAACCTCTGTACGTTTTCTCTGCGCGAATCCTCTGTGTAAGACGTCTTCAGGCAGTAGCAGAGCTGAGCAGCGGTTGCCTCCGTGTGAGAAGAAGGAAGGGAAAGTCCACACACTGTTCTTGTTCTCTAACAGCGTTTATTTACAACCCAAATTTTCCACCCGAACTTGGACACATCACGATTTCTCTCGCTCTCGGCGAAAAGTGAAACTAACTTCACACAAAGAAACTGTAGCTTCCATTAGAAGCTCCTCCCCAGATACAGGACACTCAGGAGGTTTAACCCTTAACCACCACACTCCACAAATGCTCCCTAATGGCAAACTCCTTGCTTGAAGAAATATCTTTTTAAATCCTATCCAAATGGCATGTCCTATGGTCCTACCCTACTAATTCTTCTGGTTCTATTTTCTCCCAACAATCCTGTTTCCTTCATAATCAGAAATTTTATTTATCCTTCTCTTTCATCATAAATAGATTCACCATTGGCTAGGTAAGGCCTTTCCAAATTGAGTTGAGGTTATAGCAGGTATGGGGAACTTCGGGTCATCCAGACGTTGCTGAACAACAAGTCCCATCAGCCCCTGCAAACACGGCCAGTGGCAAGGAATGGTGGGGGTTGTAGTTCAGTAACACCTGGGGGTGGGGGGGGCAAAGCTTCCCCAGACCTGCTCTATAGCCCATGTTCTTGTTCCAAGTAGTGAAGGCTGGTCCTCATTGGGGCTGGAGGGGCAGAAGACACAGAGACCAACCGTAGGTGGAGCCAGAGCCAATGACAGGCAGAGCCAACTAATTCTAGAATTGTCCCCATCCTCCTCTCTGCTGAGTTCTTCAAGGGCACAACTGAGACTAAGGAGAAGGAAGCTGGCAGGCAGTGCTACCCTCTGGACTGTTTGTAAGTGAGGAGGCAGGTAGGGTGGGGACTGGCTGTGAGTAGAACGAAGTAAGTGAGGTAGCTCCCCAATTGTCCTAATAAATAGACCAACCTCTGCTGGTCCTAAGTTTCCAGTGGAAATGTAGCACTTGTGCATTGATTTCTCCTAATTTGCAAAATAACTGGCTTCCACCAGCACCTTTCCAAATTCCAATTTCATGGACACATGCCTCAAGTAAGAAGATCCCTGCTGGCTAAGACCAAAGGCCTGCCTAGCCCAGGATTCTGTTCTCACAGGGGCCAACCAGATGCCTAGGGGAGGTCCACAAGCAAGACATGAGTGCATTAGCACTCTCCTGTTCACGATCCTCATTCACTTGTTCTGCACAGCCAACATTTTGCCATCAGGGCCATTTGCACCATCAGTATTGAAAAGGAAAATGCCTCTGGTTTCACAGCAACCCAAACTTTGGATCTCGGTGCCTCAGGTCTCACATTGTTATTGCTTCTTATACCCCCAGCATGTTGTGAATCTTTTTGCCTGTATTCCTCTTACTGATTCCTGTCTTGGGAGCAGCCGTGAAATTGGCTAGATGGACAGAAATCTGATGTCTATTTCATATAAAGATTTTGTAACAGGACAGAACCTATCTTAGAATCATAGAATCATAGAATCATAGAATCATAGAATCATAGAATCATAGAATCATAGAATCATAGAATCATAGAATCATAGAATCATAGAATCATAGAATTGGAAGAGACCACAAGGGCCATCGAGTCCAACCCCCTGCCAAGCAGGAAACACCATCAGAGCACTCCTGACATATGGTTGTCAAGCCTCTGCTTAAAGACCTCCAAAGAAGGAGACTCCACCACACTCCTTGGCAGCAAATTCCACTGTCGAACAGCTCTTGCTGTCAGGAAGTTCTTCCTAATGTTTAGGTGGAATCTTCTTTCTTGTAGTTTGGATCCATTGCTCCGTGTCCGCTTCTCTGGAGCAGCAGAAAACAGCCTTTCTCCCTCCTCTATGTGACATCCTTTTATATATTTGAACATGGCTATCATATCACCCCTTAACCTCCTCTTCTCCAGGCTAAACATGCCCAGCTCTCTTAGCCGTTCCTCATAAGGCATCATTTCCAGGCCTTTGACCATTTTGGTTGCCCTCCTCTGGACACGTTCCAGTTTGTCAGTGTCCTTCTTGAACTGTGGTGCCCAGAACTGGACACAGTACTCCAGGTGAGGTCTGACCAGAGCAGAATACAGTGGCACTATTACTTCCCTTGATCTAGATGCTATACTCCTATTGATGAGGCCCAGAATTGCATTGGCTTTTTTAGCTGCCGCGTCACACTGTTGGCTCATGTCAAGTTTGTGGTCAACCAAGACTCCTAGATCCTTTTCACATGTACTGCTCTCAAGCCAGGTGTCACCCATCTTGTATTTGTGCCTCTCATTTTTTTTGCCCAAGTGCAATACTTTACATTTCTCCCTGTTAAAATTCATCTTGTTTGTTTTGGCCCAGTTCTCTAATCTGTCAAGGTCGTTTTGAAGTGTGATCCTGTCCTCTGGGGTGTTAGCCACCCCTCCCAGTTTGGTGTCATCTGCAAATTTGATCAGGATGCCCTTGAGTCCATCATCCAAGTCGTTGATAAAGATGTTGAATAAGACCGGGCCCAGGTGTGGATCACACTGTTAAAAGGTATGAGGGAAATAGTTTTGAAAAACAAGCTGACAAGAACTCTTGGGCTAAGTGTGTTTTTGTTTTCTCTGTACGGAACTGTTTCCAAAAGAAAGCCATTTTCTTCCTTATTTAAGGACAATAATCGAAATACCCTTTCTTATAGGCTCAAGTGCTTAGCTATTACATCAGGCAACCCCAAGCTGGGTCCTCCAGATGTTTTGGGACTACAACTCCCATCATCTTTAGCTAACAGGACCAGTGGTCAGGGATGATGGGAATTGTAGTTTCAAAACATCTAGAGGGCCGAGTTTGGGGATGCCTGTATTACATCCATAAAAGTATATTCTTATTTTGCAGACTCCTTCCATAAACATCCTTAACTTCTCGCCCATATAATGAAATCAAGCTATCTGATCCTCTAGAAGAGGCAGAACACCACAGAAGTAAATACATGTAGCTGTTCAAAAGCAAATGGTATGTATGGGACTTCTGGTTGTTGAGGAGAGGAATGGCAGCGCCCGGCGCTTTGTCCTGTTAAAGACGAGCGCTTTGGGGGTTGATGAGTGAAGAGGGGAGGTTGCCAGGACTAGGTACCCCCCTAAAAAAAAACCCTGCAGAAGAGCAGGGCTTCGGAGGGGTCCTGCGGAATCCATTCTTTCCTCCTGCCGGGACCCGGTTCCTGCAACTACATTTTTGACAGAGGCCTTTAAAATAGCAGACATACAATATAAAGGGGAGTTTCCAGAAGGACTCTCATTTATATATAAAGGCAAAAGACACAGATTTACAACAGAAACACAGGCACATGCATTTTTTGACAAACAAGGCAGAGACTTAGAAAGACAAAAAGCAGATAGGCATGGGAAGGCTGGCAATGGAACTGCTGGCACATGAAGAAGAAAAAGATGCAGTAGGGGGCAGACCTATCTTAAGAAAAACAGACAATGGCAAACCTTAAGACAGTGTTTCCCAACCTTTTTTGGGCAAAGGCACACTTGTTTCATGAAAAAAATCTCGAGGCACACCACCATTACAGCCCCGTGACGTCAGCGCGCAGCGTCACGCCGGGAGGGACGCACGAAAGTGTAAGATTCAATTTTTTCCCCTCCCCCTTGCCTTCCTTCTGTGCCAACCGCCAAAAAGCCAAGAATCGCGGGACCGCCGGCGGAGGGGGGGAGGGCGAGCGGAGGCAGCGGCAAGCCCCGTTCCTCCCCATCCGCCCCATTCCGTGCAAGGAGCGCGAACAGGTGTGAGAAGGGGGTCAAACCTGTGGGTCGGCGCCGGGGAACCTCCAAGCTTTGGGGGTGGGGGGGAGGAGGCAGCAAAGCGAGGCAGGAAGGAGAGCGCGGCTTGGCGAAGTACTCGGCGGCGAAGGCCAGTAGGTCCGGTGGCCAGTGCCGCAGCACCTCCACCGTGTAGCCCTGCAGCAGCTCAGTCAGACCCGGCGGGATCTCGATGCTCATCTTGTAGCCGAGGCGCGCGGGAGACTCAACGGACGGGCCCGGGGGAGAGAGAGAGAGAGAGAGACACGACGGAGAGAGAGCGGGAGTCCCTGCTCGCCGTCGCCACCGCTACAACTACTGTGGCGGTTGGTCGTGGTCGCCGCCGCCGCCGCCCACCTCTATCTATCTCTCCCCATCAGCTTTCTACGCGGGCCTCGAGCCGGAGGTGGGGGGTGGCCGCCGCCGCTTTCTCCGCCTCCACGTCCTGCCTCCTCCTCCTCGAGCCCTCCGTCAGCCCTGAGGGAACCGCCGCGCTCGCGCCGCCGCTCTCTGACACGCGAGAAAGAGAAAGGAACGGAGCGGCGGGGTAGTCGGGGGAAGGAGGGGTCGGAATGGAAGCGCGAGGCGAGCATGCCCAGCAGGAAGCGGCGGAGAACGCCACAGAGAGAGAGAGAGAGAAGCAAGGGAGGGCGGTGAGTGGGCGGGAACACGCTTCATGCGTCACAATAACGGACAAGAGGCGCTCGAGGGATAGATTAGGACCTAATTTGACTTTTACCAAAAAAAAAAAAAAAATCTTTCGAATTTTCCCCACGGCACACCAGGCAACATCTCGCGGCACACTAGTGTGCCGCGGAACAGTGGTTGGGAAACACTGCCTTAAGATATTGAGCTGGAATGTGAATGGGATAAATATTAAAACAAAGAGAAATAGGGTGCAAGACATAATTCTCAAACACAATTTAGATATAATCTGTTTACAAGAGTCACACATAGCCAAAAGTCATCAAATAATTCTGACAAATAAAAAATTAGGGATGGATTTTATTACTGCTGACGATACCAAAAAACGAGGTGTAGTCTTTTACATTAAACCTGCACTGGAGCCCAAACTGATTAAAAAAGATGAAAAGGGGAGAATGATAATAGTTTAAATTAAAATTCAGGGAGAGAATATATATTTGGTAGTAATCTATGCCCCAAACAATAATAAAGCAGAATTTTATTTAAAAAAATTAGAAAAAGATCTGTTGGAATTTGCAGATCAAAAAATTATTGTCAGGGAACTGCCATCAGAGGCACGGGAGAAGGAGGGGGTCTCTGATTCTGCAGGGGAAGGTCCAAGCGCTAGAGGGAGACTCAGCCGGGAAGAAGGGGAAGAGAATGAGTGTAACACCAGGGATCAGGGAGAGCAACGGGACAGGGAGGTGCAGGGGCTCCAGGACTCTTCATTGGAAGTTAGCGAGGAGAGCCCCAGCACCCCACTGCCCACGCCCACCCTGCGCAGGAGACTCCCGCGCAGTGAGAGGAGGAAACGATTGGGCGTCAAACAGCTCTTATGTTGGCAACGCTTTAAGAAACGCCCACAGACAGATTCTACGAGTGACTAAGAGCAGCCACGCTAAGATGGGCTGCGTAGTCCGGAGGGTTTAACCAAGCAATCCGAGGCTCAAACGGAGCAGGATTACGCATGAGTAACTCCCAATCCCTACAGCAATCTGTCTGACCCTGAAGGTTGCTCGTGCGCAACAAACAGAAGGGGGCATCATGAGTATGACCGGAGGAGCTGGAGCCACGGGAGGTGCGACTGGAGTCCAATCGCTGGAGGAGAGAAACCGCGATTTGGAAGAGCACATAGCCATCCTGACGGCAAGGCTGGACGAACGACGGTCGTTGGATGCTCAGGGGAAACCCACCCCCATAGCGAGGAAGGTACCGGGACTGGTGCACAAGTTTGGGGGAAAGCCTCAAGAGTATGGGGCATTTAGAACAGAAATAGAATATGCCTTGAAGCTGCAGAAAAATGATTTTGAAAATGACACAGCCAAAGTTGCTTATATTGTGGGGCACTTGGAGGACGGGGCGAGGGAATGGATTCGGCCGCTTATGGCGACGCAGAATGACGCCATGGAGGATCTATCGAAATTCTTTCAGGCGATGGACGCTATGTTCAGTAGCGATGTGCAGCAGAGTGTGACCAAACGGGAACTGCTAAGCTGTAAGCAGGGAGAAGGGTCAGTTAGAGACTATTGGTCACGTTTTGCCATGATTGTTCATCGTCTGGGGTGGCAGCTGGACGCGGAACCCATTCAGATGCTATTTGAGGAGGGGCTTTCCCCAACGGTCAAGGATGAACTTTCGCGCGCACCCCGCCCACAGTCTATGGACCAGCTGACCAAGGCAGCCCTTGCGATTGGAGTAAGACAGGAAGCGCGGGCTCAAGAGAGGCGGGAAGGGAGAGAGCAGCGTTGCCATGACTACCGGATTCCTAGAATACCTAGGCAGCCTTCCCCGCCGGCGGAGCCAATGGAAATAGGCGGTGCGCGCGCCCAGGAAGTTTCAAACGCCAGTGAGCGTCGCAAAAAGGAGGGAAAGGATCTAAAAACGACCAAGAAATGTTTCCTTTGCCAAAAGCCAGGACATTTTGCCAGAGTCTGCCCACAAAGAAAGGCCTGGCAAGCAATGGTGGGGGCCGTGGGGGGAGAGGAGGAGGAACCCCAGACTCCGGAGCAGGGAAACGCAAACGCTTGGCTGCCAATCAGCGGGCACAGCAGCCGAGCCAACAACCAATGAATGTGCCCAAACCAGATTCTCCAAGAGCAGCGATTGCCATTGAGGTGGTGCTTGAGCTCCCAAATGGGCACCCAGTGAAGGTTCAAGGTATGCTGGACTCAGGAAGCTCATGCAATTTTTTTAGCAGGGACTTTGCCTTAGAGCATCAGCTTCACCTGCTGCCTTTGGATGCACCTCTGCAAGTCACCACCATTGATGGGAGGGAGCTGATTGGGGGGGAAGTTACCCACCAGACCCCACCGATGAGAATGAGAGTGTCTAGGCACTCAGAGACAATCGCTTTCCATGTTGCCTCATTAGCGGGTCCACCAATAATATTGGGGATGAGTTGGCTAGCGCAACATGATCCGGTGGTGGCGTGGCATCAGAGGACCGTTAGCTTTGGGTCTGACTACTGCCTGCAGCACTGCCTAGGAGGGGAAACGCCAAGGATGAGCGTAGCCAGAGTGGCAAGCACTGCAGTGGAGGGTAAAGGGGAGGTGCCACCGCAATATGCTGATTTGAAGGAGGTTTTCAGTGAAAAGGAGGCAGATAGACTGCCACCCCACAGGCCGTTCGATTGCCAGATCAATTTGCTCCCTGGGGCGCAGCTGCCGGTGGGTAAGCTGTATGCCATGTCTGACAGGGAGATGAAGGAGCTACGGGACTTTATCGACAAGAACCTAAAGAGAGGGTTTATAAGAGAGTCAAAGGCAGTGGGGGGCAGTCCAGTATTTTTTGTGGACAAAAAGGACACTGATAAACCGAGGCTTGTAGTGGATTATAGGGGGGTAAATTTGGTGTCAGAACCTGTGACTTTCCCGATGCCCAGAATTGATGAAATTCTGACGAGAGTGAGGAAGGGAAAGATCTTCACCAAGCTAGATCTGAGAGGGGCTTACAACTTAATCAGGATGAGAGAGGGGGATGAATGGAAGACCACCATGTTCACACCCCTGGGGGCTTTCGAATATCTCGTTATGCCTTTCGGATTACAGTCAGGCTCCGCCTGTTTTCAAGCTTTCATGCACCACGTGTTGGGGTCTCTGCTTTACAAGAACTGTGTAGCATTCCTGGACGACGTCTTGATTTATTCAGAAAATGAGGAACAACATGTGAGAGATGTCAGGGAAGTGCTACAACGTTTGCAGAAACACCAGTTGTGGGTCAAGCTAGAGAAATGTCAGTTTCATGCCCGAGAGGTGGAGTTCCTGGGGTACAGGTTATCTGACAAAGGCTTAGCGATGGACCCAAGCAAGGTGCAAGCAGTATTGGAGTGGAAGACCCCAAAGACACAAAAGGATGTGCAGAGGTTCCGGGGTTTTGGAAATTTCTACCGGAAGTTCATCAAGAACTTTGCACACATGACGGCCCCAATCACGGACTGTCTCAGTAGCAAAAAGAAGTTCGTGTGGACGGAGGCAGCCCAGCAATCCTTTGAAAGATTGAAGAAGGCATTCGCGTCGGAGGAACAATTACTACATGTGGATTTGGAGAAACCAATGAGGGTGGAGACAGACGCGTCAGACAGAGCCATAGGGGCGGTTCTGTTGCAGCCAGGACTGAACAAGCAAGAATGGAAACCGTGCGCCTTTTTCTCGAGGAAGCTGAGCAAGTCGGAACAAAACTACACCGTGTACGACCGAGAACTGCTAGCCATTTACGCCGCCTTTCGTCGGTGGCGCCATTTGCTGATAGGGGCGCAGCATAAGATCCAGGTCTGCACAGATCACAAGAACTTGGAATATTGGCGGACAGCACGGGTGCTCAACCAGAGACAGATTCGCTGGGTGCAGGAGTTTTCCAAGTTTTCCTTCGAAATCCAGTATGTGCCCGGTGAGCAAAATGTGAGAGCAGACGCTCTCTCACGGAAACCAGAGTACTTCGAAGGAGAGGGGCCGCCGGAGACCCGCCACGTCATACCTGAGGACCGATGGGTGTGTGGGGGTACTCTAGTGGGCACGAGAGAACTGGCAGGACTCACCAGGGACGATGAATTCGCCCGGACAAAAATCAGGGAACTCCAAGAGGGGAGGGGAGGACCAGAGGGGTTTGAAGAGAAGGACGGGGTGTTGTACTACAGGGGGGCGATGTACGTACTGGGGGAGGCTCTAAGAAGAAGGGTACTTAAACAGCTACATGACACCCCCACAGCGGGGCACTTTGGGCAACACAAAACCATGATGCTGGTGACCCGACAATTTTGGTGGCCACGGGTGAGGGAAGATGTACGTGAATATGTAAGAGGGTGTGATCGCTGCCAGAGGGCCAAAGGGGAACGCACGAGGCCAGCAGGTTTGCTGGAACCCCTACCCACGCCAAACAAACCCTGGGAGGTGGTGTCAATTGATTTCATGACGGATTTGCCTAAATCGAGGGGTAAAACAGCAGTTATGGTAGTTGTCGACTTGCTAACCAAAATGTGCCATTTTATCGCCTGTTCCCATGCCGTGACGGCAGAAGAAACGGCAAGGTTGTTTGTAGAACACATTTTCAGGCTGCATGGCGCCCCCTTGAGGGTTTTATCTGACCGCGGAAGGCAATTTACTTCACGGTTCTGGAGGAAGCTCATGAGCCTACTGCAAGTCGAGGTCAGCTTCTCGACAGCGAGACACCCAGAAACCAATGGGCAGGCGGAAAGGGCAAACAGTGTACTCCAGCAATACTTACGCTGCTACATTAGCGAAAGGCAGAATGATTGGGTAGAAAAACTAGCGCTAGCAGAATTTGCGTACAATAATGCTGAACATGTGTCCACCGGTATGAGCCCCTTCTTAGCCAATTATGGGTGTCATCCCAGGGCATTCCCGGGTAATGAGGAACAGAGCTGGAGTGTGCCTGCGGCTGAACAGTTTGTGGAAGAAATGGAAGCGTTACATCAGCAGCTCAAGACCAACCTAGAAAGGGCCAAAGCCAGTTACAAGAAGCAAGCAGATAAACACCGGAGGGAAGGGGAAACCATTAGGGTGGGGGATCGAGTGTGGTTGTCCACTCAAGGGTTACCCTTTAAGGGAGGGTGCAAGAAGTTGCAGCCCAGAAGACTGGGCCCTTTTGAAGTCATACAACAGATAAACCCAGTGGCGTTCAAGCTCAGGTTGCCCAACAACATGAAAATACATCCTGTGTTCCATAGGTCCTTGCTCTCACCACACAGAGAGGGGCGGGAGGTAGAAGTCTTGCCACAACCACAGGTAGAAGAGAGGGAACACCAGAGCACGGCCGCAGAGATAGTGGACTCAAGGTGGTGAGGGCGGCAGGTGCAGTACTTGGTGGCGTGGGAAGGAGAGCCCTGGTCGGAAAACACATGGGTGCCAGCAGAGGCAGTTGGCGACGAGCATATGGTGGAAGTGTTCCATCGACGGTTCCCAGATAAACCCAAGCCCTTAGAACGTTTCTGGGAAGAACAGTTCGGCACCACAGAGGAGGAAGAGAGTTTCGAAGGGTTTTCAGAATCCGAAGAGGAATCGGATTGGGAGAGTCAGTCCTTGGGTGGGAACCTTGGCAGGTGGGAAGAGGTGTTCACACCCACAGATGAGGAGGACAGCTCTTTCAGGGGTTTTCTTGGCTCGCTGACCAGAGAAGAGGCTGCAATAGAGCCCCCGGGTCGGAGGGGGAGTGAAGGGGGCCCTAGGAGGGAGGTGGATGTCAGGGAACTGCCATCAGAGGCACGGGAGAAGGAGGGGGTCTCTGATTCTGCAGGGGAAGGTCCAAGCGCTAGAGGGAGACTCAGCCGGGAAGAAGGGGAAGAGAATGAGTGTAACACCAGGGATCAGGGAGAGCAACGGGACAGGGAGGTGCAGGGGCTCCAAGACTCTTCATTGGAAGTTAGCGAGGAGAGCCCCAGCACCCCACTGCCCACACCCACCCTGCGCAGGAGACTCCCGCGCAGTGAGAGGAGGAAACGATTGGGCGTCAAACAGCTCTTATGTTGGCAACGCTTTAAGAAACGCCCACAGACAGATTCTACGAGTGACTAAGAGCAGCCACGCTAAGATGGGCTGCGTAGTCCGGAGGGTTTAACCAGGCAATCCGAGGCTCAAACGGAGCAGGATTACGCACGAGTAACTCCCAATCCCTACAATTATCATAATGGGAGATTTGAGCAAGTGGGATCATTGGAAACTTTCTTTGATATGACTAAAACTCTGAACTTGGTAGACATTTGGAAAGTAAGGCATTTAATGGAGAAACAGTTCACGTATTATTCTCACGTCCATGAGAGCAGTACGACAAGTGAAGCAGTTTGGATTACTAAAGAATTGGAATTCAGTCAAGAAAGTTGAGATAGAGCAGATGTCAGCTTCATTCCGGAGCTGACAGAGGCTGGGAATGAGAACAGACCAAGAGAGATAAAGACACTGGGATGTGAGCTGGAATGTGAGAGGGAGGAGGGGCAGCCTAGCAGCATGGCTTCAGAGAACAGAGAGCAGGTAGCAGGCAGCAGATAGCAATGGTAATCTAATCCCTGAGCATAGTGACCAAGGAAGGGGGAGCCAGAGCAGAGATACACAAAATAACAATCTTAGCTCAGAAGCAGATGGAGAGAGGCCAGGAATAGCCAGCCCAAAAACCTCGAAGACGCGAAAAGGTCAGCGAGAGGAGGGAAAAAGCGCGGAAGCGAAAGGGTTTTTTCCCCTGTTGGAAGAAGAGGAAGGGGCGGAGTTTAGACTCCGCAACTGCTAACTTGGAGTCAGACACAGAGTGAAGGAGCTCCGGAGTGATTTTTGTGTTTGAGCAATAAACCTGAGATAATTACAACCGGTGTCTCGCTTCTGTGGGAGAGCCAAGCCATTACAGCAGAGGATTGTGTCAGAGCATAACCCAGTGGTTATGTAAATGCAAAAGGAAGAAAGGTCAACCTTGAGATGGAGACTTAATAATAATTTATTGTCTACCAAGAATTAGTAGACAACACACAAAAAATTAGAGGAATATTTTAAATTGAATTTAAAGAATGAAATAAAAATCCAGACTGTATGGGACGCTAGTAAAGCGGTCATGAGAGGCTTTTTTATACAACAAAATGCTGTTTAAAAAAGAGCCAGGGAAGGAAAGAGAAAGGGAATTTTGGGTGCCATCAGTGGCGTCGCAACGGGGGGGCGGGGTGTGGGGGATGGTACACTGCTGTATCGGCGATGGAGGGATCCCGGCACCGTCCGTACGGCAATGGAGTGGCACTGGGAGCAAACCGCTATACAGAGCATGTGCGGCGTCACTACATACGGCGCAAGCGTCATACGTAGCAATGCTGCACATGCGCCCTACGTTGTGATGCCCGCCCTGGGTGTCACGACGCCTTCCTTCGCCCCTGGATGTCATATCAAAGAAGGAAAACGAATTAGGAAAAAATCCAAACAAACAATCCATAAAATTATTACAATCACAGTATTCAATGATAATTAATGATGAACTAGCATGAAAAGTTAAAAAAATGAAACAGAAACTTTTGAGCATGCAAATAAACCAGGGAAGTTGTAAGGAAAAATCAACAGATATAGGTAAAATTAACTCCAATGGAAAAGTTTTGAATAAAACAAAAGAAATAAGGGAAGCTTTAAAAAAAAAATTCAGAATTTATATAAAAGAGGAAATGAAAAGATAACCAACATACAGGAATATATAAAAAAGAGTCATCTGACAAAGATAAAACAAGAAGAGACAGTACTCTTAATTACACAAATAACAGACCAAGAAATCTTTGATGCAATAAGTCAAATAAAAGTGGGTAAATCACCAGGACCAGATGGACTATCAGCAAATTATTATTAAAAAATTAAAGAACAGCTTGCAAACTAATGAAAGACATAGTGAACAAAATAGTAACAAAAGGGGAAATTCCGGAGACATGGAAGGAAGTTTATATTACCTTGATTCCAATACAAGATAGAGATCTGACTTTGATCAAAAACTATAGACCCATTTCATTACTGAATAATGACTACAAGAGGTTTGCTAATATTTTAGCTAATAGATTGAAAAAGGTCTTAAATGTTTATATACATCCAGATCAACCAGGATTCCTTCCAGGTAGACAGATGAAAGATAATATAAGAAATATTTTAAATGTAATAGAATATCTCAAAGGAAGAAATGAGAAAAAAGCAGCAATGATGTTTATAGATGCGGGAAAAGCATTTGATAATATATCTTGGGATTTTATGAAGAAAACAATGGAAGAAATGGAATATGAAGAAAAGTTTATAAAAGGGATAAAAGCTGTATATACAGAACAGAATGCAAAATTAATTATTAAGCAGGTGATAACGAAACAATTTAAAATAGAAAAAGGAATGAGACAAGGATGTTGTTAAAGTTTGTGGGTCGTAAATCCTTTGACCCACGGAGTCTGCTGCAACGGCACTGCAATAAAGCTTCCACTTGCGCGCTGCCACTCTTCTCAGTTGTCGGACGTTAGCAGAGTTCACACACAGCGTAAAATGGCTTTGTCTGTGTCTGTGTCTGTGTCTGTGTCTGTGTCTGTGTCTGTGTGGTATCTTCATTAACTCAGCTCTACAGCAGTGCTTCTATTCTATCACTCTTTTTTTAGAAGCATACAAAACCAGAAAAGAAAGACCTACAGAATCTAGCTGCATGCTTGCAGCTTTCTGTCTCTAACAAAACGAAACTACCTTGCTCACATTCTCAGACAGACTGTTCTCAGCAGCCCCCAGAGAGCACAGATCAAAGGAAAATGCCCTGGTCATGTGGGCAGTGCACCCAGTTGATAAGAACACTCCTGGAGTGTTAACTCTTAACTGTCCAGAACCACAACAGATGTCCGTTATCACCTTTATTATTCATCCTGGTCCTGGAGGTTTTGAACAGAAACATAAGAGCAGATAAACAGATTGTGGGAATAAGAACAGGGAAAAATGAATTTAAGTTGAAAGCATTTGCAGATGACTTGGTAATTACAGTTGAGGAACCAAAATTATGTCTCCCTAAAGTTTTAGAAAAAATACAAGTGTTTGGGTGAGTAGCAGGATTAAAATTAAATAAAGGAAAGACAAAAATATTAACAAAAAACATGAAGGAATCGGAGAAAAAGGAATTGCAGGAGATCACAAAAATAGAAATTCACAAAAAAGTCAAATATTTAGGAATTTGGCTTACCAATAAAAAATTATATTTATATAAGGATAATTATGAGAAAGTTTGGCATGAGATTAAGAAAGATTTGGAAATTTGGAACAGAAGGAATCTCTCTCTGATGGGAAGGATAGCAGCAATAAAGATGAGTGCACTACCAAAGATGTTATTTTTATTTCAGTCAGTACCGATAATAAGTAATTATGTCTACTTCAAAAACTGGCAGAAAGATATTTCTAAGTTTGTCTGGAATGGGGAAAAGCCTAGAATAAAAAACAAAATACTTATAGATACTAAAGTTAGAGGAGGCTTCTCCCTTCCAGACCTAAAATGGTATTATGAAGCAGCTTGCATCATGTGGATTTGGGACTGGATTAAATTAGAGAGAGATGAAATATTAGATTTGGAAGGGCATGATAATAGATTTGGTTGGCATCATATTTATGGTATGGGAAAGATAAAAAACACAAAGGTTTTCATAATCATATAATAAGAAAAACGCTTATAAAAGTGTGGAATAAACAGATTTTTTAGAACTCAAAACTCCATGGGGGCTTTCGCCGGTGGAAGCATTAGCATTAAAACCTCTTAATAAGAGAGGAAATTGGCCACCGTACAGAGAAATAATAATAATAATAATAATAATAATAATAATAATAATAATAATAATTTATTTATACCCCACCCATCTGACTAGGTCTCCCCATTTTATCATATGTGGTGGGTGTCAGGGATCGGTTGGCAGAGGAAACTGAACTGGTGCAACTGATCAGAGACAATGCTTTTGCTCAGCGGAAGCTGAGCAAACTCAAGGGGTGTGTGGGAGCTGAGGGAGGTTTCCGTGAGAAGAATCAGAACTTCCAGGGTTAAACAGTTCTGTGTGATGTCTTACATTCTGAGGCGTGGTTTTGCGCACATACGGGAATCTTTCTTTGTGTGTGAGTTACTTTCGCTTTTAGCTGTCGAGCCGGAGAGAATGTCCACTAGATCTCCGGGCTGATTTATGATGTTTTTCTGTACGATAATAAAGCTTTCTTAGATTAGCAAGAAGCCTGCGTACGGACTTTGATTTATCACCCACACAAGGCACTAATCGCTGCTGCGAAACTCTGCTTGGAGCCAGGAAGAAAGCTTAATGCTCAAATTTGGCACAGGGAAGTGTGCCGGACACCATTACATTCTTCAGAGTTTTGAGGAGAAAGGCGGGCTGTTTTTCTACCGAGGGCATTGTATGTGCCGGGGGAGTCCCTAAGGGCCAAAATTCTCAAACAGCTCCACGACAACCCCACTGCGGGGCATTATGGGCAACAAAAGACCATGCTGTTGGTTACAAGGGACTTTTGGTGGCCCAAATTGAGGGAGGACGTGTTGGAATATGTGAAAGGTTGTGTCACATGTCAACGGGCTAAGGGGGAGAGGGCTGTTCCAGCAGGGTTACTAGAACCTTTGCCCACACCAGGGAAGCCATGGGAGGTGGTGTCTATAGATTTCATAATGGACCTGCCCACATCCAGAGGTAAGACGGCAGTCATGGTGGTGGTGGATCTACTGACCAAGATGTGTCACTTTGTTGCATGTTCCCATGCAGTGACCACAGAGGAGACCGCCAAGTTGTTCGTAGAGCACATGTTTCGACTGCATGGGGTTTTCTGACCGGGGGGGGGGGTGCAGTTCACCTCACACTTTTGGCGCAAGCTCATGGGTTTGCTGCAGGTAGAGGTGAGATTTGCGACAGCAAGGCACCCCGAAACCAATGGGCAAGCGGAGAGAACAAATGCCATTTTGCACCAGTATTTGCGGTGTTATGTCAGTCAGAGACAGAACGATTGGGTGGAGAAATTAGCACTAGCAGAGTTTGCGTACAACAACTCTGAACACGTGTCCACAGGGATGAGTCCTTTCCTTGCCAATTACGGATGTCACCCCAGGGCCTTTCCGGGGCGTGGGGAGGTGTCGTGGAGTGTGCCAGACGCAGAGCAGTTTGCGGAAGAGATGGAGGCCATTTGCCAACAGCTCCAGTTGAACCTGGAGAGGGCCAAGGAGGCGTACAAGAGGGAAGCAGACAGGCATCAAAGACCAGGGGAGGTCATCCGGGTGGGGGATAGGGTATGGTTGTCCACACAGGGGCTGCCCTGGAAGGGTGGGTGCAAGAAGTTCAAGCCTAGGAGTGTGGGGCCCTTTGAGGTCCTCCAACAGGTCAATCCCGTGGCATTTAAGTTGAGGTTGCTGGACAATATGAGTATCCATTCTGTCTTCCACTGGTCACTGTTGTTGCCCTATAGGGAGGGGGGCGGCCATCCGGGGAGGGGGCAGGTGGTGACTTCAATACCGAACCTAACGGAGAGGGAGAAATGCAATGAGGTGACGGAGATACTGGACTCTCGGTGGAGCGGGCAGCAACTAGAGTATCTAGTGGCCTGGGAGGGGGAGCCTAGCTCAGAAAACACATGGGTTCCAGAGAGTTGTATCACAGAAGAGTTTCTGGTGGAGGAGTTCCACGCCCTATTCCCTTACAAACCAACCGGCTCCCCGGAAGGTTATTTAGAGAAATCTTCAGGCCAATGGAGGACGAGGGGGATTTTGAAGATTTCACACTATCCAAGAGTGATGAGTGGGCACCGGGGGAGGGGGGTCGCCGAGAACTTCACTGCAGAAGAACACCCTGAGGATCGCCCCAAAACAACGGGGTTGGGGGAGGGCTGGAAGGATGTTTTTGAGGACACAGAAGAGGACGACAGCATCTTTCTAGGATTCTCCCTCTCGCCTCGCAAGATCAGTGAGGGAGAGGTAGCCAACTGTCCTGAGGAAAGGGAGGGTTTTTTTGGGGGGGGTGGATGTCAGGGATTGGTTGGCAGAGAAGGTGGGAGAGACCCGAATGTACAGAGAGCTGCCTCCTTTGATGAGCAGCTGCACTTCGTCAGAGGGAGAGGAGGAGAGACTGTCAGGAAACATGGAAAATGAGAGGGAGGGAGATCCAAAGGCTGCTATAGTACAGAAAAAGGAGCAGCCTCCTGCGCTTAGGTTTTCACATAAGGAGAGGAGGAAAGGGGGGGGGGTTCAGGAAGCTTTTCTGCTGGAGGGGGAACAGGCGTGAGCCACTTCCGGCAACTGATAGCGATTGAGGCAGACATGCTTTCAAGATCTCCGTACTGTACATAGTTTTGGACTTAATAAATCTTGTAAAGACAGGCTGGAATCCCAGGCTGTTATCTTGGCAAGCACCCACATATCACCCTGACAGTGGGAATGCAAAAGGGTTAGAAATTATTGGGAAATGATATATAATGAATTGAAAAAAAATGTTTTAAAAGACTTTTGTTAAGAAACCAGAAGCATTCCTCCTATGAATTATAAATCAAGATTAAAAAAAAGAAAACTGGAAATTATTTATGTATGCAACAACAGCAGCAAGAATTATATTAGCAGAAGCTTGGAAGACAGAAGAAATACCAACAAAAGAACAATGTCATGGGAAACGTATGGAATATGCAGAACTGGCAAAATTAACAGATAAATTACATGAAAAGGATAACAAAGATTTTTAAAGAGAATGGGGACCATTTGCAACATATATGAAGAGGCAACATAAAGAATTGGACTCACTGGCAGGGTTTGAATAAACAAACAATTGTATATAACAAAAAGTAAGGCTATATGTATGGGAGAAATTTTGGGAAACAACACGCAGGATGAGTAATATGGAAATAAAACAAAATGGGAATATGAGGGAAGTCCAGGGGAGGAGGGGGGAAATATGGAAAATTGTTAAAGAAATACTGTTAGCGGATGTATACATGGAAAAACCAATAAAAATATTTTTTAAAAAACAAAAGCAAATGGTATGGCTGTACCTTTTTGCTGTATTTATTTTGTTTTGTTTTGTTTTCTCATTGTCTTCATTTGTTTCTGTTTTGCATCTTTGCAGTTGGCATGCCTAAAGAGCATTGGCTTTAAGAAAAATTGAAGCAAAGCAATGCAGTGAACAGGGACTAGCAAGCATCCAAGGAATGTGTGGCGGAGGCCGTGGGGCCAGAGTCAGATCCAGGGGGTGAGGAAAGTGATTTATGTGAGTTTGTGCCTCCTGCAAGGCAGGAGCTGCAAGAATGGATACAGTCTGAGCCGTCAGAGATGGGCAGAAGGTGCAGGATGTGGGGAAAGAGCCAGGGCTGGAGGAAGAGCAGGATGTGCCAGGAGCAGAGGAGGAGACCATGTTGGGGGAGGAGAGCGGTAGAGTCTCCTCTGTCCTCTTCTCTGCTGTCCTCCAGGACCAGAGGGGCTTGAAGAGGCAGGCACAGCAGCAACGTCCATGTAGGAGAAGTCACAGGTTGCTTGCATGCATCCCATCAGGGGAGGGTACTTAAGTTTGAGTGGAGGCATGGTCACACCATTTCTCCAACAGTCCTGCACTGAGCACAAGTCTGGAGAATCCTATTATATGTCATGGAGTTTACAGATGCAGGTATTTTTAAGGAAAGAACAATGTTGGACTGTTATTGTTAATCCTCCTGTAAAAGATAAGGATGAAGAAGTAGATGAAGCAGACCAAAGGCTGGAGGACAAAGCCTATGCCAATCTAATTTTGAGTTTAGAGAAGTCTCAAATATCTCATGTGCGAGACCTTGAAACAGCAAGTGAGATTTGGAAAGCACTGAGAGCGATACACATTAGAGACACTGCTGGCAGCAAAAATACTCTAATGAGAGCTCTGTACCAAGCCAGACTAAGTGAGGGTGAATGTGTTTCAAAACACCTTCAAAGAATGCGTGATTTATTTTCACAGTTAAATGAACTTGGGGAACATTTTTCTGAGCAGAGAAAGGTTGATATTGTGCTGTCTTCACTTCCTGAGTCATGGGATAATTCAGTGATGACGCTGGAGGCAATTCCAGTAAGCCAATTAACAATGCATTTCTTAACTGGGCGTTTGCTTGATGAGGAGGAAAGACGCTGTGAGAGGAAGGCAACAACACCTCACCAAAACTCTGGAAATGGGAGGTGGTCCAGTAAAAGATGTGCAACTGATGAGGAGCGGCAACATAAAGAGGTTGTTGACCACACAGAGGCAGCAGCTTTCACTGTCAGAAAATGCTATCGTTGTGGGTCAACCAAGCATTTAGTACGTCAGTGCACTGTGTCTGTGGGGAAAAACACAATAAACGGGTGTCATGACCTTCTAGATCTAAAATATCCCAATTTTTTAATAAACACCAATCTTTCAACCAGAGAAGACACGAGGCTTCGTAATATAGCTTCAAATCCGGTAACCCGAAGCCACCTCTTTCTACAGTATCTATTAATATATTATGCTTTACTCTTGGTCTTTTACCCTTCCACAAAAATTTAGAAATTTCTTTTTGCCACTTGTCAATACTGCTGGTCTTTCCTATAATTGGAATCGTTTGGAATAAAAAGAGTAGCTTCGGTAAGACTATCGTTTTAATTACCGAAATACGGCCCAGGAATGATAAATTTAAGCTTGTCCGTGTCTCCAACTGTCTTTTGATATCTTTCCAACAATTAAGAGTAGCTTCGGTAAGACTATCATTTTAATTACCGAAATACGGCCCAGGAATGATAAATTTAAGCTTGTCCATGTCTCCAACTGTCTTTTGATATCTTTCCAACAATTAATATAGTTATCTTCATACAAGTTAATATTCTTTGGTGTTATCCATAATCCTAATTACGGTAGATCGTCAGCAAATGCCCTCATTTTGTAACTTCTATTTCCCAGCATAATCCCTTTTATTTCTTTTTCCTCCCTAATTCGTTTACATAAAACTTCCAATGTTAATATGAAAATTAAGGGGGATAGTGGGCAACCTTGTCTGGCCCCTTTACTGATTTTACACTCCTGTGATAAATTTCCATTTATTATGATTTTAGCTTTTTGTTTTGAATATATTGCTTCAATCCCTTTTATATACTGTATACCAAAATCCATATGGTGTAATAGGCCTTTCATAAATTTCCAGGAGACCCTATCAAAAGCTTCTTCAGCATCTATGGCCATTAAGACTGCCTTCTATTCTATTCTTAAGTCTAAATACGCTAATAAGTGTCAGGGAAAGGGAGGCAGACAGAGACGGGGGGGGGGGGCTGGAAACACTTACCGAGAGCCCAAGCAGCCCTTTTCCAGCCAGTCCTCTGAATCAGAGACTGAAATAGGGAGTGGCCAGTTTGTTCCAGGAACTAGCTATTCCCAGAAGAGTGGAGATAAGAGGCGTTCCCTGTCTCGCTGGGCATGCTGGTCTAGAAAGCAACGTGACAAAAATTTAGAAGTGCCAACTTACTGAACAACACGGACATGTTGTTTGGAGCTCCGGCGTGGGCTTGAATTTTGCAGTAATAAATCTACTGGACAGAAGTGGCTCGATGCCTGGAATGTTATCTCCTAACTAGCTTGGCAGCAAACACATCCCTCACAGCTTGCCGCTTCTCAATTTACTGCTGCAGGAAGCTAGTGACAGAAAGCAGACGGCCCATTATGGAAAAGGAATTGGCAGACTTGCGAAAGCAAAATGCGGCTCTTCAGGCTTGTGCTTCGGACTTGGAGGCTCGGCTTATGGAATCCAGAGCAGCACAGCAAAGGACCGCAGGTGCGCCAGGGGCAGGGGGCAGGTCTGCGTGGGTTGAAAAATTCTGTAAAGACCCTGGGACTTATCTTGATTTCAAAACTGAAATGGGTTATTTTTTGGAACTGCACAGCGCTCAGTTTAAGGATGACGCGCAGAAAGTTTCCCACGTAATCACCTATCAGGCTCTGCCAAGAGCTGAGTGAGGCCGTTAAATGGGCGAAGTTCTTGATGAACTTCCTGTAGAAGTTTCCAAACCCCAAGAACCTCTGTACGTCCTTCCGGTTCTTGGGAGGCTTCCATTCTAGCACTGCCTGCACCTTGCCTGGGTCCATGGCTAAGCCTTTGTCCGACAACCGGTAACCAAGGAACTCCACCTCTCGAGCGTGGAATTGGCACTTTTCCAGTTTGACCCACAGCTGGTGCTTCTGCAGTCTCTTCAGCACTTCCCTGACGTCCTTTACATGCTGCTCCTCATTCTCTGAGTAGATTAGGACGTCGTCCAGGAAAGCTACGCAATTCTTGTAGAGCAGGGACCCCAGCACATGGTGCATAAAACTTTGAAATGTGGAGGAACCTGATTGGAGTCCGAAGGGCATAACTAAGTACTCAAAGGCCCCCAGAGGGGTGAACATGGTGGTTTTCCATTCACCCCCCTCCCTCATCCTTATCAAGTTGTACGCCCCCCGAAGGTCCAGCTTGGTAAAAATCTTCCCCTTCCTCACCCTGGCTAAGATGTCATCAATTCTGGGCATTGGGAAGGTCACTGGTTCTGACACCCGGTTTAATCCACGGTAATCCACGACGAGCCTGGGCTCCTTGGAGTCTCTCTTGTCCACAAAGAACACTGGACTACCCCCTACCGCCCTGGATTCCCGTATGAACCCTCTTTTCAGGTTCTTGTCAATAAACTTCCGCAATTCCTGCATCTCCCTATCTGACATGGCGTACAGCTTACCCACTGGCAGCTGAGCCTCTGGGAGTAAGTTGATCTGACAGTCAAAGGGCCTGTGGGGGGGGTAGCCGATCCGCCTCCTTCTCGCTGAAGACTTCTTCCAAGTCCGCATACTGAGGTGGTACCTTCCCCTTTTCCCCTACTGCCATCCCTGCCACCCTGGCTACTGCCATCCTCAGGTTTCCCCCCCCCCCCCATGGCAGTGCTCTACGCAGTGGGCCGACCCAAAGGTGACTGTCCGGTGGTGCCACCCTACTACTGGGTCGTGCAGTGCCAGCCAACTCATTCCCAGTATGATGGGTGGTCCTGCTAAGGTGGCTACGTGAAAGGCAATTGCCTCTGTGTGTCTGGAAACCGTCATTTTCATGGGCGGGGTCTGGTGGGTCACTTCCCCCCCCCCAAGAGTTCTAGTGCAAAATCCTTGCTAAAGAAGTTGCAAGAGCTGCCTGAATCCAGCAGCGCCTTCACTTTGATTGGGTGTCCGTTTGGGAGTTCTAGCACCACCTCTATGGCGATGGCTGCTCGGGGAGGGTCTGGTTTGGGCACTTCTATTGGTTGCTCGCCTGGCTGCTGTGCCCGCCTTCCTGCAGCCAAGCACTGTCGTTTCCCGGCGGCTTATCCCTTTCCTCCTCACTCCCCACTGCCCCCAAGATTCCTTGCCACGCCTTCTTCTGAGGGCATACTCTGGCAAAATGTCCCGGCTGCTGGCAGAGGAAACACTTCTTACTTGCTTTCCCCTCCTTCTTATGCACCTCGCTGGAGTTTGAAACCCCCCGTGCGCGCGCTCCTCCAATCTCCATTGGCTCCTCGGGTGGCACAGTTGACGCTGGCACGTCTGGAATGCGGTTGTCATGCCAACGCTCTGCTCTCCCTTCCCGCCTTTCCAGAGCGCGCGTCTCTTGCCTGACTACCACAGCGAGCGCCAACTTGGTCAGCTGGTCCATCGACTCCGGGCGGGGTGAGCGGGAAAGTTCATCTCTCACCCAAGAGGATAAGCCCTCCTCAAATAACATTTGCACTGGTTTGGAACTCAGATCCCACCCAAGTTTATGGATCAACATCGCAAATCTCGACCAGTACTCTCTCACTGACTGGTTCCCTTGTTTGCACCCCATCAGTTCTTTGCGAGTTACGCTTTGTTCAACATCACTCGAGAACATGTGGTCCATGGCACTAAAAAACTTTCTCAAGTCCTTCAGAGCAGCGTTCTCCGCCGCCATTAAGGGCCGGACCCAATCTCTGGCCCTCCCTTCCAGGTGCCCCACCACGAAAGCGACTCTTCCCCCCTCGTCTGCAAAGTCATCATACTGCAGGTCCAGCGCATACTGCACCTCTGTCTTAAATGCATTATAATCTCTGGGGTTGCCCCCAAACTTCTGCACTAGTCCGGGTACCTTTCTTGCGATGGGGGTAATCTTCCCCTGGGCATCATGAGTCCTCCTTTCATCCAGCCGCGCCGCTAGTAGAGCCAGTTGCTGTTCCAACTCTCGGTTTCTCTCCTCCAGACTTGGTCCTCCTTTGGCCCCCTCTCCTGCGCCAGCTCCTCCGGTTTGACTCATGACTGTGCCCCTCTCCTCTTGCACACAAGCAACGTAAATGACTGATGGATTGCTATCATGGGAATTGGGGTTGCTTGTGTGTAAACCTCCAACTGCTCCAAACTGCTTGGGGTGGTTGCGCCTTTCCCTAGCTGAGCGGCCCTTTTGCGCGGCTGCTTCAGTCGCTGGCAGAATCCGTCAGTGGGCGTTTCCTAAACTTCTTCCAGCATAAGAATTCCTTAACGGACAACCTCCTCCTCGCCTCTCTGCGCGGAAGCCTTCTGCGCAGAGTGGGCGTGCCAAGCGGTGGTCCTCCACTCTCCTCACTGACCTCACTGGAAGAGTCTCGGAGCCTCCCCTCCGAAGTGCTCTCAGCCTCTCCTTTCTTCCTGGTGTCACCTGGACTTCCTTCCCCAGCGGAAGCTCTCTCTCTTCCTTTACTGGTTCCCTCTCCGGCATCATTGGGGAGCCTAACCTCTCCATTCTGCTCCGATGTCAGTTCCCTGACAATAGCTATGCAGAACAGGATTTCACACCAACACTGAAGCCATTTCCCGAATATCCAGCCTCACGATTTGCATACTGATTATCAGCAGCTCTGGAGTTTTTTCCTGTAGATAAAGGAAAAAGCCATTAACCTGGATTCAAGATAAATGAGAAGAAGCTCAACACATATTATTTCAGCCCTCCAGCAAAAATGACACCACCATTAACACCAGCCAAGGTCTCACAACATCCTACTTACCTTATGTTAATCCTCTCTTCACGCCATTCATGTTGCTTCCCACCACCCTTGCTGTTCTTCTGTGTCATTGATCTGTATGGGAACCAAAAGGTATAAAAGTCGAGGCAGCTCTTTTGTTCGAGGTTCTCACTCCGTCTTTGTTACGTGAGAGGGGACCATGTTGCAACAGTTTTTTCCTGTTCTTTGCTTTCCTGAATCCTGGTGTTGGTCTCTGTCATTTCCCGACCGGAGTGGAGCCTACTCAACGGTGCTCTTCCGAGGGTGTCGGTCCTCCCCATGAAGCTGCGACCCCTTTATAGGGAATTAATTTTCCTATTTCAACAGGATCACGGAAGTAATCCAGGCAGATGGACTTCCAGCAATGGCGGATTTCCTCTGATCGGGAGGAATCCGCTCTGTGGAAATCAGGGTCTGGACCGCCACGGCAAGGTGGAGACCCATTAAAAACCACAGGCGGGAGAAGCCTGTGGACGTGGGATTCGGCTGGCACCTTTTGCGCCTCCCCTACTCGCGGGGAAACCCGGCTTCGGGGATCCGGAGTGACGTGGGGTGAGCGGTGCGGTGCTTCAAATCGACTGCTTTTTTCATGGAGTGAAGCCGCATTGCTGTTGCCGGAGAGCGCTGACTTTTTCCTGTGGACAATTGGACTTTAAACAACTACCCGTGAGTAGAACGGGAAATTGGATTTCTAAACTTATTAATTTGGCACCGAAACGGGAAGGTTTCAAACAGGAAGTCCACCTTCCTCTTTTGTAAATAGATTGAAGCAAAGACATTGCAAGCTAAACGGGCTGCCAGTAAGATCGACGTTTTGGGAAAGTTCATTGACTGTGAATAAAACGTATGTTGACAGATAGTTAAATAAGAGAAATATATTGATTCCATTGTTTCCTTTTGCACTTAAAAGGAGCAAAAATATCTGAAAATCGAAACTAACTTTGTTGCTGGATCTGCTTTTAAAAGGATGGATACAAATAGAAATTGTTTCCCCTAGAGGGAGCTTTTGAAACTGTTGCAAGAGTGGAGCTGGGGAATTTTCCAGCTGCAGAGATTAAAGACCGTGAGAATCAGAGATTGACCTTGGACAAGAATGTTGACAGAAGAAGCCTTAGTGATTGCTTTTTGCAAGACAAGTGCTCTATTGGAACAGCTTCATGAGAAGACGGATGTGATGATTACTAAAATTGACAATTTGGGACAAAAAATGACTGATTTGGGACAAAAAGTGAATACTTATACAGAAACTACTCAGGAATTGATTCAGGAATCTGTTTTGACATGGCAAGCTGTGGAGAAGACGAAGGAGAAGATTGTTGTTGAACCTCAAATAATACAAGTGGAGAGAGCCCCGGCCTTACAGAGGCAATTTGATGAACAAAAGCTGTTGCCTTTTACGATTGAATCTAGAGAAAGCCAGATTTGGAGGGATGGAGTCCCGCTTGGATTGGAGAAGGAAAGCTGGATAGATCCCCTTATGCAGGGATGTTCTGGCTTTTGGGATCTGGTTTTGGGTCAGGGGGAGATTGGAGTTGTGGGGGCCTTTAGCTTTGGAGGGATTTTGAAACATGCTCTGAAATATCTTTTGGATTTTAGTTCTGACTATGGAGAATGGGCTGACCTGTCGAGAAGGAATAAAGACATTGTTAGGTTGGAGTCTCCCCGAGATCTACTCCTCAGTGCCAAAGGAAGGAAATTAAGAACAAGATCAGCAGAAGATAAAGTAAAGTGCAGGTATAAATATGAAGAAGATCTGCAGAAGGGACATGGAAAAGAGTTAAGAGCCTCGGACAGAAGATCACCAGGTTGATGGACCATATGGAATTGATAGAAAGGACTGACAGAATCCGAGACCAGGGAGAAGAGACAGTGGATGAAGATTGGAAGAAAGTTTAAAAATTTATTTAGAGAAATATTGTAAAATTAATGAGTGTTAGAAAAATGTTGGAATGAAATTATACGACTTTAGTAGAAATGTTATAAGGAGTTAAGTATAAATAAGTTTTAGGGTTTTTTATGGTAAGATAAGGTTAAAATAAATTAAGACAATTAAATGATAGAAAATAGTGAAAGATGGAAAGGATTTGCTGAAATAATTAATAACTAGAATACAAAAAAAGGAGGTGTGAGGAGGTCGATGAAACAAGTGAATGAAAGATAAAGATATGGAAATATTGGATGTGTTTTTAATTGTTTTTGCTTTTGTTTTTGTTTTGATGTATTGTGTTTTTTTTGTATATATATATATATATATATATATATATATATATATATATATATATGTATTGTAATGTATTGATTTGTCTGAAACCCTTGAGAGCTTCTGTGGGCCAACCTAGAGAACACTGGGCTAGAGGGATCATGGGGATGACTTGTTCCATAACAGCAGATGGCATGCATAAATTTAAGCTGTAGCATTCTCCTGGCATGGAGGCAAAGTGATGTAAACTATCTAGCTATCTAGCTAGCTATGTTTTGCTGAAAGTGCATGCATTCCTCTTAACCAAAGCCCCAATAATTGCAAGTGTGGAGCCACACAAACACGCCTTATCTTGACACTGTCTTGGCGGAAACTCACGATGCTGAAAAATTCATGTGCTCAATTTCTGCACATTGAGACAGGAGCCAAAGAAAGCACACACAGAGTAGGGGGGCTCATAAAAAAAATGTTTATTTGGGAGGGGGTGGATTGACGTTTGCTCCGATGTGAAAGCTAAAGAGCAGGCTTTCACAGAGAAAGGAGCAGAGTAAGGCGGAAACTACTGGGACCCGTGCTTTCCAGGCATGTTGACGGGAGGGATGAGTCCAGCATTGCATTGTTTGGTCGTATTTTCAGTGCCAACTATTTATTACAGATGTTTACAGAAAATTAATCTAAAACCTCTGCTTGTAAGAGGCTATGTGCATTTGAAGAAGCCCATCATAATCTTTACATGTTTAATAAAGAAAACCCACATTGTGTGAAATGTATCTTTAGAACACAGGTGGCGTCATGTCCCCATTTGTTGCCTTAGACTGCTGCCGCATTGTGAGTGTTGGAGAAGGCCTCTCCCTCCTCAGGCTAATTCCATCTGGCCTAGGGGGCGGGGCCCAGGCTCACCTTCGCCACAGCTTTAAAAGGCCTCATTGAGGACTGGGACATCACTGCTGCCGCATTGTGAGTGTTGGAGAAGGCCTCTCCCTCCTCAGGCTAATTCCATCTGGCCTAGGGGGCGGGGCCCAGGCTCACCTTCGCCACAGCTTTAAAAGGCCTCATTGAGGACTGGGACATCACTGCTGCCGCATTGTGAGTGTTGGAGAAGGCCTCTCCCTCCTCAGGCTAATCCCATCTGGCCTAGGGGGCGGGGCCCAGGCTCACCTTCGCCACAGCTTTAAAAGGCCTCATTGAGGACTGGGACATCACTGCTGCCGCATTGTGAGTGTTGGAGAAGGCCTCTCCCTCCTCAGGCTAATTCCATCTGGCCTAGGGGGCGGGGCCCAGGCTCACCTTCGCCACAGCTTTAAAAGGCCTCATTGAGGACTGGGACATCACTGCTGCCGCATTGTGAGTGTTGGAGAAGGCCTCTCCCTCCTCAGGCTAATCCCATCTGGCCTAGGGGGCGGGGCCCAGGCTCACCTTCGCCACAGCTTTAAAAGGCCTCATTGAGGACTGGGACATCACTGCTGCCGCATTGTGAGTGTTGGAGAAGGCCTCTCCCTCCTCAGGCTAATTCCATCTGGCCTAGGGGGCGGGGCCCAGGCTCACCTTCGCCACAGCTTTAAAAGGCCTCATTGAGGACTGGGACATCACTGCTGCCGCACTGTGAGTGTTGGAGAAGGCCTCTCCCTCCTCAGGCTAATTCCATCTGGCCTAGGGGGCGGGGCCCAGGCTCACCTTCGCCACAGCTTTAAAAGGCCTCATTGAGGACTGGGACATCACTGCTGCCGCATTGTGAGTGTTGGAGAAGGCCTCTCCCTCCTCAGGCTAATTCCATCTGGCCTAGGGGGCGGGGCCCAGGCTCACCTTCGCCACAGCTTTAAAAGGCCTCATTGAGGATTGGGACATCACTGCTGCCGCATTGTGAGTGTTGGAGAAGGCCTCTCCCTCCTCAGGCTAATCCCATCTGGCCTAGGGGGCGGGGCCCAGGCCCACCTCTATGATTGCTTTAGGGACACTGGTGCGGCAGCAGCAAATGTTAAAGATGCTTAGATGTGTTTTGGGGTGTTTTAGAGGTGCTTTTATTGTTTGCTTTGTTGTGCCACCGTGAATGGTGGTTTTTATCTATGTATTTTTGTTTTGTTCCGTTTTGTTTTGTTTTGGGTTCGGACACTGAGTGGGGTGGGGATTGGTTTTGTTTGGGCGTAGTTGTTTTTGGTTGTTTTGTTTTGTTTTGTTTTCTACCTTGTAGATGGAGGTTAGTATGAGGCTTGGGATTGCGACCGTAGTGGGGCGAGGGAGGTATGGCGGTGGGGGCAGATGTTATAGGCGAAGGGGATCGAGATACGGATATGCTCGTACCCCTTCCAATCTGCGCCCCATCCCGAGAGACGAGGGTAGGGTGAGCAAGGATTACTCACCTCCTTCACTGGTGTTGTGCAATGCCAGGTCTATAGGCAACAAAACCGCCACCCTGCTAGATTTCTTTATCTCGCTGGGGGTCGACCTGGCTTGTGTGACGGAGACCTGGGTGCGCGAAGGGGTAACTGTTACCTTACGAGAGATGGCGCCCCCGGGTTTCTCCGTCCTCCACCAGTCACGGACTGTGGGCCGGGGGGGAGGGGTGGCAGTATTAATCCGGGAAGATTGTCCTTTCAGGGCTCTACCATCGCCATCGATCCCCGGCATTGAATGTGTTGGCCTAGTGTGGGGCTCCGAGGAGAGCTTGGCTGTCTGGCTGGTGTACCGGCCACCTAGCGCACCAGCAGCCACCCTGTCAGGCCTGCTGGAGGCGGTGGCCGGCTGGGCCTTGGAGTTCCCTAACCTATTGGTATTGGGAGACTTCAACTTCCATGCTGATGCCACTCCCTCCTCACAGGCTCTGGACCTGGTGTCTTACATGGCGACACTAGGGCTCTCCCAGTTTGTTTCGGGCCCGACACATCAAGCAGGCCACACGCTGGATTTGATCTTTGGCGCCGGTATAGATGTGATCATGTCTCCTTCGATGAAGGTGCCATGGTCTGATCACTACGCTCTGAAAGCCAGGATTGACTTTCCACCCCCACCCTGCTTAGGTGGCGAGCCGATTTGGGTTCGCCCGCAGAGGCTGATGGACCCTGATAGATTCCGTCAAGCCTTGCGGGACCTTGCTCCCCCTGGCGACTCATTGGTTGAGCTTGTTGAGGGCTGGAATACCCAGCTCCTGGCAGCCATCGATGAGATCGCACCTAAGCGCCCTCTGCGACCCCGCAGAAACCGGGCTCCCTGGTTTACCGAGGAGCTTCGGAAAATGAAGCGGGACCTCAGACGGCTAGAGCGAGTATGGCGGGGTGCCCGTGACGGAGCCTCAAGAACATCTTATAGGGTTTTTATGAAAACCTATGAGATGGCAGTGAAGGCCGCTAAGAAGGCTTACTTCTCGGCCTCCATTGCATCCGCTAGCTCTCGCCCGGCGCAATTATTTAGTATAATTCGGTCTTTAACGTCCCTCGAAGGACAGCCAAATTTAAATAACAATCTGACACACAGCTGTGAGGCATTTGCGAGCTTTTTTGCGGAGAAGGTCCTGTTGCTCCGCCATGACCTCCCTGCCAATTTGGATACAATAAAGGAACTGGAGGCCCCTCGACTGTCCTCGGGTCCAGTATTGGACCACTTTGACCGGATATCTCCAGCTGATGTGGACAGATTCCTCCAAGCTGGAAAGCCCACCACCTGTCCTCTTGACCCGTGCCCGTCATGGCTAATTAGAGCGTGTCCAGACGAGGTGCGGGCCCCCCTGGGGGATATCATCAATTTGTCCCTTGGCACCGGGATATTCCCAGGGGAACTGAAGGAGGCGGTGGTGCGTCCGCTCTTAAAGAAAACATCATTAGATCCCTTAGATCTATCCAATTACCGCCCGGTCTCGAATCTTCCATTCCTGGGTAAGGTGATTGAGAGAGCGGTTGCTGAACAGCTCGGTAGGTTTCTGGATGAAACATCTGCTCTGGATCCATTCCAGTCCGGCTTCCGCGCTGGGCATGGGACCGAGACGGCTCTGGTCGCCCTAACAGATGATCTCCGCAGGCAGCTGGATCGAGGCGGGTCGGGGCTGCTGATTCTTCTTGATCTGTCAGCAGCCTTTGACATGGTCGATCACGAACTTCTGGACCACCGCCTTGCCGACGTGGGGATCCAGGGCACAGTCCTTCAATGGCTGCGCTCGTTTCTCTCTGGTCGGGGACAGAGGGTGGCGCTTGGGGGGGAATTGTCATCGCGTCACTCCTTGGTGTGTGGAGTGCCTCAGGGTGCGATTCTCTCCCCGATGCTTTTTAACATCTTTATGCGCCCCCTCGCCCAGCTTGTCCGGAGTTTTGGGCTGGGTTGCCATCAGTATGCTGATGACACCCAACTCTATCTGTTGATGGATGGCCATCCTGACTCGGCCCCAGACACACTGACCAGATGTCTGGAAGCTGTGGCTGGATGGTTACGTGGGAGCCGGTTGAAGTTAAATCCTTCGAAGACAGAGGTCCTCTGGCTGGGGCGGGACGATATGGGATCGAGGGGGCAACTCCCATCTCTTGCGGGGGTGCAATTAGTGCCAGCACCGTCCGTTAAGAGTTTGGGTGTAATCTTCGATACCTCCCTCTCTATGGAGGCGCAGATTACAGCTATAACAAAGGCGGCATTTTTTCATCTCCGCCAAGCTAAGCAGTTAGCCCCTTATCTCTCTCGCCCTGATCTAGCCACTGTGATCCATGCGACGGTCACCTCCAGACTGGATTATTGTAACTCGCTCTACGTGGGGCTGCCCTTGAAACTGACCCAGAAACTCCAGCGGGTGCAGAATGCCGCGGCGAGACTCCTTATGGGGTCTTCGCTGCGAGATCACATTCATCCGGTACTATACCAGCTGCACTGGCTCCCGGTGGAGTACAGGATCAGGTTTAAGGTGCTGGTTTTAACCTTTAAAGCCCTATACGGCCTAGGACCCTCGTACCTACGGGACCACCTCTCCTGGTATGCCCCACAGAGAAACCTACGGTCTGCAAATAACAACATCCTCAAGGTCCCAGGCCTCAGAGAGGTTAGGCTGGCCTCAACTAGAGCCAGGGCCTTCTCGGCGGCGGCTCCAATCTGGTGGAATGCTCTGTCACAAGAGACTAGGGCCCTGCGGGACCTGACATCTTTCCGCAGGGCCTGCAAGACAGAGTTGTTCCACCAGGCCTTTGGTCAGGGCGCAGCCTGACTCCCTCCTCTGGCAACCTGCACAGAATTTTGCCTAATCGGTTGCCAACAATTTGATTTTAATTAATTTTTATAATGAAATGTTTTTAGAATGTTTTTAGAATTTGACTGTTTGACTATTTGACTGTTGTTAGCCGCCCTGAGCCCGGCTTTGGCTGGGGAGGGCGGGATATAAATAAAATTTATTATTATTATTATTATTATTATTAGTTTCTCCATCAATGCACCACCCACAATTTGCAGACACCGCTATGCCATCATATTGGCATCAGGTGTTTTCCAGGCCAGTGAATGTCAACTACCCCTTCTTCTAAAGCTGCTTCCCCAGTTTCATCAAAAATAGAAAGAAATGCCATTTGGTAGCCCATTGATAAGGTTTGGGAAGTAATGAAATACATTTCTGAAAGTTATTTATGGATGCACAAGGTCACCACATCTTTGCTTAAGGTGAATGGAAAGGAACATTTCCTCAGGCGGCACACCACTGTCCCCAAATCTCGTCCGCTGCTTTGTCATTTCAACAGATTGTGTGTCTTAGTAAGATTTTGTACATTTCAGAAAGCTTTCCCTTGCCTACAAATGAATTGCATGATTTTTCAAAAACTTATTAATGCCCCGTGCTTTTACTTCTGGTGTGGTTAAAAATGGTAGAATCTGGCTATCATTTAAAGCAGTGTAAGATGCTGGTTTACGTTTCCCCTCACATTTGGTGACTAGGTAGGGATATGCAGTCTTGTGTTTTGTTTTTTGAAGAGTTCCTAAGGAGTCCTGCTGCTTCCGAGTTTTATTTTGGGGGTTGTTGTTGTTTTTGTTTACAAAAAGGTAATCCAGTTGTAACCTTTTTCTAGGTACAATTCTGTACATTCTGGTACTACCTCTTCACTCATGGTCACTCCAAATCCCTTTGTTTCTTTTAGCAATGTGTCCTTGTGTATCTGCATAAGCTTTTCAAAGCCTGCTACCTTTGCTTACAGAATTTCCCCTTAGGGGCGCTTTTAACATGTCCCGTAATACATGTGGATAAAAGGAATCGCCTTTGTTAATTTCAAAAGCCATTTTATTTCTTCCATGATTTTCCTCTGTTGTTAATTTATTTTGTAAAAGCAAGTGGGGTTTAGTCACCAGAGAGGTTGATTCTGTGGTTTTGCTCAATAGGTCATGGTCATTTCAAGAGCCAAAGGGCCTGAGATGGTTCCAGCTCTAATTTACGTGTAAGATTACGAGTCCAAGAATGTGAAATGAGTACTGCAGAAGGTCAGTTCTGACATACTTCCCCCCTAAATAGTGGGTGAAGTCCTTTTGGAAAGGACTCAAAGGTTTCGAAGTGTCAGGTTTTGCTGTACTGAAGGACTGTCCATATCTAATCTATTATAACATTGAACCCTCCTCCCCACTCAAGGAATTTTGCTATCCATTTGCTCATCTAATTTCCATGGAGGACATTCTAAGAAAGAAAAGTGGGTTTGAATTTGGATAATAAAAGTTTCCAGTCGAGTATATTTATATATTTTAGTGAAGGTAAGCAACTTAAAATGACCACAGACCCAGTAAAACTCATTACAAAGAGAAGAGACACAACATTTAAAAGCAGATACAAATAATGAGGCATTATTCTTTTCTCCAGAAGCCAGCAAAATTTCATTTTTCCTGTTTTCTTTTAAGCATGCTTTTTATTCAAGTTTTTAACAAACAGCAAGGTGGTAAGCTGCTGACTATAGGCAGACCATCATTTCTCAAGGGCCATTCCAAATGTGTACAATTGATGGCTCCAAAGTAAGCTGCACCCTGTGAGTCCAGAGGGCAACTGGTGCCATTGTCCCTCTTAGCATTTCCTAAGAAAGGGCACCAAGATTTCACCAAGCTGTCTGCCTTGATGAGACTTGCAGTGAGGATCCCTTTGATAAGCCATCGGCAATGCATAAAGGAGGGCAGGTGGTTTGGTGAGCAGGGAAAGTCTTTCAAAGATTTGGACAGCGATGTGCCTTTGCTTCGGGCAAAGGGTGATGGTGGATGGATCATAGCTACCTAACTCAGCACTGTCTGTACTGATTGGCAGTGGCTCTACAAGGTTCCAGGCAGGTGATGTTTTCAGTTTCACCTGGAGAGGCTGGAGACCGTTCTGGGACCTGCATCACCAGTGAGCTCTGGTCCTCCCTTAAGGAGTTAGGCGGCTCAATGGTCTGACTCTGTGGAAGGCACCATGCTATTCCCCTTTAAATTAGCCATGTATACAGAAAACGTGAGAACTGGAATTTTGGTCTTGAATTGATTTTTGGATCGCCTGCATGCCAAGCACATACTTCTCCCACTGGGCCAGCACCCTTCTTCAGTGACTGAGCTCTCATTGCACACAGCCATCCAGCAAGCAAAAAAATGTTCTTGTTAGAAGGGCAGAGTGGGGAGCAAGAGATTCAGGGGTCGGTTTTAGACCCACAGTGCTCGGGTTTATTCTGTTGCCTGCTTGACATTGTGCCTCCTTCCCCCCTACCTTTTATTCCTATGAAAGTTTCACAATGTCGCTGCTTGGGATTCTGGATAATCTATGGTGGTTTCTTTTCAGTTTTTTTAATTAATTTTCCAAAAAAAAATTAAGACAAACAAACAAACAAACATCCTAATTGTAATTAAACCAATCTTGATAACATTGTTAAGTGACTTCCTCAAATCCCCCTGGTTGAATTTCATTGTATTTCATTTTAACAGTTTTCCAAAATCAATCTTCTCCAAAAAAAAATTAACTTGATCACTTAACATCTTTCATTCTTTCTAATCTAGCTTTAAACATCTTAATTCCTATCCTTACATAATTAAATCCTAAGCCTATCTCATATTTGCAAGCTTTTCCAATTAGGTTATCTTGACATATTTAGCTAAATAAGCTTTGAATTTTGTCCATTCTTCCTGGTACTCCTCCTCCTTCTGGTCATGGTCTCTTCTAGTCAGGTCGGCTAGCTCCGGGATTCTGGAGAATCTGTGTGACTAGATACTTGTAATGTATGCCAGGCAATCTGGCACAAGTGGGTAGGGTTGCCATCCACCTGGAATTGCCGGGATTTGGCCGTTGGAAACAGAAAGAGGTCCTGCAATCCCAGGACCTTGTACCCACCAAGAGTATCACATGCTCAGCTGCAGCAGAAGGGGAGAGAGTGGACTACTGCACAGGGACTGAGAGCAGCAGTGGTGGTAGGATGGGCAGGGAAATGACTGTCCTCTAACAGGGTCCCTCCCAAAGCACCCTTAACCTGCTAATGCCCTGAAACCATGTGGAAAACCAAGTGTTCAACCGTGTCAGGAGTCAAGAGGAAAAGGTGGAAAGGGCGAAGCACAGGGAAGGGAGCTGGCACATGGCAAGATGGCACAAGGGGAAGGGCAGTGTCAGGGAATTGGAGGCTGCAGGGGAAACCATGAGGGAGGGAGACAAATATAGAGAGCCCAAGCCGGCATTCAGCAGCGTCTCTTCCTCGTCAGAGGGGGAAACTGGCAGGGGGGAGCCTAAAGCAGGACCCAGCCATTCACAGGGCAAAACGAAAAGGAAGCATCATTTCCGGGCATGGGCTTGTTGGCAGCGTCACAGACGAAAGTCAGATGACTCATCTGGATAGCTGAGTATGGATGTATGTGTTTGATCTCTCGTAAACGGCTTTGAAGCTGAACAATAAATCTTGTGAAGAGATGGCACGAAGCCCGGAAAGTTGCTTTACTAGCTTATCAGCACCCTCATCCCTCACAGCATGAATCATCTCCTCGCTGATAGCTAGTGGAAAAGGGGATTAAAACAGACGCTATGGAGAAGGAAATTGCTGACCTGAGAAAACGGAATGCCGGACTTGAAATGAGGGCTTCAGACTTGCAATCTCGGCTGGAGGAATGCAGAGCTGCGCAGAGTGGTGCCACAGGTGGGCTATTGGGAAATAGGAAAGGAGCGTGGGTGGAGGAGTGTTGGGATACTGCCAGGGAGACAAAGGCCATCATGGTTCCACGTCGCCTCCGGACGATCCATCGATCTCCTGTAGATACAGTATCAGTCAATTAGCGACACGAAGCCTCAGAAAAAGCTTGCCACATTCCAGAGCTCGTGCACGCTCTATCAGCAGAGTTCGCACAACGAAAGGCGCACTCAGGAGAGCATTATTTATAACTTTATTCAATGTTGGTCAGAACAAAGAAAAAAACATGACTGCCTGCTTCGATGTCTCAGGCACAGAGAGAAAAATGAAAGCAATAGACAAAACAGAAACTTCCTGTGAGCAGGAAATACGTAGGCTGTGACTCACAACAGCCTGTCCCCTTTTTAAGGTGGAACGGAAATATCCTAACATCCTCCCCCTTTCCGTGTAACCTGTAGTACCTGTGGTTCAACCCAATTGCAACCTCTGTACGTAAACCTTAAGTTGTTCTCTGTTAACAACCTTAGACAATAGATCAGCAGGAATTTCATTTCCTGGCATGTAGGACACCTGAATGAGTCCTTTCAGAATACACTCTCTTGCACGATGTAGCTTAATCTGCAAGTACTTGGTTCTTTGCTTGCAACTCTCTGAGTTCAGCAAAGCCAAACAGGATCTATTGTCTTGATACACTTGTATAGGACATTTCACAGAAACTCTGATGTTCTTAAACAGTTGCATCAACCATTCACAATCCATGAGTGAAAATGACAGAGCATTGAGTTCTGCTTCACAGGAACTTAGGCTTACTGTCATCTGCTTTTTGCACAACCAGTCAAACAGGCAGTGGTTGTACATGTAGCATACTCCAGGAGTGCTTGTACCATCCGTGGTGTCACTTTCAAAACTAGCATCTGCAAAGATTTCAAGACCTCCAGTCTTCTGACTGGTAAACCTCAGCCTGTAGTGCAAAGTCCCTTTCAAATAGCGGGCTATGCGCTTCAGAGCTTTCCAATCCTGAACAGTAGGATTGTTAGCATGTCTGCTAAGCAGGTTAGTGCTTACAGCTATGTCAGGTCTTGAACATCTAGCAATGAAATTCAGCTTGCCTAGAATGCATCTGTACAGCGTTGTGTCAGAAAATGCTTCAGCAGTACCATCTACCTGGTAACCTGTCACCATTGGCGTGTCTGCTGGGTTTGCATCAACCAAATTTAACCTGGTTAATACATCAGCAATTTTCTGTGTTTGGTGTACCAGAAAATTACCTGCTTGGTCCCTCTCCACCTGCAGAGAAAGATGGTTGGATATCTCACCAAGATCCTTCATGTCAAAGTGCTCCTTCAGCTGAGCTAGGGTGCTTTGGTACAAAGCCTGATTCTTCCAAATCATCAGAAGATCATCAACAAAACATAAACAATACAGTTTGTTTTGCCCCTCCTCCTTGACAAACACACATGGATCAGCTTTGCCCTGGTGAAAACCTAGAGAAAGCAACGTCTCAGTGAGTTTTGTGTTCCAACACCTGGCACTCTGCTTGAGACCATATAAGGATTTCCGAAGTTTACAGACCATTCCCTTCTGTATCTGCATTCCATCAGGTGGAAGCATAAACAGCTCCTCCCCCCAAACCCCGTACAAAAAAGCTGTATTAATGTCATGATGGGAAACATGCAGTTTCTCCTCTGCAGCAATCTTGAGCATTAGCCGAATGCTCTCATACTTGACGGTGGGCGAGTAGGTCTCGTGGTAATCCTGTCCTGGTACCTGTGAAAAACCTCTGGCAACCAATCTGGCTTTGTGTCTGACAACCTTGCCATTCTGGTCTGTCTTGGCCTTGAAGACCCATTTGCTGCCAACCAGTCTCATTCCTGGGACTACCGGTACCAGCTCCCAAGTTTGGTTCCTGTTCAAGGAATCAACTTCAGCCTTCATGGCATTAAGCCAAGGCTCAGCATCTTTAGAGGTTAACTCCTGAACCTCTTTGAAGGTTGAAGGTTCCCAAACCTTCTCTGAGCTACTAAGAACAGCAATTGCTGTCTTAGCAAACTCATCAGCAAATCTCTTTGGAGGTTTGCCTTTCGTGGCTCTTTCAGATCTGCGTACTATACACAAGTCTTCTTGACTCATCTCCTCCTTCTTAGGAGAAAAATGACCAATGGTGAACAGTGGTTCTTCCAGTTCATTGTCAGACGCATCAGATGGTCTGACTGAGGCCTTTGCGCTCTTGTAGTCTGCTGAGTCATCACTGTCGCTGACACCAGCAGCAGCGCCGCCCACTGAACTGGAATCCGAACTCTGATCATCATCATCATCATCCTCAGCTTCCTCGGCTTCTTCTTCTACCTCAACATCACCTGCTTTTTTCACATCACCTTCATCTTCCTCTGGGTAACTCTGGAAAATCCCACATTTCCCCCCCACTTAGGATTGTACTCAACACTCTTTGTGAACTTAATGGATTTAGAGTCAGTCATCCATACTCTGTATGCACCTTTTTTGTACCCCATGAATAAACCATGTGCCCCACGCTTCCCGAGCTTGTTGCTCTGTGGGGTGTGTACCCACATGTCAGAACCAAAGATTCTCATGTGCTTGACACGAGGTTTCTTACCAAACATCTTCTCATAGGGAGTACAACCAATAGGTGATGACAGTCTCCTGTTAAAAGTGTAAACATACGAGTTCAAAGACTCCCCCCAAAACTTCTCAGGGAGAGTGGCATCAGGCAACAAGGTTTTCATGCCTTGAAGCAATGTTTGCTTTGTTTGCTCACAAACCTCCCATGGGGATCCAGAATTTGAGAGGCTATGCTGGATTCCCTTCTCAGTCAGGAAAGCTTCAAACTGCCGAGAAGTGAATTCAGCCTCTCGATTAGTAAACAAACAGCCAATGCGTTTACTGTGAACATTCTCCAACCAAGCACAGAATGCCTTGAACCTAGGAAATGCTTCCGATTTCTGCTGGAGCATAAACACATGAATGTACCTGGAAAAATAATCAATTAAAATCATGAAGTACCTTGCTCCACCCACAGAGGGCGCAAGTGGACCAACCAGGTCTGCGTGGACTAGCTGGTAGGGTCTGGAAGCCTGCCTGCTAGACTCCTTGCCTTTTGGAGCAACCTTCACCTTGTTCTCTGCACAAGATACACATTTCATGTGAAACTTACAGGGCTTGATGTTCAAACCCTGAACCAACTCAGGCATCTTGGCCAGTGTCTGCCAAGACATGTGAGCAAACCTTCTGTGTGCCTCGTGAATGCATCCTGAATGAAGAACTTTGTTAGTTTGTGCAACACAACAAGAATCTACATTAGACACAGCAGCACCATTGTCACCATAAGTTATACAGAACAAACCATCTATAAACTTTGCATGCAAAATGTCCTCTTTGCCTTTACTGATGACACAGACGCTCCTCTTGAAGGAAATCTCAAAACCACGCCCAGTCAGCTGTGGGACACTGAGCAAATTGTCTGCAGAACCTGGAACATAAAGTACATCTTTGATGGTTGTGTGCAGACTTGCCAGTTTCACAAGTACAACCTTTAAAGGAAGTCTGTAATGAAATATTGGAAGGGGAAAAGGCACCAGAGTCATGGAAAGAAGCGTGGAAAGTGACACCACCGACAGAACAAGAACAAGCACTTGGCGCAGTTGGAGGAAAAATAAAGTAATTACACTATGGCTCTGCAACTATTAAGTTGGAATTGTAACGGTCTCAACTCCCCCCCGGAAAAGGAAAAATGTTTTTCATTTACTAAAAAAGGAACAATTGGACTTGATTTGCCTACAGGAAACACATGTGATAAGGCTACATATTGATTAACAAAAGATTGGGACAGGAGTTTATCTCATCTGACAAAGTTAAAAAAAGAGGAGTAGTGATCTATGCAAAGGAGAGATTATCACCGAAATTTATTTTTAAAGACGACCAAGGAAGATTTGTGGCAATTGAAATTCAAATTCAAGGAGAGAAATTCTTGATAGTAGGAGTTTATGCACCGAATGAGGGGAAATCTGAATTCTTTAAAAAGTTGCATGAGACCTTAATGGACTATAAGGATTACAATTTGATTTTGATGGGGGATATGAACAGAGTGGTATCTACAAATATGGATAAGGCACAAAGACAGGTAGTCACCAAGGATGGTAGACTACTGAAAACTTTTTTTGAGATGACAGACAATTTGGACTTAGTTGATATCTGGAGAACAAAGAACCCCTTGGGTAGAGAGGGAACTTTCTTTTCTGAAGCCAAAATGACATGGACCAGAATTGATCAAATATGGGTAACTAGAGGAATGGCACCAAAGATAAAGAAGGTGGAAATTTGTCCAAAAACCTGCTCCGACCATAATGCTGTGAAGATGGAGATGAAACTAATATCAACTGGCTCTTTTAGATGGAGGATGAATGACACCTTATTTAGAGATGAAAATGTGATTAAGAAGGCCCAAAAAACTATCAGAGACTATTTTGAGATAAATATGAATACTAATGTTGAAAAAAGAGTAATCTGGGACGCAAGTAAAGCCGTCATGAGAGGGTTCTTGATACAACAGAATGCAATAAAGAAGAGAAGTCAAAATGAGAAGAAAGATAAAAGAAAGTGGGAAGAAATTGAGAGCAAAACCAAAGTCTCAGGAGATTTTGAAAGAAATAAAGTTATATCAAGTTCAATATATGAAAATGACGAATCAGGAAATAGAATGGAAGATTAGACAGATGAGACAAAAGACATTTGAATCAGCTAATAAATGTGGGAAATTGTTGGCCTGGCAAATGAAAAAAAGACAAAAATTAAATACTATTACAAATTTAGAAGTGGAAGGAAAGAACATAGAGAACCCAGCCGAGATTAAAAACTGTTTCCAGAGGTACTTTAAACAACTATATACACAAGGGCCACAGAAAGAAACTGACATAGATCGATTTTTGAAGATAAATGGATTACAAAAAATTTCTCAAGAAAATAAATTAATGTTGAACTACAAAATATCTGAACAGGAAATAGAAAGTGCCATTCAGAACATGCAATTAGGTAAATCTCCAGGACCAGATGGACTGACTTCCAGATATTACAGAACTTTAAAAGAATGGTTAGTACAACCTTTAAAGGAAGTCTGTAATGAAATACTGGAAGGGAAAAAGGCACCAGAGTCGTGGAAAGAAGCGTATGTTACACTTATACCGAAAACAGAAACTGAAAAGACCCAGCTCAAAAACTACCACCCCATATCACTACTCAATGTGGATTACAAATTTTTTACAGATATTTTGGCCAAAAGATTTAAAAAAGGGTTGATGGAAGAGATTCATAAAGACCAAGCAGGCTTTCTTCCGGGTAGACACTTGTCTGACAATTTGAGGAATATAATTAACATTTTGGGAAAACTAGAAGTGAATATTAATACTAAGGCAGTTTTGATATTTGTGGACGCGGAGAAAGCTTTTGACAATATTTCTTGGAGTTTTATGAAGAAGAACCTACAGGGGATGGGGGTGGGAGAAGGATTTGGAAATGGTATAAGTGCAGTTTACTCTGAACAAAAGGCCAAGTTAATTGTTAATAACGAGGTGACGGAGGAATTTAAGATAGAAAAAGGAGCACAACAAGGTTGCCCAATTTCCCCATTGCTTTTTATATCAGTCCTGGAGGTTTTGTTGAATATGATTAGAAGGGACCAGTTGGTTAAAGGTGTACAAGTCGGAACGAAACAGTATAAATTGAGAGCATTTGCAGACGATCTAGTACTGACATTACAGGAGCCAGAATCTAGTACTAAAAGAGTTTTGGAACTGATTCAAGATTTTGGTCAGGTTGCAGGATTCAAATTGAATAAATTAAAAACAAAGGTTTTAGAGAAAAATTTAACAGCGATTGAAAGAGAGAGGTTTCAGAATGTGACAGGTTTAACAGTGGTTAAGAAAGTGAAATACCTGGGGATTAATATGACAGCTAAAAATGGGAACTTATTTAAAGACAATTATGAAAAATGCTGGACGGAAGTGAAAAAAGATTTAGAAATTTGGTCAAATTTGAAGCTTTCATTGCTAGGCCGTATTGCTGCGATAAAAATGAATGTATTGCCAAGAATTTTATTTTTGTTTCAAACATTGCAAATTTTGGATAAAATGGATTGTTTCAAGAAGTGGCAGAGAGATATTTCTAGATTTGTCTGGCAGGGCAAGAAGCCCAGAATAAAATTTAAAATATTAACGGATGCAAAGGAAAGAGGCGGATTTGCCCTGCCAGACCTTAAACTTTATTATGAATCAGCAGCGTTCTGCTGGTTGAAAGAATGGCTACTTCTTGAAAACACAGACATTTTGGATTTGGAAGGTTTTAATAATGTATTTGGATGGCATGCATATTTGTGGTATGATAAGGTCAAAGCACATAAAGCATTTAAAAACCATATTGTCAGGAAAGCATTGTTTAATGTCTGGATAAGATATAAGGACATGTTTGAAAATAAAACCCCAAGGTGGTTGTCACCGATGGAAGCGAAGGCTCAGAAAAAGCTCAATATGGAGGCCAAATGGCCGAAATATTGGGAAATTTTGGAACAAGTGGGAGACAAACTGAAATTGCAGAGTTATGAAAAACTAAAAGACAAAGTGCGAGATTGGCTTCATTATTATCAAATAATGGAGGCATACAATTTGGACAAAAAAATTGGATTCCAGGTGGAAAAATCAAAATTGGAAACAGAACTGTTAGATCCCAAAACTAAAACTTTGTCAAGGATGTATAACTTGCTGTTGAAATGGAATACTCAGGATGAAACGGTGAAATCTGCTATGATTAAATGGGCACAAGATGTTGGACATAACATTATGATGGCTGACTGGGAACAGTTATGGACCACAGGTATGAAGTTTACGGCATGTAATGCCTTAAGAGAGTATATTATGAAAATGATATACAGGTGGTACATGACACCAGTCAAGCTTGCAAAAATCTATCACTTGCCCGATAATAAATGTTGGAAATGTAAAGAAACTGAAGGTACATTCTTTCACCTTTGGTGGACATGCCCAAGGATTAAGGCTTTCTGGGAGATGATATATAATGAAATGAAAAAGGTATTTAAATATACCTTTCTGAAGAAAGCAGAGGCCTTTCTCCTGGGCATCGTGGGGCAATTGGTGCCAAAGAAGGATAGAACTTTCTTTATGTATGCTACGACAGCAGCAAGAATACTTTTTGCAAAGTATTGGAAGACACAAGATCTATCCACCCTGGAAGAATGGCAGATGAAGGTGATGGACTATATGGAACTGGCAGAAATGACCTGCAGAATCCGAGACCAGGGAGAAGAGTCGGTGGAAGAAGACTGGAAGAAATTTAAAAACTATCTACAGAAATATTGTAAAATTAATGAATGTTAGAATGATGTTGGATAAAAAGTTAAGTGGTTTTTAGCTATAACGCTATAAGGAATATGAAAAAATGGATTATTAACAGGTAAAAATTTAATGTTACAATACTATAAGATTAAAGACTAGGATAAACAAAGAGGGAAAGGATTTGCTGAACTAACAAATTGAATTGGAATACAAAAAAGGGAGGTATGAGGAGGTCCTGGAAACAAGCAAATGAAAGATAAGTGATGGGAAGATGGAATTGTTTTTTAAATATTTTTATTTTGTATTTTTCTTTTTTCATTTTGTAATATTTTGAAAACTTTAATAAATATCCTTTAAAAAAAAGAAAAGAAAGGTCTGTGCCAAAGCTCCTGGGAGGGAGTTGAGATGCTGTTTCCATGCCACTTTGCCGCTTTTGTGATCTTGGGGGGGACATTTTTGCCCCTTTAAGTGCCCCTTCCAGCTTTGCGGCAGTGTGCATGTGCCTCGAAGGCACGTAAATGGAGTTGCCCTTGTCAACGATCAGCAGCTGCTCCATGCAGTGGCAGCTGGTCCCTTAGGGCAAACCAGGCACTACCCCACCAACCTGACTTTCCTCTCAGGCAACCCGCACCTGCCTGCCTTCTGACTCAAATCCAGTCCAGGTGGTGGCTCTAGCTCTCTGCTTTGGTCTCTTCCCTAGTCTCAACGTGGCCCTTGTAGAACTCGGCAGAGGAGAACGGAGACGAAACCAGAATTTGCCATCACTGCTTGTAACTGATTTTGCACTGCTCGGCTCTGGGTCCGCTTGAGATTGGCAGCACAGGAGGCAGAAAGCTCAGTCTCATGATGCAGGCGCCAGCCCCCTCTGGCCCCAAGAGCCAGTTTTCTCCTTGTCTCTGTGCTCAGCAACTGCTGCACAGACTATGCCACTCTGGCTTACTCTTACCACCTGAGCACTGGCATTTGGGAAGCGGTAGTGGCTGCTTTGGGGTGGCTCAGGGAAATGTCACTCCTCTCGAAATCAGATATACTTGGGTGTATTATCATAGCCACAAGGAGACAGTGGTGACTGTCAATTTGGACAGCTGTAGACATTTAGAATCATGGAGGATATGTTTATCAGTGGCTACCGGTCAGGGCTATTTCTTGCCACTATTATCACAAACCACATGCTTTTGATTACCAGTTTCTGGGGAACATTATGGACAGAGTGCTATTTTCCCCGTGTCCCTATGGACTCCCAAGGGCATGTGGTTGGCCATTGTGGGAACAAAATGCATAGCTGTCAAGTGTCCCTTATTTGAAGGGACAGTCCCTTATTCCAGCGCCATGTCCCACTGCTGTCCCTTATTGATGGATGTCCCTTAAATGTCCATTAAATGATGTCCCTTAAATTTCAAAGGAAGCGGCTCCTCTCCCTCCCTCCCTCCCTGCCGGCCAGGGAGGATGGAGGCTCCAACTGTGTTGCTTGGCTGTGTTGCTCACCCAATAAGAAGTCTAAGAACGACTGGGGGGTGGAGCTTGCATGCCTTGTGTGTGGCTAGTTAATGCAAGCTGAGGGGGTTTTTGAATGCTGGACGCCATTTTGTTGCACGTGCTGCTGCAAACTTTGCAGTGCAAAGCCAGGCCGGGGAGCCATCTTAAGTTGCGGCTGCATAGGCCTTGTGGTGCATGTGATTCAGATTCTATTCAGTTGAACCTCTGGTTACAAAGTTGGTTGGACAGTGTTCTCGAAGCTGCCAGCGTGAGTTTGACCAGACTGCAGGAGGACAGGAAGACTGGAGGGCCTGGAACAGGTGAGGCTGCAGGTCCCTTATTTTGGCTGCTGGTCCCTATTTTCAAGACTGCTGGTCCCTTATTTTCAAATCTGTAAGTTGACAGCTATGACAAAATGCTGATCTAACCCAGCAAGGCTCCTGTGTTTTTTGGCATGCACCAGCTACTCTTGCACTAAGACTCTGATACAGCATGTGTCATTCCTCACACCAATACACTCACTCTCTCTCTCTCTCTCTCTCTCTCTCTCTCTCTCTCTCTCCAGGGGTGGGGAGTATTGGCGGGGGGGGGGGGAGGGGGGATGAACTGGGTCCTAATCAACAGCTGCCCTGGGGATGAGGGGATCAAATTCTCCATCCTTGCCAACTCCTTTTAGTGATGGGCTGCTTGCCACTGCTGTGCTCCTAAAGCTCTCTTGCTTCCCCCTCCTCTCTTTCTCTTTCTCTTGAATGTGGTAGCTTGAGATAGAACTAACCACCCTGAACATTTCTGGAGAGGAAGATGGGAAGGAGGCCGGAGGCATGGTTCACCAGCTGCTGTGTGCTGCATTGCCCAGACAAAGTCGTGGGCTGGGGCTCCAGCTGTTGCTCAGTTCCTACCACTGCCTCTGCAACGTGCTCTAGACAAGGGGTGGTGAACATGTGACCCCATCATCTCATCATGCTGGCTGGGGCTGCAGCCCATCAACCTATGAAGACCCATCCATGTTCTGTTGCTGTTTTTGTTACTTATTTCCTGCCCTTCACCCAACAATTTAAATAAAATGTTAGCCAAACCTCATGTCCACAGCTGCATATTCAGTAAGCTTTTGGGTGAACTGCACATCCGGAGTGGGAGGATTACGAGCTGCATATTAATAGGGGGAGGGGGAGCTTGGATTTGGGGTGCGAGCAATTTGTTTTTTGTTTCCCCACTTGAGATGCTTGCTGTGGCTAGGGCCGGGCGATATCTTTTCAAATCAGCTTGAAGTCTAGATAGTGAGACTGGTTTCATAATTTCTGACCTGGCAATATATTGCGAATCATGATGTGTGTGTGTACTATGCAAAACACACCATGTGGGGGGAAACTGAAGCCAGACAATGCTTCTCTAGATTCCTGCAGCCCCTGTGGACTCTGCCGGTTCAGCTTTCCCCTGCCCTCCTGCAGGGGGCAGCAAAAATCACAATGCGGGGGAAACCGTGAAGCCAGCCAATGCCTCTACATAGCTCCATCTTATTTCAGACATCGTGATATATTGGTGTATTGCAATGTTTAGCTAGTGATATATCACTGTGTTGAAAGCCAGCTATCGCCCAGCCTTAGTTGTGGCCTCAGAGGGCAAGACTTGTCCACCCAGCTGGAGCAAGGAAAGAATGCATACAGGCACACATTCTGTCAGGCTCTCATGCCAGCCCCGCTTGTCATTGGACCTCCAGGAGAAGCAGTTTCTGGATATAGTACCCCAGGATGGTGATGACTCCACTGAGCGGCCAAGGAGATCTGGCTTTTGGTGGACCACCTTTTCAAGAATGCCTGCCACCAGGTGAGCTGAGGGGGACTGTACCATTGAAAGGATGGGTGTGGGCTGGAATCCAGTACCAGTTTTGGGGTGTGCAGGTTCCAAACACCACAATTGATTTATATCTTAGCTACCGACTCGTTCTTACAAGCTCCTGCTGTGAGTATAGTGGCACCTTGGTGGAGCGGTAGCGGGTGGGACATCCAGCATATGCTATTCCTTAGAGTGGCTCAGAAGAACCCAAGTGTTCCCAACCATTGTCTGTCTATCCCTAGCAAAGCGGCTCTCTGAGACTCGTCACTAGAAGACGCGGGGAATGATTTCACTCTCCCATTGCCCCAAATCATGAGAAGGGTAGTAGGAATGCTACTGTGGAAAGCAGGCGGGATACAATTCTCAGCCCTTGTGCCAGCTCTCTTGGTGATGGGCTTCTCTCCATTGTGGCATTCCTCGACCTCACATTATGCACCCCAGGGCTGGATTGTTCTTCATGCTATCCAGGATGTACCTCATCCCTTCCTAACGCATGGGTGATTCTCTGCTTCAGGAGGACCTCTTCCAGACCCCGGGCATGCAGGACGAGCTGCAGGAGATAACTGAGTGCCTGGACACCAGCATTCCCGAGACGATCCGTATCCTCTTTGGGGGGCATTGTTGGGGAGCAGGGCTGCTTGGTGGTTTTCTTTCGCTCTTGGCTGGAGTGGAGCTCACTTTTATATACCTGGTGGCTTAGGTTCCTAGGCCAGCCCATCCTTAAGGCTCTGGGACACAGCACAATGAAATGCCCACAGTCAAGTCCAGTCATGCATCCAAACAGCTTCACAGCTTTAACCCCCATTTGAAAACATCAGCCTGGCTAGATAGAGCAGAGGTGGGGAATCTTGACAGGCCCGCAGGCCCCACATCTAGCATCATACGTGGTGTCAGGTGTGGAGACAGGTAAAGGCATGGCTGCAAAGGAGCTTCAAGGGTGCGTTCAATTGTTCTTTGGCAAGCAGGGTTTGTTGACTGCACTTTTGGAGTTGACCACCAGTATTTGTTGTTTGGATTGAAACCATGCCTGCAGAAGGACATTTCCTCGGCAGATCAGCTTTGCAGGCAGCTTTGTCAAGAGGGGAGGTGTGGGATAATTACAGTGGGATGGCTCAGCTGGTAGAGCGTGACACTCTTAATCTCAGGGCTGTGGGTTCAAGGTCCACCTTGTGCCAAAAGGGGGAACTTGCAAGGTGGGCCCAGATGTATAAGGACCAAGCTTCTTGCTTTGGACCAGCCTGGGAAGGAGGCAGGCTGCAGGTAACAGGACAGAACACTTCCCTTGCCAGGCTGTCAATAGCTGGCAGTGACCACTTGGTGGCCGAAGCTCTGCTCATCTTCCTGGAGGCAGTGCCAGAACCAGTCCTTTGCTATGAGCTGTATCAGCGCTGCCTTGAGTGCTCACATGACAGCCACCTCCGTCGCCAGGTCGGCCCCAGAGCCCCATCTCTTCCTGGCTGGTCTGCGGTGTGTACAGAAGCATAGAATCAGAAGGGATTTCCAAAGTCATCTAGTCCAAATGTTGCCGCGAGTAACAGGAAATCCACTAAAACATCCCTGAAAGCCAGTAAACCGGCACACTGGCAGGAGGGCTAGTCTGGTCTGGGAAGCCTTCTTAACTGCAGAGGTTGCTGATGTCTCCTTTGATAACCATCCCTCTCGGTTGTGGAGGGGGGTGGGGTGCGCACATGTTGCCTTTTTGCTTTCTGACCAGGAGTTGTAACAATAGCCCACCTGTTTCAGTGAACCTCGCTTGAATTTCCAACCCAGGAAGCGGCCATATACTGGGCCATCTAGCTCAGTATTGTCGAAATTGACAAGCAGTGGCTCTCCAGGATTTCAGACAAGGGATGTTCCCTACCCTCCTGGGAGATGCTGGGGGTGGAGCCTGAGACTTTCTGCATGAAAAGCAGGTGGTTTACTGCAGAGCTATGGCCCTTCCCCCAAGATATCTCAGTTGGTAGAGCATAAGACTCTTCATCTCAGTGTCCTGAGTTCGAGCCCCACCTTAGGCATTGCAGGGGGTTCGATTAGTTAACCCTCGTGGTCCCTTCCGACTCTACAGTTGTATTATTCCCCAAAGTTCCCAGCAGAGTTCTAGTCCGGTTACCATTTTAAACATTCTTTTTTTTATGCCAGGTCTGAACCTGCAAACATAAAAAGTACACCGTGCTAGTGATCCATGCCCCTCCTCTAGCAAAGCTCTGCATCGAAACTCCAAACTTCCCCTCCCTGTCTTGCAGGTGATCTGCCAGTTGCCGCGGTCGCACCAGAACGTGTTCCGCTTCGTGGTGGCTTTCCTGCGGGAGCTGCTGAAATACTCTGAGAGCAACAACGTCAGTGGCAACATGCTAGGTAAGGCCTGCCTGTCCTGGCTGGGAGCTGGCCTTCCTCCTGCTCCCGCCTCCTCTCATGCAAATGTTTCCGCTTCCCTGCAGCCACCCTCTTTGCCAGCCTCCTGCTACGGCCTCTGCCCAACGTTCTGCCGAGTGCCATCGGCTTCCTCCTGGGCTTCCTGCTGGGGGCGGATGACTACGAAAGGTGCCAAGCGTAACTGGAGACGAAGTTGGGAGGGAAGAGGCAAGGCCCAGCCTCTGTTCTCTGGTGCCTGCCCTTCCCCTTGTGCCATCTTGCCATGTGCCAGCTCCCTTCCCTGTGCTTCGCCCTTTCCACCTTTTCCTCTTGACTCCTGACACGGTTGCACACTCGGCTTTCCACATGGTTCCAGGGCATTGGCAGCAGGTTCAGGGTGCTTGGGGAGGGACCCTGTTGGAGGACAGTCATTCCCCTGCCCATCCTACTACCACCACTGCTGCTCTCAGTCCCTGCGCAGTAGTCCACGCTCTCCCCTTCTGCTGCAGCTGAGCATGTGCTACTCTTGGTGGGTGCCAGGCATAAGGATTCCTGGCCTGTCCTGGGATTACAGGACCTCTTTCTCTCATCAAGAAGGGGCAGGGCAGCCACTGTGGCCCACGTACGCCTTAGCCTGCTCTCTATAGTTCAGCTATCTGTCCCCATTCTGCCAAGTAGAGTTCTAGGGTGTTCATTCTTCATGAAACACTAAGCATTGCCTAAAGGGACCAGGGGGGAGGAGGGGGCACAGGCTGGGCAGCAGGAGGGGAGCTGAGGCAGTGGGTACAGCTGGGTTGGGTTGGGCTCCCCACCTGACCCCAAGTTCTGCAACTTTGTCTTTCTGCTTTTCTGTCCTGGGTTCCTGTACTTGGTGCACACACACTCTTAATTTATTGGGAAACGGTTGTTTCAAAATGAAAGATCCGTTGTGCAGAGATTGTTCTGGTGTTTGGAGGGGAGCTACATTTGCCTTTGCTGGTTTCTCCGCTGCTCTGAAGCTCAGCCAGACTTTCCAAATGTAGTCGCCTTGGGCCCTCGCAGCACACATGAGGGAGAGGCTGTGGGGCATCAGGTCGTGCAGATACCATGGAATCTGACTTCGCTCTTCACAACAAGGCTTGCAGGTGCAGAAAGAGGGCTACATTGCTTCCCCAAGGTGTTTCTCAATTGCTCTCCTTCCTCATACTGCTTGCAGCTTGCAAGTTTCAGCCCAGCAGCAGCTGGCTGCGAATTATTGCATAGACTCTTGAGGGGAGGTCTGCCCTCCCCTCTCCCCATTAAGCTTTGTCTCCAGGGCTCAGTGGTAGGAGGGAGAACAGAGGAAGAAAAAGAACTGGGCTTGGCTTGAGGGGGTTATGAGAGCATATGTGCACCTGGTGCCAAGGGATAAGGCTGCAGAACTGAGCAGAGCACACTTAAGAGCAGGAGGAGCTGAGCCCTGCTCCCGCCACCACCACCAACAGCAACTCCTAGATGTCCACTTGTTCTTCTCAAGGGAGTCCCCAAAATGACCAAAAGAGACTGGAGCTCTGAGAGCAGCTATGGAGACTGCAGAGTCTGGATGGGAGCTCTTTTATTATTTATTTTCATTTGAAGTGGGATGGAGTGGAGGCTAGATGGATCACTTTGAGGGGGGGGAGCAGGCGGAGAGCAGTGGAACGGGATTGGGAACTTCCCCCTTCCCCACTGAAATAATCCAACTGGGCACCCTAGGAATTGGCAGGGCCAACCTGCGCATGAGGCGTTGCGAGGCCATTGGCTCAAGGGGGGGCAGATCAAGGTCCATAGAGCACCATGCTTGCAGCCATGCCACTATTGTGACCACGGTCAGGCCCTTGTGAGGGTTTTGCCAACACAACCTGCTCCTCTCCAGCCTCCTTTCCTAAAGGAGAAGCAGAGGCAGGGCTCAGGGTGTTTCTGCCGCAAGCAAAAACATCCTCAGCTGGTCCTGGCAGTGGACATTAGAAATTGCTTTCGATATGGAAAAGAGTGGAATGCAGGAAAGTGGGGGGAGGGGAGTGTGTTAAAGGAAAAGGGAGGAGTTTTCCAAACTAAAATTGGGGTTGAAGACAGAGCTCGACTGAGTCACAAAAGGGGCTTCTGCCAGCCCAGTGGAATTTCCGGCTCCCCACATCCCAGCGTCTTAAAACACAAGAAGAGCTTGGGGAGTCAATTTTGTGCATAAGGTAGATGTTTGGCATGGTCTGTCCTTGATGTGAAAAGAGGATCCTTTCAATATTTACTTTGGTGAACTACAGCTCCCACAACAACAACTCGGAAGGTGATGCAGATGTTCAGAGCGGGGTGCTGATAATGCCAAGGTCACAAGTTTGATCCCTGTATAGGCCAACTGCATTATTCCTGCATTGTAGGGGATGGAACTAGACCACGGGCCCCTGATTGGGAAAAGCGGAACTAGATGGTCCTCGGTGTCCCTTCCAACTCCACAATTCTATGATCCTGTGTCTTAAACACAAATCTTGAGGAATAGTGTGTGTGTGTGGGGGGGGGGGGTTCTGTTTGAACTTTCCCAGCCTTTGCTTTATTCTGATTTGCACTTGTGTCCCTACTCCCCACGTGTAGAATTGCTATACGTTTGGATTTTCCTGGACATTCAAGCGTTTCCCGCATGGACACTTGTTTCCAACGGCCAAATCCCGGCAATTCTGGGCGGATGGCAACCCTACCCACTCGTGCCAGATTGCCTGGCATACATTACAAGCATCTAGTCACATCCCGGGGCTAGCCGACCTGACGGGAAGAGTCCGCGATCAGGAGGAGGAGGAGTACCAGGAAGAATGGACAAAATTCAAAGATTATTTAGCTAAATATGTCAAGATAACCTAATTGGAAAAGCTTGTAAATACGAGATAGGCTTAGGATTTAAATATGTAAGGATAGGAATTAAGATGTTTCAAGCTAGATTAGAAAGAATGAAAGATGTGAAGTGATCAAGTTAATTTTTTTTTTTTTTTTGAGAAGATTGATTTTGGAAAACTGTTAAAATGAAATATAATGAAATTCAACCAGGGGGATTTGAGGAAGTCAATTAACAATGTTATCAAGATTGGTTTCATTACAATTAGGATGTTTGTTTGTTTGTTTGTTTGTTTGTTTGTCTTAAAAATTTTTTGGGAAATTAATTTAAAAAACTGAAAAGAAAAACACCATAGATTATCCAGAATCCCAAGCAGCGACATTGTGAAACTTTCCTAGGAATAAAAGGTAGGGGGGAAGGAGGCACAATGTCAAGCAGGCAACAGAATAAACCCGAGCACTGTGGGTCTAAAACCGGCCCCTGAATCTCTTGCTCCCCACTCTGCCCTTCTAACAAGACCATTTTTTTGCTTGCTGGATGGCTGTGTGCAATGAGAGCTCAGTCACTGAGGAAGGGTGCTGGCCCAGTGGGAGAAGTATGTGCTTGGCATGCGGGCGATCCAAAAATCCATTCAAGAGCAAAATTCCAGTTCTCATGTTTTCTGTCGAAATGGCTAATTTAAAGGGGAATAGCATGGTGCCTTCCACAGAGTCAGACCAAGGAGAAATTCTGTAAGCAAAGGTAGCAGGCTTTGAAAAGCTTATGCAGATACACAAGGACACATTGCTAAAAGAAACAAAGGGATTTGGAGGGACCATGAGTGAACAGGTAGTACCAGAATGTACAGAATTGTACCTAGAAAAAGGTTACAACTGGATTACCTTTTTGTAAACAACAACAACCCCCAAAATAAAACTCGGAAGCAGCAGGACTCCTTAGGAACTCTTCAAAAAACAAAACACAAAACTGCATATCCCTACCTAGTCACCAAATGTGAGGGTGTAGCAGGAACCCCCCCACCCCAATCATTCTGTTTGTACAAACTTCACACACACACACACACACACACACACACACACACACACACACACACACTACATACGCCACATTTCTGTTATAAATTCATAGAAAATCAACCATACATCGGATTTGCACTGTTCCATTTTTATTTTACTCCATATGACAAGAACTAACAAAGGGGGGTGGCTTGGCCCTGGTCAGCCATAATCCCTTCACTGTCTCAGCACATCTGCAGGAGCCCTGCCCAGTGGCTGTGCCGACCCTGATGATCCCAGACAGAAGACCATCAAGATCACAAAGAACTTGCATATGGGAGTGGATTCAGCATGGACTGAAACAAAGGACAATGATCAGATCTTCCCTCAGGGGGCAGGAAACTGCAAACTCCCCTTTGTCTCCTGGAAGTGACTCAAGGGGTAGGGGGGAAAGGAGGAACCAGCCAGGTGACAAGATACTCAGGTTACCACCAACTCCTCCCTCAACCCCTCCTTTCTGTAATGTATGCATGATGTTTCTGGGGGCGGGCTTGACCTAGAGGAGGGGAATTTCAAAAGTTTTTATAAGACCTGGCACACTATTTTTCTGGGTCTTTCCTCTCACCTGCAAGTGAGGGGAGCACCCTGTCGCGACAGTCTTTCTTCAATAAAGACCAAGCCTACAGGCTGCTGATTTGCTTCAATTTACTCTGGTTGGTGTCTTTACTTTTTGTCCAAGGGAGCCCTCAGATTTTTCCGGTAACAGTTTGGCGACCATGCTCAGGGACACTTGGTTCTCCTGTGAAGGTGAGGGGGGAGATAGAGGGGATCGGGCACCACTGGGCAACCTTAGCCCAGGGATCCTTCTTCCTCTCCCTGCCTCCTCTTTGCGGGCGGTAATCAATCGTCACCAAAAGCTCAACCAGGGGAAGCAAAGGCAAGGTCAAGCCGGCTAAGGGGAAAGGATCCCGGGATCCGCGGGGGACATCTTCAAACGTGAGTATGGTTTGAAGTAAATACATTGGGAGGGGGGTGGAAAAGTAACGTCCCCACGACAGCCAGACTTTCCTTCTTTCATTTCTGACGTTACCCTTCGGAGTCGGCCGGGAACGTTTTTAAGCTCTCTCCGTTTCTCCCCCGATTTTCCCCTTCGGAAAGTGGCCAGGGAAATCGCGGAACTTTTCTGTCTGACGTTACCTCTCGGAGTCGTCTAGGGACGTCTAAAACTTTCCCTTTTCTCCCCCGATTTTCTTTTTTCAGTGTGTGACCGGGAAAATCGTGGTACTTTTACTGTTTTCCGACGTTACCTCTCGGAGTCGTCCAGGGACGTCTTAATCTCTCTCTCTCTCCTTTTCTCCCCCGTTTTCCGTCTTGGAATTGGTCCGGGAAAGCGTGGCCCTTTGTTACTTCTCTGACGCCCTTCCCTCGGAGTCGTCCGGTGGCGTCTTTTCAAAAGTATTTCAACGCAAGGTCATTTGCTTCCTTTCAAACCTTGGTTGTTTTCTCGGACCCCGATCTGGCACTGCATTGCGCAGGCGTTCAGTAGGGGACTCCAAACTTAGTCCCAAAGGCTAGGCAGGAGGCTGTCGTGGAGGGTAGAGGGGGAAATTGGGGCCCCACACTAGGATTAGTCTTGTAAACAGCACTGAGGTAAAGGAATTCCAGGCAGAGGGACCCGTGGTTTGAGTTTCCGGGCAGAGGGACCCGTGGTTTGAGTTTCCGGGCAGAGAGACCCGTGGTTTGTTTCAGGTTCAGGTTTGAGATTTCCAGAAATTAATTCGTGGTTTATAGATAAGTAGGAATTGTGTTAGTCAAGGGTACTTTGAGTACTGAAAGGATCTTTTATCTGTCCCCCCTTTCTTTCCCATTGCCCCTCCTCCCTTGTGTGTGTGTTTCCACTCTTTCTGTCTTTAGCGTACTTCGTTAACGAAAAAAAGCCCAATAATAACATATGAGAGAATGGGAGCTCACTAAAACACCCTAGCTGGACTCCTCCTGGCAACAAAGCTTCCATGAAGCCTTTTTGCCCCAGAGAGGATTCTAATATGCCCCTCCAGCATCTCCAATTGGAAAAAAAAATTAAATAAAGGGGCAATATGGTCTTTCAAGTACAAAGTACGAGACCGTTGTAACTTTTAGTGGGTGGCTTAGGCTCACCACCTGGAACCCAGGGCACAGCGGCCACCTCAGGGATCCTTCAACAAAATCAGGGTGTGAACCCTTAGGGAGAGCTGAAAACATCAAATTTGTGTTGTTAAACTATAACCTAAAGCTAGAACATGAAACCGTAAACTTAATGGTGCTCAGAAGGCAGTAGATATAATAACAGCCCAGCCTGAGAGCCCACGCATTAGAGATCTTAGTTATATAATAATAATAATAATAATAATAATAATAATAATAATAATAATAATAATAATAAATGAATAAGAGATGTACTCAAAGATTTAGAAATATTTCAAGGGTTTGTATTTACATTGGCCTCGGCATCCACAGACTGTTCTTAAATGCACATAGTTTTAAACTGCAAGCTTGCTTCAAAAATTTTAAATCTAAGGAAGCCATGTTGGGCCTTATCAATCTTAAACAAGACAAAATGGAGAATGAAGTGTGCAAAAAGCTCTAAAAGAGAGTTTTCCTCCCAAGTGGTAAAATCCTGTATACATGCTACCTGTGTTCTGAAAGGAGGATTACCCCACCTCCTTCCTCTAGTTTAAGTGAGGAGGGTGATTTTAAGTCTAATGGTAAATGATGTTTTGTTGTAACTTTTGAGTTTGTAAGTACACCTGTGTTCCAGTCTATTTTGGAATGTGAAGTTAACCTAATGTTTCTGCTGCAAAAGCCTAGTTGAGCACAATTGCTCTCTCAAGCTAAAATGCAGTGTATGTATTTCATCAAGCATATGCCTATGAAAGTATGGTGTTCCTTCTAAGAAAAATATGTGAGTCCAGTTTTAACTTTGATTTGGTTAGACAGAAGAGTTATTGTAAGGCTCCTGATATCAGTCTCTATAAGACTTCCTGGCCTCTTTTCTCAGAAAGTGCCCCCCCCCCCTTGTTTCATTCTGTCTCTTTTGGGTTTTTTCTCCCTTCTTACTTCTGTGCCAGGTAACTTTACTCCCGAGTAAGCTTCCTTTAAAGGAAACTGCAAAGAGGGGGGAGCAATCTTTCCTAAGGTACCCTGCATCTCACTTTCCTATGTGTAGTTATTAAATAAATAATAATAATCAAAATTAGGCTAACTATTCCTCTGCAAGTTCAGAAAAAAAATTGTTCACTTTTGTATTCCCTTTAAATCAAATCTATGGCTGTTTTAACTATGCTTAATAAAAGATCCTCTCCCTATCTTAGAAAAAAACTGTTCACTTCAATCTTCCTTTAAATATCATTTCACTAAGAACTTGCATTCTTTAGTCTAAGGAAGCAAACTCACTCAAACTATCTCAAGATCTGCTAAAAGGGTTCTGTGTAAAGTTGGGTACTTTTATTTTCCTCTTCCTTAGTACATGATAGGAGCATTGATTGTGCTCTCTTCCCCAGTAGTGCCTGTGTACATAAGTATGTGTGTGTCTCTTTGGTAGTACAAATCTTGCTGTGAAATCTTGCTGTGAACCCTATATTTTGGAGGGTTGGACTAGATGACCCCAGGGTCCCTTTCAACTCTCCCAATTTGTGGCTGTGTGGAAGGACATGTGTCCGCAAGCATTGGAGGGTAATTCTTAAATTCTGGTGTGGTGATGGAGTTCAAATTCAGCCTAGCTTTGCTCTTTAGTTTTAAAAGGTGAGAGGTGAAGCTGTGATGTTTTGAAGCACAACTGGTAATATCAAGAATTTGAGTGATTACTTATCATTAAAAAAAAAAATCAGACTTCAAAGTCAATTCAAAGTTTAAGCACATACAAATACATATGGGCCTTGACCAATCCTGTAAATAAAGGGCAGGAAATTTTTTTGTCTGCAAATGGTAAGGCTGAAATGACTGAGAATATTTAAATAAATAAATAAATAAAATAAAATCCTATGAATTCTGACTCTCTGGCCATTTCCCCCCATATATAAGGGCGTGGCATTGTTCCGCGACTAGCCAGAGGGATATTAGCCCTTTCCTGTACATAAAGGAAGCAGTCCCTTTTGCTTGGGCTACAATTGCTAACTTTATTGAATACTTTAATTGCTCAGTTTCTTTTTTGTTTAAAAAATCTAACCCTATTTTTAAAATCTACTCCATACCCTTCCCTTCCCTTGTTCAAATGGTAATTTAGCCAAAGGATGCAACATTTTCAATAGTATAAAAGGTTTGCTGAGACATGAACTCTGCACATACACAGAGGCTAGATCAGTCAAAAAAAAAAAGAGAGAGAGAGAAAGAGAGAGAGAGGAAAGGGGGGAACTGTAGGGTGGAGAGAGGAAGTTTTGAGAGCTCGGGCTGCAGAGAGAAACTTATCCAAATTTCCTTATGTAAAAAAAAACTTAGAACCATTGAGGGAAATCACCCTTAATGTGTCTTTGCTCCAGGGGCTACGTAAGACAAAAGGGTAAAAAACAAAAAAACTAAAAAACCCTAGCCCATCAAAAGTCAAGAGCTTTCCAGGTTCCAAATCTTAACATGCCAAATTCTTTTCACAGGTAAATATCAAAGCATTCCCCCCCTCAATGGGATTTAAATCACAGACTTTGTTTGTGTGCATTTTAGGAACAGCATTTCCTGACAGGCTTCTCACATGAAATAATTTTCCCTTTTAACAGGATATGTGAACCCCGATAACAAAGTATTTGTCCCTTTTTTTCCTCCCACAGCAACTTTCTTTCTGTTCTGTGAAACAAGTCTGAATCCCTCCTATATTAGTGACTTCCATCTCTTTGTGGCTTTGACACTTTTAAGTTACAAATAATCTGTTTTCATTTATTTAATCCGTTTTTCCATGATGTCTATGAAGTTAATCGAAGCACAACCAAACATTGTTTGTGGAATGGTATTTGTTTACCTTTTGCCTGAGCATTTCTTATTAATTCTGTCATTTTGGCTAGTTCAAGAAACACTCTTTTATTTTCATTGTTACTTCAGATTTCTTAAAATTGTGTGTCTTAGCATTTATTTATTTTTCGTTCCTCATAGGTCATTGTGTGTGTGTGTGTTTTATTATTATTTTAACCTTGTATTTTTTTACAGTTCTCTTTCTCTCCAAAGTGAAGGAAAGCAAACGAACTTAGCAGATAATAACAGTAATTATATGGAAACGTGATAATAATGTTCTTTTTTTTTAAATTTTTTTAATAACTTTTATTTCCAATATTCACTCTTTTAAAATCACAATAGAAAAGAAAAAAAAAGACATCGCAAAATAAACAGATGTAAACAATAAAATATCAAGACGTAAATACATTTCTCCGAAAGTATTAATTATCATAACATCATTCTGACTTCCCTCCACCGCGATTTAAGCTATATCCCATTAATACCCTTCTTGCAGTTCCTTCTTTCTACCTTTATCTTTACTTCGCAGATTCTATAATTCACCTACTGTTATTTTAATATTACCTAAGTTTTTCTCCA